>NC_041753.1:65394654-66047167 GCF_004115215.2 Ornithorhynchus anatinus
GTTGGGGAGGGTTGGGGGGGAGGGGGCTGTTTGATTTTCTTCATCTCAGAGGGGACCTTTTCCCCTGCCCTTTTATTTCAAACCATCAGGAGAGGGAGAAAAGGTGGGGGGGTGTATTTATTGATTGCAAGGTAAAAGGTTAGAGTAATGTCATTCAGTCTTCACATTTTCCATACATATGCTCCACTGTTGAATTGAAACTCAGCTGTCCACAGTGATGGGGCAGGGTGTGGGAGGTCCAAGTACAGGAAACACATAGATAATCCATAAAATGTAGTCGAACTCCATTCCGACCAAATCATTACCAGAGCCGCTGATGTTGAGAGATTCTGTCCCCCCTCAGACTGTGAGCCTCACAAAGAAACGGAACTGTGCCCAACTTATCTTGCATCTACTCTAGCTTAATACAGTGCTTGGCACATGGAATTTACATGTCATTATCATTTTTATATTCTAATTTCACTCTCCCCTTTCCTTGGCAGAGGTATTCATGAACTGAGAAATAGCCCCCTCTAGACTGTAAGCTTGTTATGGGCAGGGAACGTGTCGGCTTATTCTGTTGTACTTTCCCAAGTGTTTAGTATAGTGCGCTGCACAAAGTAAAAGCTCAATAAATACCATTGACTGATAGCCGTGAGATAGGTATCAGATGGGAGGAGGAGAGGGAGGATGGTGACCAGGGGGCCAAAATAATAGACTGATATTTTTACTAACAAACGATGACACGATTCCAAGCTTGTTCCGCTTCCCTATTCTTCTTGGTGCCTGAAAGAGCAAGGAGGTGGAGGAGGTGGACAAGAGGAAGGGGAAATATGGGCTTAAAATCTCCAAATTCAAGAA
Source organism: Ornithorhynchus anatinus (assembly GCF_004115215.2). Lineage (NCBI taxonomy): Eukaryota > Metazoa > Chordata > Mammalia > Monotremata > Ornithorhynchidae > Ornithorhynchus > Ornithorhynchus anatinus. The sequence continues at coordinate 65,395,495 of NC_041753.1, forward strand.
TGTCTACACTACAAATCCCAGAATGCTGTGGGACCAACATATTCCAAGCCAGACGTGGGAGTCCAAGTTTTTAAAATGATCCAAAGCTGCTTGATACAAGGAAGGCTAACCAGTTTAGATAGGACTGTGCTAATTCTGAGACAGTGGTATAATCTTCTCCAAGTGGGGCCACCTCAGCCAAACTGGATGTATAGCAGCATAACTGGTCCCTGAATAACCCAATTGGCACCTAATTTCACCACTGGAAATGATATAGCACAAGTTGTCCTGACTGAAATTTACCTCCAAAAGGCTCAACCAGAATCCAAGTAGCTAACTCTCTTTCCCCTCTAATGCGGATGCCCCATAAACATTATTTGGCATTTACATCATTTGATTTCATTTCCCTACATTTTCCCTTCTTGGAGTAATGGGTTACATTCACAGCCCAGCTCCTTCACTAAACTCATCTAAATTTAATTTGCTGCAAGCAATGACACATAGCCAAAGTTGGACTGGAAAGTCAGCAGTGCCATCCTAATGATTTACACCAGACTCTCTGCTTCTGAAATTTACCATTGGAGAAGCTGCCAGGAAAGTCAAATGAATAAATTTGTGTGTAAACATATAGCACTGACACCTACTAGAGCTGGGTGGAGGGGGTTGGGAGGAGGGGGAGGGGAAATTCCCAGGAAGTGGTCCAATGGCTCTTTTCATTTAAGGTGTTAGGGGACTAAGCTATGAAACCAAGGATCTTACATTCAATTAGATGCTTCATTAGGTGGGGGGGGGGGCGGAGGAAATGGGGGGCCCGACCACCATGGCATGCTAAATTGATTGCCTTCCTACCTATGATTTATTTTAAGGATTGTAAGCAATCAATAACTGTTCCCGTTATACAGAATCTGTCATTAGTGTTCATCCTCAGACTCATCCACGCTTGTCTTGTCTTATGCTGTCGAGTCGTCTCCGACCCATGGCTGCAACATGGCCATATCTCTCCCAGAATGCCCCACTCTCCATCTGCAAATAGAGCTCTCCATAGAGCTTTCTTGGTAAAAATCTGGAAGTAGTTTACCACTGCCTCCTTCCACACAGTAAACTCCAGTCTTCGCCCTCAACTCTCTCCTGGGCCGCTGCTGCCCAGCACAGGGGAGTCTTGACTGAAGCAGATTGCCTTCCACTCACTATCCACTGGCCAAGCTAGGAAGGGAATGGGTATGCCTCTGCTTGACTCTTCCTCCCATAGTCGAGACTGATAGAGTACTGGAAACTCTCCAGGTGCGATCCTGAGAGTGTTCATCCACCCTAGGTTATCTTTAATGTGGTTTCAATCAATCACCGGTATTTATTGAGCTCTTAGTGTGGGCAGAGCACTTGAGAAAGTACAAGAGAGTTGGCAAACATGATCCCTGCCCTCAAGGATCTCACAATCTAACTGGGGAGACAGATGTTAAAATAAATTACAGATAGGGGAAACCATCAAGTGTAAGGCTGTGTTCATAAATGCTGCAGGGGCTGGGGTAAGTTCTCAGGGATCATGGACTCGGTGCATAAGTGATGCAGTAGAAAGGAAAAATAAAATGGAAAGATGAGAGATTAGTCAGGGAAGCCTTCCTGGAAGATATATGAATTTAGTAGGGATTTGAAGGTGGGAAGAACAGTAGTCTGCCAGATATGAAGGGACAGGGAGCTCCAGGTAGAGGGAAGGGCATGAACAAAGCGTCGGGGGTGAGAAAGTCACAGAGAAGCCACATGTCCCAGTGGATAGAGCGTGGGCCTGAGCATCAGGAAGACCTGGGTTCTAATACCGGCTCCGCCACTTCTCTGCTGGGTGTCCTTGGGCAAATCACTTCACTTCTCTGGGCCTCAGTTACCTCATCTGTAAAATGGGGATTAAGATGGTGAGCCCTATGTGAGACAGGGACTGTGTTCAAGCCAATTAGCTTATATCTACCCCAGCGCTTAGAACAGTGCCTGGCACATAATAATGGTGGTATACGTTAAGTGTTACTATGTGCCAGGCATGCTTAACAAATACCACAATCATAATTATTATAGTCATCAATGTGTCTAAAAGTGAGAGAACTACCTTCTCCTCAAAGTCACCCCCTTGTATGCTCACTAGTATATATTTAGAATATGCCCTGTTGCTCAGTCATACATCACAGAAAGCATAGATTGCTTCCCCTCCCCCACCTTAATATCACTTCATTTGTTTTGACAAGCAGCTATGTGCTGAAAGCTGTCCAGACCAGAAGTCAAGTACAGGGTCTCATGGGATTACCCTATAGTAGCAGAGCCATGGCTCAGCATCCCTTCCCTCTGCCATCCTTGGGATCTGTCTGTGTGCCTCTGCCATCCTCTTCCTCCTCTCTGTATCCCCATTTCACCACACATACCCTATGACCACTCCTTCCATCACTGCCTTCCATTGTCATCAACCCCACACTTCCCATTACCCTGCTCTCCCTGTGCCTCAGTGCCATTGAACCTCCCTGATCGCCGAGGCCGAGATGCTTAACCCTGAGGCAAGGCTTGGGAATACGGGTGAGATGTGAGATCGGAAGCACACCCAGTTGGGCATCACCACCCTCTTTTCCCATCCTAGCCCTGCTCCTCTGCCCTCAAAGAGCCAGGTGATGGCTGCCCAACCAGTCTAGCTGTTCTTTAATATTTTCAAGGCTCAGATGAGGGATGAGGCCAGGCCAAGAGCAAACTGAAAATGCCCCGTGTCACAAACTCATGAGTACTTCTCCGGTCAGAGCGTAGCCTGGGTCCTTCACTCGGAGGCAAGTCACAATCAAACCTTGAACTGTGGTGACACCCTACATATAACAAACTCAAACTTAACCAGCAATAATGCTCCCTGGAATTTGTATAGAGAAGCAGTGTGGCCTAGAGGAAAAAGCCTGGGAGTCAAGGGACCTGGGTTCTAACTGTGGCTCTGCCACTTGCCTGTCCGTTGGGCTTGGGCAAGTCACTTCACTTCTCTGTGCCTCAGTTACCTCATCTGAAAAATGGGGACTGAGACTGTGAGCCCCATGTGGGACAACCTGATTACCTTGTATCTACTCCAGCACTTAGAACAGTGCTTGGCACATAGTAAGTGCTTAACAAATACCATGATTATTATTATTATTATTATGTACCAGGCTCTGTATTAAGAGCTGGAGTAGATACAAGATAATGTGGTTGGATTCAGTCCCTGTCCCACATGGGGTTTTCTGGGCTTAATCATCTGTCGGCTTTACAGATGAGGGAACTGAGGCACAGAAAAATTAAGTGACTTGCCCAAGGTCACACCACAGACAAGTAGTGGGATTAGGATCCAGGCCCATGCTCTTTCCACTAGGCCCCAATGCTTCTCATTTGAGTGTTTACTCTGTTCAGAGTACTAAGTTCTTGGGGGAGTACTCATTCATTCATTCAATAGTATTTATTGAGCGCTTACTATGTGCAGAGCACTGTACTAAGTGCTTGGGATGAACAAGTCGGCAACAGATAGAGACAGTCCCTGCCGTTTGATGGGCTTACAGTCTAATTGGGGGAGACGGACAGACAAGAACAATATATAGAGTACATTATACAGAGTACAATATAACAGAATCGGTACCCACATTCCATCCCCACAAGGAGCTTGCAGTCTAAAGACATCAATATAAATAAATCATGGATATAATAATGATGGTATTTGTTAAGCACTTACTATGTGCAAAGCACTGTTTTAAGCATTGGGGGAGATATAAGGTGATCAGGTTGTCCCATGTGGGGCTGACAGTCTTAATCCCCATTTTACAGATGAGGTAACTGAGGCCCAGAGAAGTTAAGTGACCTGCCCAAAGTCACACAGCTGACAAGTGGTGGAGCCGGTATTTGAACCCATGACCTCTGACGTCCAAGCCTGTGCTCTTTCCACTGAGCCACGCTGCTTCTCTATGTACGTAAGTGCTGTGGGGCTGAGGGTGGGGTCAGTAAAGGGTACAAATTCAAATGCAAGGGTGACAGAAGGAGTGGAAGAAGAGGAAATGAGGACTTGGTTGGGGAAGGCCTCTTGAAGGAGATGTGCTTTTAATAAAACTTTCCTCAGGGGGTCAAGTAACAAGATTCCTGTGAGGGGCTGGAGCTGCCATTTGAAAGATGAAAAATTGAGGCACAGAGAGATGAAATGCCTTCACTACTCCCTCTTTAAATTAATCTCTGATTGTTCAAGTACTACTAGTAGTAAGAGCATTAATAATAGCATTTATTAAGGTCTTACTTTATCCAGAGAGCATTGTACTAAGCACTGGGAGAGAATGCACAAATGGGAATTAAGCGTGGTCCCTGTCCATCAGGGGAGTCACAACTTAAGAGGAGAGAAGAGACTGTAGACAGACACATTAAGAGTAATGGAACATGGGAATCAGGTCCCAAGCCAAAAAACCAGGACAAAATATTTCCAACCCTACAAGGAGGCATAATGAGGACACAAGTTGTAGTAAGCTACACCACAGACATTCCTGGAAGGGTGGTATATAATGAATTCTGGGTCTAAATCCTCAGCCCAGAGAATCCACAAAAACCAGAAAGATACTTCCACCAGCCACAGAAGAATTAGGAACTTGATCGGGGACCAAGCCAACCGGATTCTGGGTTAAAAGATGGAATTTCTGACCTGGAAGCCTCATTATTTTTTTTTTCTTTCCAAGATTTTCTTGTTCAATTTTAAAACATAATCTTTTCCTTTTCATAACTCTTGCTTCTAGAATTGGCAAAGGACCATCAGGAATGTAAAACATCAATTTTGCAGAAAAAGTAGACAACCTGCTTAAGTCTCATTCAAAAAACCACCCAGAAAAGTATCCAAAACTCCAACACCTAAATAAAGACCCCACAAATGCCACCTGAGGATGGGATCAAAGACAGAGGAGATAATGCCCAAATAATGCCACTTGCAGGTCAAAAACAAAGCTCTTAATGATCTTACTTTCTTTAGAGGATGAAGGACAGAAGGGTAGTACCGCTGAAGGAGAGATCTTTTGTTCCACTGAAGTAGAAAAAGAGATTACCATAAAAATGGTATACTTCCCCACTACCCACCCCAAGTCCCAGCAAAAGAGCAGATGGAACTTACTGAAAGCCTCTTCCTCCTGAGCCCTGAATGAAAAGAACAAGATCACTTTCCCCACTCCTCTGACACATCAGCTGTAGTGCATTTTTTTTAATGGTACTTGTTAAGCACTTACTATATGCCAGGCACTATACGAAGCACTGGGGTAGATACGAGCTAATCAGGTCCATATCCCACGTGGGCCTCACACTCTTAATCCCCATTTATAGATGAGGTAACTGAGACCCAGAGAAGTTGTGACTCACCCAACATCACATAGGAGACATATGGTGGAGCCAGTATTAGAAGCCAGGTCCTCTGACTCCCAGGTCTGTGCTCTTTCCACTCGGCCACACTGCTTCTCATTTCATGTCATTGCTTGCACCTGGAGATTAGGTAGGGAAAGAAAGAAGCAACCACCCATTACTAATCCCGGCTCCGCCACTTGTCTGCTATGTGACCTTGGGCAAGTCACTTCACTTCTCTGGGCCTCAGTTCCCTCATCTGTAAAATGGGGATGAAGACTGTGAGCCCCACGTGGGACAACCTGATGACCTTATATCTATAGCTCTTAGAACAGTGCTTGGCCTCTAGTAAGCGCTTAACAAATACCACCATTATTATTATTATTACTTTAGTTCTGACAGCACTAACTGAATGTGATCTAACCAGTGCTTAGAACAATGCCCAGCGCTTAGAACAGTGCTTGGCACATAGTAAGTGCTTAACAAATGCCATCATTATTATTTATCTACTTTGCAAGGGACAAAGGGGCAGGACCCCCCCAAATAGACTATTCAACAATTTCTGGAACCACTTAACCCTTACCTCAGGGATCCTGGAATCTGCCTCTCTCTCTGTAAACTGTATTTTGAACTTTTCCAGACCCCAACCTTGATCCACCCCCGACAGTCTCTTGAAGGATTATTGTCATCATAAAGTATGATTCGCTTATTTAAAGTCCTCCAAGAAAAGTGAATCAACTACTGCAATTTCTCACCAGCTCATCCATTGTCTAAGTGGTTTAAACTACCTTAGGTACCAGCCTAGACACAGGGGGAAGAGCTGGGGAAGAAGCAGGTGGGATATTTCCGTGAGCCCAGGTCCCACCCCTTCCACAGCTGCCTCTCTGTCCCCCTTCATCAACACCACCCCTCTCAGATCTCCCCTCCACCTCCTCTCCATTCCCCAGAGGGGCAGCGGCCATATGAGGCCAGGGATTAGGGGGGAGAATGCCTCGTGTCATTCAGTTGATCATATTTTCTGAGTGCTTTCTGTGTGCAGAATGCTGTACTAAGTGTTGGGAGAGTCCAATAAAACAATAATCATAATAATAATGGTATTTATAAAACACTTACTATGTGTCAAGCACTGTTCTAAGTGCTGGGGTAGATATAAACTAATCAGATTGGACACAGTCCCTGTCGTACATGGGGCTCACAGTCTTAATCCTCATTTTACAAATGAGGTAATTGAGGTCCAGAGACTTGCCCAAGGTCACGCAGCAGACAAGTGGAGGAGCTGGGATTAGAACTCAGGTCCTTCTGACTCCCAGGCCCATGCTCTATCCACTGGGCCAATCAGTGTGGCAAAGTGGGAGACCTGCGCCTCTGGAAGTCAGAGGTCCTGGGTTCTAGTTCCGGCTCTGCCACCCATTCCCTGTGGAGTCCTGTGCAAGCCACTTAACTGCCCCATTCCTCAGTTTCCCCAGTTGTAAATTGAGGACAACAATACCTGAACACTACCCGGTGGGGGTGTTGTGGGGAGTAAATAAAAATAACTAATTAAGATGCTTTGGTAATAAAAGAACCAAATAGAAACAATATAACAGACACATTTCCCACCCACAATGAATTTACAGTTTAGAGGAGCCGGGACAGCTCTGCTTTGGTTTTTCCTCCTCCTCCTCCTCCTCCTCCTCCTCTCTGTTCAGGGTGGTGACAGACGCGAGCCCCCTCGAAGCATCAGGACGCAGTCTTGTGAGGTCCACAGCAGCAGAGATGACCCCCTGATGCCTCCCCCTCAGGAATAACTAGGAGGGATAACTCAGAGGGGGGACGTGAGGCTCACAGTGTTGAGTTTACATTTGAATTTAATGTCTGAGAAGCAACAACAATGGAAGAGAAAAATTTTGTGTGCCTGGCAGATGTTCTAATCAGTCAGATCCTGTCTGAGGGAATTAAAGAACACAGGTCATGAATAAGCTGTAACTCAGCTTCTTCAACTGGGTGGTGTATGATCAGATACAGTTGCCTAGGCACATCCACAATCCAACCAAATGTAGCATAGTAAATGCATATATACATCATGTACTGCCCCCACACACATGCACACATACCTGACAACCTAGTGGGCCTCTGGAAAAGCAGCCCAAAGATGTTGACCCCTTGGGCAGCAACTGTCAATCACAGCTATTCCCAGGCCAATCAGGAGGCCTTATGTAGTCTCATAGAAAATGAAAAGAAACCTGCTGGTTGGCCAGATTGCCATCTAATTGCCATCAGGGAGGGCAGAAAAAGCAACTATCCCCATTTTCACAGAGCCAAGAAAACTGACAAACCTCTCATTGAACTCCCACTGCCTCGCAGTTTCCCTCTCCCACCACTGATTGAAAATAATGGCTCTAGATCCATGAGTAAACTAGAATAACAGATAGCCAAAGTTATCAGACTCAGTACTGACATAATCAATGGAAGACATTTCTCTGCTACTAGGAAAACATTTCAGTTTAAATGTTTACTGAAGCTTATTTATCTGTTGCTAATGAAAACATATAAAAGAGATATGTTAAACGCATTCCGTGAATTAATTAACAAGTAACAAGATGCTAAGAAGAAGCGACTAACGCAATTATTCACCTGCCAGAGACGTTGCTGCTGCCTTTGCTCTCAGAATAATCTCATCATTTGTAGATAATTGCTAATAATATCTGTCTGAGTGTGTTTATGTACTCGTGAAAAGAACAATCCTTCACTAACAAGTGCCAGCAAAATGTGGAAAGTTGCTGTCCTCGTCAAACCAAGGCACAAACAATCCCAAAGGTCAACTTGATAAGTAAGAAGAAGGATGAATGGTCAAGATGCACAAGGATACACTAGAAAAACAAATGTCTCAGTTAAGAAAGGAAAGCTCTTTGCTGAACAAGACAAATAACTGAAAACATTTCAGGTTGATGGCCTTTATTGTTGGTGATGTTATTTACTATTATCATATAATAATAATAATAATGTTGGTATTTGTTAAGCGCTTACTATGTGCCGAGCACTGTTCTAAGCGCTGGGGTAGACATAGGACAGTCTTAATCCCCATTTTGCAGATGAGGGAACTGAGGCACCGAGAAGTTAAGTGACTTGCCCACAGTCACACAGCCGACAAGTGGCAGAGCTGGGATTCGAACTCATGAGCCCTGACTCCAAAGCCCATGCTCTTTCCACTGAGCCACGCTGCTTCTCATATTTATATACTTATACTGCACTTAAGTATATACTTATACTGCACTTCCCCTAACAACTAGTTCTGTTATCTGCCCAGTTCAGAGTTCTGCACATGGTAGATGCTCAGTAAGTGCTCTCGAATAAATGAACATTATGCCCTTTCTGCTGCCCAGAAATTGTAAAGTCCTGGATTACAGATTATGAGCTAATTCTGTGGGCCTCAGAGTATGGGAAATCCATTTTCCTCTGCTGGGCAGTTCTGGAATATTTATTCATTTTCTGTGTGACTAGAACCTCACGCTTTAGTCCTATCAATCAATCAATCCTATTTATTGAGCACTTATGGTGTGCAGAGCTCTGTATTAAGAGCTCGAGAGAGTACAATATAACGGAGTTGGAAGACACGTTTCCGGCCCACCGGGGTCTAGAGGAAATGGGAATAAGGAACAGTCTCCAATCTATCACCATGACATATTGAACCTCATTAGTCAAAGAAAACCTGAAAAAAATGTTTGCAAGCTCTGTTGGTACTTTTTCCACAGTTACTTATCTGGGATGTTCTAAACCATGCTTATTTTTTTTTTAGTGTTAAACTACTAAATCACACCGTGGCTTCATTTTTAAAAGATGAGTAAGTTTTGTGAGGCAAGAAAAGGCACCCAGTCTCCTTTTGGTTGTCACTAGGAATGACTTTACTATTTTTCAGGGTTTTCTCAAAATCAAAGTCAGAGCTGAACTGACAGCTTCTTCGGCAAGTTTCATCTTGCAGCAATTTGAAACACTGGAGGTAGCAAATCCTAAACAATAAGGTTTGGAATGAGAACCCTGACAGACTCTGAACTCTCATTGCACCACATCTGACACCAGAAGTCTTGAGAGGAAATGTGTTAAATATATAACAGTAGTTCAAGGAATACACCTGCAGCCAGTGTTTTCTGTATTCTGAAACTGCGTGTTGGACAATGTTTTACGTTACTCCTAAATACTCCCTTGGCATTCTGTTTTCAAACTAACAGAATATTCTTTAGACTTTGGATATGAAAAGGTCACCAAAAGGTCATCAAAGGCTGAAAGGAAAAATGAAGATCTTGGGGATGTTAGAAATCGACTCTGAACCATCCAAAGCTGGCAGCAGCTGAGGAGAAAGAAGATGTGTGTGTGGCATCTTAGAGGTTATTCCAGAAGGACCTAGGTTTTCCAAAACTCTGACAGCTACGTGGGCGGTTAAATTTAAGATTTTATCACACTGAGTGTTTGAGAATAGACCACCCTTCGACACATTCTATAATTCATTAAATTCACTGTATCCACTGGTACTTTGCTTCAGACTGTGCTGACATATTCGAGGATCCATTATCAGGAGTATGGCATGTTACAAGTGTCATTGAGCTGTGCTTGACGTTGTTAAACTGATTAAACTGTTAGAAGTCTAGAACAGCAGGGTTCATTAGTAGTAGTAGTAATAAGAATAGTAATATCCATTATTATGACATTCATTAAGCGGTTACTATGTGCTAAGCATTATACTAAGCACTGGGGTAGATGCCATATCATCAGGCCAGTCACAGTTCCTGCCCCACCTAGGGCTCACGGATTAGGTAGGAGAGGCCACGTGTTCAATTATCTCTCTCAACTCCATATGTAGCATTAACGAAATACTGTAAATGGTATTTTGATGGTACTCGGAGAAACAACAGATTTCCCCACAACACTTAAGTCCAGGTAAAAGAAAGATTGCTGGAGGCCACGACACAAACACACTAGACCTCTCTTTTTTTTCCATTTCTGGTCCATTTCCAATTTGATCTCATTAAAACCCACCACATCCCTGGGAGTTAGGCACATGGCAGATGCTGTTATTTTCCTTTTAAAGATAATGAGCCCAATCTCCCAGGCTGAAAGTTACTCCCCTGAAGGAAATTGGGCCCTTGGTAGGGGCCTTTCAGTGCATTGTTCCCTCCATATAGCTATCACAATTGGCGATCACCATCTGCGGGCCCATGTCTGACAGAGAAGGCCATGTGCACACAGAAACAGCATCCTTGGGTCTGTGATTGCTGCTCCCCTATTTTGCTTTCATTTCTGCCTCATGACCCCTGGCTTGACCGAAATCTTTTCTCCAAGAGAGCCCCTAATTTCGGTTTAGTATATGGGACATTGCCAGGATCTCAGAGTAGCTCTCAAGCATCCTTTTATGACCAGTTTTATCACCTCCACATCACTGATGTAGAACCTAACCCCCGCGGTGAAGTATGGCGCGACAGCTTCCTGAGAGAGCAGAGCACGGCACCCTGTCCACCCTTTAAGTTGTGAGGGGCCCCCCACCAGCCCCACCCCGGAGGGACAGAGACCATGTCTAATTCCCAGAGCCTAGTACACTGCTCTGCACCCAGTAAGTGCTTAATAAATATGATTATAACTATTACTGTTGTCTACAAGACAATCTTGCTTCTGCCTTAGGGCAGAACAGCCATACAGCCATAGAGAAGCAGCGTGGCTCAGTGGAAAGAGCACGGGCTTTGGAGTCAGGGCTCATGAGTTCGAATCCCAGCTCTGCCACTTGTCGGCTGTGTGACTGTGGGCAAGTCACTTAACTTCTCTGTGCCTCAGTTCCCTCATCTGTAAAATGGGGATTAAGACTGTGAGCCCCACGTGGGACAACCTGATTCCCCTATGTCTACCCCAGCGCTTAGAACAGTGCTCGGCACATAGTAAGCGCTTAACAAATACCAACATTATTATTATTATTATTACAGCCATCGGGACAGGCAGAAAAAACAACTTTGGGAGGCGGTGTCTCATATGAATCATTTACAGGGTTTCTAAGGGTCAGACCTTTGAGGGGGATTTGGAGGGGGCGGGTCTGTTCCCGGTAAACTCATTAGATTGCTTTGGGCACCAATCAGCCCCCATCCACTTTCCTGTTGCAAATGAAATCAGTCCCCATAATGATAGTTTACCACAAGCCATTCAATTATCCGCTGCTTATTCAATTGCATCGTAAAAAAAAAAAAAAGATGATGCTTCTAACCTGATTTATAGCATTATCCACCTAACCAGAAACTCTCAAAACGCAATTGGAAGCCAATGCTTCCCATCAAACTTTTTGGGGGACCCATCAAGTTCCATTGCCTCTGCCTGTCTTGGTGGGATCTTTGTCAGTCTTTCTCTCCGGTTTACTGTCCGCTTGCTTCTCTGCCTTTCCATTTTTCTCTCTGAGTCCCTGCCTATCACTTTCCCTCATTCTCTCTCTTGCGCGCACACACAGGCAGACACACACACACACAGACACACACAGCCGGAGCTTTCAAGGCCGTTCATGCTCCACATACTTTCCACAGTAAATCCCATCCAAGGATTTAATTGCCCTAAGCTCTGTCTAAGTCCACAGCTGATACGCATAACGAGCCCAGCCTGCCAGCAATGCAGAACTTCCTCCCGCCCCAGCAGAAAGCCATGTCCCTTCCAGTGAAACTGAGACCCTAGGGCCAAACTCCTCTCATATCGATGGGTTTTGGTTCAGGCTGGAGATTCCGTGTTGACAGCAAGACTTGTACCTCAGCCAAACGCTTGACCTAAATCAGGGGCGAGCGGGAGCGCAAACCAAGGGTTGTGGCAGCCTTGCAGCACTCCCTGACCTCGCTTAGGGCTCAGTGGTGTAGTTGACATTTTCACTTATCCATTCCTCTCTCCCCATCCAGCCGTTCCAGCTCAGCGCAAGCACCGGCTCCTATTTACTTCTTGCCACGAAGGAATAAGGATCCCGACATGGGATAGGGCCAAGGGAGGGGCTGACTCCATCCATGATGGCCAGGGGGAGTGGGGAGATGCAGCATGATGGGGGGAAAGCAGAGCAATTAGCCAGGGGTTCGAGACTGCGTAAGAGCGAACAACAGCAGTTCCTCGGTCGGTAACAACTGTGAGGTCTACAAGTCTTCCCTCTCCCCCCTGGAACCAAAAAATATTCTTGGCCATTCCCTGATCTAAGAAGAAAATCAATCTGCTGGAACCAATTGATTTGGCTGCCGAAATAGAAATGTCCTGGAAAGTGTGGTGGTTGAAAGCTTATTAGTTGTGGAGACGTAGCGTGATTCAGAGGACGTGGACTAACCACAGTTCTCTGACCTCTGGACTCGCTGACACCATCGCCAATCTCCAAATGGAATTCCTCCATTGGTTTTCTCCACCCGCTTTTGCCCTTCATCTCCCCCACTAGCCCCTACCTCTTTCCCCATCCCCCCTCATCCACCCACCAAAACTCTTCATCCTTTTTGGCCAGGAGGCTGGTTTAGGAAACTCCACTTTATTTCACATCACTTAGAGCCTGAGTATTGGGACTTTAAAATGTAAAGGGGTAAAAAAAAAAAAGCAAACACCCGACTCCCCGGGGATGTATATGTTACGCATTCAAGCAACTGCAGTACGCATTTATTTGTGAAATAATCAAGAGTTGCTTTATAAATGTGTTTAGGAACCACAAGGGTTTTCAGTTGGTCAGGACATTTTCCTATTTAAACATTGATTTAAAATCCTTGCCAAGAAAACCAGGAAATCAAGAGAGGAAAATTATGCGGCGCATAAAGAAAGCAGCTGCTTTTCCCCAGTCCTAGTAATTTAACCAATCGTTTCTTTAAACAAAAATGAAGAGGGGAAAAAAAAAAGACCCAAAGCTGGCGGCAGTAATCTCATTTCATTACTCTGGTGAGCCAAAATATCAGCCATCAAACACATCTGATGGAAAACATTTGTCTATTGAGTGGGTATTTTTTTAAAGCAAACGTACAATATGGTATATGAATTTAATATCAAATTACAGTTGAAGGGCCATTTTCATAATTAAGTGGGAAAACTATTTCTAGCAGATGCTTTTCAGCTCTTAGAGCAAACCCCAGGCAAAGATCAAGAGTGTCAAAAATCTTAGAGATGAAGGGAAAAGACCAAGAGGCAGAATGCACACCCTGCAAAGCAAACACAATAGTAGGAATAGTATTTATGAAGTGCCTGCTCTGTGTAGAGCACTATACTGAGATCTGGGAAAAAATAAATACACAGGCTACTTCATTCCTTGGGATGGGGAAGGAATGAATAGGGAACAGAGATTGGTAATTGGGGAGGGAAAATGTGATCCATCCTGCTCCCCTTGAGGGCAGCTTTGGCCATGGATGTGGGTATGGGTTGTAGCGGCAGCAGCTGGGATGTTGGCATTAATAGGGTGCTTGGGTTCCTGGGCTTCACTCCCATGTTAATCCAGCCCTGATCGTATTGATTGAGCACCCACTGGGTTCAATGCACAGTATGAAGACTTGAGAAGTACAAAATAATCAAGTGACCCATTTGCTGCCCATGCGAGGCTTACATTCTAATGAGCAAGACAGCCCTAAAACTATTCACAGAATAATCAAAATAAATAATTTAATAAATGTGCATAGGCACTGAGGATGACAAGTAAGGAGTATAATTAACAGGAGGAAGCTCGGAGTAGCATTCTAAAAACAAGACATTAAACACCCTGAAGAAGATGTTATAATGATACAAAGAAATATTCCTCCAAAACCAAGACAAGACCTATTTCGACATTTTTAGTTCAAAAAATCAAGGGCTAATCTTCAAAATGCAATCTGAACCTTAAAGCTATGGCAACTGAGGAGAGTTCACTGCTTCCTCGCCTTTTCCTCTGGCATCTCTCGCACACAAACAAGTGCTAGAAAATGGAAAGAGAAGAGAAAGTTTAGGGAAGAAAATGCTAAAGAAGAATAGAAACAAGGCATCATATTTTTTGTGGTTTTCTTAAATCATCTTAAATCCCGGAAGTTCTTGGTTTCAGTGCAACTTAGCTTGTATGTGGACATCGCTGGACAGTTTAGACAGCTAAACCCTTTTTTGTCCTGAATTAGCCCCATAAAGACACATTCTCCACATTGCTTTTTGTAGATAGAATGTTAGCTTCACTGGGAAGTTCCGCTCTCTTTCCTTTGTATAAATAACTGAAAACATTGTATTCCTTGAATGCAAACCTTATCAATAAAAATACTAGATCCTCAAAATATCGGCAACTATTCATTTGTATACTTTTATACCTATATCTGGATTTTCTAATCATCTTCCCCTGATTCGCCTCCTTCCTTGCACTGCTTTGAGCCTTTCTGGGATGAAAACAAGTAGGAGCTTGATTTTTAATTGCCTTTTAAAGGTTACAGGGCTTTAACTAACAACACTATAATGAGCTCTTATAATAGCATTACAGAGAGGAATTGGAGGCAAGCATTATTTAAGTACATGGCACAGATCCTGCATGAGGATGAGATGATTGGGCTTTAAAATTGTCTTTCCTATCTTAATTTCATTAATGGTTGATTTATGAACAGTTACTTTTGTGGTTCTAAATGAGTTATTGCTAATTGTTCACATAAAATTTTAAGATGTTTCCAATAGCCGCCCAGGTGAGAGCTCTTGCCTGCATGATACTGAACAATTCACTGAGATCTGTGAGGAGGGGCTATGGTACATCTTCCCATACCCCAGTGGCATTTCAAAAGCCAGCCTTTGGACAGCTGAAGTCTTAAATATTACAGGACAGTCACCCTGATTGGCCAGAACAGTCTTAATAATTTTAATATAGGGAGGAATAAACATTTAAAGATTTCGACTCCGCCTCCACTTACATGCTGCGTGACCTTGGGCAAATCACTTAACTGTTCTATGCCTCAGTTCCCTCATCTGCAAAATGGGATTCGATACCAGTTCTCCCTCCTACTTAAACTATGAGTTCCATGTGGGACTTGATTATCTTGTACCTACCAGAACTTAATACAGTGCCTGGCATATGGTAAGTGCTTAACAAATAGAGAAACAGAGTGGTCTAGTGGATAAAGCACAGGCCTGAGAGTCAGAAGGACTCGGGTTCTAAATCCTGACTCTGCCACCTGTCTGCTGTGTGAACTTATGCAAGTCACTTAACTTTCCTGTGCCTCTGTTACCTCATTTGTAAAATGGGGATTAAGACTGGGAGCCCCATGTGGACATGGACTATGCCCAACCTGAGTAACTTGTAGCTACCCCAGCACTTAGTACAGTGCCTGGCACATAGTAAGTGCTCTACAAATATCATTAAAAACATATTATTATTATTATTATTATCAGTATTAGAACTGGAAGGTAACTTCTAAACACTGCCATTCTAAGATAATAATGCAATTTAGAGTTTTCTGGATTTTGGAGGAATGTGCCCTGTTCCATCCAGTTAAGAGGATATTTTCAGCTTTACTGTATTATGGTTCTGGCTATTATTCCCCCTGACTTCTTCATGCCATCCCCTCAACCAACTCAGTGCTACAGGGAAGAGGCATCTTTCACATCCTTCCCCCTGCCCCGACCCTATTCCCCACTCCACCGCTGGCTTCCAGAGACATGCTGGAAGTTTTGTCAAAAAGTCAGAGGATGAGGGGGTCTCTTGCCCATGTTTGGGGTGAGTGAAACCTGCCAAGCTGACATATCAGACAACCGCCCAGATCCCATTAATTGATTGATTTATTCATGCAATCATATTGAATGAATGAATTTGACACTATGGACCACCCCCTTCTCCTGGAAACATTATCTAATTTTGGCTTCACTGACACTGTCCTCTCCTGGTTCTCCTCCTATCTCACTAGCGGCTCCTTCTCAGTCTCTTTCAGGGACACCTCCTCTGCCTCCCCTCTCCAACTGTGATTATCTCTCAAGACTCAGTTCTCCACCCCCCTCTTTTCTCCATCTACATCCACTCCCTTGGAGAATTCATTCACTCCCTTGGCTTCAACTACCATCCTTATGCAGATGATTCCCAAATCTACCTCTCCAGCCCTGATCTCTCTCCTTCTCTGCAGTCTCCCATTTCCTCCTGCCTTCAGAACATCTGTACTTGGATGTCCCATGGACACCTCAAACTTAACCCTTTGTCTTTCTCATCACTGTAAATAATATTACTATCCTCCCAATCTCACAAGCCCATGACCTTGGCATGATCCTCGGCTCATCTCTCTCATTCAACCCACAAATTCAATCTCTCACCATATCCTTTCAGTTCTACCTTCAAATTAGCGCTAAATTCCAACCTTTCTATTATTTATGGTGATTGTTAAGTGCTTACTATGCATCAAACACTGTTCTAAGCACTGGGGTGTATACAAGTTAATGAGGTCAGACACAGTCCCTGTCCCACAGGGGGCTCACAGTCTAAGTAGGAGATGGAATAGGTATTTTATCCCCAGTTTACAGATGAGAAAACTGAGGCACAGAGAAGTGAGTGACTTGCCCAAGGCCATACAGCAGGTTAGTGTCAGAGCTGGGATTAGAACCCAGGTCCTCTAACTCCCAATCTCGTATTCTTTCCCCCAAGCCATGCTGCTTCCCCAGGCTGCTACTATGCTGATCCAAGCACTTATCATATCCTGCCTTAACTACTGCCTCAGCCTCTTCTCTGACCTCCTTGCCTCCTGTCTGTCCCCAGTCCAGTCCTTACTTCATTCTTTTGCCCAGATTATTTTTCTAAAAATACATTCAGTCCATGTTTCTGCACTCGTTGAGGGCTGCCAGTGGATTCCCATCCACATGCACTCAATCAGCTCACCCTCTCCTACCCTACCTTTGATTTCCTGCTACAACCCAGCCCGTACACTTAGATCCTCTAATGCCAATTTACTGTACTTTGATCTCATCCATTTCACCGCTGACCCCTCACCAACATCTTCCCTCTGTCCTGGAACTCCCTCCCCCTTCATATCCGACAGACCACCACTCTCCCCATCTTCAAAGCCTTATTAAAATCATATCTCCCCCACAAGGCCTTCCCTGGCTAAGCCTCCATTTCCCCTCTACCCTCTTCCTCCTGTGCTGCCTGCGCACTTGGATCTATATACTCTTTAAGCACTTGATATTCACCCCATCCTCAGCCTCACAGCACTTATGTATGTATCTGTAATTGATTCCTATTAATGTCTGTCTCCCCCTTAGCCTGTAAGCTCATTGTAGAGAAGCAGCGTGGCTCAGTGGAAAGAGCCCAGGCTTGGGAGTCAGAGGTCATGGGTTCTAATCCCGGCTCCGCCGCCTGTCAGCTGTGTGACTTTGAGCAAGTCACTTAACTTCTCGGTGCCTCAGGTACCTCATCTGGAAAATGGGGATTAAGACTGTGAGCCTCATGTGGGACAACCTGATTACCCTATATATACCCCAGCGCTTAGAACAGTGCTCTGCACATAGTAAGCACTTAACAAATACCAACATTATTATTATTATTGTGGGCAGGGAACATGTTTACCAACTCTCTTCTATTGCTCTCTCCCAAGGGCTTAGTACAGTGCTCTGATTGATTGATTGATTGATTGACTGGTTACCCAGTGCACAAAAGCTAGGGGGAGAATGTGGAGGACAGCATTAGGTATATTTCTGAAGCACAGATTTTGTTTTGTTTTGTATACAGACATATTTAGATATATGTATATATATTTACATATACATATTTATATATATATATGTATATGCTGTGGGGTTGGGGTGAGTATCAAAGTGCTTAAGGATTCATTCATTCAATTCATTCAGCTGTATTTATTGAGCACTTACTGTGTGCAGAGCACTCTACTAAGCACTTGGGAGAGTACAATACAACAATAGACAGAAACATTCCCTGCCTACAACAAGCTTACAGTCTAGAGAAGTTCACAGCCAAGTTCATAGTCAACTCAGGGGTGAAGATGGATGACCAACAGTATTCCATGAGGTGGACAGGCTATATTGGACTCTCCCAAGCACTTAGTACAGTGCTCTGCACACAGTAAGCACTCAATAAATGTCATTAATTGATTGCTTGATTGATCAAAGAAGGTTATGATAAGTGCTTGGGTCAAAGTGGTGGCACTTTGGATGGAGAGGAAGGGGGCAGAGTCTAGAGCTGTCGTGAAGGTCGAACAGACAGGATTTTGTGACTATGTAGGTTGAAAGAGAGAAATAAGTCGAGGATAATGCCAAGGTGGCAGCTTGTGAGACAAGGAGGATAACAACATTGTCACCCGTGATGGAAAATTGGGGGGAAGAGAGGGTTTAAATGGGAACATGAGGAGTTCTGTTTTGTTCATTTCTTCCAGAGTCATTTCATTCTGGTGTTCTTTCCCTCGCCCTTCGTAAAATATTATGCCCATTGTAGATGCTCAAGTAATTTAATTGGCTGATAAATGGATTGATTTTTTTGACATAGTCACCCCTTCATGATTGTGTAGACTTCAATCGTACCCCTCTCAGCTTACACCTTCAGAAGTTTTAACTCTTTCATTTCCTCATATCATCATCATCATCAGTGATATTGAGTGCTTACTATGTGCAGAGCACTGTATTAAGTACTTGGGAGAGTACAATACAACAGAGTGGTCGACACACTGCCCACAAGGAGCTTACAGTCTAGAGGGGGAGATAGATATTGAAATTCATTATGATATGGACCTAAGTGCTTTGGGGTTAAAGGAGGGGTGAATAAAGTGCAAGTGCAAGGGTGACCCTGAAGGGAGAGAGAGTAGGAGAAAGGAGAACTTAGGGTTTCATACCCTCTGGACCCTTGACTAAGAGCATTAAAAGAGCGCTGAGATGGCAGGGGCAGAAACAGGTGGTAGTTTGCCTCATAGAGGACTGCCAACTCTAGTAGAAAAGAGCAGAAAAAAAGAGAGAACATGAACAAAATCCATTGCCGATTTTGTTGGGCATCTTTTAGAGTGCTGTAGCATTCTTCCATCCTTCAATTTTTACACTCCTTTCTTGTACTATAATCACTAGGGTTCTTAATTCCTCCCAATTTTCTTTCGTGAAATGCATCTCCCTGAGATTGCTGTGTTCCTCCAACCCCATACAATATCAACATCATCATTCATTCATTCAATAGTATTTATTGAGCGCTTACTATGTGCAGAGCACTGTACTAAGCGCTTGGGATGAACAAGTCGGCAACAGATAGAGACAGTCCCTGCCCTTTGACGGGCTTACAGTCTAATCAGGGGAGACGGACAGACAAGAACAATGGCACTAAATAGAGTCAAGGGGAAGAACATCTCGTAAAAACAATGGCAACTAAATAGAATCAAGGCGATGTACAATTCATTAACAAAATAAATAGGGTAACGAAAATATATACAGTTGAGCGGAGGAGTACAGTGTTGTGGGGATGGGAAGGGAGAGGTGGAGGAGCAGAGGGAAAAGGGGAAAAAGAGGGTTTAGCTGCAGAGAGGTAAAGGGGGGATGGCAGAGGGAGTAGAGGGAGAAGAGGAGCTCAGTCATCATAGCATTTTCATGAAGCAGCATGGCTTAGTCTTGAAGCAGCATGGCCTAGTGGATAGAGCACGGGCCTGGTAGTCAGAATAACAATAATAATAATAATTATGGTATTTGTTAAGAACTTACTATGTGCAGAGCACTGTTCTAAGCGCTGGGGTAGATACAGGGTAATCAGATTGTCCCATGTGGGGCTCATATTTTTTATTCCCCATTTTTACAGATGTGGTAACTGAGACCCAGAGAAGTTAAGTAACTTGCCCAAGGTCACACAGCAGACAAGTGATGGAGTCAGGATTAGAACTCATGACCTCTGACTCCCAAGCCCGGGCTCTTTCCACTAAGCCACACTGATTCCCAATAGGACCTAGGTTTTAAACCTGGCTGTGATACTTGTTGCTGTGAGACCTTGGGCAACTCACTTTACTTCTCTGGGTCTCAGTTACCTCATCTGTAAAATGGGGATTGACTTTGAGCCCCATATGGGACATGATTAACTTGTATACCCCTGTGCTTAGTACAGTGCCTGGCACAGAGTAAGCACTTACCAAAATACCATTAAACAAATTAATGAAGCTCTTACTGTATGCTAAGTGCTGGGGTAAATCATTTTTAAATTATTTAATTCAAATGTCTCCTAGTGATTGACACAAAACTTCCCAGTTCTCCATATTCTCAGTCAACACCTACCTATTAGTAAGAATCAATCAAGCAAGCAATCAATGGTATTTTTTGACCACTTACTGTGTGCAGAACACATTATTAAGTGTTTGGGAGAGTATAATATAACGGAGTTTGTAGGCACGTTCCCTGGCCACAGTGAGCTTACAGTAGTGTAGAGGGGGGGAGACAGACATTAACATAGTTAAATTAATTACGGACATGTACAAAAGTGCTGTGGGACTGAGAGGTGGGTGAAAAAAGAGAGCCAATCCAAGAAGACGATCCAGGAGGTATTATCCTCTGATCAAATTTGTTACATTCTGTATCAGTAAATTGTCTTATCCCTTGTGAAACTTTAGAATAGTTCTATGATTCATGAGCATCATATGTTATGTGCTCTTCAACAGCTGTCCAGATAATTAAAAGTCGAAAGGGCAGTTTCCTGATGTTTCAAAGCTTTTTAGTTGTTGGCCAGTTGACTTTCTCTCTCTCTCTCTCTCTCTCTCTCTCTCTCTCTCTCTCTCTCTCGTAGTTCAGAGGGTCACAGTCGTACATATTTTGTTTGTCCTGAACTCCCTGGGACTATATTCAGTTTAGAATAGTAGCTCCATGGTTTTGTGTAATTCTTGGCAAGAAATGAGTACCCCTACCTCTTTGTTGTTCTTTTTATCTCCCCCATCATTCCTTGCTTTGCTCAGTTGAGAGAGCTGTTACCTGATGAACATCTGCAGCAGGTTACAACAATAATGCTCATCCTACACCAAACTCAATATATATAATATAGTATCTTAAATATTTTATATATATATATATATGTGTGTGTGTGTGTGTGTTTCCAGTTTTGTCATACATGTTCTGCATCTTGTGTTTTCTAATTCAAAATGCATTATTAGGCCCAATGGGTTATAACCAATGGTTTAAATGCCTCCTTACCCAACAGTGAGAGAAGGAGGTGGATATCTCACCTACTTCACAGAATCCATAAAAATCTAAACAAAGACTTTACCTATATTACCCTTTTTTCTCCATCATCAGCACATTCTTGCTTTTCACTAGAATTTACCATCTGAAGAAACTCCCAAAAGACTGCTGACATCATCAGTTATTTAATTTGGGGCTCAAAGTAATCCTTCATCTTGCACTTGCTCACTTTCTCCTATAGATGAAAACTGTCATAATCATTAACATCACTGTCATCATTATCCATCTACCGAATAGTGATAATGTACCACACTAAACATAAAACTAAATAGGGTCCTTGCTCAGTAGGGTGACAATCCAAATGCAGGAGGTGGGCTTGTTGAAGGGAAGCAAGCCACTAGACTATATACTGTTAGCACAGTGATGGCAGAGATCATGTCTACTTACTCTATTTGGCTCTCCCAAGTGTTCAGTACAGTGCTCTGCACACAGCAGACTGTCAGCTCTTTGAGAGCAGGGATCATGTCTACTAATTCTATTGTCATCTCCCAAGAGCCCAGTCCAGTGCTCTGCACACAGGGCACTGTAAGCTCTTGGAGAGCGGGAAGCATGTTTACTTACTCTCGGGTATTCTCCCAACCACTTAGTACAGTGCTCTGCATTCAATCAGTCAATCAATCAATTGTATTTATTGAGTGTTTACTGGGTGCAGAGCACTATACTAAGCTCTTGGGAGAGTTCCACACAACAATTTAACAGAGCATTACCTGCCCACAATGAGCCTACAGTCTAAAGGGTGAGATAGACATTAATATGAATAAATAAATTACGGATGTGGACACAATTGCTGCGGGGCTGGGAGTGGGTATGAAAAAAGGGAGCAAGTCAGGGCGACGTAGAAGGGGGTGTAAGAAGAAGAAAAGAGGGCTTAGTCAGAGAAGGTTTACAGTAGACTGTAAGGTCCTAGAGCGCAGGGATCATGTCTACTATAGAGTGCTCTCCCAACTGCTTAGTACAGTGCTCTATACATAGTAAGTGCTCAATAAATATGATTGAATGAATCCATATCATTGATTAATTGATTGTTACCCACATGGCATCCAGAAAATAAGATAGATCTTATTTGTCTATATTGATGGAGGTGCAGTTCTGACTTTTGACTAATGACCTCTCAAGCAGCATGAGGAGCAACATGGCCTACTGGAAAGAGCATGGGTCTGGGAGTCAAGGGACTTGGGTTCTAATCCCAGCTTCATCACTTACCTGCTGTGTGACCTTGGGCAAGTTAATTAACTCCTCTGTGCCTTAGTTCCCTCATCTATAAAATGGGGTTCAATACCTGTTCTCCCTCTTAGACTGTGAGCCCCATGTGAGACTTCTAGACTGTAAGCTTGTCCTCTAGACTCTAAGCCCGATGTGGGCAGGGAATGTGTCTGTTTATCATTATATTGTACTCTCAAGTGCTTAGTACAGTGCTCTGCACACAGTAAGAGCTCAAAAAATATGAGTGACTGACTGATCATCTCGTCCCTACCCCAGTGCTTAGGACAGTGCTTGGCACACAGTAAGAGCTTAACAAATACCACAATTATTACTATTATCAAAGCCCCTTCCAGGCTCAACAACTTGAACATACAATATAATTATAAGCTCCTCGAGAGTCCAGGGGCATCTTCTGTTTTTTATTACGTGCTCCCAAGGGGCTAGATCCATGTTCCGCACACAGTAGGTCCTCAGTGGTGATTCAGGATTGAGATTCCCAAGAGAGGTAAACTGATCTGGCCTCCTTCATTTACTCATCTATTCCTTTGTGCCTACAAAGACAAAAATATGTATGCATGGTTTCTCCTTAACACCAAAGTAGATGTTATGGACACTGAGAGTACATTAAGTAAGAAAGTGCCACACATTTTCATAAAAATACGGAAACATGTATAATTTATGAATCATCAATTTCATGTCACAGTTCAAAATTTTAATAGGCTTCTGAGCAGATGTCTTAGAAATGATTTCTAATGATACAAACTACAGGAATTATGGTTCCATTTTGGGTTGGTCTTGACATAATAATTTTGCAGCTATGAAAGTTTAAGTTCGATGTCTACTGTCCGTAAAACATTTGACAGGCACAGAATGACAGGCAGTTCTTAAAATTGTTTCCAGCTGAATATGATCATTTTCTAGTGACAGCCAGAGCAATGGCCAATATTTTCTTGTCTTCATGGGTGTTTTTTATAGATAGGCCCATTTTGTGCCTCCGAATGCAAATAACTGGAGCACAAAACTCCACTTTTTGATTTAGGGACTAATAAAAGGCTAAGATCTTAAAAAATTAAAGGGACCTTGTTTCTTTAATAGAAGTGGTTCCAAAAGACAGACCAGCTTCTAAGTCTTATGGCGCAATTTCCTTTTTCATAAATACTTGGTGAGTTGGCAAAGGTATTTATTGAACACTCACTGGGTGCAGTGCACTGTATCGAGCACTTAGGCAACTAAACTTAAAGTTTGAACAGCCACCACCACTTAATTATGAATTAATCATGGGGTTTTTTAGGCACCTACTATGTGTCAAGCACTGTACTAAGCACTGGCAAATACAAGATAACCAAAAAGGTCACAGTCCCTCTCCCACATGGAGCTCACAGTCTAAGGGGGAGAATGGGCATTGAATCCCCATTTTACAGATGACGGAACTGAGGCCAAGAGACTTTTAGTGACTTGCCCAAGGTCACACAGCAGGCAAGTGGTGGAACCAGGATTAACCACCTTTGATGGGTTCTGAGACCAATGCATCACTCACTTAATGTCTGAAGCCAGCCCCGGTTCAACAGACATCCATTATTGGTATGAATAAGGCAGAAGGTTCTAGTGGTGCAGCAGCTCCTTAAAAGTAAATCAAACTCGAAATATATCTGTAGTGTTCGTGAAAGAAGAAAGTGCTCAGAACAGGAAAGTAAATATCATGACATCGCATGAAAATATGCTTGCTGGTATACATTGACCATAGCTGCATGGCTCTGCATCTTTTAAAGATCATGTTGGATTTTTAAGGAACATCTGTACAGGGAAAACCTAGCTTTAAGTGGCAAACTTGCATAGGTGGAGATTGCAGTGCATGGCCAAGACCTGTGCTTTTCCTTCCTCGCTGTGCCTTGCTCTCGTCTCTTCAGTTCATTCATTCATTCAATCATATTTATTGAGCGCTTACTGTGTGTAGAGCACTGTACTAAGCACTTGGGAGAGTACAACAATAAACAGAACATTCCCTGCCCACAATGAGTTTACAGTCTAGAAGGGGAGAAACAGACATCAATCCAAATAAATAAGTTACAGATACGTACACCGGGTCTCTTGCCGTCAAACCCCTGCTCACATTCTCCCTCATGCCTGGAATTTCCTTGCCCTTCACATCTGACAGACCACTGCTCTCCCCATCTTCAAAGTCCGACTAAAATCTTATCTGCTCCAGGAGGTCTTCCCTGATTAAGCTCCACATTGCCAGGTTGTGTGTACTTATCCGCCACTCAGATTAACTAAGACTCATTCATTTATTAACCTTCCAAAGCTTTGCCATCAATGGACTTAGCATTTGGGAATAGTTTACCATAAGCTCCTTGAGGGCAGGATCATGTCTACTAATTCTAGAACAGTGTTAAGTGCTCAGTATAGTGCTCTGCACACAGTCTGTGCTCAATAAAAACCATTGCCTGGTTGATTGTTGTGCTCTCCCATGAGTTTAGCACAGTGCTCTGCCCACAGTAGATGCTTAGTAAAAACTAGACTGCAAGCTTATTGTGGGCAGAGAACATGTCTGTTTATTGTTATACTGTACTTTCCCAAGTGCTTAGTACAGTGCTCTGCACTCAGCTAATTGCTCAATAAATATGAATGAATGAACTGAATGAATACTATTGATTGATTGATTTTAATAGGCATCTCCTTCTCCCTCTCTGCCCCCTCTCCAGGACCTCCCACCTACCTCCCCCACCCCCCTTGACCTTCCTTTGAGTAACTCCAAGAACATAGGGTTGTATTCACACAGACAGCTGAGGAGCTGAAGAGCCAGAGCGCTGCACTTTAAAACATTCTAAATAGGACATTAGTTCAGAACGTGAATGTTTTGAAATCTGATCAACAAGCCGTTTCTCAATACATTAAGCAAAGCAAGCAAAATTAGGCTGTTTTATGTCAGGTACTTAGCACAAATCCCTTAATAATGTGTTTGAGTGCAGAAACCATTAATAAATGCATAATTCCCTAAGACAGGCTTGATTAATTAAGTCATATGTGTATCCTTCTAATTAAAAAAAAGAACATTAGGCAGATGAGTGTAATTTCTGAGTACCAAATTCAAAGGCTTCTTTTTCAGTCGTTTGTGCCTTTCTCTCCATGGTGAAAGGAAAGCTTCTGGCTATTGTAGCTGCCAACCGACAGTGATAGTGGAAGCACAAATCCCCCCCAAACCCTGGGACTTATTACACACAATTCTGTATTTATTTGCCAATTTGTAGCCTGGTCCTTAATCAGGTGCTGGGCTGATTAAGCCAGACAGTTCACATTTGAGGGGGCAGCTGGTGCTGATATGTAAATAAACAGATGAGGCAAGAGGGGACCCATGAATCAACAAGCAGATGGTATGAAGCCACGGTCTTCAAAAAATGTATGAACTTTTTCCCCTCTATTTTATCCCAGTTTATACCCCCTGAGCTTACCATGAAAATGAAGCCATGTACTATTTGCACCCATCTTCAGGACTTACATTTCAATCAATGATATTTATTGAGCACTTAACAGAGCACTGTATGTGTATAGGTACATTTGAGCATTTATCAATGGCGTCCATCTTCATACTGTTGGTCTGCCTGCTGCTCTCACTAATTGTGAAGAATTTATTTTTGCTTGTCTCCCCATCAGAGGAAACCAGAGACTGGCTTCCACTGTACTCAATCGATCAATGGTATTTCTTGAGCGCTTACTATGTGCAGAGTGCTGTACTCTGTGTTGCTTTCTAAGGCACTTAGTGCTCTGCACACAGTAGATGCTCGATGATTATTGACTGGTTGATTGATAGATAAATCAGAATAGAAACATCCAGCCACGGGCCTCGCTTCACTGTGATGGCTATATGGACAGGTAAAGTGAAGCCAATAGCAACTCTGTAGTGTGGTGGCTCACACATTTAATTTTCATCATCACTGAAGGTGAATAGATCTTTTCTGGCCATTCACAATTAATATTCCCTCCAGGCAATGCAAGTCCTCCAAGAACTAGAACATCAATTATACATTAATTATACATCTGTCTCCCCCTTTATACTTTAGGCTCATTGTGGGCAGGGAACGTGTCTACCAACTCTGTTGGATTGTACTCTCCCAAATGCTTAGTACAGTGCTCTGCACACAGTATGTGCTCAATAAATACCATGGATCAATTGATTAATACTCTAAGTGCCTGAAAACAATGCCACAACCTCATTTCACCTTCAATCCAAACTCATTAGATCTACCTTCTGCATCCAACCATGGTTCCATGGTTCCCATTTAATACAAAGGGATTCTGAAAGTAAGGCATGTCAGCCACGATGATATTTAAGGAGCTTTTTGGTGTTTAAACATCACTCATCATTTGGGTTTTTTTTTAAATCCCTGTTTGGAAGTGCTAAAATCTTGTCAGAGAGCTGGGATGAGTGAGGCTGGCAGTCCAATTCAATGCCTGGTAGAGGCCATCTCCTCCGTGAAATAGGCACCCGTGCAGAGAAGGAGGATGAAGTAGCATTATTACCCTAATTCAAAAATAACCTTCACTAAGATTATTTTTTCAGTTTAAGAATGCTTAATTTGTAAAACATAGTTTTGACGAAAACCAAAAGGAGGAGACTCTGCAGTGACTCTGCATTGCAGAGTCTTGTTTTATGCTGTTAAGTCGTTTCCGACCCATAGTGATTCCATGGACATATCTCTCCCAGAATGCCCCACCTCCATCTACAAACATTCTGGTAATGGATCCAGAGAATTTTCTTGGTAAATATCTGGAAGTGGTTTACCACTGCCTCCTTTTGCACAGTCAACTTGCGCCTCCGCCCTCAATTCTCTCCCAGATGCTGCTGCCCAGCACAGGTGAGTTTTGACTCATAGCAGATTGCCTTCCACTCGCTAGCCACTGCCCAAGCTAGGAATGGAATAGATAAGCCTCTGCTTGACTCTCCCTCCTGGAGCCAAGACTGGTAGAGTACTGGAAACTCTCCAGGTGCGATCCTGAGGGGACACATTATGGAGTACATGAACACTAATTTGTGTTAAGCATATTTTAGGGATAGAAAACAGATACTCAAGACTGACAATTTAGCCAAGCCCTTGGATATGGCTTTAGAGAAGCAGCATGGCTCAGTGGAAAGAGCACAGGCTTGGGGGTCAGAGGTCACGGGTTCTAATCCCGGAACTGCTGCTTATCAGCTGTGTGACTGTGGGCAAGTCACGTAACTTCTCTGTGCCTCAGTTACCTCATCTGTCAAATGGGGATTAAGACTATGAGCCCCACGTGGGACAACTGATTATCTTGTATCCCCCCAGTGCTTGGCACATAGTAAGCACTTAAATACCATCATCATTATTATTATTATTACCCAAGTGCAGGAGCTTATGTGGGTACATATATGCATGCATGTGTGGTCAACACGATCATCAACAAAAGGGTGATAAAGATTATATATATTTTAACCCTACTGGTTAAGTACTTACTACTGTGTACCAAGCACTGTACTAAGCAGTGGGGTAGACACGAGATCATCAGGTTGAAAACAGTTCCGGTCTCATAATGGCCTCTCCATCTAAATAGGAGGCAGTAAGATTTACTCCCCATTTTATAGATGAGGGAACAGGCATGGAGAGGTTTAGTGACTTGCCCTATACAGAAATAAGCAATTTCTTATTGAGAGAGAAAACACAGTTAAACATAAATATGCATGAGTGCTAATGAGGTTGATGAGGTAGTAATAATAATAGCAGTAATAATATTTATTGAGCATCAACTGACTGCAATGCATTATGCTAAGTGTTTGGGAAGTACAAAACAAGCAATTGACACATTCCCTGCCCACAAGAGCTTACACTCCAGTGAGGGTGAAAGACATTAAAATATTTCCAAAGTAATCAAAATAAATAATTGTAAGTACAATTCATTAAATGAATAAATATAAACTTAGTCTTGGGAAGAGTGTGGTCTGGTGAAGAGCTGTTGCAGAGGACAGATATTGTTATATTGTACTGTCCCTGACACTTAGAACAGTGCTCTGCACATAGTAAACACCTAATAAATACCATTGAGTGATAAGAAAGAAGGAGAGGAGTGATAGAAGGCCTTGTAGACAAGTCTTTGCTTGATGTGGAGGTCAATAATAATAGTTATGGTATTTGTTAAGCACTTACTATGTGCCAGTCAGTGAACTAATCGCTGGGGTGGATACAGATAAATCGGGTTGGATATAGTCCCTCTCCCACGGGGGTGCTCACAGTCTCAATCCCATTTTCCAGATGAGGTAACTGAGGCACAGAGAAGTTAAGAGACTTACCCAAGATCACACAACAGACAAGTGGCAGAGCCAGGATTAGAACCCATGATCTTCTGACTCCCAGGCCCGTGCTCTATCCACTACACCATGCTGCTTCTGCAGAGCCACAACAGGTTTTACAGAAGTCGAGGACTATGAGTTAATGATGTCTTAGGAAGATGATCTATGCAGAGGGAAAGCTGTGATGGAAAACCACAAGTGTGGTTTACTAAGAGTATAGGTCTGGGAGTCAGAGTAATCAAGATCTAATCCCGGTCCCGCCACTTGCCTGCTGTGTGACCTTGGGAAAGTTACTTAACTGCTCGCTGCCTCCTCATCTGTAATATGGGGATTCAATACCTGTTCTCCCTCCCCCTTAGACCATGAGCCCAGAGTGGGACAGGGACCGAGCCTGACCTGATTATCTTGTAACTACCCCAGTGCTTGGTAAAGGACTTGGCACAGAGTAAGCGCTTAGCAAATGCCTAGCTTAATGGAAAGAGCACGGACTTGGGAGTCAGAGGACATGGGTTCTAATCCCGGCTCTGCCACTCGTCAGTTGTGTGACTTTGGACAAGTCACTTGACTTCTGGGCCTCAGCTACCTCATCTGGAAAATGGGGATTCAGACTGTGAGCCCTATGTGGGACAACCTGATTACCTTGTTATCTACCCGGGCGCTTAGAAAAGTGCTTGACACATAGTAAGCGCTTAACAAATACCATCATTATTATTATAATTAGGAGATCAATTCAGGAGAAGTGAAGAGTGGAGGTTGGGCTGTAGCAGGAAAGGAGCAGATAAGAGGGCTGATGGAGACCTGATGTTTTTTTAAACAGTACGGTATGTTTTAGAAATGGCCCAATCTTGGAGACATTCCACATCAGAGATATCTGCTCTTAGAAACTCATTGGGAGCCTCAGCTGAGTCACAATGGACCTTAAATGCCCCTCTGATAACACTGTGGTGCATAATGTCAAAATCACTGCCCCATCAATACATAGAGTATGGGCCCCTAATTTCCTCCCAAATGTTTGTGGATTCAGCTCAGAAGCTTCTGGTAAAATCGTGTCATTTCTCCCACCCCCAAATAGCCACCTATTTACCCCCGGAAGTTGAAAAATGTCACTGTTTATTGTTGTACTTACCCAAGCGCTTAGTACAGGGCTCTGCACACAGTAAGCACTCAATAAATGTGATTGAATAAAAGCCTAAATATCTTCAGAAATGAAATCTTCTCAGGGTTTCAGTTGGACATGACCTCCCTCTAGCCCCTTTTTGACAAGTTCCTGGAGAATGAGCCCGGAAATGACTCCAGCAGGGAAAGTGGGAGGAGACACTGGTACTTTGATTTCACAGTTACAGTCCTGGCTATAAGAACAAAACAATTGCCTTAAGCACACCGGTAACTTCACATTTTTTTCTTTTTTTTTTCTCTTCCAAAATTCAGTTTGGAAATAAGGCATTAAAAAAACCCGTAACAAGGAATAACAATAAATAACAATTGCTCCTGTCTTACAACCCTGAGTGCCAAGTTTCCTCCCATGATGAAATCTGAGTTACAAATTCCTAAAAATAGGGGTTTCTAATGGAGACAGTGACAGGACAAATGGCACCACTATAATTTGATAAGGATTTACTTAGCCAAGCCTATCATTTTAAATAGGGTAAAAGGTTTTAAAACATATTTGTTTAGAAATGATTTATTTAGATCACCACCCAAAGCCTGGAAGATTAAAGACAGCTTTGCCTTCTTATTCAACTTGAGGTCTCTTGATAAATTTCTGACATATGTCCTACAAGGGCAACTAAGTCCTCTAGGAGGGGAAGCATTTGCTCTGTATCGGATCTTGGTTGATTCTCATCAGCCCACATCTCAGCAAAATTATCTTCAGGTGACTCCTCCCTTAAAACTAGGGTCCCAAAACCAACCAGATAAATTCCAGGACCCTCCCATGGAAAGCCTTTCCCTCTAAAAAAGAAAGAAAGAAAAAAAACCCTACTAATTTATGACCGTGTGCTAATGTCTCAGGCTCTTTGAAAAGCTGTTACATAAATCTTTTTTAACTGCATTGTCCTCCTGAGAACACAAACCATATTTCATCTGGAGGACTTCAAAGGTCATCAGTTATCTTAACTGGAGTTCTAAGTTGATGCCACAACCTAGGAACAACAGAAAATCTTTAGCCAACAAGTTTTCCCCTTCAGAATGTCATTGGCCTGGTCCCACCCAGCACCTAGGGGAACGTGCTCTAGTCTCTGTGGGCAGCTCAGGAAGACACAGGTCAGAGAATCCTGTTAGTGGCCTTAATTCTCCAAGTTCTGCTCTGGTTTCCTGCTCCTTTACCTTCCTTGGGCCCCAGGGCTAATCAGTTTCAGTGGGGCGGCAGGCAACACATATCATCACGTGACTCGTGAGTCACCAGAGCCATCTCCTCTGCTTCGAACTGCCCCTGCCCCTACCCCCTGGGCCTGGGGCAGGGGGTGTGGGGTGTGTGTGTGTGTGGGTGTGTGTGTGTGTAGGGGAGAATGTTGCATGAGTTATGCACCTGGCAAAGAGACTCCCCTACCCCCAAGTGGGCTCCTCTGTGCCACTTTCTTGGCTTTAAGGTGCCCTTCATGAGATATTCTTCCTCTGTGAATATTTTATGCACCCTTAAATGGGGAGTACACATCCGGGACCGAAAAGACTTTGGTTTTGCAAAAATGTCTGGGAGAAAAGCCACTTTTCCCAAATATTTCAAGCACGATGTCTCCGCCGTTCTGAAAAGCCAATGCTTGGTGCACATCTGCGTGCAGCCCGGCTTGAATTTCCTTTTCATATCAAAAGGATAAACCTTCTGTAAAAATATTTTGAATGTTTCTCATGCACAGGCCAAAAAATACCTCTAGAGGAACTGAAGCAATATACAACTGAGGACAAAAACAAAGCAAGAAAGGCTTAGAGCAACTCAAAGAGAGGCTCACCAAAAGGGAAAATAAAGTCTGTAACAGTTGAACTCCCTTTATCAGTATCCTAACAAATAACACCTCCTGTGCCTTAAATATTTAATGGGAAATCTGTGGATTTATATAGCTTACAAAATGCCGGGGGCTTATTATCTTTACAGTTTGCATGACAGGAATATTCATCTCATTCGATTCCACAGCCTGAGACAACAGGAATTCCTCCAGGTGCTAATAGTAGATAACTTGCATGCTGCTTCAATAATCTACTAATTATAGAACCCCTCAGGTAGAACAATGTCATTAATCTGATTAAATTATTTATATTGCTGGAAAGCTAAATCTTATTAGGTCCTTGCTATTTTATTTGGTGGGCAAAGCGACCACGTACTGTACCTTTTAGGGCCACTGGATAAACCGGAAAGCGGCCGGCTACATCCGAAGTAGAATGGCTGAGCTCTGGAGAACAAGACCATCTGCCGTAACTCCTCGAGGGCAGGGATCGTGTCTACCGATTCTGTTGTATTGTACTCTCCAAGTGCTCTGCACACCGTGAGTGCTCAATAAATACGATCGATTGATTGATCGATTGACTGGCACAGCCGCAGCCCACTTCCTGTGGCCATTTGGAGTTCGCCAGGCCTTTCAAACTATTGTGGTTGAGCGCTTGTTACTATGTTACAGAGCCCAGACTCTGATAGGATTAAAGGTCTACCAAAGCCATTTACCGTCCGAGGTCCTGTCTCAATTTAAGTGAGACGTTTTCACTTTTACCAAACAGATCACTGAAAAGATTGCTGTCTCTTTTATATAGTAAAACCCACAATGCCAAATGTACGTTTAATAGCCAGGCAATTACAGTGTACAGCCATCCATTTTGAGACGGTTAGCCACATATTGGTCCATTTTCATATCTGGGCAATTCTAATAGATGTTTAGTTGGCGGTTTAAAGAAGGCTTTGAAGTTGGATTCAATCCAACAGCAGTTTGATTGGATGCTAATAACCCTCCGGATCCTACAGTACTTTATACGGCACCTAATTTGCAAAATGCTTCACTGCCTGTTATTAGTGAGGTCACCTCTGCTACGCAAATGTATTCCCGTTGGACAGAATTCTCTCTAAAACAGGAACCAGCAACCCTGGGCTCTCTCCCCACTGCTCTCCTGGGGTGGCCACTGTCAGCCTTGGCAGGTACTAGACAAAGAATGGCAACATCATCATCATAATAATGATGGTATTCATTTAGGGCTTACTATGTGCTAAGCACTGTATTAAATGCTGGGGTGGATACAAGTAAATCGATTTGGACGAAGACCCTGTCCCATGTGGGGCTCACAGTCTCAATCACCATTTTACAGATGAGGTAACTGAGACACAGAGAAGTGAAGTGACTTGGCCAAGGTCACACAGCAGATAAGTGGTGAAGTCGGGATTAGAATCATCATGACCTTCTGACTTCCAGGCCCATGCCCCGATCACTCTGCCATGCAGCCTCTCCAGCCCCATGCGTCCCATGTGCCCCGTGCATCACATCGGGCACACGGCATAGCGTGATGATGCCACAGTCGCCACTTTGTGGAAGCGTGTCTGGTGCCTTCTCCTACAGCATCTCTCCAAGCGCGAGCCCTGAGCCCTCCACCTGCTCCAGAATCGGTGCGTTCCCCTCCCTCCCAGTTCCCTGTTTCTGACCTGCAGGACGGAGGTGCCTGGAGCTGAGAAGGAGGGAGGCTGGGTGCAGAAAACAACTGCATGCTGGAGAGCAGCGGGGCTTAGTGGCTAGAGCACGGGCCTGGGAGTCAGAAGGACCCAGCTTCTAATCCTGGCTCCGCCACTTGTCTGCTGTGTGACCTTGGGCAAGCCACTTCATTTCTCTGTGCCTCAGGTACCTCATCTGTAAAATGGGGATTGAGACTGGGAGCCCTGTGTGGGACAGGGACTGTGTCCAACCCAATTTGCTTCTATCCAGCCCAGTGCTTATTACAGTGCCTGGCACACAGTAAGCGCTTAAGTACCACAGTTATTAATCCCAGCTCTGCCACATGTCTGTTGTGTGACCTTGGACAAGTCACTTAACTTCTCTGTGCCTCAGTTCCCTCATCTGTAAAATGGGGATTGAGACTGTGAGCTCCATGTGGGACAGGGACTGTGTCCAACCTGATTAACTTGTATCTATCCCAGTGCTTAGAACAGTGCTTGGCACATAGTAACTGCTTAACAAGTACCATAATTAATTATTATTATTAGAAGACATAGAGATGTCTGGTGCCGTATCCAGGCTGAAACCGGATAGCTGACCCCCACATGCTCTCTCCCCCGTCGTGCGGCAGGATCACCGTGGCCAGGGCAGAGCAGCGGCACGAGTCTCTGAAGGAGCAGATCTAGAAGAGTCCTGGGGCAGCTCCCTCTGAGGCCTGACCCCCGCCCCACTCACTTCCTCCAGGCCCACCACAGAACAGCGGGGCAGCCATTTTGCAGTGCGGGTGTCTGCAACTTCTAGATAAATATCATATTTCTGTGACTCTAGACAAATATCTTCTTTCTGCCAATAATAAAACTCAGGTTGGATGGAAAGGAGAAAAAGAAACATTGGAAAAAAAAACCCCACACTGTACTTTCTGATCTTTTAATAATTAATTGGAGTCAGAATCCATCTGACCCAATGATTTCATTTGATTAAGTCTTCTTGTCTTTTTACCCCCACTGGTAAGGAACCACTCTGCAATCCCCATTCACTTTCTCTCTTCTCATATACTCTGCTGTCTTCCAAGTTTCCAGCCACACAGGAAGGACCTTTTTTGATTGTAGCCCGGGGGCTTCTTTTAATAGATCTGTGGCCACAGACCCACACAGTCAGCAGAGTTGCCAGCTAAATTTAAAGCATATGGGGCTGGGAATAGAATTCAAACAAATCTTTTGTTCCAAAAACACGAGCCTCAATGCACAGAGAATCTCCATTAGTTTTAAACAGTATGAGAAGGTCCATTTTCTTCATTCCTGAACCAACAGAAAACATGGCCTAGTGGAAGGAGCTCAGGCCTGGGAGTCAGAGGACTTGGGTTCTAATCCTGGCTCTGCCAATTGCTTGCTGGGTTACCTTGGGGAAAATTATTTCACTTTCCTGCACCACAGTTACTTCATCCGTAAAATGGGGATTAAATCCTGCTCCCTCCAACTTTGACTGGAAGGCCACATGGGTCAGGGACTATGTCCCACCTGATAAACTTGTATCTACCTCAGAGCTTAGAACAATGCTTGAAACATAGTAAATGCTCAACAGATACCATTAATAGAAAAAGAGTCATGAGCAGGATGCTTGAACTGGTTGGTTAGAAATATCTACCAAGAACAACCACGAAATATTTACCAGCCCATAAAATGGTTTTATCCACTCAACTACTTGCCAGACAATGAGATAAACAAACCCTGCATTCCCCTCTATTCGCTCAACAAAAATTGGTCCTGGCCTCTGGCACTTGGGCAAGAAACTATTGTCAAGCCAAGACGATGGGAAAGAGGAAGTCTGAAGTGGAAAGACACAATCCTCAGAAAAACGCCCTCACCCGAAAAGGTCGATCCAGCACCAGGAGCGGGGGAGTTCAGAGGAGGATAGGGAGGCAGTGTCCTTCTGGCTGTTTTTTTTTCTCCCTGACAACAGGCCCTGAGACAGAAGAAAGAAAAATGAAACCATTTGGCAATCTCATTGAGGACAGGTCCGGCTGGAGTTGTATTAGTGCCATTAGCTGGGCTATCCTGACATAGCTACTTTTAGATCAGACATAAAATGCAAATCCCATTGGCCTCTGAGAACCAAAAGATCTCGGCCACATTCTAACTTCAATCTCCAAAGTGAAATGGCAGTGGCAAATCCTGATCCCAAAATGTGGGAATGAGGGTCCAGGCCATGCACCTGATGATGATGACGATGATGATAATTGCATCTGTTTAGCGCTTACTATGTGTCAAGCACTGTTCTAAGCACTGGGGTCGATACAAGCTAGTCAGGTTGGACACAGTCTATGTCCCACATGGGGCTCACAGTCTTAATCCCCATTTTACAGATGAGGGAGCTGAGACACAGAGGAAGTAAAGTGACTTGCCCAAGGTCACACAGCAGACAAGAGGCAGAGCTGGGATTAGAACCCAGGTCCTTCTGATTCCCAGTCCCGTGCTCTTTCCACTATACCAAGCTGCTTCCATGCTAGCCCCGCCTTTGCCCCAAACACGCACGCCCGTGACCCCCACCATCAGCTGTCAGAAGGCCCAGCTCCCAGTGCTGCTTGTTGACAGATGTGAACTCTTTGTAATCTTTATGCCCTTCACATGACTCATAATTAGAGAATAGGGGCAGTCACAGAGCTTTGGGGGTTTTATGATTTGTTCCTAATCCATCCCGGGAAACCCCACAAGCAAAAATGCCCTCACAGTCTCAACCGGAGAAGGTTTGGGGCCTCTGTTTCTTAGTGTTCCTTTAAAGCTGATGCAATTCTTCACCCGCCTCATCCTTGGGCAACAAAGAACTAGAAATGACTGCTGGGAGCCATCGCGGGGAAAGCAGAGGAGAAGAGAAAATAATGCTAAGTAATAATAATATTAGTTGTGGTATTTGTTAAGTGCTTAGTATGTGTCAAGTACAGTACTAAGTGCTGGGGAAGCTACGAGATAATAGGGTCCCACACGGGGCTCATATTCTAGGTAGGCGAGAGAACAGGTTTTGAATCCCCATTTTGCAGGTAAGGAACTGAGGGATAGAGAAGTTAAGTAAGTGACTTGCCCAAGGTCACGCAGCAGGCAAGTGGCGGACTCAGGATAAGAACCCAGGTCCTCTGACTCCTAGGCCCTTGCTCTTTCAGCTAGGCCACAGTGCTTCTCGGGTACATACTTCTGAAGCCTGACTTTTAGTGTATGGCAGCTAATTTTTAACTTTTAGGGAACTGTACTGTAAAAGGACAAATAGCCCAGGAGATTAGCAGAAGATTAGAGCTAGGTAACAAATTAATTCACTGAGAAACTCTCCAATTGGGTTTTCCGTACTGTTTCTCTGGAAAATGTGGTACATGCTGCAGTTCAAAGGAAAACATTTGGTGGAATAGTTTGTTCAACACTATCTGATTCCCAGATACACCTCTCCAAATCCCAACCTCTCTCCAGAGACATATCCCTCCCCTGTCTCCAGGATATCTCTTCCAGAATCT
Source organism: Ornithorhynchus anatinus (assembly GCF_004115215.2). NCBI lineage: Eukaryota > Metazoa > Chordata > Mammalia > Monotremata > Ornithorhynchidae > Ornithorhynchus > Ornithorhynchus anatinus. The sequence continues at coordinate 65,432,558 of NC_041753.1, forward strand.
TGCAGTCACCTATCAATGTCATCCTTGACTCCTCACCCTAGTGGACCTCCTTCAGTCAGCTTAATTACCAAATCCTATCTCTTCTTCCTCTCACAGATGTGCCTTTTCTTATTTATCCTGACTCCTAAAGCCCTGGCCAAGACCCCAGGCATCCTCCATCTAAACGGTTGGAAGATTGTAAGCTCCTCATGGGCAGGAAACATATCTCATGCTTCGTTTGTATTTCTCAGTGCTTAGTACAGTGCATGGCACTCAGTAGATGCTCACTGAATGCCCCACTACTAGGACAACTATACCCTGCCGGTGTCTCTGCCTCCAGTCCATTATGAACAATATTGGCACTATTATCTTTTGCAAATGCTGCTTCTCCCTAGACATCCTCATCCTCCAAACTCTGCGAGAGCTTCCAGTAGAACCTCTTGTCTAGTCAAAACCTCTGACACTATGCTTCAAGGATTCATAGAAATTGGCTCTACACCACACTGCTCCTTCATCTGCACCACCACTTAATACGGCAGACTTTTTCATCACCCTCTGTCCTTTCCCACCCCTGGGCCATTAATCCTTAGCAGTCTAACAGCACGGCCTAGTAGAAAGACCATGGGGCAGGGAGACAAAGGGCCTGGGTTCTAATCCCGGCTCGGTCATCTGTCTGTGGCGTGACCTTGGGCAAATCACTTCACTTCTCTGTGTCTCAGTTACCTCGTCCGTAAAATGGAGACTAAATCCTATCCCCTCCTACTTAGACCATGAGCCCCATGTGGGACAGGGACTGTGTCCAACTTGATTAACTTGTACGTACCCCAACGCTTAGCAGAGTGTTTGGCACATAGTGAACGCTTAACAAGTACCATTTTTATTATTATTATCATTTCATTAATTTATAAGAATGATTATCAACCAATCATATTTACTGGGGGCTTACCATGTGCAGATTACCGTACACAGCTATAGAGCTGGAATACGTGACTTCTGCCCACAGGTTATTTCCACTCTTCAGGGGGAGACTTGGGTGTCTTGATGGATGTCTACACTGTAAGCTCCTAGAGAACAAGGATCCTGTCTACTAACTCTATTGTACTCTCCCGAGTGCTTACTACAGTGCTCTGCACACAATAGGCCCTCAATAAATACCACTGATTAATTGATTGATCTACAAGTTTTGAGTCTTCTTTAAATTAAGTCACTTGAAGAAGAGCACCCCTCTCCCTGTACCTTTCCCAGTCATCTGTGGGTGCCTGTTGAGTTGAGAGAGGACAGGAGGCAAAAGGATGTCTATGAAGAGGTCTATCTTTTTGACTCTGCTCTTCTTTATTTATGTCAGTTTGACCTGTGTATGTGTTAGAAGGGGTGGGAGAGGTGTTTAGGGAGGGGATGGAGATGATTGGAGGAACTGGGTTGGGTAGGGGCTGTGGAACATTTGAGCAAAAATAATTACACACCTGTTAGCTAATACTCTTCCCAGACTACTACACAGGACAAGTTTTACCTGCATGTCAATCAATAAATCAGTCACATTTATTGAGTACTTACTGTGTGTAGAGCACTGCACTAAAAGCTTCGGAGAGTACAATATAATAATATAACAGACACATTCCCTGCCCACAGTGAGCTTACAGCCTAAAGGTTGTGTCATATTAGGTAATAATCAATGCACGCACAAAAAATGCAAAGAGTCCATGCTAAATAACAATCATCTAGAAAAGATGCAATTCTATTCAATTTGACATTCTTTATGATTCAGTGCCTAAGGCTGTTTGTAATCTCTATATAGAAACCTCAAGTATTCTCCACTGAAAATTATTTGGGTTCATTTTAGTTTCTGAGGAGTTGCCTCTCAGGCTTTGGAGCACCCTTCCAGGAAGTTTCGGTTTCTGGGAAACTCCCCCTCTGTCTCCCCAGATGTACCTTTTGGAGTTCCTGTTGAAGGAACAGTGTAGACTAATGTTTTGTTTTGGTTTTTTTTTTTTTCAGATTAGGCTCATGCCTCAGTCCTGGTGCAGAAATTCCAAGTCCTGATTGGATGGTCCAGACAACAAAGTTTCCTGCAAAAATTGGATGCTAGCAGAATTCCACCCCTCACCCAGCTCCCTACCACCTACTCCACGAAACTGGTGTTCGGTGCTTTGAAAGGGGGAGAAACAGGGATGGAACTAGGGGCCATCGGAATGGGGTAAGGATTTGGAGCAGTCATATACCTTATCTTTAAACTCCCGGGCTTCCCCTTCTGGTAAACTGTTTTCGTGCCTGCCCGACTGTGAGCTCCTCAAGGGCAGGGTTCATCTCTACTCTCCTGTACTCTCACAAATGCTTACTACAGTGCTCTGAACAGGGTAACTGCTCAATAAATACTATTTATTGATCGGGGAGATGATGGGTTTAAGCAGGAGTTGTCCAGAGTGCCAGTCTGTGCCCATATCAGCTCCAGACACATACTGGAAACTCCAGATGTGGAACCTGCTGTGCACACAAATCTTCAGATACACAAAGGCAAAAGAATATTGTATGATGAGCACAGGAAGGTGGGGCTTAATGTATTGGAAAAGGTTCACCAAGTTCTGTATTAACCATGTCTCTTCCCTTGCACCCCAGGTCCATTGGTTTGGGGCTTGGAGTCTCATCAGACTTGGGTTTAGAGCCTGTTCGCTCTATGCGCTGATGATGCTTCATAGAGATGCAGAGATCCCAGTCCTGGGATCAGGTTTTCTAATCTATCAGAGAGGGATTCTTTTTTTCAATTGTTTTTCATTTTAAGTTTATAATAATGATGATGGTTAAAGTTATTTTGATTCACTTGGAGGCTACTAAGATGAAACGTTCTACAAGTGTCATTATTGTTAATTGTCCTGCCTGGTAGAAAAGCGAGATAAATACCCCCCCCACCACCGCCACCTTTTTATTACCAAGTATATTTGCATGACAACCGGATCTGTGTTCTTGTGTTACCTCACCTTCCACCATAATCTATGCCTGGTAAATTCATTATCATCCCAACAACTAATTGCAATGTAACAAAAGGAAGACTGGGCCTTCAGCACTGGCAAAAAGATAAACTCCAATTAAAAAGTCTTTCAGGAAAATGTTCTTAAGAATAAGGCCAAATGAAAAAAGAGTGCAAAAAAAAGCAACTCTTTCTCTCCTTAAAATGGTTTTCCCATTTCTATCAGGTGCAGATGGTTGGGAGAGGAATACGCAGAAAATTTTTGCATTCTTGCTTCTATACACAAGCTCAGTGCAGAAATAAAATAAACAGACATCATTGAATAAGTGGACAGAATGAACAGAGTTGAATTATTTGTTCATCTTTTCAAGTTGGCAACAAAAGGTGTCGTCAGAAATAACTTGACACCGGTTTATGTGAGCATCTGAAGCCAGTGTTTTTCTTTCCCATAAACATATTTTTTCTTTGTTTAATAATGTGTTTTGGGACCTTAGTCCTAGGTCATTACATTTTTTACCCTTTGGACCTCTTGAATGTACAGCAAATTTCATTTCCTTCAACTTACTTCATTGGAGAGAACTTGGCCTTTGTCTATTTTGCAATGATGTGCGTCACCCTTGAACAAATTCACTTTTTTTTTTTGGTTTCCTTGCATGAAAATTGATAGCTTGGCAGAGAAAGTGAAAAACTAGACCAAAGTCAGCTAGACGCTCTGTAGCTGTGGCTAAGGTCTGTAGCTAAAACTGTATAACACATTCTCCCCCGGCTCCTGGATTTGTGATGGTGGTAGTTGTTTTACACTGAAAAATCATGGGATTGGAGAAGCCTCCCAGAGGACTCTGGGGCCCCATCCAGAAAATGTGAATTTCTGATTTTCCTATTCTCTTGATTCCATTTGGAGTATAATAAATTCATCTGCCATCTCTAGCATTTATGAATAACAGTAGTGGTGTCTTTCAGCACTTACTCTGTACTAAACACTGGGGTAGATACAAGAAAATCCAGTCAAACACAGTCTCACGTGGGGCTCTAAGCAAGCGAGAGAACAGGCATTGAATCATCATTTCACAGATGAGGAAACTGAGGCACTGAGAAATTAAGTGACTTGTCTGAGGTCACACAGTAGGCAAGTGGCAGAGCTGGGATTAGAACACAGGTCCTCTGACTCCCAAGCCCCTGCTCTTTCCACTAGGTCACACTACTTATGAATTTATTTGTGTCTTCCTCAGCATTTTTGGCTATATATTCATTACATGGTTTGTTCAATTAAATATTTAGATTTGGATTACTCCATTTATAAATATTTTTAAATCCTGCATTAGTCTCCTGCATTAGGCTATGAGCCTCTTGTGAACAGGGAATGTAACACTTCTTTGTTTAGCCCTTTCCAAGCACTTAGTAGAATAAATTGCACCACATGGATACTCAATAAGTACTATGACTTCTGCTACAGGCAGGGCTCCCAAATCATTGAACAGTCCTGAAGGCTCCTTTTCCCTCTGCTCCCTCTGCCCCCTGCTTCACCTCCCCTCAGCTAAGCCCCCTTTCCCCCCTTTCCCTCTGCTCCTCCCCCTCTCCCTTCCCTTCCCCTCAGCACTCTGCTCATTTGCTCATTTGTATATATTTTTATTACCCTATTCATTTTGTTAATGAGATGTACATCCCCTTGATTCTATTTATTGCTATTGTTTTTGTCTGTCTATCGCCCCTGATTAGACTGTAAGCCTGTCAATGGGCAGGGATTGTCTCTATCTGTTGCCGAAGTGTACATTCCAAGCGCTTAGTACAGTGCTCTGCACATAGTAAGTGCTCAATAAATACTATTGAATGAATATATCATGTGAATACATCCATCCAATCAATCAATCAATGGCATTTACTGAGCACTTCTGTCAGTCAGTCAATCGTATTTATTGAGTGCTTACTGTGTGCAGAGCACAGTACTAAGCTCTTGGGAGAGTACAATATAACAATAAACAGATACATTCCCTGCCACAAAGAGCTTACAGTCTAGAGAGGGAGACAGACATTAAGAGAAATAAATAAATTACATATATGTACATAAGTGTAATGGGGCTGGGAGGGGCAGTGAATAAAGGGAGCAAGTCAGGGCGATGCAGAAGGGAGTGGGAGAAGAGGAATTGAGGGCTTAGTCACAGAAGGCCTCTTGGAGGATATACATTTTCAGCAAAGGTTTTGAAGGTGAGGAGAGCAGTTGTCTGTGGAATGTGAGAAGGGAGGGCATTCCAGGTCAGAGGCAAGACATGGGTAAGAGGTTGGCAGTGAGATAGACAAGATACAGGCACAGTCAAAAGGTTAGCAATAAAGGAGTGAAGTGTGCGAGGCTAGGTTGTAGTAGGAGAGTAGCAAGGTGAGGTAGGAAGGGGGCAAGGTGATTGAGTGCCAGTGGTGAGGAGTTTCTGTTTGATGTGGAGGTGGATGGGCGACCACTGAAGTTTCTTGAGGAGGGGGGAAACGGCCTGAATGTTTCTGTAGAAAAATGAACTGGGCAGCAGAGTTAAGTATGGATTGGAGTGGGGAGAGACAGGAGGCAGGGAGGTCAGCAAGGAGGCTGATACAGTAATCATGGTGGGAGAGGATAGTGATTGGATTAACATGGTAGCAGTTTGGTTGGAGAGGAAAGGGCAGATTTTAGCGATAAAATAGATAAAATGAAATAGAGGAGGCAATTAAAGTTGTTAGACTGGATGAGCTCCTCAGGGGCATTGGGCATAGACTATATAGAACTGTGTTTGATCTCAACTTGTAGCTATCCCAGAGTTTAGCACATAGTAAATATGGAATAAATGTTATAATTATAATACCATGTTTGCTCACATAATCACCTACACTGCTTAATCACCTCCATTTTTGAAGGGCAAATATATATAAGTATGTATGTATAAATATATATTTATATATTTCTCTTTTACCACCTATTGGTAATCTGAAATAGTGATAGTGACGTATGTTGGAGTAGGAAGAGAAGGGTCAGAATGTATTAGCAGGTAAGAGAAATTTCTTCTTTAAAACTGAAGTGCTCCAGCATAAGAAGAGGAGAAGGGAGGGACGGGGGCTAAGCATAATTAATCAAGTGCCTATTACATGCAGCACTTGAGAGAGTACAAGAGAAGTAAGAGACTCAAATGCCCTCTCTTTTCTCCCATCCTCTCCTTCCCTTTCTTTTGCTCACCTTTTTCTCCTGATCCCCCTATTGTGTAATAGCCCCTCCAAAGTTTAGGGGTTGCAAAAAAATATGCAAAAATGTGGAAGAATTATGCAAGTAAATATGGTAATAATAATACTGCAAGGGTTTTTTAAATTTTTTTGCTTAGCACTTTTGCATCCAGGATGCTTTTCTTTTACTTAGAAAGTGGAAGAAGGTGCTGGCTTTATTTTTGCGAAATGAAGTGAGATGGACCTGACCTTTAGAAATGATTGAGCTAAGCTGGAGAAATCATCACTAATTGATACATACAGAACACTTAAAAGTGCCTCGCAGTGGACTGGACATAGAAGAGAACCCAAAAGCTGCAGTCCCTGACCTTACAATCTCTATAAATGATTTAACACAATAAAAACTGATTGGCGATTACTTTCATCTTTATTGAGCATAGGCAAGCCCAAGCCTCGAAATAGAACCCTTCTAACTTGCAGAAACCACGAAAGGGAGATAGGGGAGGAGAAATGAGACAGGAAAATCCGAAGTCCTAAAACCCAGATTAAAGCTGTGGTCTCTTCTCTACCCTAGGTAAAGACATCCCTACATAAGAAACAAGAAGCAATCAACTACTAAACTCTCCCCTGGACCACATGCTCTGTCCAGTTTGGTTCCAGGGGGTTAGCGAGGATTTAGAAAAACTAGAGAGGATCCAGAGAAGAGCAACCCAAATGAGTGAAGAGATGAAAAATGATTCTATGCGGAGAGGATGTTGTCTAATTGTCTTCCAGGTCCACTGAGCAATGAATGAGAGGAAATGACTTAAATTAAAGTAGGAGAGATCGTGTTGACCATAACCCAGAACATTTTGATTGGTAAGATGATACGATATTGTTAGGAGGACCAAGGGAGGTTGAGGAAAGTCTCTGTGCCTAGAGAGCTTCAAAAAAAAATACACTCCTGCCCCTCTCTTAATCAATCAATCAACTGTATTTATTGAGTGCTTACTATCAATCGTGGTATTTGTTAAATGCTTACTATGTGCCGGGCACATATAGCTGGTGGGTTGATAGGATTTAAGGTGAGAAGATCTCACGTCTAGCTCAGCACAGAAATGGCTCAGCACAGAAACGGGCTGTCTTGTCTAGTAAGATGGTGGATGTGTTCTCAAGACTCCCCGGGGCCAAGGTCTGACATCAGTATTGCAGACATTTGTGCTTGCAGGCAGGGCTGAAACTTAGGGGATTCCCAGAACAATTAAGCTGGGAACTGTGTGCATGACTGTGAGGGACAAGGGGGGAAAGTCAAGAGAGTAGAAAACAACATTTTAATTAAATGGGTTTTTCAATAACATGGCAGTGTTTCCCTGGCAGGTCCAAGCCCTCAAGGCCTGTACCACTCTCCTGAGACGTGACTCCCTCTTGGCAGGACAGGGGGCCAAGGATATACAGCCCCCTGCAGTAGAGAGACCAGTATGAGCCAGATCCGGGAAAGGAATTATTGGTATAAGGTCGGGATGGGAAAACACCCTGCATGTATCTCAAGGTGACCAGCCTTGGAAAAGGAAAGAGAGCAATTAAAGAGAAACAGGGCAGAAATTAGATGACTGGGAGTGGAAAAGAAAAGACCTAAAGGGAGGAAAGAAGGCAAAGGTATCATCATCATCAAATAGTAGGACTAGATTTGAATTTACAAGGCCACTGGCTTCAATCCCTTGCATGGATGTTTTCTGTCTCCTTTACAAGATTTTAAATTCCTTGGGGGCAGGGATCATGACTACTAGTTCTGGTGTGCTCTCTGAGGCACTTAGCACAGTGCTCTGAACAGAGAAGACTGCAAGTTCCTGGAGGGCAGGGATAGCATGCCTATAATTCTTTTGTACTCACCCAACTAAATACTAGTGATTGATTGACATCCTCGTTATAAAACTCTTCAAAGAAGTGGGCAAGTAGCTTAACTTCTCTGTGCCTTAGTTCCCTCATCTGCAAAATGGAGATTCAATACCTATCCTCTCTCCTATTTAGACTGTGAGTTCCTTGTGAGACCTGATTACCTTGTATCTACCCCAGTGCTTAGTGCAGTGCTTGGCACATAGTAAGCACTTAACAAATATTATTACCATCATCACCATCATCAAGTATTCCTCAACTTCCCTTAATGGAGGGTGAAAGGTGTCATTTGATGCCGAGACTCAATTTTTAGATACTTCTCAGTGTAAATATATCACAGCTTGCCATCATCCCCTAGTACCAACATCCTGGGGCTTCTAGCCCCAGGTTACAACCATCTTGGTATCTAACCACTCCCATCCCCTACACACAGTAAGCTCTTCGAGGGCAGGAATCCTGTCTGCCAACCTTGTTGTATTGTCCTCCAGGGCTCTGCAAACAGTAAGTGCTCATTAAATAACATTGATTGATTGATTGATTGATTGATTGGTTGACTGTTTGAAATGTGGGATAACCTGTACCTCAGAGAAGCAGTGTGGCCTAGTGAATAGAGTAGAGAGGCCTGAGAGTCAGAAGGACTGGGTTCTAATCCCAGCTCCGCCACATGTCTGCTGTGTGATCCTGGGGCAAGTCACTTCACTTCTCTGTGACTCAGTTACCTCATCTGTAAAATGGGGCTTAAGACTGTGAGCCCCATATGGGATGTGGAATGTGTCCAACCTGATTACTTTGCATATAACCCGGTGTTTAGAAGCGTGCCTGTCACATAGTAAGCATTTAACAAATACCACAATTTTTTATTTATGTATTAGTTCCCCAAGGTGCAGTCAGTATAAAACCCTTATTGGCAGGTGGTGATTGGTTGCATGGACTTAGTCAACCATATTTACTGAATGCTTATGTTGTACAGAGCACTGTTCTTAGAGCTTGAGAGAGTACAATATAACAATAAACAGATTCCCAGTCCACAACTAACTTATAGTCTAAAGGGGGAGGCAGATGTTAATACATAATAAATTATTATTTTGGTACATGTGTACCCAAGCCAAAGTACCTTCCGGTCGAAATGCCATGATATTCTTGTAGCTTATGGGAAATAGAGGAATGAGAATCTTTTGTGTCCTGGATGTCAAAGAGGTCCAGGCTGGGCTTTTTTATTGGCCAAGGAACAAATTTATTCTGGGAGAAATGTAGCAAATGTGAATCTGCATTTTTTTCATGGTTCCATTCAAATGGAGTCAAAGGATTTCATATTATAGCTGAACCACTTGTTTATTCCAAAATAAATAAATAACCTAGAGTACAAAATGATTCATATTTCAACTGACAAACTGCAAAAAAATCAAGCCCTTAAAATTGGAACATGCTCCAGCAGAAATGTTGCCTCTAGCAAGATGGCAACTGATGGCCTTTATGGAATTTAACAGCAAATATCTCCAAATAGAAATCTGCTCATTAGGTAGCCGGGTGGATTTGTCTCCCATGGAGTTCTGTTTCTCGGACTCCATGCTTTCTCCTGCTGTTTGGGGCAGCAAACAAATTATTTTCCATGGACTGCTTTCTTTTATCCCAAAACTATCGCCTCCTGGGTGCTACAGTGTTGATTTGTTTAAAAAAACAAAAAACTTGCTTTCAGAATCAGGACTGGTTTCCTAACAACATATTGGACTCTTCCTCTGCCTAAGTTTCCCACTTACTAAACTGAATGGAGATAAATTAACTCTGCCTGTTACCATTACTTCAAGAGTTCCTTTCATTTTGGCTGACTTGGAATTATGAGCTCTGCATATGGATCCCACATCTTAAGGTCAGAAAGAGCCTTTCAATTCAATTGCCATCTGGAGAGGGAATCCTACTAGCTCCTAGAAAATGACATGCTTTGGAAATGAACCCACAAAGATAAAATCAAAATACGCTTGAAAGGCTTCCTCCTAAAATGTTCCTCCTACCCCACAAAAAAGTTTAAAGGAGTGCAGGCCCAGCTGCTATATGGCCCACACATTCAGCAGTGATGCTGCCTCACAAACCCTTAATAATTGAGGTAATTGTGGTATTGTGGTATTTGTCAAGTGCTTACTACATGCAAAGCACCGGGGTAGACAAGATAATCAAGTCAACACAGTCTCTGTTCCACGTGGGCTTCACAGTCTAGGTAAAAGGGAGAACAGGCATCCAATCCCCATTTTACCAATGAGACAAATGAGGCCCAGAGTCATTAAGTGACTTACCCAAGGTCACATGGCAGGTAAAGGGCAGAGCTGGGATTAGAACCCAGGTCCTCTGACACCCAGGCCCCCATTCTGTCCACTAGGCCATACTGCTTCTCTAATCCTTCTCGGGAACATATACCCCCATGGTTTAAGGAGGCATCGCCCAAGTTTTTTTGAGGCTGATCTCCTTCCCGGCCTCAAGAAATGATTGGATTCATTAAGTCCTTCATTGTGGTTATGGCTCCATACTCTTGTCTCTAGGAGTGCTGAAATATCCCTATTTGCAACCTCCAAACCCTCTACTAAGACAAAAGTACCACTGTCTACTCATTCGACTTATCATTGTGCTGAACTGAACCGCTGTGCAATGACATGCCATGAAGAAGCTTCCTTAAAAGTCCTCCAGGTAGGATTTTTGCACCATCTCATAATTCAGTACATAATCGACTGAATAGACTTTTTCAGAATTTGATTCAGGGAAGAAATAGTGACCTAGCACTTCTATACTAATGTATATCCACGCTCAGCATGTATGTGTAGTTGCTTATTAAATTGTATATTCAATTATTTATTTTGAATAGTCTATTTGTAAATATTTTTATGACCGGCTCCCTCATTAGAGTGGCAGCTCCTTGCAGACAGGGAGCATGTCGCTTCTTTGTTTTGTACTTTCAAGTGCTTAGTCAACAGTGCATTGTTAACTATGGATGCTCAAGAAGGGAATGACTACTACTGTGTGTCCTTTTCAGGCTCTTTCCCCGGCCTGTGACCACCCTCTTCCCACACTGGCTCCATTCTAGAGCAGAGTAATAGAAACGCAAGATGATACAGTCCATCTCTCAATGGTCTAATAGTTAAACTCAGGATGTCCTTCACCAGAGAAACTCTTCTCTTGAAAGTGTGGGAAGTGAAAGGAAAAAAAGGAGGCCTCTTTTGGACAATCATTTGCCTCCTATTCTCTTTCCTCTAGACTGTAAACTCCTGGGCAGGGAACGTGTCTACCAACTCTAAATTATACTGTACTCTCCCAGGCACTTAATACCGTGCTCTGCCCAGAGTAAGCGCTCAATAAATATGATTGATTGAATGATTCAATGTAATTAGCGCCACTATTCACATCTCGATTTCAATTAGAGAAGCAGCTTGGTCTAGTAGAAGGAACCCGGGCCTGGGAGGCAGAGGAGCTGGATTCTAATCTGAACTCTGCCACTTGACTAATGTGTGACCATGGGCAAGTCACTTCACTTCTCTGTACTTCAGTTTCCTCATCTGTAAAGTGGGGATTCAATCTTCCTCCCGCCTACTGTAAGTCCCACATGAGGGGGACAGAGACTGTGTCCAGCCTGAATATCTTGTAAGCACTTTGTACAGTGCTTAGCACACTGTAAGCATTTAACAAATGCCATTATTATTACCATCATCATCATCATCACCTGGGTTCTAATCCCGGCCCTGCCACTTACCTCCTGGGTGACCTTGGGTGAGTCATTTAAATTCTCTATGCCTCAGAGCCTTCACCTGTAAAATGGAGATTAAATATCCGTTCTATCTCACAGTCTCCCCTTTAGACTGTAAACCCCATGAGGGGCAGGGACTGTGTCTGACATGAATATTTTGTACCTACCCCAATGCTAAGTACAGTATATACATGTTGGTATTTGTTAAGCACTTACTATGTGCAGAGCACTGTTCTAAGCGCTACGGGAGATACAGGGTCCTCAGGTTGTCCCACATGAGGCTCACAGTCTTCATCCCCATTTTACAGATGAGGGAACTGAGGCACAGAGAAGTGAAGTGACTTGCCCAAAGTCACACAGCTGACAAGTGGCAGAGCCAGGATTCCAACCCATGGCCTCTGACTCCCACGCCCAGGCTCTTTCCACTGAGCCACGCTGCTTCTATAGTAAGTGCTTAACAAATACCATGATTATTATTACTGATTATTTATATTAATGTCTGTCTCCCCTTCTAGACAGTAAGCTCACTGTGGGCAGGGAATATGCCTGTTATATTGTTGTGCTGTACTCTCCCAAGCACTTAGTGCAGTGCTCTGCACACAGTAAGTGCTCAATAAGTATGATTGACTGACTATTATTAATCCACGTGTGAAATGGGCCACTTGGCTGATGAAACTCTCCTGTTCTCCCAGTCTGGTATCACAGCCAAGTAGCACCCAATAATTAATGAGAATTATCCCTGATCCCATTTTACCTATGGTTGCCTATGGAGGAGAAAGAATTTGCCCCAGGTTCCATACTGATTACAATCCAGACATCCTGACTTCCACTTCTAATCTCCCTTTACAAGCTCCTATTGCCTTGCTCCTAACTTTCTGGCACCAAACAGTCGAGACAGGGAGTGCACAGTTTCCAAGGTAGAAAACGCTCACTCCTGAAATTGTTCACACCCTCCTTGACTAGGTCACTGGTTCTAGTGGAAAGGATACGAGCCTAGTGGTCAAGAGATCCGTATTTCAGTTCCTGCTCAGCCCCTGACCTGTGTGATACCGAGCAAATAAGTCAACCTCTCTGGGCCTCAGTTTCCTCATCTGCAAAATGGGGATGATTATATGTGCCTCTCCCTAACTTGCGAGATTGTTGTGAGGATAAACAAGGACACTGATGAGATATTCAAGGTACATTGTTATTACACGACACACAGTCCCTCAGTGATATTTCAGTGAAAGAAAGGACATGATGGCCTACAAACTGGCTCCTTCTATAAGAAAGGGCTACAGTCTGGCCCCAGGTGCTCATCTACTGCTCATTTCTGAGAGCCAACTGGGGCTCAGGCCAATGTTTAATTCACAGCTAGAGTTGATAGGAGTACCAACAGGAAGAGACCTGTCAAGCGCAGTACAGCAAGCAACAGTGCCACTTGATAAGAAATTTGGAGGAAAGTGATGGGAAGTGATAAGAATAGTTTCAGTTGTATAACTCCCATAAACGTCACTGGGCCTTAATTTGACTAAACCTCCCCATGCTTTGAAAACTTTAAGACTCAGCAAGCAATGCCTGATTTAGTCACCCAGAAATTTAAACACAAGCATAAAGAACTGAGTTGTCTACAACCCTGCCCGCTTAGGCAAAAGGAACGCCAGACAAAACTTCCTACGAAACAGAGAAGATCTCTGTTCTTCCAAGATTGCAGGGACAGGAGAAACTACTTCTCCCCCAGATATCCCAGCAGTAACTCATTTCATGTCCACACAGCAACAGTCCTCTGAAAAGTTCAACCATCCTCAGGAATTCAGTTATATACGTACTGGGAACCCTTAGTATGTATTGAGCGTTTGTTCTGTGCAGAGCCCCAATCTAAACCCTTGGAAGACTGCAAGAGCATTAGAAGACATGGTACCTGCCCTCGAGAAGCTTACAATCTAGTAGGGAATAAAGACACTACAAATAAATTAGAGAGAGGAGGAAGTAATAGGTACCTGAATGCAATGCTGGATGTAGATCCATTTGCCAATGAGAAGCAGTGTAGCCTAGTGGATAGAACATGGGCCTGGGAGTCAGAAGGACCTGGGTTCTAACCTCGGCTCCGCCATTTATCTGCTGTGTGACCTTGGGCAAGTCGCTTAACTTCTCTATGCCTATTACCTCATCTAAAAAATGGGGGATTAAGTCTGTGAGCCCCAGTGGTACATAGACTGTAACCAACCTTATTTTCTTGTATCTACCCCAGCATTTAGTACATTGCCAGGCACATAGTAAGCTCTCAACAAATACCATAAAAAAGAAATTTGGAAGTGAGTCTAGGCCTAAGGAGAAGTATTTCACCATGGAAGGTTTTTCTCACGGATACGGATGAAGCCGTTGGATCATTTCAACTCTGTGGTTTAGTTTCCTCATCTGTAAGTTGGGATTGTGAACCTATCCACAACCTATCAACCTGTCAACCTATCCACAGTGCTGCTGTATGGATTAGCTAATAGAATTGATTCTAAGAACCTTAGTTCGCTGCAAAGAGTATGAGCGGTAAAGTTACATAGTCGACCAAGGGCAACAGAGGTTAGAAAGTCAAATGAAATGTTCTTACGACACAGAGGAATGAGTCCCAAGCTGTGGGATCTCCACCACAGTCAAAGGAAGGCACATTCAGTGGTCATTTCAGAGCTCCTCTCCCCTCAGAACTCAGCCTATTGTCTGGTTTTAGATGTGCCAGTCCAGTCCCCATTCTGCACCATATACTCATATTCAGTTATTGGATTTTCAGTGTCCAACCTCTCGCCATCCAGACGCCTCCTGAGTCCCACAGCCCTGATGTGGCACTAGAGTTCATGCGGATGTGATAGGGGGTTGCAGTGGCCCTGGAGCAATTGAGGGGAGGGCAGGGATCCCCCAGGAGAAACCTTCTAAGATCACCTAAATCCTCCACAAAATGGCATCATCACGTTATGCTGCGGGCCCAGTGTAACGTGTGTGATGTCATAGTCCAGAATTTATGAGGTTGGCCAGTGACTACCCTAAGCAGGCCTCTCTGTCAGTCAATCAATGGTATTTATTGAGCACCTACTGTGTGCAGAGCACTGTATTAAGCACTTGAGAGAGTACAGTGTAACAGAGTCGGTAGACACGTTCTGTCAAGCTGAAGTTTCAAGTAGTTTCCTAGCCGCCCTTTGTCAGGATTTTTAAAAAGGGGCAGTTGGCCTGGCCCACACCATTGGTATGATTCTAAACGTAGGGGCAGGGGAGCCGCCACCTTAGACTCAGAAAGGCCTTCCTTATAATAATAATAATAGAGGCATTTGTTAAGCACTTACTATGTGCCTGGTACTATTCTAAGCACTGGGGTAGATACAAGTCAATCAGGTCTGACACAGTTCCTATCCCACGTGGGGCTCACAGTCTAAGTAGGAGGGATACCAGGCATTGAACCCATTTTACAGCTGAGGATACTGAGGTACATCCAACTTCAATGACTTGCCCAAGGTCACACTTCAGGCAAGTGGCGGAGTCGGGATAAAACCCATACCTAAAGGTCAAATTTAGCCATTTCCCCGGACGCTGATGTGTATCCGCGGAGCACGGGGCACTGTTCTCAACCCTGCCTTGCCGCTCCTGTAGAACTGTTTCGTGGTCCCCTGGCTCTCGGCAGCTTTCTTTTCATGCTCTGCTGGAACCAGATCTATGCAGTGGTCTGGGAGATGTGTGTGGCCTGCTTCCCGCGGAACACTGGGCCAGCAATGAAACAATTAGTTAAAACAATTAGGAAATCGATTTGACATCGCATCTCTTCTCGGGATGTAAAACTTTGGCCCATCTCCTAAAACGGGGTGGCTGACTTGAGTGAGCGTGTGGGTCCGTCGTAAAAGGCAGGTTGACATTTTCAGCCTCCAAGCAGCCTCCCCTTCTGTCTATGTCCTGTTCCGAGTGGGGCTGCCGTGGGCATTCTCAGACAGGGACGTGAGCTGGGCCAAGAGAGACTACCCAGGGGGCTTGTCAACTCCTGTCAATTCGTCCATTCGTTTGAGCCAAAAGGTCAGTTCAACCTTTGTGGAGAGGAAACAGGACTCTGTTCCATTACTGCTGACAAGGTCTGGCTGGATCTTTGCAACATGTTTGCTTTGAATAGCAGACACACCCAGGGTTCTTGGCACGCAGGGGCGTAGGCTAAAGGCCGTTGGTCGACTGACCAGGATGGGAAGGGAGTATGGGAACATTAGGGAGCATAAAAAATAGCTACATGGTGCACTTGTGAATGCCTGAGAATTACAGAATTGATTCAAGACTTGTGGGTGTGGGTATGTGTGCCTAAAGAGCATGGCCTAGTGGCCAGGCAATGTGTCTGTTTATTGCTGTATCGTACTCTCCCAAGTGCTCGGTACAGTGCTCTGCACACAGTAAGCACTCAATAAATTCAATTGAGTGAATGAATGAATAAAAGAACAGGGCCTGGGAGTCAGTGGATCTGGGATCTAATTCCTCCACTTGCCTGCTGTGTGACCTAGTGCAAATCAATTAAATCAAGTGCTTAGAACAGTGCTCTGCACTCAGTAAGAGCTCAATAAACACGATTGAATGAATGAATTAACTTCTTTGTGCCACAATTTTCTCATCTGTAAAATAGGGATTCAGTATCTGGTCTCCCTTCTAGTTAGATTCTGAGCCCCGGGTGGGATAGGGACCATGTCTGACTACACTGCTTGGCACAAAGCAAGTGCTTAACAGATACCGCGTCCATTAAGGATTATTAAACAACACTCACTCCGAATTCCAAGGGGCCAGAAGAGATGCACTATTCTATTTTCATGGGCTCATTGTACAGTAGATTCTCTCTCAGAAACACCCAGGCCCTTGTATACAATCTCTCGGTCTGCAGTGACCTCTCTCTATCTATCCATCTACCTCAATCAATAGATCAGTGCTACTTATTGAGCGCTTATTGTGTGCAGAGCACTGTACTAAGAGCATGGAAGAGTACAACCCAACATTACTGGTAGACATGTTCCCTGCCCATATATATTCATATAGTACATAGAATCATATAATGCATATATTTATACTATATATATATTAGAGAAGCGGCGTGGCTCAGTGGAAAGAGCACGGGCTTGGGAGTCAGAGGTCATGAGTTCGAATCCCGGCACTGCCACTTGTCAGCTGTGTGACTGTGGGCAAGTCACTTAACTTCTCTGTGCCTCAGTTACCTCATCTGTAAAATGGGGATTAACTGTGAGCCTCACGTGGGACAACCTGATTACCCTGTATCTACCCCAGCGCTTAGAACAGTGCTCTGCACATAGTAAGCGCTTAACGAATACCAACATTATTATTATTATGAGTATGTGAATATATACTCATGAAGTCCTGAAGGTCGGGAATTAAGTGATTGATTCAGAACCCACAGAGGCGTGCAAGTCTATACCCAGCCTGAAGTAGTGATTCAACACCCTAATTCTCTGTCAGTCAATCAATCAATGGTATTTACTGAGCATTTACTGTGTGCAGAGCACTGTACTAAGTGCACGGGAGAGGACAATACTGTAGAGTTGGTAGACACAATCCCTGCCCACAAAGAACTTACAGTCTAGAGGGGGATGGACGTTAAAATAAATTATAGATGGGGAAATGACAGAGTATAAGGATGTGTCCATTGAATGTGGTAGGGCTGGAGTTGGGGTGACTGTCAAGTGCTTAAAAGGTACAGATTCAGGTGTGTAAGTGACGCAGAAGAGAGGGTGAGTAGAAGAAATGATCAAGCGCAGTCACATATTTCCCTTGTAAGGAAAAAAGCATCCCAAATTAAATATTAGTAGTAATATTAATGGTATTTGGTATTTATTTAGGGTACAATGCACTGAACTAAGAGGTGGAAACATATAACAGAAGCATGAGAGACATATTCCCTGCCCACAAAGAGCTCGTAATCTAATGTGTGTGTGTTTGGGGAGGGGAGCGGGGGCAGACACTAAGATATTTACAAATAAAATAATATATGTATATGTGCAAATATATAATTATGGATACTTTGTTTTCTTACTAGTCAAGGAGTCATTTTAGAGGAGAGACTGTTTCCATTTGGTCTGTTATAGTCTCCAGCAATAGTGTCATGTACCTATGGACACTCAATTAGAACTATCTGATAATGATGATGATTTTCTGATCATTTCTCCTAGAACCCAGCAAAAGAAGATATTTCAAGGTTGCTTTTTTCCAAACCTCTTTCGCATCACATCTCATTTTGGCCTCACGACATCCCTGTGAGGTCTTGTCATATCTGGTCCACAGCAACAGCATGGACACCTCTCTCCCAGAACACCCTAACTCCATCAGCAACTGTTTTGGTAATATATACATAGAGTTTTCTTGGTAAAAATATGGAAGTGGTTTACCATTGCCTTCTTCCACTCAGTAAACTTGAGTCTCTGTCCTCGAATCTCTCCCATGTTGCTGCTGCCCAGCACAGGAGAGTCTTGCCTTGTAACAGATTGCCTTCACTGGCTAGTGAGTGAGTATGAGTATGTCTCTGCTTGACTCTCCCTCCCATAGTTGAAACTGGTAGAGTACTGGAAACTCTCCAGGTGCGATCCTGAGAGGGGCCCTGTGACAGGGAGAGGTAGATATCATTATCTCCATTTTATAGATGAGGAAACTGAGGAGAGAAATTAAGTTACCTTCCCAAGAACTTAATGCAGGCCAGTGGCAGAGATGGGAGTAGAACCTAAGTCTCCTGACTCCCATCCCTGTTCCTTAGGCCCCCGATTCAAGCCCTGGAGAGAGGTTTAATATAAATTCATACAACAAAGGGGAAATGTTCCTTCAACATTTTACCCGGAGACCTGACAATATTCTTGCCTTTGAAGGATTTGGTAATGAGGATATTCATTCATTCATTCAATAGTATTTATTGAGTGCTTACTATGTGCAGAGCACTGTACTAAGCGCTTGGGATGAACAAGTCGGCAACAGATAGAGACAGTCCCTGCCGTTTGACGGGCTTACAGTCTAATCGGGGGAGACGAGAACAATGGCAATAAATAGAGTCAAGGGGAAGAACATCTCGTAAAAACAATGACAACTAAATAGAATCAAGGCGATGTACAATTCATTAACAAAATAAATAGGGTAATGTAAATATATACAGTTGAGCGGACGAGTACAGTGCTGTGGGGATGGGAAGGGAGAGGGGGAGGAGCAGAGGGAAAAGGGGAAAAAGAGGGTTTAGCTGCGGAGAGGTAAAGGGGGGATGGCAGAGGGAGTAGAGGGGGAAGAGGAGCTCAGTCTGGGAACGCCTCTTGGAGGAGGTGAGTTTTAAGTAGGGTTTTGAAGAGGGGAAGAGAATCAGTTTGGCGGAGGTGAGGAGGGAGGGCGTTCAAGGACCCCAGAAGGACGTGGCCCAGGGGTTGACGGCGGGATAGGTGAGACCGAGGGACGGTGAGGAGGTGGGCGGCAGAGGAGCGGAGCGTGCGGGGTGGGCGGTAGAAAGAGAGAAGGGAGGAGAGGTAGGAAGGGGCAAGGTGATGGAGAGCCTTGAAGCCTAGAGTGAGGAGTTTTTGTTTGGAGCGGAGGTTGATAGGCAACCACTGGAGCTGTTTAAGAAGGGGAGTGACATGCCCAGATCGTTTCTGCAGGAAGATGAGCCGGGCAGCGGAGTGAAGAATAGACTGGAGCGGGGCGAGAGAGGAGGAAGGGAGGTCAGAGAGAAGGCTGACACAGTAGTCTAGCCGGGATATAACGAGAGCCCGTAGCAGTAAGGTAGTCGTCTGGGTGGAGAGGAAAGGGCAGATCTTGGCGATATTGTAGAGGTGAAACCGGCAGGTCTTGGTAACGGATAGGATGTGTGGGGTGAACGAGAGAGACGAGTCAAGGATGACACCGAGATTGCGGGCCTGAGAGACGGGAAGGATGGTCGTGCCATCCACGGTGATAGAGAGGTCTGGGAGAGGACCGGGTTTGGGAGGGAAGATGAGGAGCTCAGTCTTGCTCATGTTGAGTTTTAGGTGGCGGGCCGACATCCAGGTGGAGACGTCCCGGAGGCAGGAGGAGATGCGAGCCTGAAGGGAGGAGGAGAGGACGCGGCGGAGATGTAGATCTGCGTGTCATCTGCGTAGAGATGGTAGTCAAAGCCGTGAGAGCGAATGAGTTCACCGAGGGAGTGAGTGTAAATGGAGAACAGAAGAGGGCCAAGAACTGACCCTTGAGGAACTCCAACAGTTAAAGGATGGGAGGGGGAGGAGGCGCCAGCAAAGGAGACCGAGAATGACCGGCCAGAGAGGTAAGAGGAGAACCGGGAGAGGACAGAGTCCGTGAAGCCAAGGTGAGATAAGGTATGGAGGAGGAGGGGATGGTCGACAGTGTCAAAGGCAGCAGAGAGGTCAAGGAGGATTAGAATGGAGTAGGAGCCATTGGATTTGGCAAGAAGGAGGTCATGGGTGACCTTAGAGAGAGCAGTCTCAGTAGAGTGGAGGGGACGGAAGCCAGATCGGAGGGGGTCTAGGAGAGAATGGGAGTTAAGGAATTCTAAGCATCGATTGTAGGCGACTCGTTCTAGGATTTTGGAAAAGAAGGGTAGTAGGGAGATAGGGCGATAACTGGAGGGGGAAGTGGGGTCAAGAGTGGGTTTTTTTATGATGGGGGAGACGTGGGCATGTTTGAAGGCAGCGGGGAAGGAGCCATTGGAGATTGAGTGGTTAAAAATAGAAGTTAAGGATATGCCTAAAGTGAAATATTCCAGCATGGAAGATTTTTCTCACCCATACCAACTTGCTAGGTTCAGATGTAGGCAATGACAATCAATCAGTCAATGGTATTGACTGAGCCCTTACTATGTGCAGAGCCCCAGACAGAGCACTTGGAAGAGTAAAATACAGCAGAGTTGGTATACACGTTCCCTGTCTACAGTGAGCTTACACTATAGAGGAGGAGACAGACATAAATATAAATATGTGTTAAGGTTATGTGCATAAGTGCTGTGGGGCTGAGGGTGGGGTGAATACCAAGTGCCCAAAGACTACAGGTAATAATAATGATGATGGTATTTGTTAAGTGCTTACTATGTGCCAAGCATGGGAGTAGATACAAGGTAATCAGGTTGTCCCACGTGGAGCTCACATTCTTAATCCCCATTTTACAGATGGGGTAACTGAGGCACAGAGAAGTTGACTGGCTTGCCCAAGGTCACACAGCCAAGTGGCGGAGCCGGGATTAGAACTCACATCCTCTGACTCCCAAGCCCATGCGCTTTCCACTAAGCCATGCTCCAAATGCATAGGCAATAGTTTTTGTTTTTTATTTATTGAGCGCTTACTATGTGCAGAGCACTGTACTAAGCGCTTGGAATGTACAAATCGGTAACAGATGGAGACAGTCCCTGCCCTTTGACAGGCTTACAGTCTAATCGGGGGAGACAGACAAATGCATAGGCAACACAGAAGGGAGAGGAAGTTGGGGAAAGGAGAGCTTAATCAGGGACGGCCTCTTGGAAGAAATATGATTTGAGTAAGGCTTTAGAGGTGGGGAGTGTGATGGTCTGGCATATATGGAGGGGGAGGGAGTTCCAGGACAGAGGGAGGACATGGGAAAGGGGTCATCAGCAAGATAGATGAGACGGAGGCCCAGGTGAGTAAGCTGGCACTAGAGGAGTGAAGTGGACAGGCTGGGCCGAAGTAGGAGATCAGTGAGGTAAGGTAGGAGGGGGCAAGCTGATTGACTGCTTGAGAGGAATGGTAGGAGTGAGATGGGGAAACCACAGTACTACTCCTAGTAATAATAATAGTGATGTTTCTTAAGATCTTACTAAGTGTCAAACACTGTGCTAAGCACTGAGGTAGATGCATGATAATCAGATAAAACATAGTCCCTATCCCATCTAAAAAAGAGGGAGAGCAGGTAGAGTTTATTCCCATTTTACAGATGAGGACATTGAAATCCAGAGAGGTTTAGTAACTTGCCCAAGGTGACACAGTAGGGACTAGAATCCGGGTCCCCTGACTCCCATCCCATGCTCTTTCCACTGGGCCACACCACCTCTCATGGTATCATTCCATCCGTTGAGCGTAGGGGCTATTCTGTGAATTGGCTAATAGAATCGAGTATTTGTGCCCCGCCAGCTCTCTTCAAGCAGGATTCAACAAACTGAAGCGCTTCCCATGAAAGAAATGTGCAGCCCAACTTACTGCTGGGTCCGGTCATGGGACCATATCGGGACTATGCCCTAAGGTGAGTTCAGCAATGGTTGGTTGTTCTGACAATAAACAGCAGCGTGGCTTAGTGGAAAGAGTACAGGCTTGGGAGTCAGAGGTCATGGGTTCTAATCCCGACTCTGCCACTTGTCTGCTGTGTGACCTTGGGCAAGTCACTTAACTTCTCTGGGCCTCAGTGACCTCATTTGTAAAAATGGGGATTAAAAAATGTGAGCCCCACGTGGGACAATCTGTATCTACCTCAGCGCTTAAAACAGTGCTCTGCACATAGTAAGCGTTTAACAAATACCAACATTATTATTATTATTATCATTACAATGTCAGAGATCACAGTTTTGACAGTCGGCTTCACTGTGCTGGGAAACACAGTCTGTGAGTTTAAAATTCACATTAGTTTGGTGCCTGGAAGTCCTGGAACAAGTTATATCAGAACCATATCTGATGAAGATGAAACCATGAGGTACTGGAAATCTCCAAGCTGGTTTGTAAGTGAGGAATTTTTCCTGCAAGCCCAACAGATCCAGGAACATGCTCTCTTGAATTGCACACACAGCACACCCATGCACACTCACATGTGTGCCCAGACAGACACGAGAAAGGGAAGGAAAGAGAGAGAGAGAGAGAGAGAGAGCTCTCTAGGAGCAGTGGTTCCACTAGCAGATGGAACAGGAAGCTCCAGGTTGGTGTATCTCCATGATCTGGGCTGCACAGGCCCCTCAACTACAGTCACTGTCCAAAGAGTTGCCCCTGGCATTCGAGGAACCTAAAGTGAGTTTCTCAGCAGCTCCCTCCCTCACACTGTCCCTACTGCATTCTCTGGCTCAGTAATACCAGCATGGGAAATGTGCCTGGAGATAGTAATAATTGTGATATTTGTTAAGCACTTACTATGTACCAGGCACTGTTCTAACACTGGGATGGATACAAGCAAATTGTGTTGGGCATGGTCCCTGTCCCACGTGGGGCTCACAATCTTAATCCCAATTTTACAGATGAGGTAACTGAGGCACAGAGAAGATAAGTGACAAGGTCTCACAGCAGACACAGGTGAAGGCGGAATTAGAACACAGATCCTTCTGACTCCCAGGCCTGTGCTCTAATCATTAGGCCACGGCTGACACTCACCTCCCACTCTCCACCCAAGGTAGCCAAGGATGACTTAGGCCTGGGAAGACACACAACAGCCTACTAGCTGAGAGTAGAAGACCTATTGGATATCAAGGTAATATTCATGTCTCCTCCTTCTTACCAAACCTTCCCATCATTCCCTACACAAATCTGCATCCACCTCTCCTCCCTATCCCACTCCCAAATGGAATTCCTAAAAGGAAGAGCCCTGGGCAGAACTGTTCTTCATCCTCTGACTACTCAGAGAGCATTTAGCAAGCCCCTTTCTGGCCATGGTACTGACTGCCTGCCAGACACAATAGGTCTTCCAGTTATGTTGGAAGATTCTTGAGTCAGGGAGAATGTCTTGCATTCTCTTGCAACTTCACAGCTTCAACAACAGGTGCAGACTCCTTACACAGTGGGTGTTTAACACCGTCTTGAAGAGGATCAGGAGAAGGAGAAGAAGGAAGGAGTGGAGGAAGAGAAAGAGAAGGAAAAAGAGAATGGGAAAAACAAGGAGAAGCAAGAATAGGAGAAGGAGGGGGAAGAAGAGGAAGGGGAGGAGAAGGAGGAAGAATAAGATGAATGGAAGGAGGAGAAAGAGGAAGAGGAGGAGAAAGGATGAGGAAAAAGAGGAGGAAGAGGAAGAAGATGAAGGGAAGGAGAAAGAGAAAGATGAAAAAGAGGAGGAGGAGGAAAAAGAGGGGAGGAGAAGGAGATGCTCTCTAGAGACTTTTGTTAGAAGATTAACAATATGGCTGCCTCTGTGCTAGCACCAGAATATTGAGAGTCTGCAAAGGCAAAGAGCTCTATCTCCCCAATATCTCGGGGAGAGGGTGTGCCAAGGTGGACCTGGGCACTGGCTACCCAATGGTCAAAATGCCATCAGTGATGTAACCTCTCTGGCCAGAGGAGGCAGGATGGGAAGATAGGTGTCCCTCACCTCCGTGCCCACCCAATAAGGTATGGAAGGGAAGGGAGCGGAAGGGGGCAGAGATTGAACAGGAAGGAAGTGGGGACCACCCAAACCAAGGTAATAAATACCTATTGCCTCTGGTGCTCGGGTCGTTCTCTGGGAAGATCACAGCAGTAGCAACAGCCACCCACGTGTCTCTCCCTGTCCCGAGCACCAGACGTCATTCTGCCACCAGGAAGAACGCACAGAGACAGGGGTCGCGGGACGGGTGAGTGTAACACATAACTGGGTTAAATACATAAGTGGGTAATGTATGAGTGTAATGCATATGTGAGTTTAGTGTATAAGCGGGCAATGTATAAGTGAGTATAATGCACATGTGAGTTTAGTGCGTAAGTGGGTAGTGTACAAGCGAGTGTAACGCGCAAGTGAGTTTAACGCACAAGTGTGTAACGCATAAGTGAATCTAAAGCCTAAATAGGGTCGGCGCATAAGTAGATTGAACGCTTAAGTGGATTCCTCCCAAGTGGGTGCGCACATGGTGGGAACTAGCCGCCTCACCACGTTGTTAGTAAACCATTAACGAGCTCTTCCTGGGCGGGCCCTGGTCTGCCCACACTCGAGTAACATACTAGTGTAATCCTCCCATCAGGGAAGCTTTAACACCAAATTCCTCCCAAAGGGGAAGCTTTAACACCATACTTCCCCCAAAAAGGGAAGGCCGACTGTCACGTCTAAATAATGAATTAATTCAATCCGCCCCGTGGAATAAATTCTATACAAAACTCAGGTTTT
This sequence comes from Ornithorhynchus anatinus, assembly GCF_004115215.2. Taxonomy (NCBI): domain Eukaryota; kingdom Metazoa; phylum Chordata; class Mammalia; order Monotremata; family Ornithorhynchidae; genus Ornithorhynchus; species Ornithorhynchus anatinus. The sequence continues at coordinate 65,457,286 of NC_041753.1, forward strand.
CCATCTCCAGCCTCTCTCTCTCTCTCTCTCCCGCGCCGATTCCGAAAGAACCTGTCCCCGGCAACGGGTGACAGAGGGGCAGCTGGGTATGGTACTAAAAGTCAGGTTCCAACTCTTCCCCTTCCACACTCCTTTTCCTAGCTCCCTTATCCACTGTCTTCTCCAATTCTTCCTCCAGAAGGGAAGTGAAAAAAAAACACCAAAACAACAGAAAAACAGGAAAAACCATTGAAACAATGAAAGCTTTTCCTCTTTCTCGCTTTGTTGAGGATGGGCGGTGGTGGGCTTTTGTTTAAAGTGTACTTTTGTCTGTTTACTTGCTGGGCTTCCTACATAATGAAAGCTTCCTAAGCATAGGGTGCTGTTCACCTACAAAAACAAATCACAGACCTGCTGGCTTCCCAGATAGAGCCCTGGTGAGGGTGTGTGGAGTGGTGGGTTGCTGGGGAGGAAGATGGGGGGGAAGGATGCGAAAGGAAGAAAAAGATTAGACTATAACATTAGGTCTGGCGATCCAGAAATAATAATAATGGTATTCATTAAGCACTTACTATGTGCCAAGCACTGTTCTAAGTGCTGGAATACATACAAGGTAAGCAGGTTGCCCCACGTGGGGCTCACAGTCTTAATCCCCATTTTACAGATGAGGTAACTGAGGCACAGAGAAGTTAAGTGGTTTGCCCAAGGTCACACAGCAGGCAAGTACAAATTTTAATACTCTCTTGCTTCCTCCTCTCTGTAATTTAGTGTCTGTCTCTCCTCTAGATTTCAAGCTTCTTGAGGGCAGGAATCTTGTCTACCTATAATAATAATAATAACGTAGCATTTGTTAAGTGCTTACTAAGTGCCAGGCACTGTTCTAAGAGCTGGGATAGGTACAAGGTAATTGAGTTGGACACAGTCCCTGTCACACATAGGGCTCAAAGTCTTAATCCCCATTTTCCAGACGAGGTAACGAGGCCCAGAGAAGTGAAGCGACTTACCCATGATCACACAGCCAACCTGTGGCAGAGCCAGAATTAGAACCAAGGTCCTTCTGACTCCCAGGCCCATGCTCTGTCCACGAAGCCACGCCGTTTCTAGTTGTGCTCAACAACTGTACTTAGTAGAGTGCTCTGTACTGTAAGCCCCTTGAGGATAGGGACTGTCTACCAACTCTAGTGCATTTGTCCACGTGCATAGTACAGTGCTTTGCACATAGCAGATTTTCCATAAATACAATCAATTGATTGAAGGGCTCAGAACAGTAGTTTCGTAGCCCAGGCAGGGGCTCTTTAAATGAGCCTCCTCCCAGTTCTCATTTCTTCCTAGCCTAAGGTTTTGCTCTCCAGAGTCTTCTGCCTGAGCCCATGTATAGGCTGGTATGCTCTTAGGCTCCACTGAGCAATATAAGCAGAGAGGGGCACCTAGGATTTCCAGCATTGGAGATGCTGGTTCAGGATGTCTGTGTGGTTCCATGTCAAATCAAGTGATACTTTCATTACAAGTGAAACAATTTCACAGGACATTATCCGTATGTTTGCCATTCCACACAGTCCACCTAGTTTTAAGTAAAAAGTAAACACCCGTCCTCTCCAGCCACTGTATGCGGCAGGCACTAGAAATAGATGCATTCATGGACTCTGCAGAGAAACGACACGGAGTTCAAACAGGAAAAAAAAAAAAAAAGCCCCAACCACCACTGACATTTTTGCAAACTTGCCAGTGCCAGGGGGAAACTTCTAGCTTGTGGTCTGGCCTTTTCCATGAGGTTTCATTTGAGTGTTTGCTTTGGAATTTGATAAACATAGTTATTCTCAGGGCCATCGCCACATGGTGCATTTGCTCCCACAGAAACACAGAAGGAAGCATCCCCTGCATTCATCCCATCAGCTGCGTTCCTGCCGTTCTACAAAGTACCCGCAAAATGTCTCTGTGGGCTTCTCCAACCTAGTCATTTGGGATAATGGAGAGTGGATTTATTTTGCACAGATCTCCTTTTTCCTACTTTCTCTAGCCGAAGCACCTTCTTGCTTAAAAAAACAAAAAACAGAATGACAGAGAAGGAAAACTAGTTATCCTTTCTGGGCAGAGAAGGCTCACCCATTTCATCGCTCTCCCCCTCTCTGCCTACTAGATTGTGTGTTCCGAGAAAACAAAGGTGTGAAGTCATGAGTCCTTTAAAATTAAAAAAGGGAAAGGAAAACGGAGTCACCAGGACTTAAATTAAGAGAGGCCAAGTTGAAAGTGCCATGGGAAATTAAATAGAAATACAGGAGGTTAATCAACCTGGGCAGTAGGGCTGCCATGCCAGTGGTCGGGCCCCGAGGCTAGGCCCAGGGTGTCCTGGATTTTATTGCCTTTGAATTTCACCAGAGAGTCCTGGCCAGGCAGAGTTGGGGTTTCAGCTTGTGAGAAATGGGCTGATGTTTACTAAGTGCTTTGTGGCAGCCAAATGAAAAGCTTGAGAAAGCTCATGTCTGCCCTGGCCTCCCCTCTTCGAAAGCCAGAGGGGGGGTGGGGGAGGAGGGGGGCAGGCGGAGGGAGGATGGGCTTCCATGAGGAGACTGAGGGTCATTATTGGGAAAGGGTCAGAAGGCAATTCTATTCTTATACTCTGTAGCCTGGAGGAGGCATAGATATCTTCCGGACATGCGAATTCTGCATCCCGCATTCTAAGCCTAAATTGGGACACCTCCTTGGCATTATGGGTAGTGTCCCCTCCCCCATCACTGAGGCATAATGCACTTGGGGCCTACTGGGACCTTCCAAGACAGCTCCAACGTAGTCTTACAGGGAAGAGAGAATGTCTACCCCCTGCCCCCCCCCAACCTCCTGCACTGGGGTACCATGTCATATGCCCCTTCCCCGGGGCATGTGCCTAGCAACATCTTGGAGGATGCCTGCTCATGCTATATGTCCCATCACCCATTCTTCATCGTGGCTTAAAGAGACATATGGGTGGAGAGTAGAGGGGATGGGAGGTGGAAGCTGCTGCATCTATGTATCTACAGCAGGCCCGGACCTCTCTGTTTGAAGCTGGCCCCCATTTCTAACAGAGAATGAGGTTGGGGATGGGTGGGGGAGACTGAGGGAGGGAACTTTCCTTCCATGACCCCCAGGGTACAATGACTGCAGCGTTGGGAGCATCACATGGAAGTCAGACTCCCTACTTCTTCTGTGGAGACATTCCTGCTCCATCTGGAACCCTTCTATTTCTGAAAGAGGAATTCTCAAGTCCCTGAGAGACATTCACTTTAGTTCAGATGTCATCCCCAACCTCACTCTTCTGGCTGCCTGTATGGTAAATTTATTGCTGTTTGGAGGTCAGCTCTTAGGGTCAAGAAACTGCCGGAGTAGGACTCAGAATGCGTCCGAGCCATGTAAGCACCCCAAAGCCTGGACGGCCTTTATTTGGATTTACCCACAATCCCACACTAACCTGCCCTGCCTCTGACACCTGGTTATCTGAGGGCACATGATGTGATGTTGCACTAACAGCCACCTAAAATGCTTTTGACTCCAGAAACAAGAGGATCAACTTGAATTGGACAGTACAGGAATTGGCCCTGAGCTGAATCTGAGTCGTTGCAACTATTTTGGGGCAGCTCCGCAGCAGAAGTTCAAAGTTGGCAGAGAGCCTTAACACGGAACCAAAAATAAACCATACAGACCATTATAATCATGGTGTCTTAAAGTGCCAAGCATGAGAGATTTTTAATGGCAACATAATAGACTGGGAAATGTTCAAAAAAATTCCAATTTTGCAGCCCAAGAGCAGAAATAAATATATGCATGTGCAAAAGAATGAACCATCAGTGGCTATATGTAGATTAGTGCAAGATATTAGGCATCCAGTAAATTTAAGCAGAGCCAATAAAAATGTATTGCAGACCAGTAGTAAAATATGATTTCATCCGGTTATCTGGGGAGTAAAAGCCGGGAGGCTCAAGGGAAGGGGAGGGCCTGATAAGAATGTGTTCAGTAGGTCACTCAATTCAACAGGACTTGCTGGAAAGAGCGTGGGACTGGGAGTCAGGAGACCAGGGTTCTAGTCTCAGCTCTGCCACTGGCCTGCTGTGTGACCTTAGGCAAGTTACTTGACCTCTTTGGGCCACAGTTTCCTCATCAGGAAAATTAAAAGACCCTGCCCCTCCTCAACTGATGTTGGGAGGATGAAATAAGATCCCTAGAAAAATGAAAGGGTTATACAAATTCAAGATATCGTTACCATCCTACTGACTAGCAAGGTCCTTTCTTCTTCCAGACCGGCCCTTCCTAGCTGGCACCCAAAATGCCGCCAAGCTGGAGATGCGCTTGTTGACACCAATGGACTATTTCCACCTGCCCTGCCTTTCATGTCAGCCCAGGTGACGACGCACGTTTGAAGCTGCCCTCTGGTGCTGATTTCAGGAGGGGTGGCAGCTTAGGGTGGCCTGCTCCCTGCCTCTCTCCTCCTTGCTGCCTGCCAGGCTGAACCCTGGACTCCAGCCCGTTCCCACTCCTTTTTCCCCAATTAGGAGCTGCTACAAATTGCACACAGCCAGATTTATGCATGGCTCAGTCCCAGAGAGTTTCACACTGATTGTAATAAAAGAAGAGTATGTTCCATGTCAAAAATCCTTTGCACGGAGTCCAACTGTTTTCCTGGAAATAACTTCTTTTGACCCTATCCATATTTTTTTTTTATTTGAATTTTATGGGCCTGACTCTGACTCTCAGAACATTTTCATTGTGAAGACTTAGTCAGGGCACAGCATATTTCTGAAGTGTGTTAAGGTCTTGGGTTCCTTCCATTTCTCTGTGCCAAGGGAACACACTGTGATAGAATTAGAAGGAAAAAAAAAAAACCCTTCCGACCAGCCTAACAGATTCTGAATGCCCCGGTAATTTGGCCACCGTAATAGCACCTAAGACCATTCAGAAACCCTAAAGCGGTGAGTTTGTGTCTGGGTTTCCTTCTCAGGCAGAATGCCCAGGACGCCACCCAAGGCTCCAGGAAGCTGAACAAAGAAAATGCTCACTAACCGGTCCTCCGGCGTACGCCATGAGCCTGCCACAGATCCCAGAGCCAGAAGAGAGGGGCGAAGATGGAAGCGGGATGGGGCCAGTTTGTGGCAGTCAAGCCTTCTTGGCTCAGCTCCTGCAGACTTTTGGAGGACCCTGGCCCAGTTCCCAGGCTCAGATGTAGGCAGAGTGGCTACCCATTTGGAGGTTTAGACTGCCCCAGGCCGTTCTGCAGGTGGCTGGGCCCTTCTGAATGATGGGAAAGCATCACCCAGACCAGAGGGGCATGGGGGCGGGGAGCATGCTTGGGAATTGCTCCAAGAGAAAGAGAAAAAAGAAGGATCTGTAGGAACGGTGGAACAATTAGCAGAGATGTGACTCTGGGGAAGGGGAAGGCTGCAGCTCAGCTGCCTTAAGTTTCAAAAGCTTCAATCAATCACCCAACAATGGGAGGAGGAGGAGGAGGAGGAGGAGGAGGAGGAGGAGGAGGAGGAGGAGGAGGAGGAGGAGGAGGAGGAGGAGGAGGAGGAGGAGGAGGAGGAGGAGGAGGAGTGGTAGGGATAGTAGTAGGTGCTCAAACAATCAGTGATGTGATTGAGCACCTTCTATTACTAATAATTATTATGGCATTTGTTAAGTGCTTACTCGGTGCCAAGCACTGTACTAAGCACAGGGATAGAGACAAGTTAATCAAGTCAGACACAGTCCCTGTCCCACTTAGAGCTCACAGTCTAGAGAAGAGGGAGAACAGCTGTCTACTCCCCATTATACAAATGAGGAAACCGAGGCCCAGAGAAGTGAAGTGACTTGCTCAAGTTCACACAGCAGGTAAGTGGCAGGGCTGGGATTAGAACCCAGGTCCTCTGACTCCCAGACCCGGGTTATTTCCACAAGGCTATGTTGCAGTACCTCACTGATACTGACCCAATGCTCACAGCAACGCAACTCCACTGGGTGGGTCACGTAATGTGAATGAAAGATGGCAAGATCCCCAAGCAGCTGCTGTCTGGGGAGCTAAAAGCGTGCCCACGCGAGCAAGGAAAGTTGAATGAACTATGTAAAGACAGCGAAGCAGTCCCAAACAGTGTAACACAAGAGCAGATTATTGGGAGAAGGCTCACCATCTTAAAGAGGAGGCTGAGGGGCTGGCAATGGGCCCAGGTGGAAAGACTGTAAGCATCAAAGACCACCATGGAAATAACATAAGATAAAAACCAACAAACACAATGACTGCAGAAGAACACTGTGGCGAATGGAGCAGAGTTCAGGGAGGCCTGATTAAGGTCCAAAAGCCACAGCCACGGCCTCCCCAGTGTACTAAAATTTGAAAAAAGCCAGATGAGTTGGTCCAGTCTCCCCATGCCGTCTCAGAGACTGACCATCAGATTGGCACCTCCATCCAGTATGGCAGGAAGTCCCAGACTGCCGAACTTTCCTCTTCCTCCTGGGTCTGTTTTCTTGGGTCCTCTCAATCAATCAATCAATGGTATTGACTGAGTGCTGACTATGTGCAGAACACTGGACAAAGCACTCTATCTACAGCAAAATCAGTAGACATGCTCCCTGCCCAAAGGAGCTTACAGTCTACAGGGGGAGGCAGATATTAAAATACATTACAGATAGGAGAGTATAATAGTAGAGACTTCTAGACTGTAAGCTCGTTATGGGGCAGGGAACAGGTCTGCTAATTCTGTTGTACTCTCCCAAGCGCTTAGTACAGTGCTCTGCACATAGTGCTCAATAAATATCATTGATTGATTGATTGATTAGGATGCTCTACTGCTTTGCTACTGCTGCCCCCTCCGCACTGCAGAGTAGAGGGCTTTCCACTCACTTGGTGCTCAATCGATCGATACCATTCATTGATCAAGTATTGATTGACTATCTGGGAGGCACCCATCCTCCCAGGCATGAATATGGGCAGAGGAGGTGCTGGAAACAGAAATGGTCTTAAACCCGAGGCTGGGCTTCGGAGTCAGAGGTCATGAGTTCGACTCCCAGCTCTGCCACTTGTCAGCTGTGTGACTGTGGGCAAGTCACTTAACTTCTCTGTGCCTCAGTTCCCTCATCTGTAAAATGGGGGTTAAGACTGTGAGCCTCACGTGAGACAACCTGATTACCCTGTATCTCCCCCAGCGCTTAGAACAGTGCTCTGCACATAGTAAGCACTTAACAAATACCAACATTATTATTATTATTGTTCCCAACCATGTCTCCTCCCGTTTTCTTCTCCTTGTCTTGTTGGTTCAGCACCAGCCAAAAACTCTAAGCTCAGCCTATTTGTGTTTTCTGGTGGAGGTGACTTCTGCTTCAAGGTGGCTGGTCATTAAAGTGGCTACATCCCTCTGTCTAATCATTCACCCCAGCGGATAGTCTCCAGCCTGATAAACAGAGCCACCTTGGGCCTCAATGAGATGTGCACATTCTGTTCTTGAAGGAACTCACTTCAAACATTAGGGGATCCTGTTGTTACCTTCCCTTTCTGTATCTTTTTTATCAGCTCATTTTTTTCATTCTTTTCTTAGCCTCTTTCCTGCTCTCCTCTTTCCTCCTTCTCCCTCAAAACTTAGTCAATCTTCTCTCTCTCTCTCTCTCTCAATGTACCTCAAATCACTTGTATGTGCTATGGGGGAGTGAGTGAGAGCTCTGCAAGGCAATTCTGCAAGGCGGGTGGGGGGGGTCTGTGGAGACACAGACCTCAAGGAAATTTTTCAAAACCTTATCAATTGAGGTTACCGGCAACAATCTGGGTGTTATCAGGGAAAGTCATCACCCACAGCAAGATCACTCAGAGTTGAGAACCTACATCTTTCATGACTCCAGCCCCACAACCCCATCAGGCCCCTACTGAAATTTCCTCTGGAATAGCACAGGCTTTGGGGAAGTCTCTCTAAGCGGCAGCAGTCACCTCAGTGACTCGAGCCTTCTTGCATCAGAGCCCAAGGCGGGCCGATGAATACCCGAAAAATTCTTCCCTGAGGAGGCGAGAGGCTCAACAGAGGCCCATGAAATCCTCCCACCTGCCTTGTCCAAGGTCTGCTGCCTGCTATAAACTTTCACCTTTCCCCCAAGACACAGGTGAGTTATTTGTTTGGACAGCAATCCCATCTGCTTTGTCTGCGTCATGGTAAGGCTGACATTTTTTGCTCGCTTGAAACTCGACATTTGACATTTCGGCTCGCTTCCCTCATCTCCAGAGAGGCTGGGTGAATGACAAGTCGGTCTGGGAAGGTGTGGTTCATTTTGCTGCCTGTTGATCCAGGCTGCCAACATTAAACAAGCATTACTGACCACTAACACAAGGCCATTGATTTCTTGCAGGCTGTTGTTCCATCGCATACTTGAGACATTGACTCACCATCGATGTGAGTGAGGAAATAGGTCTACCTGGAATTTACTAAGTGCTTGGTCTATTTCCTGAACTGCTTAGAGTAAATAACCATTTTCTCTCCTCTCTGTAATTTCTATTGCTTCTGTGACTTCTCTCTAACCACAAAAGCCTCCCTAAGCCCAAGATGAAGTTACTGAAAGCCTAAATCCTGCTGCTTTAACCTGTCCTTCTTTCTCGTGAACGTGGGAGAGGACCGGGAGCATATCAGTCTTAACAGTTCAGTTTCCGGTACATAGTAAGCACTTAAATACCATTAAAATATATATATATATCATTGTCACTAGACCCATTTCTGGACTGCCTCCATCTTCCTCATCATTTTTTCCTCTTTAAAACTCATCATTTCTTACTGAGCCTTGCATCTTTAATTAACGGCATGACTACTTTCTGTTAGTTGAGCTGAAGGCTGAGGGGAGTGGATCATAAATGTAACACAGGAGTCAGAGGCATTATGGGTAAAACCAGGGAATAGTCAATGTGGAGGCTAAAGGTTCCCAAATATCAGCAGAAAGGATTAGTGAACCCAAAGGTTGTTCCCTTAGGACTATCCAACCTCCTTCTGTAATGCTCGATTCCAGTGATAGGTGAAAAGGAAATGGAGCTGCACTTTTCACCATTTATAAAGCTCTTAATAAAGAATGTCAGAGGAAGAGGATGCAGGGGTCTGAGGTCAAGCATCAAACATGGCTTACAGTGAGGAATGTATTCTTTCCAAGTAGCTAATACCAAGCCCTGCGTTTAAGTCACTATTCTATTGATTTTGCTAGCAGAGCAAACAAACCTCCTTTGATCTGAGGAAGTGGCAGAAACAGGACTTCCCCAACCCTCTCCCCCACCCCCACCCCCAATCAAGGCAGGTGGTAACAGCTGGAGGAAGCAAAATCCTGACCACAAAAGCTGTGACTGAACATGAAAAACACCAACAATCCTGGGAGAACTGGGTTTTCTAGGAAGACAGAGATATTGGGGCCCATTAAATGATGGGCTATTGAGGGGGAGCCCCAGATGTCCATGGGTGGCTAAAATGCAGAGCCGTATTTGAACTTCATTGCTCCCTTTGTGCCCTTCCTCCACAGTGACCTTTTGATTCCTCTCACTCACTATTCTTCAATGGACCAGCAGGAACTGCAGAGCAGAGTGGGGTGCACCTGAGAGGGGAGATTTTCCTAGCTTCCCTGCTTCGTACAAGCAGCCCATAGGAACAACAGGAGGGAGGGAGATGCTGACAGCGATAAACATTGTGGTATTTTTAAAGTGCTCACTATGTGCCAAGCACTACACACTAATACACCCATCACATGCACCCCTTCCCACTCAAGAGGGCTCCCCAAAAGTGCATCACGAGTAGCAAATGTCCCTCTTGTCTTCCCCTTGGCAGGGCCCTGGATGGGTAGATTACTAATAATGTTGGTATTTGTTAAGCGCTTACTCTGTGCAGAGCACTGTTCTAAGCGCTGGGGTAGATACAGGGTAATCAGGTTGTCCCACATGAGGCTCACAGCCTTAATCCCCATTTTACAGATGAGGTAACGGAGGCCCAGAGAAGTTAAGTGACTTGCCCAAGGTCACACAGCTGACAAGTGGGGGAGCCGGGATTCGAACCCATGACCTCTCACTCCCAAGCCCGTGCTCTTTCCACTGAGCCACGCTGCTTCTCTAAGTGAAAAAGTGATTAAGTGAAAAAGTGGGCGATACTGCTGGATGAAAAACTACTGATAGAGAAAGCTGTGGGTCCAGATTAAGGCAGCTTGAGGGCAAAGCAATTCCTTTTGAATTAGGGTGGGGCAGGATGACTCTACTCTGGGGACACTTAGGAAATTGTAGGAATACATCAAGCCAAAGAAAGGGTGGGATTGATTGTGGAGACTTTATCATTGATTTGATCAGGACTTCACAGTTTAAATGATGATGCCATGGGAGAGTCACCCAGTCTGTTTCAAAGTATTTTTCAGCTGGAGGACTGAGTTTTAGCTGGAAAATCTTACTGTTGCCAGCCAGGTTTGGGATTTAGGGCCTTCTACCTTCAGGGCTGTCACTGGCACCCTAAACATATCCTACACGAGTGGGAGAGTTGTTTTGGCATGCTGAGGTTGAGGAGAATTTGAAAATGAGGAAAATTAGGCTACTAACAAAGAGTACTTTCTTTTGATTTTCAATTAGGTTAGTTAAAGGCAGACCGGATAGCTGCCTCCATGGAGAGCAGGGTAATTAGATATAACCTTGTGGCTTGGTTAAGGCACTGATGAATTTCTGCTATGTGTATGGCCTAGATCTGATCATTAATTCTGAACTTCAGCTTCAGGAAACATCGCTTGTGGCTTTAATTATCTAAGGAGCCACTTGACCCTTTATTGAGATGGAGGAGTATGAGGTGTCCCATCAGGTGGTTGGGCAATTATAATTTTGGTATTTGTTAAGCGCTTACTATGTGCAGAACACTGTTCTAAGCGCTGGGGTAGATATGGGGTAATCAGGTTGTCCCACGTGGGGGTCACAGTCATAATCCCCATTTTACAGATGAGGTAACTGAGGCACAGAGAAGTTAAGTGACTTGCCCACAGTCACACAGCTGACAAGTGGCAGAGCCGGGATTCAAACCCATGAGTCACTACCACTGACTACCAATATTCAACTGCCTATGGCAAAAGATAATATATTTTGAGCGCTTACTGTGTGCAGAGCACAATACTAAGCACTGTGGAGAGTACAATATAACAGGGTTGGTAGAAGTGTTCCCTGCTGGTCTCACCTTCACAACATCGCCAAGATCTGCCCTTTCCTCTCCATCCAAACTGCTACGTTGCCGGTACAAGCTCTCATAATATCCCAACTGGATTACTGCATCAGCTTCCTCTCTGATCTCCCATCCTCCTGTCTCTCCCCGCTCCAGTCTATTCTTCATTCCGTTGCCTGGATCATCTTTCTACAGAAACGCTCTGAGCTTGTCACTCTTCTCCTCAAAAACCTCCAGTGGTTTGCCTATCAACCTTCACATGGAACAAAAACTCCTCATTCTTGGCTTCAAAGCTCTCCATCACCTGGCCCCTTCCTACCTCACCTCCCTTCTCTCCTTCTACAGCCCACCCCATACACTCCGCTCCTCTGCCACTAACCTCCTCATGGTCCCTTGTTTTCGTCTGTCCCGCTGTCGATTCCTGGCCCATGTCATTCATTCATTCATTCAATAGTATTTATTGAGCGCTTACTATGTGCAGAGCACTGTACTAAGCACTTGAAATGAACAAGTCGGCAACAGATAGAGACAGTCCCTGCCGTTTGACGGGCTTACAGTCTAATCGGGGGAGACAGACAGACAAGAACAATGGCAATAAATAGAGTCAAGGGGAAGAACATCTTGTAAAAACAATGGCAACTAAATAGAATCAAGGCGATGTACATTTCATTAACAAAATAAATAGGGCAATGAAAATATATACAATTGAGCAGACGAGTACAGTGCTGAGGGGATGGGAAGGGAGGGGGGAGGAGCAGAGGGAGATGGGGGGAAAAGAGGGTTAAGCTGTGGAGAGGTGAAGGGGGGGTGGTAGAGGGAGTAGAGGGAGAAGGGGAGCTCAGTCTTGGAAGGCCTCTTGGAGGAGGTGAGTTTTAAGTAGGGTTTTGAAGAGGGGAAGAGAATCAGTTTGGCGGAGGTGAGGAGGGAGGGCGTTCCAGGACCGCGGGAGGACGTGGCCCAGGGGTCGACGGCAGAATAGGCGAGACCGAGGGACGGTGAGGAGGTGGTCGGCAGAGGAGCGGAGCGTGCGGGGTGGGCAGTGGAAAGAGAGAAGGGAGGAGAGGTAGGAAGGGGCAAGGTGATGGAGAGCCTCGAAGCCTAGAGTGAGGAGTTTTTGTTTGGAGCGGAGGTTGATAGGCAACCACTGGAGGTGTTTAAGAAGGGGAGTGACAGGCCCAGAGCGTTTCTGCAGGAAGATGAGCCGGGCAGCGGAGTGAAGAATAGACTGGAGCGGGGCGAGAGAGGAGGAAGGAAGATCAGAGAGAAGGCTGACACAGTAGTCTAGCTGGGATATAACAAGAGCCTGTAGCAGTAAGGTAGCTGTTTGGGTGGAGAGGAAAGGGCAGATCTTGGCGATATTGTAAAGGTGAAACCGGCAGGTCTTGGTAACGGGTAGGATGTGTAGGGTGAACGAGAGAGACGAGTCAAGGATGAGAGACGAGTCACTGACCTGGAAAGCCCTCCCTCCTCACATCCGCCAAACTAACTCTCTTCCCCTCTTCAAAGCACTACTGAGAGCTCACCTCCTCCAGAAGGCCTTCCCAGACTGAGCCCTCCCTTTCCCTCTGCTCCTCCTCCCCTCCCAATTCCCCCTACTCCCTCCCTCTGCTCTTCCCCCTACCCCTCCCCACAGCACTTGTGCATATTTGTATATATTATTTATTACTCTATTTTGTTAATGATGTGTATATATCTATGATTCTATTTATCTTGATGGCATTGACATCTGACTACTTGTTTGGTTGTCTGTCTCCCCCCTTTAGACAGTGAGCCCGTTGTTGGGCAGGGATTGTCTCTATCTGCTACCCAGTTGTACATTCCAAGCGCTTAGTACAGTGCTCTGCACATAATAAGCACTCAATAAATACAATTGAATGAATGAATGAATGCATACCCAAAGGAGCTTACCATCTAGAAGACTGTAATGTGGTCAAGCACTCTTCCCTTTCCCAACTAACCCTTCCCTTCATCCCTTTCTCTCTCCTGCCTCCAATCTACAGCCCACACTACAACTAGTATTATCACCAACCTCAAAGAGAGAGAGAGAGAGAGAGAGAAAGAAAGAAACAGAGAGGAGCAGCATGATGTCAATTACACTGTAAGCACCCCAAGGGTGTTTTCTTTATCCTTTAATAGGGTTCAAGATTTTAGGAAAAGCAGGAGTATATAATTGAGTTCTTGATACTGTGAGGCCTTTTTCACAGAAAAATGGGCCCCAGGAAATAAGTGCCAGGAATTAAGTTCATTGGCACTGAGGGACTGTAATAATGGTATTCGTTTAGGGCTTACTATGTGCTAAACACTGTACTAAGCTCTGAGGTAGATACAAGATAATTAGGTTTGGACACAGTGCCTGCCCCATATGGGACTCACAGTCTAAGTAGGAGGGAGGACAAGCATTGGCTCTCCATTTTACAGATGAGGAAACTGAGGCCTAGAGAAGTGTAGTGACTTGTCCAAAGTCACACAGCAGGCAAGTGGCAGGCAAGATTAGAACCCAGGTCCTCTATCTCCCAGGCCCGTTCTCTTTCAATTAGTCTGTGCTGCTTCTCCATTTCAATGTCTATTTGGAGTCTTTGCCAGGCAAAAAGAAAGACTTCGGTGAAAATGCAATTCCTGGTGACAAAGATAATGGATGCAACAGCAAGAGTGACAGATAACCTGAGACAATCCGTCCCTTTTCACTAGGAATGCTCACTGGCTCTTTTATTAAGAGGACAGAAGAGGAAAGATCCCTACCTCCACCGCTGCACCTCCCCAGTGCAGCTAGGCGAGGCAACCCTTCAAAATTAGTTCCCAATCAGTACCAATTCCTCTGGTAACCATTGTAATAACATTAACATGATGAACTAATGAGATATTAATGTGGATGTAATGGGCATTTCCATAGGAGTTCCATTGTAATTGAGTAGGTTAATAATGGGCCGTAATCGGTGCTCGGCAAGTGTGATGTATGGTGCATGTAGAAAGGCAGAATTCTGATGACTTTTTGCTTGTAAGTCATTTACTCTTTCAAAAAAAAAAAGAGAAAGGAAGGAAGAAGCAGGTGTGTGAACAAGCGCAGCCAATGGATGGCGCTTCTAGTGTCATAGCCCATAATTCTCCAGGCACTTGAGAGATATATCCGTTTAACTTTTTTAAACATAAAGAGTCCCTAAAATAAAGAAAAAGGGAAAAACATAGAGACTTCAATCATCAAGGAAAAAGAAAGGAAGATGAAATTCAACAGTGTGGGAGGGAGATGAAAAACGAAAGGGAAAGTGCAATTGTTGGGTTTGGGTGACAAATCCAAATGGATTCAGGGAAGTCCCAGGAGAGGAGGCATCCTGATTTTAAACACCTGCCAAGTTTCAGGACCTCCATGATAATGGATGCTACTGTTTCTCTCCGGCACAGTAATCCCGTCTGCTGAACATTTTTAAACATATCCGTTTAACTTTTTAAACCTTCAATAGATTTTTTTTTGGCAGTTAGTGCTTATGATATTTATTTATATGCTTAAATAGGCATCAGGTAGTATATTCATTTGTGTGGCTTTTCCTCTATAAATATTTAACAAACTGTAATTATAGATGGGAGAATCTCGGGAAGTCAGCCACAGTGCCATCACTCCCGCTTTTATAAGAAAAAATAAAGCTCCGTGAGACGGCTATTGTTTGAGAGACGGAAAGAAACGGCACCAAGAAAGAAGAAGGGGATATGGATTGACACCCTTGATTTGCCCCACCCTTAGCCTCACATCACTCGTGTCCATATTTGTAATTTATTGATTTATAATAGTGCCTCTTTCCCCCTCTAAACTATAAGCCCCTTTGTGGGCAAGGATTATGTCTGTTCATTTATCTTCCCTCCCAAACCCGGTCCTCTCCCAGACTTCTCTATCACCGTGGATGGCACGACCATCCTTCCCATCTCTCAGGCCCGCGATCTCGGTGTCATCCTTGACTCGTCTCTCTCGTTCACCCCACATATCCTATCCGTTACCAAGACCTGCCGGTCTCACCTTTACAATATCGCCAAGATCCGTCCTTTCCTCTCCACCCAAACGGCTACCTTACTGCTACGGGCTCTCATTATATCCCGGCTAGACTATTGTGTCAGCCTTCTCTCTGACCTCCCTTCCTCCTCTCTCGCCCCGCTCCAGTCTATTCTTCACTCCGCTGCCCGGCTCATCTTCCTGCAGAAACGATCTGGGCATGTCACTCCCCTTCTTAAACACCTCCAGTGGTTGCCTATCAACCTCCGCTCCAAACAAAAACTCCTCACTCTAGGCTTCAAGGCTCTCCATCACCTTGCCCCTTCCTACCTCTCCTCCCTTCTCTCTTTCTACCGCCCACCCTGCACGCTCCGCTCCTCTGCCGCCCACCTCCTCACCATCCCTCGGTCTCGCCTATCCCGCCGTCGACCCCTGGGCCACGTCCTCCCGCGGTCCTGGAACGCCCTCCCTCCTCACCTCCGCCAAACTGATTCTCTTCCCCTCTTCAAAACCCTACTTAAAACTCACCTCCTCCAAGAGGCCTTCCCAGACTGAGCTCCTCTTCTCCCTCTTCTCCCTCTACCACCCCCCCTTCACCTCTCCGCAGCTAAACCCTCTTTTCCCCCTTTCCCTCTGCTCCTCCCCCTCTCCCTTCCCATCCCCTCAGCACTGTACTCGTCCGCTCAACTGTATATATTTCCATTACCCTATTCATTTTGTTAATGAATTGTACATTGCCTTGATTCTATTCAGTTGCCATTGTTTTTACGAGATGTTCTTCCCCTTGACTCTATTTATTGCCATTGTTCTTGTCTGTCCGTCTCCCCCGATTAGACTGTAAGCCCGTCAAACGGCAGAGACTGTCTCTATCTGTTGCCGACTTGTTCATTCCAAGCGCTTAGTACAGTGCTCTGCACATAGTGAGCGCTCAATAAATACTATTGAATGAATTGTTGTTCTGTACTCTCTCAAGTGCTGAGTACAATGCTTTGCACACAGTGAGTGCTCAATAAATGTGAATGAATGAACTCTGTAGTATTGTACTCTCCTAAGTGCTTAGTACAGTGCTCTGCACACAGTAAGTGCTCAATAAATACCATTGATTAATTGATTAATTGATGGGGTGGAGATTACTGTGGGCAGGGAATGTGCCTGTTTATTGTTATATTGACCTCTTCCAAGCACTTAGTACAGGGCTTTGCACACGGTAAGCACTCAATAAATACGGTTGAATGAATGAATGAATGGAGTGTGCGTGCAATAAACAGCTTGCAAAACTCTGGAGTTACAGAAACTTTCAAGCACATTCAAGAGACATTCAAGCACACCTGTGAATAACCCTGACTTGATCTCAGCTGAAGAAAGAGAGGAGAGAAAAGAGCAAGGCCACTAAGTGATTATTTATTCCAGCAACAAGCACACATGGCAAGTCAGAGCCCTCAAATTCCCTGAGCTAATATTTGAAAGGCGTATCTCAAGGGCAATTTGGGAGCTCCCTCTCTTTCCCTAAAATAAAGAAAAGGGGAAAAACATAGAGATTTCAATCATCAAGGAAAAAGAAAGGAGGATGAAATTCAACAGTCTGTGGGGGAAATGAACAATGAAAGGAAAAGTGCAATGGTTGGGCTTGGGTGACAAATCCAAATGGCTTCAGGGAACTCCCAGGAGAGGAGGCGTCCTGATTTTAAACACCTCCAAATTTCAGGACCTCCATGATAAGGGATGCTACTGTTTCTTTCCAGCACGGTAACCCGTCTGCTGCATCTCTCGTCGCCTATCACCTAACCCTCTGGTTCCTGAACTGTTTATCACCATGTTTGATTTTGTTGGGCCTGCACAGTGGGGCTCCTGAGCATGCTTACACATGCAGCGTGGCCTAGTGGAAAGAACATGAGCCTGGGAGTCTGAGGACCTGGGTTCCAATCCCAGCTCCGCCTCTTGGCTGCTGTGTGACCATGGGCATGGCATGAGCACATAGCATCTCTGTGCCTCGGTTACCTCATCTGTAAAATGAGGATTAAGACTGTGATTCCTATGGGGGATAGGCACTGTGTCCAACCTGATTAGCTTGTGTCTAGTAACCCTAACAAACACCATAAAATAAATAAACGCAAGACTCTCTTGCATCCAAGGCACAGCAAAGATTCAATAATCGATCAATCTTATTTATTGAGGGCTATGTACAGAGCACTGTACTAAGCATCTGGGAGAGTACAATATAATAAAGTTCGTAGAAACACTCCGAGTTTACAAGACGCAGCCTGGAAGCCTGCCACAAAGCAATCAAGCAATGAGTGGTCTTTATTGAGCCCTTGTTGTATGCAGAGCACTTGTACTAAGTGCTTGAGAGTACAGTAGAGTTAGTAGACACAATCCCTGCCCTCAGGGAGCTTATAATAATAATAATGGTATTTGTTAAGCACTTACTGTGTGCCAAGCACTGTTCTAAGCTTACAGCCTATTAGGGGAGACAGACACTCAAATACATTATAGGTAGAGGGAAGCAGCAACAATTAAAGAGGTGGACATACAAACTGTTCCTCAGGTTTTCAGAGGAACTTGGAACAGAAAAACAAAACTAAACTAAAAATCAGGAAGCATGGTCTTACTGAATTCTTCAAAATGGTTTACAGCCTGTCCTTCCTGAAAGGGAGAGGGTGGTCCAGATGAACCCTTTATGGGCACTCATTTGTCTAGTCATAATTCATGTGGAGACCAGAGGGGGGCACCAAGTGCCTGAACCTTTATCACTGTTCACAGTGTAAAGCTGGCAACATATTTCATTCCATGACTAATTCATCTCATTTAACTCTCTAGTATTTGCCATGCACTTAGAACAGTGCTCCAGCGCTTAGAACAGTGCTCCAGTGCTTAGAACAGTGCTTGCCACATAGTAAGCGCTTAACAAATACCAACATTATTATGCTTCCCGTTATTTCTCTGCTACGCACCAAAGCAGCACTGTAACTCTGTAACACTGAGCCCGCTGTAATACCTGCAATATTTCTGGAATAGTATAACACTACCATGCCAAAGAGGAAGACGGAGTGACCCACTGAGAACGACAGAGAACCCTCGATCTCCTAGGACAGAGAATGTGCGTGGAGGAATTGATTTTAGTGCTAGTGATTTGCAAAGTATCATCCTTGCTGTCTCATCCCTGGAAGTCAGATTCCCCAGTGGAGTCCAAGTCAGTGCAACAAGCAAGTAGGCAGGCAAGGGCGCAGTAAAATTGGAAGGCGCATGTGAATATATATACATATATATATATATGTATATATATATGTTTTTATATGCAGGAGCCACTTAGAGCCACAGGATAATGCTGATGCTGTAGTACCATAACCAGTAGTTGGTGGCATGGTAGTTGCTGCAGTCTTTACCGTCTACATTTGATAACTATTTTCAGGATTCAGAGACAGTAGGAGCTAAGACTGAAGATGGAAGAGTCATAAGGGCTCACAGGGATGGGAACGTTGTCGTTGTTATAGTTATCTTGCCCATCCAGGACACGGCAGTCTCACTAGAGGGTTCATAGTTATGTTCTGTTACGTGCTATAAAGCGGGTGTAGCCTTTGTCCCAGGGTCCCTGGAATTCAGGGAGTGCAGTCAAGCCCCTAGGGTTGCTGCTTACCCAAACGTAGTTCTGTCCATGGAAACCTGGATATTTGTAGAATCCCTCTGGACACAAAATGACTCTTAAAACATCCAGACTTTTGAATTCAGGACTTGAAGCAAATGCTCTGGAAATATGGGAAGCTCTTAGTGTATTATGCTAGTACACTAGCATACCGTACTAGGAGAGCAGCATGGCCTAGTGGATGGATCACGGGCTTGGGAGTCAAAAGGACTGGGTTCTAATTCCGGCTCCACCACATGTCTGCTGTGTGACCTTGGACAAGTCACTTCATTTCTCTGTCCCTCAGTTACCTCATCTGTAAAATGGGAATTAGGACTGTGAGCCCCATGTGGGAGATGAACTGTGTCCAACCTGATGAGCTTGTGTCTTCCCCAGAGCTTAGAACAGTATTTGATACATAGTAAGCACTTAACAAATCCTATTATGACTATGCTTTTTTTATGGATGAGGAGCAAGAGAGGGGCAGAAAGACGGAAGGGAGGAACCCTGGCCTGAGATTCATGGCCAGCAGCTTGTTCTGCTGCTGTTGCTGCTGCTGCTCGAGTCCCTTCCAGCAATACTTCTCACCCAGTAAAACACCCCTAGACTGGCTGACAGACTAGCTGGCTGTCAGACTGGCTGGCTGGCTGTCAGACTGGCTGTCAGGCTGAATAGTATAGCCCAACTGTTCTAGGAATACAACAAAACAATGGCAGAATCTCCTCAATGTACAGCCAGCACGGCTTCAGACAGTTCAGACATTCACACAGCCGCTAGTTCTACTCCACCCCGTTGAGAGGGTAGCTCCCTGGGCATCGGTCAGTATGGCCGAGTCTAGATGATTCTGGGGGCTGATGTCCAGTTTGGGGATCATCCAGGACCCTGACTTCTTCTGCTTTATGGTGATTTCTCTTCCTGTGCAGACCAAGGCAGTGAAATTCAAACCAGACACTGTGGCTTCTTGTGAGCAGCTCTGGTAATAGAATTTATGGAGAGGAGGATGAGGCTATTGGGAATCAGCATGGCTTAGTGGAGAGAGCACGGGCCTGGGAGTCAGAAGGACCTGGGTTCTACTCCCGGCTCTGCCACTGGTCTGCTGTGTGACCTTGGGCAAGTCACTTCACTTCTCTATGCCTCAGTGACCTCATCTGGAAAATCAGGATTAAGAGTGTGAGCCCCATGTGGGACAGGGACTGTGTCCAATCTGATTAACTTGTATCTACTCCAGAGCTTAGAACTGTACTTGCCGCATAATAAGCCCTTAACAAGTACCATATTAATAATAATAATAGGCCCTTCTTGGGCTATTCCTATAGAGTCAGAATGGTCTAATAGAAAGAGTAAGCCTGAAAGTTGGAAACTGGCCACTGGCTCCTGTGTCAGTTAACCTCGCTGTGCCTTATCTGTAAAATGGGGATAAGATCTCTTGGACTTGGACTGTGTGCCCTGGCTGGGACCGGGACTACGTCCAATCTGATTATCTTGTATCTAATACTTAACATAGTGCTCGACCATTACCAGGGCTTAATAAATGTCAAAATTACTATTATCATAATAATAATGTTGGTATTTGCTAAGCACTTACTATGTGCAGAGCACTGTTCTAAGTGCTGGGGTAGATACAGGGTCATCAGGTTGTCCCACGTGAGGCTCACAGTTAATCCCCATTTTACAGATGAGGTAACCGAGGCACAGAGAAGTTAAGTGACTTGCCCACAGTCACACAGCTGACAAGTGGCAGAGCCGGGAGTCGAACCCATGACCTCGGACTCCGAAGCCCAAGGTCTTTCCACTGAGCCACACTGCTTCCCCTATTATTATTGTTATTGTTGACTGTAATGAGTTTTGGGATTATCTGTGGATTGAAATAATCCCCAATCTCCCTATCCTCCTACATCCCTGTTAACCCTGCTGAATATTCATTCATTTATTCACTTGTATTGATTGAGTGCTTACTGTGTGCAGAGCGCTGTACTAAGCACTTGGGAGAATACAGTACAACATGCTTTAAGAGACTGTCAAACAGCTGAGGGATTTCCTTTCCTTTTCAGAGGGCAACAGGATCCATGCGGTCTATGATGCTGGCAGGATTAGAACGAGATAGGAACATGTCCTTGTTTGGAATGGCCAGAAACACTGCATTTCAATGTAGATTTTCCCAAATTCTCCAGCACCCGAACCAATTCAGTCTCTCCCTGCCACTTTTAACGTTTAGGGTGTAGTAAGGAGAAGCAGCATGGCTTAGTGGAAATAGCACGGGCTTGGGAGTGAGAGGTTCTATTCCCAGCTCTGCCACTTGTCTGCTGAGTGACCCTGGGCAAGCCACTTAAATTCTCTGTGCCTCAGTTACCTCATTTGTAAAGTGGGGATGAAGATTGTGAGCCCCACATGGGACAACCTGATTACCGTGTATCTACCCCAGCGCTTAGAACAGTGCTTGGCACGTAGTGAGCACTTAACAAATATTATAATTAGTAGTAGTAGTAGTAACAGTAGCTTTAAAAGCAGAAGTGTTTATTTATTGAGTGCCCACAGACTGCAATGCACAGTACTGAACGCTTGGGAAATACAAAACAAATAAGTGACATTTCCCTGCTCACAGGGAGTTTATGCTGTAATGATGGTGTGGGTATTCTAGTTCATTGAACTTCTCAATTTGTCATCTCATAGAAAAACAGCATTGTCTGGTGGAAAGAGCACAAGTCAGAGGACCTGGGTTCTAATGCTCATCTGTCACTGTCCTGCTGGGTGACCTTGGAAAAATCACAAAACTTCTTAGTGCCTTGGTTTCCTCATCTGTAAAATGGGGATTAAATACTTGTTTTCCACCCCCCTTGAATATGAGCCCCATATGGGACAGGGACTGTGTCCGATCTGATTATATTGCATCTACCATGGCCTAGTGGATAGAGCACAGACCTGGGAGTCAGAAGGAGCTGGGTTCTAAAAGCCGTTCTGCCACTTGTCCTCTGTGTGAACTTGGGCAAGTCACTTCACTTCTCTGTGCCTCAGTTACTTCATCTGTAAAATGGGGATTAAGACCGTGAGCCCCACGTGGGACAGGGACTGTGTCCAACTCAATTATCTTGAGTTATATTATCATCACTATCATTATTATTTTTACCCCACCTGTTGGTACCATGCTTGGCATGTGTTCAGCGCTTAGAACAATGCTTGGCACATAGTAAGCACTTAACAAATACCATAATTATTAGTAAGCACTTAACAAATACCATCTCCTTGGTAACCAAGACTCTGCAACCAGCTTTTTGTAGCATAGACAAATGTATGTAAATACTCTTCCTGTAACAACTCACTTTGATTCAGCACAACCTACAAGCACAATCCACTCCTTCCAAGCCTCTGAGCTCAACACCAAAGGGAGCGTTGAATATTGGCATTGCTCTCTCTTCTCTACAAGACCAAGAGGATTGGTTACCTCATCGAAGAGAGAATTCCAGAAGCCTCGAGATCCCAAATCTCATATCAAATCTGATGGTGTCTAGAAAATACACTCCATTCTTCCAGAACACATGTTTTCACTGCACAGTTTGGCTAGCTCATAGAAAACAGGCAACATTTGCCTGACAACACAAGCATGTTTGGACCCAGAGCATCATGGTGTTGGAAAAAATGGCTGTGAGCATAATAATTATGATATTTGTTAAGCGCTTACTATGTGACAGGCACTGTACTAAGCGCTGGGATAGTTACAAGATAATCGGATCAGACCCAGTTCCTGACCCATATAGGGCTCACAGTCTTTGTCCCCATTTTACAGATGAGATAACTGAGGCACAAAAAGTAAAGCGACTTGCCCAAGGTCACACAGCAGACAAGTGGCAGAGCTGGGATTAGAACTCAGGTCCTTCTGCCCCACACCCGTGCTGTTTCCACTAGGCCATGCTGCTTTTCTTGTAGTAAAAGATTAATTTTCTTTCATTATTATCTACATCAACAGCCTTATATTGTGCACTTACTGTGAGCAGAGCACTGAATTAGAGCTGGGGAATGCGTATTGCTAGTCCTTATTTTCAAGGATAACAAATACTACTGACATGAACTGTGGGAAGCAGAATGGCCTAATGGAAAGAGCCTGGCCCTGGGAGTCAGAGGGTCTGGATTCTAATCCCGTTCCGCTACTTATCTGCTCTTTGACCTTGTTTAAGTTACTTCACTTCTCTGTGCCTCAGTTTCCTCATCTGTAAAATGGAGATTAAATCCTACTCCTTCCTGCTTGGCTCATGGACTCCATGTGGGACTGAGTCCACCCTGATTATCTGTATCTATCTCAGTGTGTAATACAGTGCTTAAGCACCTAATACACTTAATAGATTAAGCACGTAATACAGTGCTTTTAATCGCTTAATAAGTACCATGAAAAAATAAAAATAAAAAATAATAGATACCATACCTGCCCTTGAGGACTGCAAGCTCGTTGTGGGCAGGGAATGTGTCTACCAACTCTGTTATATTGTTATATTGTACTCTCCCGAGCACTTAGTACTGTGCTCTGCACCCAGTGAGTGCTCAATAAATCAGATTGAATGATTGATTGATTGCAGGAGGATATAAATTGCCAAAGATGCTTTAGGTAAAAAAGTAAATTATACATATAAAATGATGAAAACAAAAGGAAGCAATTAAATCATGTCAATCAATAACAATTGAGGTATTTGTTAAGTGCTTACTATGTGCCTAACACTGTAGTAGATACAGTATAGACAGCCCCACAGAGGGCTCACAGTTTAAGAGGGAAGGAGAAGAGGTATTTAATCCTCATTTTATTCATTCATTCAATAGTATTTATTGAGTGCTTACTATGTGCAGAGCACTGTACTAAGCGCTTGGAATGAACAAGTCGGCAACAGATAGAGACAGTCCCTGCCGTTTGACGGGCTTACAGTCTAATCGGGGGAGACGGACAGACAAGAACAATGGCAATAAATAGAGTCAAGGGGAAGAACATCTCGTAAAAACAATGGCAACTAAATAGAATCAAGGCAATGTACAATTCATTAAATCATTGTTTTACAGATGAGGAAAGTGAGGCACAGTGAAGTAAAGTGACATGCCCAAGGTCACTCAGCAGATAAATAGTGGAGATGGGATTAGAACCCAAGACTTCTGCCATCCAGGCCCATGCTCTTCCCACTGGGGCACACTGCTTAATTAATATAGCAATCAATAAATCAAACTTACTGAGTGCTTACAGTGTGCAGAGCACTGTAATAAGCACTCGGAAGAAGACAGTATAACAGAGTTGGTAGACATGGTCCCTGACCACAAGGCATTTACAGTCTAGAGGGTTAATTATGGTATTTGTTAAGAGAAGCAGCGTGGTTCAGTGGAAAGAGCTCAGGCTTGGGAGTCAGAGGTCATGGGTTTGAATCCGGATCTGCCACTTGTCAGCTGTGTGACATTGGGCAAGTCACTTAACTTCTCTGGGCCTCAGTTACCTCATCTGTAAAATGGGGATTAACTGTGAGCCTCACGTGGGACAACCTGATTACCCTGTATCTACCCCAGCACTTAGTGCTCTGCACATAGTAAACGCTTAACAAATACCAACATTATTATTATTATTATTGTTGACTCTAAGCTCCTACAGATCAGTACCTGAGATCATTTAATGCATTCTGCACAGGATGATGCCCTGTGCTGATGGGCGTATGCTATAATGCTTTGAAATCTCAGTTCTGGCAGTGGCCTGCTGGGTGACTCTGGGCAAGTCGCTTAGCCTCTCTGAGCCTCTCTTTCCTCATCTGTAAAATGGGCTTAATAAAAGCGGCCTCTCCCTCTCTCACAGGAACTGACTTGGGAGTTAAAATGAAATATTAAGAGGGGTAGCGTTTTAGAAAAATAAAAGAGGCATAATTATTGTTGTATTGTTGCTGTTGATATTCACATCCCCCCCAGAGGCTTGAATATAGAAGAGATTTCAGAAAAGGTAATAATAATAAGTTGGTATTTGTTAAGCGCTTACTATGTGCCGAGCACTGTTCTAAGCGCTGGGGTAGACACAGGAGAATCAGGTTGTCCCATGTGGGGCTCACAGTCTTAATCCCCATTTTACAGATGAGATAACTGAGGCACCGAGAAGTAAAGTGATTTGCCCAAAGTCACACAGCTGACAAGTGGACGAGCCGCAATTCGAACCCATGACTTCTGACTCCAAAGCCCGTGCTCTTTCCACTGAGCCACGCTGCTTCTTGTAGAACTGGACACTTTCATTTTAAAAGAGTGCCTGTGTTTCCCCAGACATCTACAAAACAAGCAGCAAATGAGCATGCTTACTTCCCAAGCTAGGAAGCGGCAGCCGTATAAAAAAGCCTTTCACTTCAGAGAGAGGAAGAGTCTCCCTTCCTCTCTCTGTCCCGAGGAACTCAGAGATATAATTTATGATGGATTCACAAACAAAATGGTCAATGGTTCAGTACAAACCAAACATGAGCAGACACATTTCTAAACCCGTCCGTCATGCTGCTTACACAATCTGTTGATCCATTGAACAAATATATGTTGAAAGATTAGGCAGGAGTTGACTGCCATTCAATGAGATAAATGTAGAGTAGACTCATTTTCCGCCTGACTTAATGTTTAAGGATTTGTGTTAGAAGGAGGTGTGTGTGTGTATGTGTGTGTGCGTGTGTGTGTGTGTGTGTTGGGGGTGGGGGGAGGGAACACGAAAGAATAAGGTTTTCTAGCAAAGGACCTCACAGAAAGGCATTTACCGGACCTCTTTCACATGCTGAACTGTCTTTTCCCCCTTTCTTCTCCTTCTTCACCTTCTTTCTCTGGGAAAGTGTCCTAGGAAATCAACCACTGCTTCAGGAGCGCTGGCGTTGGCAATTCAGGTCTTTCTGAGGGAGCGAGAGGAGAGAGTTTGTGGTGTATTGGGTGGTGTGAGATGAAAAGGAAAAAGAAGGGAAAGTTCAAAAAGGTGTCCCCCTCCTCCAAGGGCCTGAAAACATTAAGTTCTAGAGAGAGCTGAACGCCTGAATCAGAGTGTTTGTCTCTGGATACCATCATGGTCATCAACAATAATAACAACTGTGGGATTTATTAATCACTTGCTATGTACCAGGCACTATTCTAAACGCTGGTGTTGATACAAGAAAAGAGGGTTGGACGTAGCCCCTGTCCCTCAAAGGGCTCACAGTCTTAAACCCCATTTTACAGATGCAGTTAACTAAGGCACAGAGAAGGGAAGTGACTTGCCCAGGATCACACAGCAGATGAGTGGCAGAGCTAGAACTAGAACTCAGGACCTTCTGACTCCCAGGCCCATACTCTATCCATTAGGCCATGCTGCACTGAAGCCACATTTGTCCAACCTTGATGCACTGAAAAAGACAACCCAATTTGGCCGCTACTGATCCCCTTTTATCTTTTTGTGCTGCACCAGGACTCTGTTTCCAAAAAGGTCAAATAAACCATCAGTGGTATATATTGAGCTCTTATTGTGTGCAGAGCACTGTACTAAGTGTTTGGGAGCGTACAGTAAAACAGAGGTGGTAGGCACGATCCCTGCCTACAGGGAAAATTTTTTTTAAATCAAGCCACGAGATCGAAGAGGCTGCTTGATGTGCAAACCGGGAACAAGGTTTCAGTCCCAGAATGTAACCTTGTTTAGCAAGGTGGGGACAATTAAAAGGGCCATCCAGCAACTTGGAACCGCTATGCTCTGAAATAATAATAATAATAATGTTGGTATTTGTTAAGCGCTTACTATGTGCCGAGCACTGTTCTAAGCGCTGGGGTAGACACAGGGGAATCAGGTTGTCCCACGTGGGGTTCACAGTGTTAATCCCCATTTTACAGATGAGGGAACTGAGGCCCAGAGAAGTTAAGTGACTTGCCCACAGTCACACAGCCGACAAGTGGCAGAGCTGGGATTCGAACTCATGAGCCCTGACTCCAAAGCCCGTGCTCTTTCCACTGAGCCACGCTGCTTCTCCATCTGAAATCATGGAATGGCTGAAAACTAAAACCAGATAATAATTGTGGTATTTGTTAAGCACTTTCTATGTGTTCGGCACTGAGCTAATTGCTGGGTCGGGGGAAACACAAGTAAATCAGGTTGGATACAGTCCCTGTCCCTCATCCAACTCATAGTCCTAATCCTCATTTTCCAGATGAGGTAACTGAGGCCCAGAGAAGTGAAGTGACTTGCCCAAGGTCACACAGCAGACAAGTGGGGGATCCGGGATTAGAATCCAGGACCTTCTGACTCCCAGGCCTGTGCTCTATCCACTAGGCCACGCTGCTTTCAGGAAAGCCCATTCAAGTCTAGCCAATGAATATTTAGATTGTGCCCACAATGGAATGTGGAACCTGCCAGTGAATGTAGAGGAAATACATGTCAGGAGAAGATAAGGTGGATGAGTGCAGAATCATTTATTTTTTATAGTAATAAGAGGAGGAGGATTAAGAGCATTTATTGAGCTCCCACACAGTGCAATGCACTGTACTCACCACTTAGAGAGTATAAAACAAGCAAGTGCACATTCCACCCCGCATCCCACATTCCATCCCAGCCCTTTCTGAAGGAGGAAACCGACCTAAAAGTATTTACAAACAGAGCAATCAGAAAAAATCACTGAATGGAAAATTCAATAAACATATATTCATAAGTGCAGACGATGGCTATAAGTAAGCATTAATTAATTCAGTTGTATTTGTTGAGCGTTTACTGTGTGCAGAGCACTGTACTAAATGCTTGGAAAGTACAATTCGGCAACAGATAGAGACAATCCCTGTCCAACAACAGGCTCACGTCTAGGAGACCTAAGTGCTAAAGATGGCCAATGAGTATATAATTATTATTGTTATTCTCATTATTATTATTATATTTGTTAAGCACTTACTATGTGCCAGTGCTGGGATAGATATGAGATCATCAGGTTGGATCCAGTCCCTGTTCCACATGGGGTTCCCAGTCTTAACCCCCATTTTACAGATGAGGTAATTGAGGCCCAGAGTAGTTAAGTGACTTGCCCAAGGTCACACAGCAGACAAGTGCACAAGCTGGGATTAGAATCCAGGCCCTTCTGACTCCCAGGCCCATGCTCTATCCTCCAGGGCATGCTGCTACAGGATGTTGGAAATTGATTTTATTTATTTATAATAATGGCTGTCTCTCCCTCTAGACTGTAAGCTCACTGTGGGCAGGGAATATGTCTAAGCAACTCTGTTGTATTGTACCTTTCCAAGTGCTTAGTAGAGGAATGCTCTGCACTCTGTAAGCACTCAATAAATACCATTGATTGATTGATCGATTGAAGCCAGGTTGGAGGAGGTGGCCTACCAGGAGGGCTTTGACTATGGGGAGGGCTGTGGACTGTCAGATTTCAGGAGGGGTATAGCATGAGGGAGAAGGATGCACTGTGTTTATTGTTATTTTTATTGTTATTGCTCTCCCCGGCACTTATTACAGTGTTCTGCACACAGTAAGCTCAAATACAACTTACAGAAGAATTGAGAGCGAGGTACAGCTGCAAGGTTGGCTGGTGAGGAATGAGGAGATCAGGTTGGCAAGTAGTGGGTGAAGAGAACACATATGTAAGATGGGGTGAGTTGATAGCCTTGAAGGCAGTTATGAGAAGTTTTTGCTTGATGCAGAGGGACATGGGGAGCCAGTGTGGGGGTTTGGAGGAATGGAGAGCTTACGATCTACAACTGGAGATAGTAAAATAGATTAGGGTTGGGGGAAATACTAGAGTATAAGAATGTCTAGCTGAGTATTGAGGGGTTGGGGTGAGTAATGAGGTGCTTAAGGGATACACAGCCAAGTTCATAGTGAACGCCGAGGGGAGGGCAAGTAGGGAAATAAAGGGCTTCACCTGGGAAGGCCTCTTGGAGGAGATGTGATTTCTAGGAGCGATTTGATAGCTGAATCAGTCATCTGTATTTATTGAGCACTTACTGCATGCAGAGCACTGTACTAGGCACCAGGAAGAAGACAATGTAATAATATAACGGACACAATATTCCCTGCCTACAATGAGCTTATAGTCTAGGGGGGAGACAGATGTTAATATAAATAAATTAAATTAAAGATATGGACTTAAGTGGTGTGGGGCTGGGAGGGGGGATGAATAAAGGACTGTGAGTTTAAACTGTGAGCCCGTTATTGGGCCGGGATTGTCTCTACCTGTTGCCGAATTGTACATTCCAAGAGCTTAATACAGTGCTCTGCACACAGTAAGCACTCAATAAATACGATTGAATGAATGAATGAATAAAGGGAGCAGTTCAGGGTGACACAGAAGGGAGTGGGAGAAGAGGAGAGGAGGGCTTAGTCAGGAAAGGCTTCTTGGAGGAGATGGGCATTCAATAAGGCTTTGAAGCGGGGGGAGAATACAGTCCTTAGCACTATCATAGTAAGCACTTAAGAAATACCACAATTATCATTATTGATTTTGCATTATCTCTGGCCTGCCCCATCCCCTCCCCCACTGACGTCACAGAGGATGGCCCAAATATCCGGGCATGCATGCCTGGAGACCTCTCCATGGGCCCTGGCATACCAGGAATTTGTGCAGCAGCCTGCTGGGGAAGGTAAATCCCATCTTTTTTGCTTAACTCTACCCCTGCCCCTTGCTCCCAGAACCCTTCCCACCTTACTGAATGCCAGAACCCCACCTGTACCCAATCAGCTCCTCTTTGATTTCTCCGCCTGTATTCCAGATCTGGACCGAGCCTCTGGTGAGCTCACATGCTCTGTAGGCTGGGTTGTAAGGCGTATCCCAGGAACACTAGCAAACTGAATGGGATGAGCCTGTGGATGAATTTACCTGAAATTGAGCTGGTAATTTGGGTAGACTGCAGCCAACACTATTTTTCCCGTGTCACGGCTCAATAAAGTCATGTCGGCTAGACTTTGAACATGGGATTCTGATGTTTGGAGACTAAGAAGCAGCGTGGCCTAGTGGAGAGAACAGGGGCCTGGGAGAGTCAAAGGATTTAGGTTCTAATCCTGGTTCTGCCAATTGCTTTGGGCAAGTCGCTTCACTTCTCTTTTTTCCTCGACTGTAAAGTGGGGAGTCAATACCTGTCCTCCCTCCTAATTAGACCGCGAGCCCCATGCAGGAGAGGAACTGTGTCCAACCTGATCAACTCATATCTACCCCAGCACTTAGAACAGGGCAACTATGTCACGACACATAATAAGCACTTAGAAAATACCACTGAAAACAAAAAGTCATTGGGCCAATAGAGAGAGTCACCTCTACAGAGACGCAAAATGCCCGCAGACGCACCCCTTTGCCTCCTGAAGAGAAACCCCCAGATTCGAAATCAGAAGTGCAGAAAGCAGTTCTGCTCACTGGGGTAGGAAAAATACTGTTCCTTCAGTCAGAGTCACCTCTGCATCTTTAATTTGAGGTTATTCTTATACTGAGCCACTAATCGAAGCTTAGGGTGCGTTCCTTCTTTCCTTTTATTCTCTGATCAGACATATTACTGCCCTGCTACTCCTTCAGCCCACAAGCAGAAGAAGTTAGTAATTAACACATCCCAGATTGTCACCTCATGGTGCTTGGCTGGAGTGAAAAGTGTTGGCAATAACTTGCAGAGCTGGAACCATTCTTTCAAGGCACCAGCTCTTCTTTCCGCAATCCAATTCTTCCTGTTAATGACTTGATTTCTCAGGTCCACTTGTCTTCCTAATAAAACCAACATTTTACCTAGCACAATGCATTCCCCACAAGTCTCTAGCATGGCCCCGTCAATCTGGATCCGATTTTAGTCTGTTTTGCTGTCTTAACCAAAGTCATTGACTTTGAACTGCTTAATCTTAAGCATCTGACCACTTCTCTTTCTGGAGGGAGAGAGCTTGGCAGACCGAACCTTTAACTACCAGAAAAGAAAGCTCCAATGTGGTTCTAATGAATTCACTGGAGACAGTTTGCATTTTAAAGAAAACATATAAATTTAGCCATCTGGATTAAGTTATGGTAGATTAGAAGGATGTTTTCCTCTTGCCTCCAGCCCATAGCTCTTACATATGTCGAGCAACATCCTATTTGGCCCAGTTTTCTTCTCTGATAGACAACACAGGACCTTTTTCGAGTCTCGTCCTCCAGACCGGTGGTAACCCAGTGGTGCATGCTGAAATTACATAGATGCTAGATTTTCATTCTCACCCATGTTACAGTCAGACTAGCTCCTCTAGACTGTAAACTCCTTGTGGGCAGGGAACGTGTCTATCAACTCTGCTGTAGTGTAATTAATTAATAGCAATGGTATTTGTTAAGTGCTTACTATGTGCCAAGCACTGTACTAAGCGCTGGGGTGGATACAAGCAAATCAAGTTGGACGCAGTCCCTGTCCCACGTGAGGCTCACAGCCTCAATCCCCATTTTTCAGATGAGGTAACTGAGGCCCAGAGAAGTGAAGTGACTTGCCCAAGCCACACAGCAGACATGTGGCAGAGCCGGAATTAGAACCCATGACCTTCTGACTCTCAGGCCTGTGCTCTATCCACTATGCCATGCTGCTTCTCCTAAGCACTTAGTACAGCACTCCTCACATAGTAAGAGCTCAATAAATACCTCTGGTTACGTAACTCTTTCGTACTCAGCTTTGAAGAACACAGGATCCGGCAGCCTTGTGGCGAGGAAGCCTGACTTCTTGTCAGCCCTCCATTTGCATCTCAGTCCAGAGGGAACTCTGCAAAGGTTCTTGTAGGCTGTGCCTGAGTGCACTCGCATGCATGGCGCGCGTGTGTGTATGTGGGGGGGGAGGGGCGGGGGTATGGGCGTGTGTGTGTGTCCTGGATCACCTGTGAATAGGATCCGGGCCCTGTCTTCTAGGGCTGGAACAACTTGATCATGCACCCCAGCTTGGGCCTTCAGGCCAGAGATGACCAGAAAAAAAGGGATTGCCGATGCCAGCTGTGTCCTTGGCAGAGAGTGAGGCCACTGCTCAGGGCCGACCATCAGCCGATTGCCAATCCCATTGCCAGTACTGATCACGGAACTTCCTGAACTCCTTGCAGAGGAAACCAGCGCAGACCCCTTTAAAGCCATGGACTCTGGAGCAACTGATCCAGAACCTGCCCCTCAAAAGGAGGAAGCAGCAGGCTGGGAGATCCAGATGGGACCCCCGGGGAGGTCTACGGCATTGTTTTTGTTTGTTTTGGCTTTTTATGGCACTTGTTAAGCACTTACTCTGGGTCAAACACTATTCTAAGCACTGGGGTAGGTACAAGTCAATTAGGTCAGACACAGTTCCTGTCCAGCATGGACTCACAATCTTAAATGGGAGAGAGGACAGGTATTGAATTCCCATTTTACAGTTGAAACTGAGGCACAGAGAAGCAAAGTGACTTGCCCAAGGCCACACAGCTAGTAATTGGCAGAGCAATTGGCAGAGCGGGATGAGAACCCAGGTCCTCTGACCCTGGGACCAGTGATCTCCCTGGTCCTCTGACTCCCTGCCTGCTCTTTCCCCTAGGCCATGCCTCCTTGCAAGGTGTTTCCTCTAATGGCATGGAAAAGAAGTGTCACTTTCCCTCCTGGACTCAGGTAAGCTCAGCTCTGAAGAATCAAAGCTACACAAACCAGACTTCATGGTGAACCAGATAAATGAAGAAAAGAAAAGCACCAGATGTGCTTTCAGAAACCCTCAACTGCAGCTCTGCTAAAGTCAGAGTCACGGCGAGAGACTCCCTTCCAAATACAGTGGTCAGCTGGATTTGAATTATTACCCCGCAAAGGAGCACCACAGTGTTCAGAAATACCTGAATCAGCAGAAGGTACGAAGAAGCATGAAGACTGTATTATGTCTTGAGAAGATTCCATAGGTCACTGCTGCTTTCTGTTTACACTGCACTGACCCTTAAAGCTCCAGGAACAGTTTGTTCAGCTGTGATCTACAACCAAGATTATGTGTTGGATATCATCTGCTAGACCCTGCTTTATCCTACTGGTGTATTCATAAAACAAAGAGTAAATAGCTCGGTGTATATGTCAGCATGCAGTATACCTAAGGAGGAGTACTGGATTTTCTTTCTGGGCACTTTTGCACTAATAGAAATGTATCTCTGACTGAACAGTGGTAAATACAATTTGCTCCTAATTGAGTTGATGTTAACAAAGTGATATGCACACTCCACACTGTGGTAATTGGAAAATAAACTATTGGCAGATCAATATTTCACCTCATCCTAATTAGGCGGTGGAGACGTGCTGAAGTCTACAAGATTATCCTTTTTTGGGAAGGCCCCTATCATCAAGCATGCAAAGGGTAGCTTGGGGTCAGTGAACTGTGATAGGAAGATAAACAGAGTTTATTGCTTCCTTCAACAGCAGCTTAGTTTAATGGAAGCACCATGGATCTGGGAGTTGGGGGCTGTGGGCTCTGGGCCCTACTCTGCCACTGGCCTTCTGGGTGACCTGGGGCAAGCCACTTGATCTTTCTGTGCCTCAGTTTCCTCATCTCTCAGAGGAAGATAAGAATGCCTGCCCTCCGTTCCCCGCGGGGCTGTTGTGATGAGAAAATGAAATGAGAGGAGAAAAAGCGATTAGAAAAAATGAAGAGTGTCAATCAAAAACAACACCTATGTTATTGTGGCTGAGATGTTATCCCATCCTGGCGATCCATGCTCAGGTCCACTAGCTTACCCATCTTTCCAGAAATGGCAGATTGGCTCCAGGCTTCTGGGATTTGAGAGCTATCTCAGCTACAAGGGAAATGTTATCCGAGTCCAGAGGCTTCAAGGATCCCAAATGCAGGCTTTAGGGAGATTGGGCTTTTCCTCTGGCAATAACATAAGTAATGATGAGCTCTCCTTTTCTACCAACTACAATGTAGTGTAAAATAGGGTTTCAATCCCTGTTCTCCCTCCTACTTAAACTGTGAGCCCCATGCGGGACAAGGCACTGTGTCTGAGCTGATTATCTTATGTATACCTCATCGCTTGGTTAAGAGTAAGTGTTCAACAAATACCACAGTTAATGTGATCACAGTGTTCTGCACACAGTAAGAACTCAATAAATACCACTGATTGGTTGATTGATAGGTTTTCAACCCTGTTCCAGTGCCAAGAGATAGCAGCATCACCCTGATCACCCACTAGGTACTTGCATAATCAGGGCGTTTCTCTTCCAGGCATGGGTCCCTGCTGTGGGTCACCCAGAATGAATTACAAGAAGCTGAAGGGAGGACTTATCTATCTCCAAAAGAACTCTTTCCACAATCCAGGTGCTTTCCCTGGAGGGCCATACACAGAAGGGAAGAGGACACAATAAGAGAAATTATTGTTTCTGTGTCCAGTAGTCTCCAATAAGACTATTGGGTCTTACTGTTGTCTCACAACAGTACATTTTTTAGAAGAGGCAGAGAGACAAATCTTTCCCCTTTTTGGACACCATGGGATTGCAGCTACTGATGGTAGAATTGCCAAAGTGCCTGGATGCGTGGGAGTGTCCCATTTTCCCCAGAAAGATCTTTCAGGTGAGGGATTATCACTGTCCCTTAGGGATAATTCACTCTCCTGAAGGGAGAGCAAAGCCAAGCTTCAGTCATTGCCCTAGACCTTCAAACCTGAAATCTGCTAAACTACCATTTCATTTGATAGTATTTACTGAGCGCTTACTATGTGCAGAGCACTGTACTAAGTGCTTGGAATGTACAGTTCGGCAACAGATAGAGACAATCCCTGCCCAATGACGGGCTCACAGTCTAAACGGGGGAGACAGACAGCAAAGCAAAACAGAACAAAACAAAACAAGAGGACATCATCAAGATAAATAGAATCAAGGAGACATAAATAGAATCAAATAAACAGGGTAATAAATAATACATACAAAAATATACCAGATGCTCACATGACTGAGACTGAGCCATAATACTATTTTTTTAATAAGAAGAATTAGGTGTTTGTTAATAATAATAATAATGTTGGTATTTGTTAAGCGCTTACTATGTGCCGAGCACTGTTCTAAGCGCTGGGGTAGACATAGGGGAATCAGGTTGTCCCACGTGGGGCTCACAGTCTTAATCCCCATTTTACAGATGAGGGAACTGAGGCACAGAGAAGTGAAGTGACTTGCCCACAGTCACACAGCCGACAAGTGGCAGAGCTGGGATTCGAACTCATGAGCCCTGACTCCAAAGCCCATGCTCTTTCCACTGAGCCACGCTGTTAACCACCTGCTATGTGCCAAGAACTGTGCTAAGCGCTGGGGTAGATTCAGGATAATCAGATTGGGCACTGTCCCTGTCCCACACTGGGCTCACAGTAAGGGGGAGGGAGAATAGATACTGAATCTCCATTTTACAGAAGAAAGGACTGAGGCACAGGGAGGTTGTGTGATTTGCCAAAGTTCACACTGCAGGGAAATGGCAGAGCTGGGATTAGAATCCAGATCCTCTCCCAGTCCTCTGCTTCAACCACTAGGCCACACTGCTTCTCAAGAGCTGGGCAGAGATTGATGTTGTATATTTCTAGGAACTCACTTCAAATCCTGAGATCAAGCCCAAGTCAACAAGTAGAGTATTGATTGTCCACAGTATGCAGAGTTGCCCTAGGTTCTTGAGATTTCCGGCTGTATTTACCTCGACTAGTCACAGACAATGTGTCAGCCTAAGAACTGCTTCTTCAGTCTTCATTCCTTGAGACAACAAAAAGTAGTGTAAGGGAGTTCTCTGTGCCTATTTGAAGGCTGGGTAGACCGTTTGCTGAGGATTTTTTTTTTTTTGTAATTTTAAAAGAAAAACATACCCCCAATATATTTGAAATGGGGAATCAATTTCTTAAGTGCGCACCAAAAGAAAGCAGGAGAGAAAAACAATCAGATCAACTGCAATCAAATTAAAGTTATTTTTCTAGGGGAAAACTCGAGGGTTGGGGAAGAGTCAGACAATTGATCAGAGCTGAAGCTGTTCTTATTGTTTAATTTCTGTTTTCCTTCATTTTGCTTTTCATAACACAGGTTTCTTCAGAGTGGTGTAGCATCAAGTACCTAAGGAGCTGGAGACACAGTCAAATAACTGGCAATGTTTTACTTTTGATTGAATGTCTTGCTGTAGGCGTATTCTCAGGCTTCAGACCAAAGCACTGGAAATTGCTATGGATAAACCTCAGACTTTAAAGAAGTAGTAAGAAAGACATTTGCCATAATAAAATCCAGGGCCGTAGGAAAAAAAATAGGAAAGTAGCCCAGCTAACATTATCAAATATTTTTGGACCCTAAGTCTCCCTTTAAAGGATTTAACTAGAAAAATAATAATAAACCACCAAGCCTAAAAAGCAGCCATTCCTCAGCAAAGGGGCATATTTTGCTTTCATTTTGTGCACCCGTCTGTTCTACGGGGAAAAATAAAATCAGTTGCAGTACAAATACACAAACAACAGTGCCGTATGGGAATTCGCAGGGTATGGCTAATTTGGAAATGCTAAACCGTGCCACCTGGACTCTCTATTGAGAAGCAAATCTCCTCCCACTTTCCTCCTGCCCCCTATGTGGGCACTTAGCACTGCTTCTCATGAATCAGCCATTCTCTTGAAATGCTAATGCTTGTTCCCGTGGGGTCTCTCCACACCCCTTGCCCTTCACCCCCTCCCCTCGCCATCCGGGTAGAAGTGCTGGAAGAAAGGAGTGGCTTCTCCCACAACTGACAGTGCGACTTTAGCTCTTGGCCACACCAAATGCTTCACACAGTTTGGGCAATGCTTCTTTGTCGTTTCTTCCAACCGAGCGCGGTTCAACCACTTTGGAGTCTTTTGCCTCAGATCCAATAGTACATGCTCGGTCTGGGGGCTGCAGCTTAGCCTGGGAGATTCACATGGGCCTTTGCCCTATCTTTGACTCCTTCCGTTAAAGGCCTGCCATTTCCTGGGGAAAAGAGACACGGCTAGGAAACGGATGAAATCCACTGCCCAGACGATCAAAAGCTCTACTGAGGTTTGGCTTCGGGCTCCGTGGTTGGGCGACTTTACACTCTGGGCAAGAGGAGAAGGGTGGCCCAGCAGAAAGAGTGTTGAATGGGGAGTCGAGACCTGGATTCTGGTTTCTGTTACTGGCCTGTTGTGGGACCTTGGGCAAGTCAATTGACCTGTCAGGGGCCTCAGTTTCCTCATCTGTAAAACAGGGATAAGGTAGCTGCTCTCTCTCCCTCATAATAATAAT
Organism: Ornithorhynchus anatinus; assembly: GCF_004115215.2. Taxonomy (NCBI): domain Eukaryota; kingdom Metazoa; phylum Chordata; class Mammalia; order Monotremata; family Ornithorhynchidae; genus Ornithorhynchus; species Ornithorhynchus anatinus. Next base: position 65,494,132 of record NC_041753.1, read on the forward strand.
ATTAATTGTGGTATTTGCCAGGCACAGTACTAAGCACTGGGGTGGATACAAGCCAGTTGGGTTGGAAATAGTCCCTGTCCCGCATGGGGTTCCCAGTCTTAATCCCCATTTTACAGATGAGAGACCTGAGGCCCAGAGAAGTGAAGCGACTTGCCCGAGCCACACAGCAGACAAGTGGATGAGAGAGGATTAGAACCCATGACCTTTTGACTTCCAGGCCCAGGCTCTGTCCACTATGTCATGCTACTTCTTAGACCGTGTCTGATCTGATCAGAGTTTAGCATGGTACTTGGCACCTAATAAGGACTAAATAAATATTATTGTTATCAGAAGGGACCTACCCCCACTCCTTCAGCTCTGCCACAACTCCAGGGATATTCAGTAGCACTTGACATTCACCACAGCCCCACAGCACTTATGTCTACATCCCTAATTTATTTCTTTATATTAATACCTGTCTCCCCATCTAGACTCCAAGCTCCTCATGGACAGAGAACGAATCTACCAAGTCTGTCATATTGTACTCTCCCAGGTGCTTAGCACAGTGCTCTGCACACAATAAGTGCTCAATAAATACCATGGATTGCCCTTGTTGGTGTGCAGTTACCCCCCAAAAAACCCACAGCTCCACATACTTCAAAATCCTTATGGAAGCCAGTTTTCAAATTTTCCAGAGGACCCAAGTTAAGAGGTAATTGACCTTTCCCATCTCAGCATCAGCTTTTACTTCTGAGCAAAGAGAAAGGTTTTCTCCCCGCTGAGAGACACAGATCACCCTTTTCTTAAACTCACACACACACACACACACACACACAAAATCCACCCCACGGGAATCACCATTCCAGGAAATGAGTGAATTAAAGCATAATTTTTCTCCACACCTTCCTGGCTATTCTGAAACTCTCAGCATCTTAATGAACAGTAAGTGTTGACCATAACTCTCACTCACATCCCGATCCATCCTAGCAAATAGTAAATCACTTAGGGGCAAACAACACATTAGCACAACCTGCTCAGTCCTTTCCTGGCCCCATTCTCCTAAGCCATCTCGCATTGCTCATTCCATTATTATTCAATTTTTTAAGTGCTTACTATGTGTCAAGCACTGTTCTAAGTAAAGGGTGTTTACAGTCTAGAGTGGCGGACAGACATTAAAATAAATTCCCTCTATGTACATAAATGCTCTAGGGCTGGAGGTGGGGTGAATATCAAGTACTTAAAGGGTACAGATCCAAGGGCTTAGGTGACACAGAAGGAAGAGGGAATAGGGGAAATGAGGGCTTATTCAATCATTTTTATTGAACGCTTACTGTGTGCAGAGCACTGTACTAAACGCTTGGGAGAGTACAACACAACAATAAACACATTCCTTGCCCACGACGAGTTTACATTCTAGAGACTAGTCTACAGTTTAGTCAGTTTCTTTTCATTCATTCAATAGTATTTATTGAGCGCTTACTATGTGCAGAGCACTGTACTAAGCGCTTGGGATGAACAAGTCGGCAACAGATAGAGACAGTCCCTGCCGTTTGACGGGCTTACAGTCTAATCGGGGGAGATGGACAGACAAGAACAATGGCACTAAACAGCGTCAAGGGGAAGAACATCTCGTAAAAACAATGGCAACTAAATAGAATCAAGGCGATGTACAATTCATTAACAAAATAAATAGGGTAACGAAAATATATACAGTTGAGCGGACGGGTACAGTGCTGTGGGGATGGGAAGGGAGAGGTGGAGGAGCAGAGGGAAAAGGGGAAAATGAGGCTTTAGCTGCGGAGAGGTAAAGGGGGGATGGCAGAGGGAGTAGAGGGGGAAGAGGAGCTCAGTCTGGGAAGGCCTCTTGGAGGAGGTGATTTTTAAGTAAGGTTTTGAAGAGGGAAAGAGAATCAGTTTGGCGGAGGTGAGGAGGGAGGGCGTTCCAGGACCGCGGGAGGACGTGACCCAGGGGTCGACGGCGGGATAGGCGAGACCGAGGGACGGCGAGGAGGTGGGCGGCGGAGGAGCGGAGGGTGCGGGGTGGGCGGTAGAAAGAGAGAAGGGAGGAGAGGTAGGAAGGGGCGAGGTGATGGAGAGCCTTGAAGCCTAGAGTGAGGAGTTTCTGTTTGGAGCGGAGGTCGATAGGCAACCACTGGAGTTGTTTAAGAAGGGGAGTGACATGCCCAGATCGTTTCTGCGGGAAGATGAGCCGGGCAGCGGAGTGAAGAATAGACCGGAGCGGGGCGAGAGAGGAGGAAGGGAGGTCAGAGAGAAGGCTGACACAGTAGTCTAGCCGGGATATAACGAGAGCCCGTAATAATAAGGTAGCCGTTTGGGTGGAGAGGAAAGGGCGAATCTTGGCGATATTGTAGAGGTGAAACCGGCAGGTCTTGGTAACGGATAGGATGTGTGGGGTGAACGAGAGGGACGAGTCAAGGATGACACCGAGATTGCGGGCCTGCGGGACGGGAAGGATGGTCGTGCCATCCACGGTGATGGAGAAGTCTGGGAGCGGACCGGGCTTGGGAGGGAAGATGAGGAGCTCAGTCTTGCTCATGTTGAGTTTTAGGTGGCGGGCCGACATCCAGGTGGAGACATCCCGGAGGCAGGAGGAGATGCGAGCCTGAAGGGAGGGGGAGAGGACAGGGGCGGAGATGTAGATCTGCGTGTCATCTGCGTAGAGATGGTAGTCAAAGCCGTGAGAGCGGATGAGTTCACCGAGGGAGTGAGTGTAAATGGAGAACAGAAGAGGGCCAAGAACTGACCCTTGAGGAACTCCAACAGTTAAAGGATGGGAGGGGGAGGAGGCTCCAGCGTAGGAGACCGAGAATGATCGGCCAGAGAGGTAAGAGGAGAACCAGGAGAGGACAGAGTCCGTGAAGCCAAGGTGAGATAAGGTATGGAGGAGGAGGGGATGGTCGACAGTGTCAAAGGCAGCAGAGAGGTCAAGGAGGATCAGAATGGAGTAGGAGCCATTGGATTTGGCAAGAAGGAGGTCATGGGTGACCTTAGAGAGAGCAGTCTCGGTAGAGTGGAGGGGACGGAAGCCAGATTGGAGGGGGTCTAGGAGAGAATGGGAGTTAAGGAATTCTAGGCATCGATTGTAGACGACTCGTTCTAAGATTTTGGAAAGGAAGGGTAGTAGGGAGATAGGACGATAACTGGAGGGGGAAGTGGGGTCAAGAGCGTGTTTTTTTAGGATGGGGGAGACGTGGGCATGTTTGAAGGCAGAGGGGAAGGAGCCCTTGGAGATTGAGTGGTTAAAAATAGAAGTTAAGGAAGGGAGGAGGGCAGGGGCGATGGTTTTAAGAAGGTGAGAGGGAATGGGGTCCGAGGCGCAGGTGGAGGGGGTGGCACTTGCGAGGAGGGGGGAGATCTCCTCTGAGGATACTGCAGGGAAGGATGGGAAAGTAGGGGAGGGGGTTGTTGGGGGGGAGGGGAGAGGCGGAGGGATGACTTTGGGGAGCTCAGACCTGATCGTGTTGATTTTCTTGACCTGCAACCCAGCATTCTAGCCAGTCGACCATGTTGCTTTTCTGATAGCATAGTGCTCCTGAAAGCTGAAATTGCACAAACCGCTTCTAACAAAGAGATATTCTAGGTTAGGCAAATAAAACGAATGATCTAAACCAGTCGCCACTCAGAAGGGTGAAGGGCCGTGGGTTTAGCATATTAAACGTGTATGGATTAAATCCCATCACAGGTCAGGGAAGAAAGCATTGGTTACAGCAGACAGGGCTAGAGTCGGTCGTCAACTTCCAGAAAAATGATCCGAGGTGGGGTGAGAGCCTCTGTATTCAAGGTGGTGAAAAATACTGGGGGAAGGCAGAGGATCAGAAGAATGAGTTACCTGAGTACAGCTGTTGGAAATGGACTGAAGGCATCCGTGTCTCAGCTTTCCACGTTGACTTTATGTGTTCCTATGAGGTCTAAAACAAAAGGGTTCTTTTCCGCCTCCCGATAATGGCCCTGGGATGATTGGAAGAGCCATGTGATGTTGGCCCTGCCTGGAAATCCAAAGCTTCTATCTAAATAAGAACTTCAGAAAAATCGGAATTTTTCAAGCTTAAGGTCTTTAAAGTTTCACAGACACAGTAATAAAGCACTATATGCGGTTTTACCTCATGTGCACCCCCCTTCTATGGTATTTGGTAAGCATTTACTCTCTGCCAGACACTGTACTAAGTGGTGGGACAGATACAAGATAATCAGGTTAGACACAGTCCCCGTCCCACATGGGGCTCACAGTTTAAAGTCGGAGGGAGGAGGATTTTAATCCCCATTTTACAGGCAGAGTAGTTGGGACTTGCCCAAGGTCACAGAGCCGAACCCTGACTGTCCAGGATTAAAACATGCAGAAATGTTGAGAAGTAGCATTTTAAAGTTGTGAATGGAAACACCAGTTTGTGTTTTTATATAACTAGCCCACATTGCACATAATCGACATTTATTTACTGATAATGGCACCAAGTGCCTACTAACTGCAGAGCACAGTTCTAAGTACAATAGAATCCAAACACATGTTCCCTGTCCACTAAGGAGTTGACAGTATATGTAATGTTCTGTAGAGTTTTCCTCCTTATTTGAAGGTGATGTCACAGACCGAGATTTGACTGTGCAGCTGAAAAAGTCAGTACTCGACCCATTGCTCTGACCGACTTGCACACACAAAGACTGTCCTTTAGTGTGCTGTTGTGTTTGTTTGCACCACCTGATGTTGGTTTCACTTTTGTCTCATCTTTATAAGTTAATGTTCAAATTTCACCTCGATCAATCCATCAGTGGTATTTCTTGAACACTTACCGTGTGGAGAGCACTGTACTAAGCGATTGGGAAAGCACAGTAAAATAGGGTTGGTAGACCTGATCCCTGCCCACGAGGAGCTTTCCATCTACTGGGGAAAACAGACGTTATAATCAATTACAGATGGGGAAATAGGAGAACATAAGGATATGGACATAAGTGCTGTGGGGCTGGGGTGAGTTTCAAAGTGCTTAAGGGGTACACAGATGGGAGGGTGGGTAGGGGAAATGAGGGCTTAATCAGGGAAGGCCTCTTGGAGGAGATGTGATTTTAGGAGGGTTTGGATAGGGCACCATTCCTGGGTGGGTTCTAGGTTATGCTAGCTCGGGTGTTCCTCCTATTTCTCCAACCAATTTGAATTACTCGCAGCGTGGCCTAGTGGATAGAACACGGGCCTGAGAGTGAGAGGGACCTGGGTTCTAATGTCGGCACCGCCACTTGTCTGCTGTGTGACCTTGGGCAAGTCACTTCATTTCTCTTGACCTCAGTTTCTTCATCTGTAAAATGGGGGTTAAGACTGAGCTCCATTTGAGACATGGACTCTGCCCAACCTGGTTACCTTGTATCTACCTCAGTCCTTAGAACAGTACCTGGCACGTAGTAAGCGCTTAACAGACCATTAAAAACACAGACCCCCCCCCCCCACCTCCCAAACACCCCCCCACACACACCCCACATCTCTATCTCGATGATCAGGTCTCCGCTCTCAACTCCACCCTCTCTACTCATCTCGACTCTCTCGCCCCCCTTTCCCTCCGCCGCTCTCGCTCCACTAACCCACAGCCCTGGATCACCTCCTCCGTCCGCCTCCTACGCTCCTATGCTCGAGCTGCTGAGCGCTGCTGGCGAAAGTCCAAGCACCGAGCCGACCTCACACACTTCAAATTTATCCTTTCCTGCCTTAACTCTGCCCTCTCCTCCGCCAGGCAAAGCTTCTTCTCCTCCCTCATCGACACCCATGCCCGTCACCCCCGCCGATTGTTCCGGACCTTTAACTCTCTCCTTAGGCCCCCTGTTCCTCCCCCTCCCCCATCTCTCACCCCCAATGATCTGGCCACCTATTTCCTCACAAAAATCAACACGATCAGGTCTGAGCTCCCCAAAGTCACCCCTCCGCCTCTCCCCTCCCCCCCCACTAACCCCCTCCCCTACTTTCCCATCCTTCCCTGCAGTATCCTCAGAGGAGATCTCCTCCCTCCTCGCAAGTGCCACCCCCTCCACCTGCGCCTCGGACCCCATTCCCTCTCACCTTCTTAAAACCATCGCCCCTGACCTCCTACCTTCCTTAACTTCTATTTTTAACCACTCAATCTCCAAGGGCTCCTTCCCCTCTGCCTTCAAACATGCCCACGTCTCCCCCATCCTAAAAAAACCCGCTCTCGACCCCACTTCCCCCTCCAGTTATCACCCTATCTCCCTACTACCCTTCCTTTCCAAAATCCTAGAACGAGTCGTCTACAATCGATGCCTAGAATTCCTTAACTCCCATTCTCTCCTAGACCCCCTCCAATCTGGCTTCCGTCCCCTCCACTCTACCGAGACTGCTCTCTCTAAGGTCACCCGTGACCTCCTTCTTGCCAAATCCAATGGCTCCTACTCCATTCTGATCCTCCTTGACCTCTCTGCTGCCTTTGACACTGTCGACCATCCCCTCCTCCTCCATACCTTATCTCACCTTGGCTTCACGGACTCCGTCCTCTCCCGGTTCTCCTCTTACCTCTCTGGCCGGTCATTCTCGGTCTCCTTCGCTGGAGCCTCCTCCCCCTCCCATACTTTAACTGTTGGAGTTCCTCAAGGGTCAGTTCTTGGCCCTCTTCTGTTCTCCATTTACACTCACTCCCTCGGTGAACTCATTCGCTCTCACGGCTTTGACTACCATCTCTACGCAGATGACACGCCGATCTACATCTCCGCCTCTGTCCTCTCCCCCTCCCTTCAGGCTCGCATCTCCTCCTGCCTCCGGGACGTCTCCACCTGGATGTCGGCCCGCCACCTAAAACTCAACATGAGCAAGACTGAGCTCCTCATCTTCCCTCCCAAACCCGGTCCTCTCCCGGACTTCTCTATCACCGTGGATGGCACGACCATCCTTCCCATCTCTCAGGCCCGCAATCTCGGTGTCATCCTTGACTCGTCTCTCTCGTTCACCCCACACATCCTATCCGTTACCAAGACCTGCCGGTTTCACCTCTACAATATCGCCAAGATCCACCCTTTCCTCTCCACCCAAACGGCTACCTTACTGTTACGGGCTCTCGTTATATCCCGGCTAGACTACTGTGTCAGCCTTCTCTCTGACCTCCCTTCCTCCTCTCTCGCCCCGCTCCAGTCTATTCTTCACTCTGCTGCCCGGCTCATCTTCCTGCAGAAACGATCTGGGCATGTCACTCCCCTTCTTAAACAACTCCAGTCGTTGCCTATCGACCTCCGCTCCAAACAAAAACTCCTCACTCTAGGCTTCAAGGCTCTCCATCACCTTGCCCCTTCCTACCTCTCCTCCCTTCTCTCTTTCTACCACCCACCCCGCACGCTCCGCTCCTCCGCCGCCCACCTCCTCACCGTCCCTCGGTCTCGCCTATCCCTCCGTCGACCCCTGGGTCACGTCCTCCCGCGGTCCTGGAATGCCCTCCCTCCTCACCTCCGCCAAACTGATTCTCTTTCCCTCTTCAAAACCCTACTTAAAACTCACCTCCTCCAAGAGGCGTTCCCAGACTGAGCTCCTCTTCTCCCTCTACTCCCTCTGCCATCCCCCCTTTACCTCTCCGCAGCTTAACCCTCTTTTTCCCCTTTTCCCTCTGCTCCTCCACCTCTCCCTTCCCATCCCCACAGCACTGTACTCATCCGCTCAACTGTATATATTTTCGTTACCCTATTTATTTTGTTAATGAATTGTATATCGCCTCGATGCTATTTAGTTGCCATTGTTTTTACGAGATGTTCTTCCCCTTGACTCTATTTATTGCCATTGTTCTCGTCTGTCCGTCTCCCCTGATTAGACTGTAAGCCCGTCAAACGGCAGGGACTGTCTCTATCTGTTGCCAACTTGTTCATCCCAAGCGCTTAGTACAGTGCTCTGCACATAGTAAGCGCTCAATAAATACTATTGAATGAAAGTGCTGGGGTAGATATAAATTTAACAGGTTGGACACAGTCCCTGTCCCACATGGGGCTCATAATCTAAGTTGAAAGGAGGAGGATTTAATCCCCATTTTAGAAATGAGGTAACTGAGGCACAAAGAAGTTAAGTGACTTGCCCAAGGTCACACAGCAAGTAATTGGCAGAGCTGGGACTAGAACCCAGGCCCTCTGACTCCCAGTCTTGTGCTCTTTCCACTAGACAATGCTGCTTCTCTAGTGGAAAGAGCACAGCCTGGGAGTCAGAGGACCGGGGTTCTAATTCTACCTCCGCTACTTCCTGTCTGCCATTTGACCTTGGGCAAATCACTTCACTTCTCTGTGCCTCAGTTCTCTCATCTGTAAATGGGGATTAAGACGGTGAGCCCCATGTGAGACATGGAATGTGTCCAACCTAATAATAATAAGAATAATGGCATTTGTTAAGTGCTTACTATGTGCCAAGCACTGTTCTAAGCCCTGGGGCAGAAACAAGGTAATCAGATTGTTCCACTTGGGGCTCACAGTCTTAACCCCCATTTGACAGAAGAGGTAATTTAGGCACAGAGAAGTTCATTCATTCAATCGCATTTATTGGGTGCTTACTGTGTTCAGAGCACTGTACTAAGCATTTGGAAAGTACAATACAGCAATAAAGAGAGACAATCCTTGCCACAAGTGTCTCACAGTCTAGAGGGGGAGAGATAGACATCAATACAAGTAAACAGGCAACAATATAAATAAATAGAATTATAGAAGTACACATATATATATATATATATATATATATATATATAAGTGCTGTGGGGTGGGGAGAGGGGGGGAAGAGCAAAGTGGTGATGTGGAAGGGAGGGGAAGTTGAGGAAAAGCAGAGCTTAGTCTGGGAAGGCCTCTTGGAGGAAGGCGCACTTCAGTATGGCTTTGAAGGCGGGAGAGTCATTGTTTGGTGGATTTGAGGAGGGAGGGTGTTCCAGGCCAGAGGTGGAAGTTAAGTGACTTGCCCAAAGTCACCCAGCTGACAAGTAGCAGAGCCAGGATTAGAACCCATGGCCTCTGACTCCCAAGCCGGTGCTCTTTGTACTAAGCCATGCTGCTTCTCCTCTGTTGGAGAACCTCTTTGTCCAACCTGATAAATTTGTATCTACCCCAGCACTTAGAACAGTGCTTGACACCTGATTAGCTTGTATCTACCCCAGCATTTAGTACAGTGCCTAGCATATAGTAAGTGTTTAACAAATATCTTAAAAAATGAAAGAGTGAAAAAGCTGCTTCTCTCATTATGGATCCTGATTGCAAATGATCTGGGAGTCTTCTCCAGTAATGAGAAGTAGCAGCAGTATAGTCTAGTGGATAAAGCACAGGTCTGGAAATCAGAAGGATCTGGGTTCTAATCCCAGCTCCATCACAATCTCTGCTGTATGACCTTGGACAAGTCACTTAATCTTCTTTATGCTTCAGTTACCTCATCTGTAAAACTGGGATTAAGACTGTGAGCCCCATGTCGGACATAGACTGTGTCTAACCTGCTTAACTTGCATCTACCCCAGCACTTAGTACATTGCCTGCCACATTGTAAGCACTTAACAAATACCATAATTATTATTAATCAATATTATTGATTGATTTCATCTGTCTCACCACCGATCCCTTTCCCACATCCTCTCTCTGCCCTGGAACTCCATCCCGCTCCATAAAGGCCAGACCACAATTTTCCCTACCTTCAAAACTTTTAGTTCACACCTCCTCCAAGATTAAGTCTTCCCCGATTAAGCCCTCTTTTCCCCAGCTCCCTCTCCCTTCTGTGTCACCTATCCACTTGGATCTATGTACCCTTCGGGCATTGGGTGTTCACCCCACCCTCAGCCCCACCACACTTATATACGTATCTGTAAATTTTGTATTTATATCAATGTCTGTCTCCCCCTCTAGACTGTTAGCATGTCGTGAGCAGGAAACATGTCTACCAACTCTGTTGTATTGTACTTTCCCAAGGGCTTAGTACCGTGTTCCATAAACACCATTGATTGAGGAGACGTGACAATAAAATGTTGCCCTTCAAGTACCCCCTTTATTCACTGCACAGCCCCTGTTTCTGTGGTACATTCACCCCAGATGTGCTGATCTCCCCTCTATTCTCCTTTCCTCACTTACACTTACTGGACTCAACTGCTTCTATTTACACATTATGGGTACAAAGCACTCGGTACAGTCTCTTGCATTTAGTAGATGCTCAGTAAACAATACCTAGTATGATTCTGGCTTTTATTAAGCATTCGCAATGTACTAGGTGCTAGGGTCGAGCCAAAGTTATCATATTGGACACAATCCAGTCCTACACGGGGCTCACGGTATATCTTAACCCCATTTTACGGATGAGGAACCTGAGGCTTAGTGAACTTGTGACTTGTCCAAGATCTTACACAGCAGGCCAGAAACCAAGACAGTTCCATGATCTTTTCTCTAGGCCACAAACTAGCACTACTCCAGCATGGCTCAGTGGAAAGAGACCGGGCTAGGGAGTCAGAGGTCATGGGTTCATATCCCAGCTCTGCCACTTGTCAGCTGTGTGACTGTGGGCAAGTCACTTAACTTCTCTGTGCCTCAGTTACCTCATCTGTAAAATGGGGATTAACTGTGAGCCTCTCGTGGGACAACCTGATTACCCTGTACCTACCCCAGCACTTAGAACAGTGCTCGGCACATAGTAAGCGCTTAACAAATACCAACATTATTATTATTATTACTCCCATGTGTCAGGAGTCACTGCAGAACGCACCGAAAATGAGACATTACTTCTCGCATGGGGGATGGTTTCCAAGTTACTGTTTGACAAACTGGGCATGGGAAAAGTAAAACTGTGAAAGAGTAAAAAGTGAAAAAGAAAGGTATAATATTCACTAACCACTAGGCCTAATGGTGAGACTAACCCTGCCTTTTTGAAAATTACGGCTGTACAAGAGAGATAATAGAATTTGAGAAGCCCTCTTTTTCAACTTGGCTTGAAACAGAAGATTAGAGAAGAAGCCGGGCCTAGTGGAAAGAACACAGAATTGGGAGCCAGGAGACCTGGGTTTTAATCCTCCAGCTCTGTCACTTGCCTGCTTTGTGACTTTTAACAAGTCACAAAACTTCCCTGTGCCTTGGTTTTCCTCTGTAAAAAGAGGATTAAATACCTTTTCTCCAACCGCCGTGCCGCCCCCCACCCCCCCTCAGTTAGACTGTGAACCCCATGTGAGACAGACTTTGTCCAATTTAATAATATTGTCGCTACCTCAGCACATAGTACAGTGCTTGGCATGTAGTAAGCGCTTAACGTATGCCATGACTATTTTTAAGATTGAGGATACCCTCAACTAGGATTTAGAACAAAAGAAAATGCTTTACTCGAACACAATCCACTTCTCCTGTGGGGGACAGTCAGATACAGCAAATGAATTGTTTGTTTTCTTATTAAAAGATAGTTTGGTTTTCCAACCACTAAAATCTGTTTAATCAGGGACTGCTATGTGGTGATCTCATCTACAGGGTTAGGAAGCTCTTCTAGACTGAAAGGCTAGGCCTGGAGAACCAGGAAATGGTCATTCCAGCTCTGATGTTGGGCCCCGGGTGACCTTGGGTAAATCCCTTGATTTCTCTGGGCATCTGTCTCTTCTACTGGAAAATGGAGGTAAATGATAGAAAGTTGCCCCACATTTGTTGACTCTTCATGGAGAGAAACGAATGTACTTTTGGAAAACAAAACCCAACCCATAAGCAGTGAATGGCACACACCTCCGCAGTCTCCTTTTTCACACAAGCTGAAGATTTGAAAGCGCATTTTTGGTCACAGTTTATGTGGATCGGATGCTTGAGGCTGACAGGCAGGGTTTATGACCATGTGATTGTGTCTTTGTTCTAGTTTGGCAGACAAGTGGCGGAGGCAGGATTAGATCCCAGATCCTCTGACTCCCAGGTCCATGGTCTTTCCACTAGACCCTGCTGCTTCTCCTCTGTTGGAGAAGCAGAAGAACTAAGGGCCCAAAATTATAATATTCACTAAGAGCTTACTCTGTGCAGAATGCTGTACTAAGAGCCTGGGAAAGTACAATAGAGTTAGTAGACACTATTCTTGCCCCCAAGAAGCTTCCAGTCTACTTTGTGTAGACCCCTGTACTGAGCACTTGGGAGAGTAAAATAGACATAATAGAGGTAGACATGATCTCTGCCCTCAAGGAACATATAATTTAGCAGGGGAGAGGGCCACTAAAATAAATTACAGGTAGCAGGAAGCAAGTACATGAGGGCCTCTGGGAGTTGAGTAGGGTGTGAGTACTTGAGAGTTTAATGATGCTGAAGTGCTGAAATGGAAGAAGGGGAGAAATAGGGTGGAGAGATGAGAGGTTAGTCCGGGAAGGCTTCCTGGCTTTGAAGAGGGGGAGAGCAGCATTTTGCCAGATGTGAAGGGGAGGGAGTTCCACGCAGGAGGGAGGGTGTGAGCAAGAGGTTGGGGATGAGAGAGATGAGAATGAGACCCACTAATTCTTGCTGATGTCATGGTGATCAGAACAGCTCTGGGGCGAGATTAGCATTACATGGCTAGGCTTGTCAGGCTCCCTGCCCTCAAATGCTGGTTTGACCATGACGGATAAATTCAGCCACGTAGTTTCAAGACAAACCCAGTTAATTCCAGGAGGGAAAAAAAAAAAGATTTCAAATTTCAAATCAGATTTCATGTAGATTTGGCCAGTGTCTCGGCATGCTGAGCACATTCCATCTATTGCACATTGGCTCGAAGCATTACCTTCCGCTAAAGAAATTCATGAGAAATCTGTGACACATTAGTCGTTTGGGAGGTTGCATTCCCGCAAAACTTAAGCCAGCCAACTTTCACAAAACCTTCGGTTATGCCGATACACTTTGGGGAGTAATAAAAGGGAGAGAGTTGCCTTGGATGGCTGCAAGTTGAATTTTCTAAGGGTGTTGGAAAAAAGGTCACAAGACCAAAGACCCATGTCATCTAGTCTGACTGAATACCCCTCCCAGTGACCTGTAGTTGCTTCCATTTCCACTAAGGGAGGCTAGGAGGAGCAGTCTACATTCCCAAAATGACTTTCAGACATCTCCTCCTTCTCCCTAAATCGGGAGTTTGCCATAGAGGTCCAGTCTGAGCTGAATTGAAGGTGAATTTCTTCAAACAAAAACTTCTTGAAGTTTCTCAGAAATCAACCTTCCCACTCTCTCAATGTGTCCCACCACCTAATAGGGGTTTGGGTGCATCAATGACGACAGGCCAAATGCCACTTGTCTGCTACGTGACTTTTGGCGAGTCACTTAACTTTACTGTACCTCAGTCACTTCATCAGTAAAATGGAGATTAAGACTGTGAGCCCTATATGGGACAGGGACTGTGTCCAACCAGATTAACTTGATCTACCCCTGCACTTAGAACAGTGCTTGACACAGAGTAATTGCTTAACATATACCATAAAAAATGTTGTTTAGAGCAGCTATAGAGATGCTGAGCTTCCTTGCAAGTTTCTTTCAAAATGGGAACTCAGAGCCCTGTAGATAGAAGTGCGAGACTGGGAAGTAAATACCATGTTACAGCTTTATTTTTAGTTACAGAAACTTAATGATGCTGAAAATGTGTACAATGTATACCCCTGTGGAACACTGTATTTTATTTATTCTGGAAAAAAAGAAAGTTCAGAGATAAGCGGAAATAGGAGAACTGTAAAATACAGTTTGAAACCAACTGAGAAGCTCTAAAAGGGCTGATCTCTAGCTTCTGATCTTGATTGGGCCTGACCAGATTTCCCTTACTACTCTGTTACCCTCTAGACTGTAAGCTCACTGTGGGCAGGGGATGTGCCTACCGACTCTGTTATATTATACTCTCTCAAGCACTTAGTACAGTGCTCTACACACTGTAAATGCTCAATAAATATGATTGATTACCTAAGGCCTGGAGTCCCCACCCCCTAAGAACTTGGATACTCACCCACCCCCTCCAACAATCACTTATGTATATATCCTAATATTCTATTGGCTCATCTTGCTCATTCACCCACATAGCCCATCACCAAATCCTGTCGGTTCAACCTTCACGGCATCACTAAAATCCACCCCTTCCTCTCCATCCAAACTGCTACCTCACTGATCCGTGCATTTGTCACACCCCACTTTGACTGCTGCATCGGCCTGCTCGCTGACCTCCCTGTCTCCTGTCTCTCCTCACTACAGTCCTCACTTCACTCTGCTGCCCCGATGGTTTTTCTAAAAAGTTCAGTCCATATTTCCCCACTCTTCAACCAACTCTATTGGTTGTCCATCCACCCCTGCATCACACAGAAACTCCTTACCATCAGATTTAAGACAATCGATCAGCTCTCCCGCTCTTACTTTACCTCCCAGATATCCGACAACAACTCAGCCTTCACACTTCGCTCCTCTAATGCCAACCTACTCACTGTATCTCAAGCTTGTCTATCTCTCCACTGACCCCTTGTCCACATCCTACCTCTGGCTTGGAATTCCCTCCCCCTTCATATCCAACAGTCCACCACTCTCCCTACCTTCAATCCTCCTCTTAAGCCAACCTACTCACCTACTCACCGTACCTCGACCTTGTCTATCTTGATGCTGGGCCTTTGTCCAGATCCTTTCTCCGGCCTGGAACTCCCTCTTGCTTCATATATCTGACAGACCACCACACTCCCCACCTTCAAAGCCTTATTAAAATCACACCTCTTCCAAAAGGCCTTCTCCAATTGAGCCCTCATTTCCCCTTCCTCCTCTCCTTCTCCTTTGGGTACTTGATTCATTTATTCATTCAGTCATATTTATTGAGCGCTTATTGTGTGCAGAGCACAGTACTAAGCCCGTGGAAAGTACACTTCAGCAATAAAGAGACACAATCCCTGCCCACACCGGATTTACAGTCTAGAACGGAGGAGACAGTCATCAAAACAAGTAAACAGGCATCAGTATAAATAAATAGAATATACACAAGTGCTGTGGGACGGGAGCGGGGGTAGAGCAAAGGGAGCGGGTCGGGGTGACGCGAAGGGGAGGGGGAGCTGAGGAAAAAGGGGGCTTAGTCTGGGAAGGCCTCTTGGAGCAGGTGAGCCTTCATTTCACCCCACCCTCGGCCCCACAGCACTTTTGTATGAATCCATAATTTATTTTAATATCTGTCTCATCCTCTAAACTGTAAGCTCCTTGTGGGCAGAGAATGTGTCAACCGACTCTGTTGTATTGTACTCTCCCAAGCACTTAGCACAGTGTTCTGCACACAGTAGACCCTCAATAAATACCATTGATTGACTGATGGATTGGCATAGAGGCTTCAATGATCCCAGGCAGAAACTGTCAATCAGCAGCCTCCTGGGCCAATGAAAAGGCACAGGCAAAAAAGAGAAATCACATACTAACTGCTATTCACAATCCCCACTTCACCTCACTGATGCTGCAAATAGTTCCCCTATACAAAAATATAAATATCAGGTTTCTGATTATTTTCTCCAGCTAACAGACTTAGGGGCTGTCTCTCAAAATTTCACTTCCCTGATTTTCACCTTGGGGATTCCTAAATCATTTTCCTTTAGGCATGTTTCTTTTCCATCCTAACTCATGATGGCAACTCAAGAAAGTTACCTGAAGCAGCACCCAATCCGCTGATCCTCCACCCTGTAAGTCTCCTATCGCTCAAACACTCTCAAGTAAAAACAAACAAGCAACCCAAAAATCTCTCTGACTAATATCGAAGCTTTCCAAAACAGGTTGGCAACTAGCCTAGCTAGGATAATAATTTATACCCTCCTTCAACCACATATAATACAGTCTTTATTCAGCAAATAGCCAAGTCGTTTCACATCAAGCCAAAGGTCAGCTTTTGCTGTATTAATAGCTGCTCTGGGAGGGTCAGTGTTGTGCTATCCTACATTTTTTCCAGGGCCTGGAGATGCAATTTCCTACAATCTGCAGGCAATTTCCCACCAATTTTCTTGGGGAGCTAATAGGCTGTGACAGGAGATGGAGCTAGCAAGCAGCAGGCAGCTTCAGAAAAGACAAATTGCATCTCTGCCACCTAACTGGGCAATCTAGATCGACAGAGTTTATAGCTTTGTAGTGTTATTGGACCCCATGCTAACTGCAAATCATTCAAGCTGCTATCTGAATTTCATATTCCTTTCCTTCTGAATTTGTTATCACCACATATCACTTTGTAGTTCTTTCGCTGAAAACTGCAGTTAAAAATGGATCATGTATATTAGTGGTTTAACTGTCTCTTAAATAGCTTCCTCGAAATTATTAATAATAATGTAATAATAATAATGTTGGTATTTGTTAAGCGCTTACTATGTGCCGAGCACTGTTCTAAGCACTGGGGTAGACACAGGGGAATCAGGTTGTCCCACGTGGGGTTCACAGTCTTAATCCCCATTTTACAGATGAGGGAACTGAGGCACAGAGAAGTTAAGTGACTTGCCCACAGTCACACAGCCGACAAGTGGCAGAGCTGGGATTCGAACTCATGAGCCCTGACTCCAAAGCCCGTGCTCTTTCCACTGAGCCACGATTAGTATTCAGAGCATATAGAGTTCTTGCTACGTTGGCAAAAGTAAGGAGGGAAGGAGGGGAGGAGGAATTTAAAGAGGTCTATGCAACAGGTTTGAGAACCTTGGCAAGAAAGGGGGTTTTAGTAACGGTGGGCACTACTGCAGCGTAGCACAAGATGAATCACTGAAGAATCTAAAGTCTCTGCAAAGGAGCTTAGATCCCAAAGTCTGGCTTTATTGAATCAGGACTAGAAAGGGTCTTTAGACTCTAAGCTTGTTGTGGACAGGGAACATGCCTACCAACTCGGCTTCTATTGTACTCTCCCAAGTGCTTAGTAAAGTGTTCTTCACACAGGAAGTGCACAGTAAATATTGTTGATTGATCGATTAATAAAATGGACTGTCCATGATTATAGACTTCCATGAAATTATGGTAACCATATTTTGTTGTCAGGGATGCGGTCTGATAGAGCACGTGTAATGTACTTTGCAACCCTCTGGGATGCGACCTAATCGATTGGTCAATATATCAATGGCATTTGTTGAGTGCTTACGATGTACAGATACATACTTGGGCAAGTACAATAAAACAAAATTAGTGGACACGTTCCCTGCCCATAACGAGCTTAAAGGCCCAATGAAGTGGACCCGAATCATGTCACTGTCCAATCTGAGTTAAAGAGCAAATGTAAACAGCCTAAATGACGAGAAATGCATGAAACTACCTAAATGTTTTCCGTTTTACTGATCTAAAATGCTAGGAACAACAGTTTAAAAAGTACTCCCATCTAGACTGTAAGCTCCTTGTGGACAGGGAATGGGTCTACCAACTCTGCTTATTGTACTCTCCCAAGTGCTTAGTATGGTGCTCAACACACAGTGAGTGCTCAATAAATATGATTGATTGATTGTTTTCGGTTTGAGACTGACACCTGAAATGTGCGGATAGCAGTGTCCGCAGGACATTTCCCCCACTAGACTGAAAGCCCCCTGAGGGCAGGGATCATGTCTATTATTTCTATTGTACTGTCCAAAGGGCCTAGTTCAATGCTCTGTGCACATTAAGTACTCAATGAATTTTACGGATTATTGATTGATTGGGTCTCCTGTTGTCAAAAAGAGAGTTCCTTATCCTTTTCCTCTATTTTCCTGACAATAGAAAATATCCAACTATCTCCGCTTGTCTTCCTACGTTCATACCGTCATATCTTCATACCAGAAGCAGAGTCTCCCTCCCAAGCCCAGACTGTCCATGGGTCCAGGAGCCCAGGTGGAAGGGGATCCAGCAGTTGAGAGGCCTGTAGAATAGTGGGAAGAACATGGAACTGGAAATCAGAGGGCCTGGGTTCTAATCAGCATGGCTCGGTGGAAAGAGCACGGGCTTTGGAGTCAGAGGTCATGAATTCGAATCCCTGCTCTGCCGCTTGTCAGCTGTGTGACTGTGGGCAAGTCACTTCACTTCTCTGTGCCTCAGTTACCTCATCTGTAAAATGGGGATTAAGACTGTGAGCCCCATGTGGGACAACCTGATTCCCCTGTGTCTACCCCAAGCATTTAGAACAGTGCTCTGCACATAGTAAGCACTTAACACATACCAACATTATTATTATTATTAATCCCAACTCTACCACTATGTCTGTTGTGTGACCTTGGGCAAGTTTGGACCCAGAATGCCCAAGTGTTGGAAAAAATGGCTGTGAGCATGTGCACTTTCCTTGAAAGAAAAGGTGCATTTTCTTTCATTATTATCCAGAACATCGATAGCCTTATATTGTGCATCTACTGTGAGCAGAGCACTGTACTAGTACTTGAGAACCTGCATTGCTGGTCTTCATTTTCAAAGATTACAAATACTACTGACATGAACAGTGGAAAGAGCAGGGGTCTAGGAGTCAGAGGGCCTGGATCCTAATCCCAGCTCTGCCACTCGTCTGCTGTGTGACCTTAGGCTTAACTTCTCTGGGCCTCAGTTACCTCATCTATAAAATGGGGATTCTATACCCATTCTCCCTCTGTGTAGGACAAGAACCGTGGCTAACCTGATTATCTATATCTACTCCAGCACTCAGTACATTTTCTGGCACATAGCAAATGCTTAGCAAATATCACAATTGTTGTTATAGCTCAACCTGTACTCTCTGTTTCAGCCAGACAATCCTATTTGTTCTGCCTTTCACACTGTTCACCACCTACTCCTCTAAACCTAGTTCTCATCTCTCCCTGTTTCTTCAAAATGGAGATTCAGATTGTCTCTGCAGCCTTCTCAGATCAGCCTGTCTGGCTTGGGCCTCTCCAATGACTCCAGTAATAGATTCCACCCGTTCTTCATCAATCCCACCTCTCTCATTACCCAACGCTTGTCCACATCTCTGCACAGCTCCAGTTGTTTGTGAGTGGATTCGTCTGTGCCCTTCACTGATGCTGAGTGACCTTAACTTCTCTGGGTCTCAGTTACCTCCTCTGTAAAATGGGGATAAAATATCTGTTCTTCCTCCCCTTTGGACTGTGACCTCTATGTGGAATGGGGGCCACGGCTGCTCTGCTTATATTGCATCCACGTTGGTGCTTGGCATATAATAAGCGCTTAACAAATACCACAATAAATGAGTTAACTTTGGTCCTGGAATACCTCGCTATGAGGAGGGGGCAATTAGTGAGTAGAGTCTTCTTTACAGGTAGAAATAAGAAGGTTAAGAGCTTTGCCCAAGATCACACAACATTTCACAGGGGTGGGGCTAAGACAGAATCTCTTTCTCCTGGCTTGTATTGAGGAGTTTTATGTATTTCTAATAATGTTGGTATTTGTTAAGCGCTTACTATTTGCAGAGCACTGTTCTAAGTGCTGGGGTAGACACAGGGGAATCAGATTGTCCCACGTGGGGCTCACAGTGTTAATCCCCATTTTACAGATGAGGTAACTGAGGCACAGAGAAGTTAAGTGACTTGCCCACAGTCACACAGCTGACAAGTGGTAAAGCCGGGATTCGAACCCATGACCTCTGACTCCAAAGCCCGTGCTCTTTCCACTGAGCCACGCTGCTTTTCTAAGGATTTCTCTATCCTATGTGGGGGAAATGACTAACCGGGAGCTGGGTGAGATCGGAAAGCAGTAGTCGTAGAAGCAGCAGCAGCAATAGTGATAATAGTAGTAGTAGGAATAAGAGTAGTAATACAGTAATTATAGTAGTATAATTATATTAATGGTATACTACCATTATACTACTACTATATACTATACTACTATTAATAATAGTAGTAATTATAGTAGCATCAACAACAGCAGCAGTAGTGATAGTAAAAAAAAAATAATTTATGATATTTGTTAAGCGCTTACTATGTGCAGAGCACTGTTCTAAGTGCTGGGGTAGATACAGGGTAATCAGATTGTCCCATGTGGGGCTCACATTATAGTCGTAGTAGCAGTAGGAGAAAGCACAGTAGTGGTAATAGTAGTAGTAGGGTCGCACCTGGAGGGTTTCCGGTCCTCTACCCGTCTCTGCGATGGGAGGGAGAGGCAACAGTTCCATCCCTAGCTCGGGCAGTGGCTAGCGAGCAGAAGGCCATCTGCTACAAGTCAAGACTCCCCTATGGCAGGCAGCAGCAGCACGGGAGAGTCGAGGGCAGAGACTCAGGTTGACTGAGCGGAAGAAGGCAACGGTCAACCACTTCCACGTTTTTACCAAGAAAACTCTATGGATACACTAGCAGAAGAGTTGTGGGTGGAGTTGGGGCATTCCGGGCAAGATGCATCCGTGGTGTCGCTATGGGTCAGAAACGACTCGACGGCATAAAACAAGTAATGGTATTTATTGAGCACCTACTGAATGTAATGCTCAGTACAAAGCACTCAGTAAAATAGAAGTACAAGACCTATCCCCTCAGCTTGAGACTTTACCTTCAACTGGCGGTGGAGGGAGGGCAACCTATACATTGTATTTATTTACATTTTACCCATTAAGTCCTGATCCTAGAAGTTCTTTAGAATAGTTGGGAAGCGGGAGTAAAAATAGCAAAGGGCATAGTTTTTCATAATCTGAATAAATTAAGTAGAATTAAAATATTTCCTACTTAAATTAAGACTGCCCATTGGGAAAGCAAATTAGTTTATACTTAGTATAAGGATACATAAAATTTTACTGTAATTCAGCCCTGAGGAATTTTTTAATTACCTCAGTAATGAAAAATGTAAAATTACTGTGAACGTGTGCTGGAATCTTTCAACGCCCATTCCTCGGTTTGAAACCATTTGCCATTTTAATAACCAATTTCATAAATAGCATGTTTTTCGAGATGTTTAGCTGTTCAAAACAAGATTGGGGTATAAGCAGAGCATTCAGCAATAACTTGCGTTCAACAAGAAAAAGACGGCAATAGCAGCAAACAATGCAATTCTGGCCTGACTAAAAAGAAAGCTAATCATTTCTTAATCAGCTGCAATTGCCAGAACGCAAATTCTAGGACTCTTCTGCCTCCAGAAAGGCCGGATCAAAAAGAATGAGTCCAACAGGCTTTCGGGGACTGCTACACAATTAGGAGCGCTAGAGTGTCCAGTATTTCTGGGAACATCTTTCCAAACAGCACAAATTCATAGCAGACCCTTAATTATTCCCAATCTGGGCAGTTTTATATATACGTGTACTCAATTATACATCCAGAGATATTTCTTGACTACTATATTTGTAAATATTTTTTATGTCGGTTTCCTTCATTAGGATGTAAATTCTTTGTGGGAATGTGCCACATCTTTGGTTTCTTCTACTCTCTACCTCCTACTCAATAACCCAGGAACAGTAACAACCATTACTACTCCTCCTACTTCCACTACCACTGAAGAGCAGCCCGGCCTAGTGGATAGAGTACTGACCTGGGAGTCAGAAGGAGCTGGGGTCTAAGCCCAGCTCTGCCACTTGTCTAGAGTGTGACCTTGGGCGAGTCACTAAACTTCTCTGGGCCTCCGTTACCTCACCTGTAAAATGGGGATTAAGACTGTAATTCTACCTATAACTTCTCAGAACATCATTAGGGTATTGCTAAAACTCCCCTGACTGCCTTGTGGGATCCAGGCTTATTGCAGAGGAAAAGATAACTCTTTCCTGATTAAGAGAGGAGCAGGAGTCATTTCAAAACTTTGGCAATCGTGAGTGGAATCAATTGATCCCAACATTCCCAGCTAATGCACGTTTGACATGCAGTTTATTTAAAACCCAAGAAGAGGGGCACAACTGATTCACCGAAAGTATTTTCCCAGTGTCAACGCTAACTCAGCACTTGTAAACAATATATTTTTAAACCTGACTGAAGGGATTTCGTAGGTCAAACTCTACACAAGTGGGATCATTCGAGAGATTATTATTTTAAAAAAAAAAGAAAGAAAAGGAATAAGAAATCTTGGTCTGGTTCCAAAATATTTTGATGCAGTTAACCACAAAATAAGTTATTAGCTTATTATAAACTGCAGCCAGTTCTGAAAATAATGGAGGAATCCGCTGTGGATTGCTGAAAGGCAGTGGAACAAAGAGTGTGAAATGAACAGATGGATTTGATTTTAAACAAATTAGGCCCACTATCCAGGGTGTAACAAGTGACTTCTTAGTTTTCCATGCTATGGGTTAACTTCCTTTGGTGACCTTTTCAGTCTGCGTTTTCACTGCAGGAAAAGCAGATTTGATTCTTTTCAGTTGCCAATCTCCATCTCCAATTTCTGTACCGATAACAGAGTGCACAAAGGAGAGAGACACATAACAGCATGTTTGATTACTTAATCTCCAAACTATGTGTTATCTTAATCTCTTACTCATTCTTGGCAAAATTCAGTGTTCCAAGCAAAACCTCTCAGGAGATGTTACTCCTTCTTTATTCTGGGTGTGTGAGACGTAGCCCCAGCACCAAACCACCCAAGATATCGGTACTGAATTACACTGTTCCCAGTGCACCTAGATGTTGCAGCCTTAAGACGGACACAATGAAAATCCTCTCATGCTGAAAACTAGAGGGTTGAGGCCACAGGGCCCCTTTAATGCTCTTCGTTGTTTAGCATTTTCCTTTCCCATGCTATTTGTACCTGTGGGCTTACTCCTGAAAAGCTGCAACCAAATATATCTTTGCACAAGGTTGGATCTGAATGCTAATGTCCCCTGTTTCCCACAGACAACCACTCTGTTTCTCCTAGCTCTCCACTTAGCTTCAAAAAGGCCCAGGTTTTTCTCACTTTCAAAGCCCTTCCCATCTCCCTTCTCTATTTCCATGGGGAGTGTTTTGTGCGGTCTATAGTCAGCAGGGGTGATTAGTGCCAAACGAAGCACTAAGGTGGAAATGTGCCAATTAGACCAAAAAAAATCCCCCAAAAAACAAAAAGAAGAAGAAGAAGTAGAGAAGAATGAAAGGAAATGAAGGGACTGCTGAAAAACTGGCAGGCATGAGTGGAACAGCTGGCAAAATCACTGAGCAGAGCCAGTCTGCCCACAAAAATCACTGAGGCGAACACAGACTGACTACAGAACCAAATTCCCCTCTCAAACACCCACTCACCCCAGATGCCTCCAACACTGTGCGGGAAGCCCAAGCCAACAGCAATTGCTCCCACTCTTCCATGTCTTCATTATTGCCAACATCCCCAAAGGGCCCTCAATCCACCAACTCAATTTCTGGGCCTCCAACCAGTCGACTTGATGGACCAATGAATTAATCAATCAATGGTATTTATTGAGCACTCACTGTGTTCAGAGTCCTGTACCAGTTCCTTGGGAGAGTACAATAAAACAGAGTTGGTAGACATGTGCCCTACCCAAAATAATAATGATGGTCTTTGTTAAGCGCTTACTATGTGCCAAACACTGTGCTAAGCGCCGGGGTAGATGTAAAGTAATCAGGTTGTCCCATGTGGGGCTCGCAGTCTTAATTCCCATTTTACAAATGAGGTAACTGAGGCCCAGAGACGTTAAGTGACTTACCCAAAGTCACACAGCTGACAAGTATTGGAGCCGGGATTAGAACCCACAACCTCTGACTCCCAAGCCTATGCTCTTTCCACTAAGTCACACTGCTTCTCGCCCAAAACGAGTTTACAGTCGAAAGGGGGAGACACACATTAATATAAGTAAATTACAGAGATGTACATAATTTGCACCAATACTGTAGGTGCAGGGCCCTGAGCAGCATTCATGCCCATCAAAGACCCACTTTCTCCACTAGAGTGTAAATTCCTCAATGACAGGGATCATGAAAACAAACTCTATTGCACGAGCACTTCCTACAGCTCTCTGTGCACCATAGGCTCTCAGTAAATACTATTTTTGAGCAACTGCTTCTTTTTGTCTATTCATATCTCATTCTGACCTATGAACTGCCCTCATCTGCTGTCAGCCACCCCCACAGTATCTTCACCTACATAAAGGAGGTGATAAAAGGATGTCCCGGGGAGGAAAAATAGGCAAGGGAAAAGGACCATAACTGAGCCATGTTGGCACTCATCTCAAATCACTCAAATTTCTGCCTGTCCCAGAACGTTTTCACCTACCCCAGCGTTGCTCCAGATAGATCAGTCGATCATTCAATGGTATTTATTGAGTACTTACTGTGTTCAGAGCACTGTACTAAGCACTTGGGAGAGTACAAAACAATTGAATCGGCAGATACGATCCCTGCCCACAAGTAACTTAAAGTCTAGAGGGGGTGACAGACGTGAAAATAAATTACAGATACAGACAGTATAAAATTGCTGACCATCATTCCCACTGGCCAGAGATCTTCTCAGTCCACTGCTCTCAGACTTGTCTGCACCCACCTAGGAAAGCTCCCTGTGGATAGGGAATGGGTCTACAACTCTGTTGTACTCTCCCAAGTGCTTAGTACAGTGCTCTGCACACAGTAAATAGTAAAGAAACAATGTGGCCTAGTGGAAAGAGCACGGCCCTGGGAGTCAGAATATTTGTGTTCTAATCCCAGTTCGGCCACATGTCTGCTTTGTGACCTTGGGCAAATCACTTTGCTTCTGTGTGCCTCAGTTACCTCACCTGTAAAATGGAGATTAAAACTGTGAGCCCCACATGGGACACGGACTGTGTCCAACCTGATTAGTTTGTCTCTACCTTGGCACATCCCCTCTCAGGGTCACACCCGGAGAGTTTCCAGTCCTCTACCAGTTTCGACTACGGGAGGGAGAGCCAAGCAGGGGCCTACCCATTCCATTCCTAGCTCGGGCAGTGGCTAGCAAGTGGAAGGCAGCCTGCTACAAGTCAGAACTCACCTGTGCTAGGCAGCAGCGGCATGTGAGAGAGTCGAGTGCGGAGACTCAGGTTTACTCCGTGGAAGGAAGCAATGGTAAACCACTTCTATATTTTTATCAAGAAAACTCTATGGATCCACTACCAGAACAATTGTAGATGGAGGTGGGGCGCTCTGGGAGAGACACGTCCATGGAGTCGCTATGGCTCGGAGACGACTTGACAGCATAAGACAAGACCCGGCCATAGTAAGCGCTTAACAAATACCATTAAAAAAAAAGTACTCAATAAATCTCACTGATTAATTGCTTGATCACCCCCAACGGTCTTCAGACTATTATATGTGCATCCAGTGAACATTCAATTGTTCATATATCTTACTTCATTGGCAAATACTACTCCCAAGGAGTATCTCAACAGTGTAACAGAACAAAAGGCAGAGTTCATGTGAGAAAATTCATGGGACCAATAGCTGTTGATGCAGCCCCAACTCAAACCCCCTCATTAAAGATAAATAGATATTTCCTCATTTCCAATTCTTCTTTCCTCCCACACATTCGAAAATGCTCTTCATTCTATGCTCGCTGGGCTAAAAAAAAGTTATATTTTTGGTCTGTCCTTATCTCCATATTCCAATTGCTACCTGCTGCAAGCCTCTACCATTTCAAAGGCTACATTTCAAAAAGCCACATCATAAGCTTTCAGACACGGAATGCTTCCTCTTGAAGACTGGAGGGTGGGGAGAAAAGGTCTTCTACTAAAGGTTAAGAGGGAAAGCTATTAAGTCATAGATGATTTTCCCTCTCATTCCTCAACGGCCACCTCCCTAAGAAGTTAGGGTGTGATTCCAGTGGATAGTAAAGTAAAATCATGATGCAAAGGCAAATGTCAATACACTTGGGCATTTGCGTTCAAATGACAAAATGTCATTTCTCACTATTACATATTCCAGGAATAGGTCCTCTCCCGGAAGCAAAAAAAAGCCTGAATTCCAAAGAGGACATGCCAAATGACAAAACAAAAGTAGGATATACGCCTGTGAGGCTAGGTAGTACTCTGGAGATTGTCTTAAAAATCAGAGATTGATATGGTAAATGGGATTGGTTTGTACCCAAATAAAGGAGACATAGATCAATATTAAGAGAGCTAGAATAGTACTTCATGGCCCTTTCTCATGGCCTCGTGGATAGAGCAGGGGCCTGGGAGTCAGAAGAACCTGAGTTCTAATCGCAACTCTGCCGCTTGCCTGCTGTGTGACCTTGGGCAAGTCACTTTGCTTCTCTGGGCCTCACTTCCCTCATCTGTAAAATGAGGATTAAGACTGTGAGCCCCATCCGGGACTAGGACTGTGTCCAACCCGATTTGCTTGTATCCACCCCAGCACTTAGGACAGTGCCTGGCACATAGTAAGCACTTAACAAATGCCACCACCATCATCACCATCATCATAAAAATTACATTTTTAGGGACTGACTATCGTTTTATGGGGAAAGGGAAACAACATAGCTCTTCCTTTCAATGAAAAAGTCTGGGGTCCAGGATAGGATCCTACAGGCTGACTTTTGCAGATATCAAAAGATAGCAAGCATCCACGAGACACAAGTGAGTTTACTCTAGCTACTGTCTGCCAGCAGCCTGTCGGATCCCGTTTCCATGGAAATTGGCATCCTATAGGTGGGAGGGAAAGATTATGTATGTGTGTTTCTATGTATTTATGTATGTATATGTATAGATGTATAGATGTAAAAATATTTTTTAGATAATGTTTTAAACCTCTTACCTTCTCGGTACCCATCTGATGCCGGTTTCCATGGCAATGGCATCGGAAAGGCCGCCACCCATTAGCTGAGAGCAGGAACTCGCATGTGGAGATCTCAGAAGACAGCTGGTGGTGATCAGTGCCAGCTAAGCAAAGCACCCAACAGCAACTGAAATAGGGTGGAGGAAGAGTGTTAAAAAAAAAAAAAAGGAATTTTAAGAATCCTGGAACTTTTAAAAAGAAGGGCTCGTTCAAAGATCAATACTGTGGATTGTTCAAGCTTTCCAAGAGCTGGCATCAGCCCCAGAGCTCAGTAGGAACCAACCATCCATAGGGATTCTTGACAGAAGCTACTGAGTAAATGGCTGGGCTCCATTCAAGGAGTTCCTCTCCTATTCATGTTCCATCTTGTTGAAGGTCAAGACAAGATCCTGGGAGGTGATATTACACCCAGATCAAAGTTCTCCCAAACTGACACATGAAAAAAAAATAATAATTCTTGAATGAATAAAGGATTTTCCCCATACGTGTTGAAAGGGAAAATAGGGCCCTGTGAAAATGGCTCTCTGCTAGAAATAAAGAAGAAACCTTGGGGGAAAAAAAAGACTGGCTATTAAACTAAACTATTAAGAATGGTTAGCATTTTACATTCCAAATGTGAAGTTATGTATTAGGGCTATTGCAATTTCAGAGTGCAGTGCAATGGATTCAGTAGAATGGTCTTGTAAATTGAAAAGCAAACTAATGTCTCTTCGGGCCCTGAAAACCAAGAAGGAAATTTGCTCCCAGGTGGAAAACTCTATGCAATCAACCAATGAATCTCTCACCCACAGAACAAGGGCTTTGTCTTTCTTATGAATTGTCTTTTCGCCGGGGCAGGATATGGGTCACTTCATAGAACATCAGAAAGAAAACGAGGAAGGGCAGAGAGACCCTTTGCAAATAAACTTCATTTTGGTACTTACAGACTCAATTCCAGAAAGGGAAGCATGCTTTTTTTCCCCCTCTTTAAAGTCTCTTTGTAAAAACTAACAAAAGGTCACCCCAGAAACATTTGGGAAAAAAAAAACAAACAATAAATCAGGATGCTATTGTTGGCTAGTAGTTTGAGCACCCCAGATAGGCCTCTCTACAGGGATAGACATTTTCCTCCTTCTCTCCTTACTACATACTATTGCCCTCAAAGTAAGCTCCTTGAGGGCTGGGATTGTGTCTAGGACTCTACTGTACTCTCCCAAGCACTTAATACAGTGCTCTGCATACAGTAGATGCTCAATAAATACCATTGATTGATTGATGAGGCTCTCCAACCTTCACCCACCAATACAGAGAGGGAGAAGAGAAGGATTGGGAGAGGGAAGGGTGAAGATTATCAGGGGAAACAAGGGAGAAAAAGATTGAGGGATAGGGAGGAGATGGAGGAAAAGGGAGAGGGAGGAGAAGAAGAGGGAGAGAAGGAAAGGGAGAAAAGAATGGGGGAGAGAGAGAGGGAGAGAGAGAAACAAAGGAGAGATTGTAAAAGGAGTGAGAGAGAGAACTAGATCAATTTCAGACAAAAAGTGAGCTTTCTTTTTAGAACACTCTTCCCTACCTGCCCCTGGACTCACATAAGATCTCCAGCCACATGTAAATGACTCTGAGTATAAGCCAACTTGATTCAAGAGTTTATTGAGACAAACCACAGTGCTTTGGACAATCAAATGCATCTTCTTCAAAACCTAGAGGAAAGAGATTATCACAGGCAATAGATAGGTGTCCCACCTCGAAGCAAGGCCTCTGGTCACTCGGATCTGATGAAACTTCTCTTGGGGACCTCCTCCTTCTCTTGGGGACCGCCTCTCAGAATCTGGCAATGAATGAAGGACAAGATAAGACTGTCAAGGGCAGCATGAATTTGGGGACTCGAGCCCCACAACAGGCTTGGATGAGCTCCAAGGCCATGAACTGAAACTGAAGGTTCCTCCAGCTTCTGCCCAAAGGAAGCTCTTAACTTAGATACTTGGATTCTGGCACCGCTCTCCAAAGAGCTTCCATAGAAAAGCAGCATGGCCTAGTGGATAGAGAGTGGTCCTGGGAGTCAGAAGGACCTGGGTTCTAATCCCAACTCTGCAACTTCTTTGCTGTGTGAAGTGTAAATCACTTCATTTTTCTGTACTGCAGTTACTTTATCTGTAAAAAAATGAAGATTAAGACTGTGAGCCTTATGTGGGGCATGGACTATGTCCAACTTGATTAGTTTGTATCTACTCCAGCTGTTAGTACAGTGTCTGGCACAGAGTAAGTGCTTAACAAATACCATAAAAAAAAAATGAAGGCACAACAAAAGTGCCCTGATAACAGTGACAACGACCACTTAAATGAGTAGTCTCACCTACAGGTTAAGCTCATTTTGGGCAGGGAATGTGTCTGTTATATTGTTACATTGTACTCTCCCTAGCATTTATTAATAATAATAATAATGTTGGCATTTGTTAAGCACTTACTATGTGCTGAGCACTGTTCTAAGTGCTGGGGTAGATACAGGGGAATCAGGTTGTCCCACGTCTTAATCCCCATTTTCCAGATGAGGTAACTGAGGCACCGAGAAGTTAAGTGACTTGCCCAAAGTCACACAGCTGACAGGTGGCGGAGCCAGGAATAGAACCCCGACCTCTGTCTCCTAAGCCCATGCTCTTTCCACTGAGCCACGCTGCTTCTCTGTGCTCTGCGTATAGTAAGTGCTCAATAAATACGATTGACTGACTGCAAGGACTGTGGATCCTGCATTCACCTAGTGAAATACGCATGCACTTATGGCTGAACTTCACCCTCAGTGGTGTCTTCTTCAAAGACAAAAGACATATATATGAAAGAAAACAACAAATGCAGCTTTTCAGAGGGAGAGTAGGTTGGTGAATTGATCACTCATGGGGAAAGGGGTCAAGACAGGGAAGCCTTTCTTTTCTAACTAGTGGCAAGGTAGACACTGGCAACGAGGAGCAGCATGGGCTAGTAGAAAGAGCTCGGGCCTCAAAGTCAGAGGACCTGGGTTCTAATCTCAGATCCACTGCAAGTCTGCTGTGTGACTGTGGGCAAGTCACAACCTCTCTGGGCCTCAGTTCCCTCATCTGTAAAATGGGGATTAAGATTGTGCGCCCCACATGAAACATGGACTCTGTCTAACTGGATTAACCTGTGTCTAACCCTGGGCTTAGTACAAGTAAGTGCTTAACAAAGTCCATTAAAGAAAAAGAAATGCAAGCTTGCCCATAAGTCCACCCGGCAGCATGCTCTAAAGAAGAAAACTCAACTTCCCCCAGGAACTCCGGCTGGGCAGGGGATAGGGGAAGTGTAGTGGCAGGGGTGGTTGCTCTAGGGAGGCTATGGCACTCAGAAGTTGCCACTGTTTCATCAGCAAACTGACAACTAGGCCCCGTGTCCAAATTTCCACCTAGTGTGGCTCCAATTTAGCTGCCAGGACCGGTTGCTTTTGTTTTGGCTTCAAGAACAAGCAGGAAAGCAGTGTAGCCTAATGGAAAGAGGCTGGACTGTGAGCCCATTGTTGGGAAGGGACTGTCTCTATCTGTTGCCGAATTGAACTTTCCAAGCACTTGGTACAGTGCTCTGCACACAGTAAGCGCTCAATGAATATGATTGAATGAATGAATGAATGAATGAATGAAAGAGCACAGGCCTGGGAGTCAAGAACCTGGGTTCTAAATCCAACTCTGCCACTTGTCTGCTGTGTGACCTTGGGCAAGTCACTCAACTTCTCTGGGTCTCAGTTACCTACACTTGTCAGCTGTGTGACTTTGGGCAAGTCACTTAACTTCTCTGTGCCTCAGTTACTTCATCTGTAAAATGGGGATTGAGACTGTGAGCCCCACGTGGGACAACCTGATTCCCCTGTGTCTACCCCAGTGCTTAGAACAGTGCTCGGCACATAGTAAGCGCTTAACAAATACCAATGTTATTATTATTATTATTAAAATGGGGATTCAGACCGTGAGCCCCCTGTGGGACAGGGACTGTGACCAACCTGATTTGCTTGCATCTACCCAAGCACTTAGTATAGTGTCTGGCACATAGTAAGCTCTTAACAAATACAACAGAAAAAGCAGAATATTACCAAAAAGGCAATAGGTGGAGCTTAAGAGTCTAATGATCAATCAATCAATGGCATTTTTTGAGCACCTGTTGAGTGTGGAGCACTGTACTCAGCACTTGGGAGAATTCACCAGATGCAAAAAACACACTCCCTGCCATCAAGGAGCTAACAATAAATCAACCAGTGGTATTTTTTTATGGTATGTGTTAAGCTCTTACTATATGCAGACAAATAAACACTGGGGTAGATACAAGCTAATCAGGTTGGACAAAGTCCACGTCCCACAGGGGGCTCAGAGTCTTAATCCCCATTTTACAGATGAGGTAACTGAGGCACAGAGAAGTTAAGTGACTTCTCCAGACTCACACAGCAGACACATGGAGGAGCTGCCATTAGAACCCAGGTCCTTCTGATCCCAGGCCCACACCCTATCCACCAGGTCTTGCTGCTCCTCAAGTGCTATTTATTGAGCACTTACTCTGTACAGAGCACCGTACTCTACAGTCTGTAAGGGTGGAAGGCACAAGCTTCTGTTCTATTCCTACCGAGCTGACCTAAGTGAACCTCACTCTCAACCCTCCCGCCTCCATTCCCTACCCGGAAGTCCTTCACCAACAAAATCTGTTATACCACGGCCCTACCTATATTAAAAGCCTTCCTGAAATCCCTCCGCCTCCAACATGCCTTCCCCAGTTCATTCTCAGAATCCCAAGTAGCATAAACCCATCAGCCAGCTCTAGCATTTATGCACCTACCTACTACTCCATTCTCAGTACATTCAATCATTTATTTTTATTTCTATTTTTTTATTTGTAAATACTTCATCTTCACCATTAGAGGGCAAACTCCTTTTGGGGATGAACAAAATGCTTCCTTGTTTTGGACATCCCAGCTGTTTAGTACAGTGTATTGCACCCCATAGGAGTTCAATAAATATTATTAGTATGTCTACTACTAAACAATAAAGTAAAAAAAAAAGGGTGAGTAATGGGGACAAGGAGTGGGGCTGGGTAGCAAGGACGAGCAGTGCGTAGTGGATAGAGCACGAGCCTGGGAGCCTGCCCACCACCCCACTTGTCTGTTGTGTGACCCTGGGGAAGTCACTTCACTTCTCTGGGCCTCAGTCACCTCATCTGTAAAAAGGGGATTGAGACTGTGAGCCCCATGTTGGACAGAGACTGTGTCCAACCCAACCTGCTTGTATCCACCCCAGAACTTAGTACAGTGTCAGGCACCAAGTAAGCACTTAACAAGTACCACAATTATTATCATTATTATCAGTGGGGACAGAGAGAGGGGACTGGAAACGCAGGCTCAGATACACAAACCTTCCCTCTCAATAAGAAGTCTTCCTCCTCTGAAGCCTACATCACTACTCCATCCCATTGGAGAGGGCCAGGAGGAAGGTGGCTCACTGTGGGCAGGGAACGTGTCTGTTTATTGCTATATTGTATTCTCCCAAGTGCTTAGTACAATGCTTTGTGCAAAATAAGTGCTCAATGCTACATGGCTGAAACCCCCCACCATCAGGGCTCTAGGGGCAGCAACTAAGAACAATCAGTGGTATTTATTGAGCGCTTACGATGTGCAGAGCACTGTAATAATAATGATGATGGTATTTGTTAGGTACTTTCTAGGTGCTAGGCCACTGTACTAAGCCCTGGGATTGATGCAAGCAAATTGGATTGGACACAGTCCATGCATCACGTGGGGCTCACAGTCTTAATCTCGATTTTACAGATGAGGTAACTTAGTCACAGAGAAATGAAGGGTCTTGCCCAAGGTCACACAGCAGACAAGTGGCAGAGCCAGGATTAGAACCCAGGTCCTCCTGACTCCCAGGCCTGTGGTCTATCCACTATGCCATGCTGCTTCACTACAGAATTAGTTCACACGTTCCCTGCCCATCGCGAGCTTCCAGTCTAGAGTGGGAGACAAACATTGATATGAATAAATAATTTGTAATATATGATTTAAATGTATTAAATCCCCATCACTGGGGAAAAGACCCTTCCCTACTGCTAGAATGAAAGGGAGATTGTGACTGTTTAAAGCTGGGAGCAGTAATGAGTTCAAAGACTGCTCTCACCTTTCTTGCTGTTGGACTAGTTGGGGAGTTAATTTTGTCCAGTTATTACTTTCCCTACGTCTGCTCCAATCAATCAATCATACTTATTGAGCACTTACTGTATGTAGAGCACTGTACTCAGCACTTGGGGGGAGTACAATAGATAGGGAAGACCCCCGCCCTCAAGAAGCTTACAGCCTAGCAGGGGAGACGGATATTAAAATCAATTACAGGAAGGGGAAGCAACCCAGTGAAAGTGCCAAGGAGGAAGGGTGAGTCCCAAAATACTTAGGGGGTACTGGACTCAAGTGCATCGATAAGGCAGTCGGGAGGGAAAAAGGGTGGGGAGATGAGAGATTCGTCAGGGAAGGCTTCTTGGAGGAGGTGGGGTTTTAGTTGGGCTTTGAAGATGGCTCTTCCTCTCCCCTTTTGGAGATCAGGGGGCCTCCTGTGAGTCAGGGACAGTGCCTGAACCAACATCCTTGTACCTTTCCTCTGAGCTTGGAATGGGGCTTTACACAAAGAGAGAACTTGACGAGAAGCAAGATAAATCAAACTCTAAAATTGTGGCTGGGAGCATTGGGCATTCTTGCTTAACCTTGGAAAATTTACCCTGGCTAGCGAGGGAGCTCAGTGAAGCGGAGTGTTGTTTTTCTAGAAAATCACTTACGGTTGGTTCCTACATACTGCTAGGGAGCCTAACAGCACAGACATATCATTTGTAGGGTTTGTAACCAAGCCATAAATAGCTCAAGGACACATAGTAAGGGAAGCGCTCTCAGGAAGGAGCCTAACAAGAACAGAATGAGTTAGTGGGTTGGAGACCTAGCGCGGACTAGTGGAAGGGGAAGAGGCCTGAGAGTCAGAGGACCTGGGTTCTAATCCCAGCTCCACCGCTCATCTGCTGTGTGACCTTGGCCAAGTCACTTCACTAGGCCTCAGTTTCCACATCTGTAAAATGGAGATTCAATACATTTTCTTCCTCCTACTTAGACGGTGAGCCCGACGAGGGACAGGGATAGTGTCTGACCTGATTTTTTTTGTTTCTACTCCAGTGCTTAGTACAGTGCTTGGCACACAAAAAGCTCTTAAATACCACCATCATTATCATTATTTTACTTTTTGACCAGGTTTGGGGGTAGACAGACAGCAGAAAAGCAGAAGCCACAGTGCATGACCTGATTTCGTTTATTAAATATCACTCCCCTCCTTAAAAACCTCCAGTGGTTGCCTATCAACCTCCGCACGAAACAAAAACTTCTCACTCTAGGCTACAAGGCTCTCCATCCCCTTGCCCCCTCCTACCTCTCCTCCCTTCTCTCTTTCTACTGCCCACCCCCGCACGCCCCGCTCCTCTGCCGCTCACCTCCTCACCGGCCCCCGTTCTCGCCTATCCCGCCGTCGACCCCTGGGCCACATCCTCCCGCTGTCCCAGAATGTCCTGCCAAACTAACTCTCTTCCCCTCTTCGAAGCCCTACTGAGAGCTCACTCCTCCAAGAGGCCTTCCCAGACTGAGCTTCCCCTTCTCCCTCTGCTGCCTCTGTCCCCCCCCTTCACCTCCCCTCAGCTAAGCCCCCTTTCCCCCCTTTCCCTCTGCTCCTCCCCTTCTCCTTTCCCCTCCCCTCAGCACTGTGCTCATTTGCTCATTTGTATATATTTTTATTACCCTATTTATTTTGTTAATGAGGTGTACATCCCCTTGATTCTATTTATTGCTATTGCTTTTGTCTGTCTCCCCCGATTAGACTGTAAGCCCCTCAATGGGCAGAGATTGTCTCTATCTGTTGCCAAATTGTACATTCCAAGCGCTTAGTACAGTGCTCTGCACATAGTAAGTCTCAATAAATACTGTTGAATGAATTTCAGGGCTTGGTACAGAGTAAGCACTTAATAGATACCTCAATTATCATTATTATTATTATGATTGTTATATGTTTACACTCTATCTTATAGCAAGCAACACTCAGTTCAGCTAGAATGTGTATTTTCACTATATGTTCTGGATGAAATTAGGGAAGCTTCTTTTGACACGTGCCTATCTGGATAAGGCACGATGCAGTGTTGGAAGAAATGGTTAAAGTACCACCATTTTGGAAATTTTCCTTAAGTCAGGGTTCATGCTCATCATCAATAATGGTATTTATTGCACGCTTACTGTGTGCAGAGCACCGTACTAAGCCCTTGGGATAATGCAGTACAACAGAGTTGGTAGACTCAGTCCCTGTGTACTTGCAGAATCCCACGTTTGAGGAGAGAACCAGGTATTTTCCAACCCTCCAAAGAGAAGAAACAAGCCCAAAATATATGAAAACAGCAACCCTGAGTGATAAAGGGCGATTCTTCAAGGTCATGACTGCAGACTGGCCTAGTCGATAGAGCATGGGCCTGGGAGTCAGAAGGATCTGGGTTCTAAACCCAGCTCTGCCACTTTGCTGTGTGACCTTGGGCAACTCACTTCACTTCTGTGTTTCAGTTCCCTCATCGGTAAAATGGGGATTAAGACTGTGATCCCTATGTGGGATAGGGACTGTGTCCATGATTGCCTTGTATCTACCCCCGACCTTACTACAGTGCCTGGCACACAGTAAGCGCTTAACAAATACCAACTAGGGTCAGGGACAGCTCTGCAGGAACAGTGACGAGTCAGAAAAACCTTCTTTTATTTGTATCCTTGATTCACCCCACCCTCAGCCCCACATCGCTTATGCATATACCCATAATTTAAGCTTCTTGTGGACCGGGAATGTATCTAGCAACTCTGTAATACTGTACTCTGCCAAGGGTTTAGTACAGTGCTCTGCACACAGAAAGCACTCAATAAATACCATTGATGGATTGATGTACCTCAGCTGCTTGTATTATTGCTTGTTTATTTAGTGGTTTTGCTCAATAAACAAATGAAAATTGGAAGTATCAATCCATGGTATTTATTGGGGGCACTCTACTAAGCATTTGGGAGAGTACAATAGAGTTGGTAGACATGATCCCTGCTTCAAGGCGCTTACAGTCTAGCGGCTTTCATTCATTCAGTCATTCATTCAATTGCATTTATGGAGCGCTTACTGCGGGCAGAGTACTGTACTAAGCGCTTGGGAGAGTACACTACAACAATAAACAAATAAGCTACATTCCCCTGCTTGAACCCTGGTGTCAGAAGAGTGGTCCGTAAAGGAGCACTTGGTGAGCGCAGGGTGAAGTATGCAAAGATTTCTCTCTATGATATAAAAATGTTGGTATTTGTTAAACACTTACTATGTGCAGAGCACTGTTCTAAGCGCTGGGGTAGATACAGGGTAATCAGGTTGTCCCATGTGAGGCTCACAGTCTTAATCCCCATTTTACAGATGAGGTAACTGAGGCACAGAGAAGTGAAGTGACTTGCCCACAGTCACACAGCTGACAAGTGGCAGAGCTGGGATATACCCACAGATACAGTCAACACCCGCAACACCATTGCTTTGGAACTGAAGGACAGCACAAGAGTGAAGCGAATCAGTGGTTTGGTAACATAGGTCATGACCACCTTTAAAGGAAGATGGATAAAAAGTTTCTGGACCCCTAAATAATTCTGGGTACTTATCGCACCTCGTTTCCCTCCAAGGTGGTCCAAAAAGCACTAAGTAACCCTAAAAAAACAGAGTTGATGAGTGATGTGACTGGTAGCTTGAAAGGGAGGCTTGTTACCAATTGATCTCTGAGGTGCTGGTTTGGAGACCTAGTTGATTCTGGGCATTTTTCCCAGGTGTTTCCCCAGAGAAGAGGGGAAGGCGGTATGTGACCCTCACATGACCCACCTACCAATCGATCAATCAGTCAGTCAATCAGCGAGATACTGTGCTCAGTCACCATTTTGGGAGATTGGGAAGAGATGGGAAATGCCACCAGGTGCTCATTTGGGTTTTTCTATTGCCGAGTCATAGTTAAGTGCAATGAGAGGAATGTAGAGAGGGGAGTGCTCTGCACACGGTAAGCGCTCAGTAAGTATGATTGAATGAATGGGGGGGGGTTGGACACTCATGGGACACCTAAGAGCAGACCAAAAAGCTTGTGCAAATTCTGCCTGATCCCTGATCCGGCTACGTCCTAGGGAAGTTGATAGTACTTTCCGTCATTCAGCCTGGAAGGGCTGAAAAACTCGGGAGGGAGCATATGCTGACATTTTTCCCTGTGAAATTGCCCTCTTAGCTGTAACTCCCTACTAACCTGAAGCTGTCAATCAATCAGCCAATGGTATTTGTTGAACACTTACTGTGTGCAGAGAACTGTACTCGATGCTTGGGAACGCAGAGTACAACAGAGTTGCTAGACACAATCCCTGGAGACAAGGACCTTACAATTCACTGATAGTTACTGCCCTGGAAAGCTGGATGCTTTCTCACCCTTCCACCCGCACTGGGCTCTAGGACCCTCCGCCTCAGGGATGAGGATCAAGCTGGGGAGGAAAGGGTGGTAGAAAATCCTGATGCAATCCATCTAGAAGCAGCGTGGCTCAGTGGAAAGAGCATGGGCTTGGGAGTCAGAGGTCATGGGTTCAAATCCCAGTTCTGCCACTTGTCAGCTGTGTGACTGTGGGCAAATCACGTAACTTCTCTGGGCCTCAGTTACCTCATCTGTAAAATGGGGATTAAGACTGTGAGCCTCATGAGGGACAACCTGATTACCCTGTATCTACCCCAGCACTTAGAACAGTGCTCTGCACATAGTATGTGCTTAACAAATACCAACATTATTATTAGTGGTACATGATTAAATGGTCCAGCCTGCCAATCAATCAATGTCACTAGTAGTCAAGTGCTCCAGAAATATCAGCTCTGTCTGAACAGGGCAATGTCCACTAGGATTAAACTGGCATGCAACATTCAGCTTATTCCATGTAGATTCAGGCCAAACTTGGAATTTTCCATAGGAAAATTCTCTTCAAAAACATAAGCTTGGCCCACGCGGGCCTAACCAATAAGTACTAGACTGCCCTTTGAGAGGACTGAAATTCTTCAAAATACGAAGGGGATATATGTGCTTGGAGCAGGTGACTGGGATCCAAGATGCCTGGGTTCTAGTGCTGGCTTGCACACGGTGATAGCATCAACCTGCTGTATGACCACGTGGGAGTCAATTAACCCCTCTGGGCCTCAGCTTCTCCAACTGTACCACAGAGACAACCATCCCTCACCCTTCTTTTCACCCAGGAATGACGTAAAGGCAGATGGAGTGTGAAATACTTTGAGTTCTTCAGTAGGAAGTGTTGGATAAACTATTATTGTCAAGGAAACAGGAAACCAATTCTCCCACAGTTGGTGGGGGTGGGGGGGAGCGGGTGAGTAGGGAGGGGGAGGATGTGCAAAACTGAAGCTCTACATATATCGGCATCTGTTGGTGCTGGGAGTTACTCAGTAAAACAACATTAAACGGGTGGAGAGAGATGTCAACACATTGTGATTCACAAACTCAACATGTGTTTATCAATGGAAAGTCTAGGACATAATACATGTACATTTCTAATTTTTAAATTCTGATTTAGGACGAGCCAAACATAACACAAGGAAGCGAGAAAGACCGCTATAGCTGCTGAAAGAACTTTAAATCCTAGGGCAATAAGTAGGTACTTTGGGATAAACAGAAAGAGAGGGGGAAGATTGGCAATGAATGACAATGAAACACGTTTACCGCTTCCAAAATTCACATAACATCCACTCCCAAGGCAGCCTTTGCTCGGCTATCGATACTATGGCACAACATCAATAGACTTCATATTTCACAGCCCAGAAAGAACAGAAGCACGCTTTTCCCCCATTAGAATGTAAGCTCCACACGGGTAGGTCTTCTGCCAGGGGCTCGGGAGTCAGAGAACCTGGGTTCTAATCCTGGCTCCGCCACTTATCTGTTTGAACTTGGGGGAGTCATTTAACTGCTCTGTGCCTCAGTCTCCTCATCTGTCAAATGGGGATTCAATACCTGTTCCCCATCCTACTTAGACCATGAGCTTGATGAGGGACTGGGGCTGTGTCCAACCTGAAAATCTTGAACCTACTCCAGTGCTCAGTACAGCGCTTAATACCACCATTAGCGTTATCATTCCCAAACATTTTGTACAGTGCATTTGGACCCAGTGAGCACTCAATAAATACCATTACTACTACTATTTATGACACGGTTAGGTTGCCTGGGACTGAGACCACGAGTTAATGTCGAGAGACGAGGAATTGGAGCAGGTATTCTAGCCAGCCAGCAGTACTAAGCTTTGGAAAAGGCACATTTGGAGAGTTACATGATTTCACCAAGGACTGAGTAGCTGTATGGGGGCGGGGGGGAGGAGAGAAATCAACTGAAATTGAAAAGAGAGAAAGGGAGGGAGGTAGAGGAAACTAAACAAACATTTGCAATGCTAGATAATGCCTACAAAGATATTTTGCGGGGGGGGGGGGGGGGGAGAGAGCGGGAGGGAAGCATCACGTTTGTATCAGCGAAAGGAGCTACAGAGGAAGATAAAGCTATTCCAGAATGTTAGAAGATTAGAAAGAACTCATACTTGCTAATAAATGAGGGGCGTGTAATCTATAATGACATTAAAATCATTGAAATACTGAGCTCATTTTAAAAATCTGCCTTTGAAGAAAAATGAAAAGAAGCTCGCACTATTAGGAAGTAATGAAGCCCTCGCAAAAATAGCTATCTACAAAAAGTACAGTTGAGGAATGCTGAAAAAAATCTGCATATGGGGGGGGGCAGAATTCTTAAGCATTAAGGCAGTTAACTAACAGTTATTGGAATTCTTGCAATCATTTTTCAAAAAAATATAGAAAAACACCAAGTGGAATTAATATTTTTCAATGATAAGCAGGGGGGTTCGAAATCATTGGTGAGCCATTTTTCCCCAGCTCCCCCTCCCTTCTGTGTCATCCACCCAACTTTGGGCGTTTGATATTCGCCCTACCTTCAACCCCACAACACTTATGTACATATCTGTAAATTATATATTATAAATTATTCATTTATCTTAATGTCTGCCTCCCCCGCTAGACTGTAAGCTTGTTTTGGGCAGGGAACATGTCTACCAACTCTGTTGCATTGTACTCTCCCAAGTGCTCAGTACAGTGCTCTGCACACAGTAAGCACTCAATAAATACCATCGATGATGACAAAGAGTAGTTAGAGCTTTTTAAATATTTTAGCATAAGATACAGATTTATAAAGAAACCAGGTAGGTAAACCAAACTTGGAAGCCACAAGAATAATTATGGCATAATTTATCTTAGTCAGGGGCAGACCCCTATCGCTGGTTTCTGGTGTAGCTGCCCCTAGCGTTCAGGATAGTGCTTTGCACACAGTAAACACTGAATAAATACCACTGAATGCTTAATTCTTTGCAGAATGTCAGGCTTCTCTGGCAAAATAAGTTCCACTTTGCGGCACTGGTTTTAGGCTTTGGACAACTTGCGAGTGCTTTGAGATTTTAATGATCTGGAATAACTAATCTTCCACATTGCATTTCGAGGATGCGCAGAGGCATTTCTAGTGCCTTATGGAATAAAAGGAAACGCAAACATGGCAACTGAGCAGAATGCTGTTCTAGTTAGTTCTCATCCTCCTCTGAATTCGGACCAATTATTTGGCTGAAGTAGGAAGTGTACTGGTGTCCCTTGCTTTACTCCAGAGATGTTCCTGAAACACGCCCGGGTAAAAAGAATCTGTGTAAATGAACCCCTTTTACATGATAAAACGACTTAGGTTCCTGACCTCTTCAAGCCACAGAAACATAGACAGTATTCACTTTTGTTTTAATCCTTCTGTCTTTTGCCCAAACCAATCTACTTAAAACAATGGACCATTTTTTTTTTTTGGTGTTCATTTATTCCTTTCTGGCCCTGAAAACATTACAGAAATACTGCTCCGAATATGTAGTTCTGTTCCAAGGGGGTGTTGAAAAGACCAAAAAGGGCAGGAATTGGGAGGGGGCGAAACGTAACCACGAGGCTGCCAACTTGAACACCTCCGCTACCCATTCCCAACACAGCTCATACACGTTTATAATCCCATCGAGAAAAATCATCCTCTACTGCAAACCATATCCTGTGCTTTCTGAATGCCGGGTGGCCAAAAAAAAACAAACCCCACCACTGCCCCTCCCACCCCCAAACAACTGCAAAGTCAGATCAAAAGAAGCCACGTAAAACGAGAGTCACACAGGGTTTTCGGGTTCTCCGCGGAAAGCCCTGGAGCGAGCCACTGTTCCAGCCTGTGAAGTCTAATCGTGAGTATGCGGTGAAGAGAGGCAATGCGTTTGCATGATGTGAGTTCAGCTTCCCATTGAAAACTGCCATTTTCACTACCGATCAAGCATTTCATTTTAAGGCAAACTGTTCGGATTCCAAGGTTTCTGCGATTCAGAAGTACGTCCAGCTTGGTATACATGAAACAAAGAGTTCCTGAACAAATGTTTTTCATTGAGGGAGGCAGAACCATTCACTTTTCAAACTATGTAGCTTCGAGCCGGCTTTGAAGACATATCAGTAGCCCCAAAGGCTTTGACAAAGACTTAATAAGGACCGGAAAAGACTGCTTGTTGGTACTAAAGCCTTTACTGTAATAAACCAAATATATTTACAATTTATACAAATGTCTGACCTTCAACAAAAATACAAAAAACATATCACAAGATGCAAAACCAGGGAACGAGTTCATCGGAGACACCACTGCTCTACATAGGAC
Organism: Ornithorhynchus anatinus; assembly: GCF_004115215.2. Taxonomy (NCBI): domain Eukaryota; kingdom Metazoa; phylum Chordata; class Mammalia; order Monotremata; family Ornithorhynchidae; genus Ornithorhynchus; species Ornithorhynchus anatinus. The sequence goes on from NC_041753.1 coordinate 65,535,411, forward strand.
AGAATGCAAGTTGAACTGCAAGGAACAGAAAGGTAATCTCACATATTCAGGCAATGAGCGCGATCTGCAGGAGGTCACATAGAAAGAAAAATCAAAAGCTCCAACGATTTTCAGCGGACTCGGTTTCTTACTCCACAGGCGTTGGCTACCTCCGTCCCTTTTGCCTCGGGCTTCGGCTGATCTTAAGGTGCCACGGATGTTGCTTTCTTCTTGAAGTTGGAGGAATTGCGGGGTTAAGGTTTTTGGGAAACAGATTTTTCTTGTTCCTTTTTAAGTTACAACCTTTCTACTTCTACAAATTTAAAACATTTTGGCCCAGTTCAACTCTAAACGTTAAAACCACATCTTTTTTTTTTCTTTTTTTCTTCAGTAGATTACTTCGTAGACTGTAGCCTTCTTGTCCCCGGAGCCAGTGACAATGTATTTGTCATCCACCGAGATGTCACAGCTAAGCACTGATGAGGACTCTTTGGACTGATTAATCCAACAAAAACAACAACAAAGTACATATTACCAGGAGAATTCAAAATGACCCCCTAGCCTACTCCCCTTCTCACACAAAGCACCCTCCCCCCATTCCTGGTGACCGCCCCCTCAGCCGTATTTAGACAGCTAAGGGTCCAATTTGGGTTTCATTTAGCATCTCTCCCTTGGAGTTTTTACCTGAAATATGCTGGCTCCATAGGGAGTCCTCCAAGCATTAAGGAGGTTGTCTTTTCCTGTACTCACAAACCATTTACCTAGAATTGGAACAGGAAAGCACAAAGTGTTAACAAGAAGAGAAATGTGCAATAAAACCTCCCACTACCTAGTACCCCAAGCTACTTTGGAAGTACTCCTTCCATCTTACACATCTGTTTTCCTTAACTTCAGACTCTAGTGACGACTGGATTGGGTTGGAGGGGGAGGATGGGAGGTGTCGCACAAGATCGATATTGTAGCCTGGTTTACCGCCTCTTCCCCACGCTTGCTCTCCCATGCTCCTCTGGGTCCTAAACTGTGACCCCTTAAAAGGTTGCAGAAAAGCCCAGAGAAAACCTGTGCAGTCCTGGTCCCCATCTTTCTTGTGCCTTGCCCCTGGCTGTTGCCACCACCCCGCCCCGGCCCCTCCACCGCTTTCTCCTCTCCCCCCTCATTTCTCAGGGAGCAAAGTTAAGGTTGGCAGGTAGCCATGAGAGCAAATTTGGGCCTTTATGCTGTTTTCCAAGGCCTTAATAAGCCACTGGGGTAGGTGATTCAAAGCCCGATGATGTTTCTCTCACTTCGGTGGGAGAAATTGGGAACAGTACCCCTCCGCCCCCCTACCCCTAAAGCACACACACATACATACACACACACACACACACACACACCCTTTCCGTGTGATGTTAGCACAATGGCAACATTATTACAACCAGCTGCCTAACAGTGTGCATTTCTCCCAGATACGACTGTCGGATTTCCATTCGGGGCAATCGCTCCCGGGTCGCTCCCCAGGTCCGGCATGCTTACCACAATAAGCAAACTTTAGTGACAACACGCAGCTCTCGTGAAGATGCAACTGGTACTTGTCAGGTTTATTTACATGGAGAACTTCCACATTGCTGCTTTCCATCCCCACTGCTAGCCATTCACCAGTGGGACAGTATCCAAGGGAGAAGATCTGTGAACAATCAATGACTTGATTAATTCTTTTCGCCTTGTGAACTTTGGAAGCGAGATGAGGGACGCGGGAGGGAAGGAACGGATCGTCTATGGAAAAAGCCCGAAACACAAACTGAGAGCTCCATTTTCAAAATGGAGGGGAAGGGGGAATGAATGGATAACAAGCTGTATTTGTTTTCCCCAGGCTTCAGACTCAACGGCTGTGGTCCCACTAGAACTAGTGGGCTTTGAGAAGCTGTGGTAGCAGCACATCTGTGAGTGAAGCAAGACACCGAGATGCAGCTGGACTGGGGGAATCCAAAAGAAACTTGACACAAAGACTTCAACCAGACCCAAAAATGGGTGGATGGAAAATGGCCGCAGGCCCAGGCTGCCACCAGCGGCGGTAGATTTAACCAGCGTAGGGGTTGAAGTTGGTCCTCTTTCTGAACTTTCAGGAGCAGCAAGACTGGCACATTCCTCCAAGCCCAGAAATGGCATCAACCAAGCCCAAGAAATGGGGTGTGGGGGCACCAAGCAGTGTCCCATCGCTGCCTGGGCGAGACTACCAAAACTCTACCAAAAAGTAGAGTTGGTCCCTCAAGAGTGCCTGTCAGGTATCCACCGGCTCTTCAGACCAAGGCCGGAACTGACTCGGGCTTCTCCCTCCGTCTCTCCCCATCCAAACAGAGAACCAATATTTACCCGAAGCCCAAACATTCTGAAGGCGTCCGGCGCCGAACTGTACTTTCCAAGCGCTTAGTACAGTGCTCTGCACACAGTAAGCACTGAATAAATACGACTGAGTGTACATGGAGAAGTCAAAAAATACATTCGAGATGGGGACAAATTCCATTTTGAGGGGGCAGGAGTCAACTTGTGAGTTCTTTGCTTTGCCTGTGCCCTTGAAGGAAGGGAGCTAACAAATCTGCAGGGCTGTGACGGTGGTTTTTCCTGCCTGGGGATGATACTCCACAGTGCTCCAGCCCTGCGTGTACGTGTGCCAGACAGTCCTCTTGCACCCCTACCATCTGAGAGCGGGAATAACCTGGGGCGGGCACAGCACAGCTGCAAGAAATAAAACAGCACAGTCCTCACTGCTCGGCCTCCTTGGGGGCAGCGGGGAGAGGAGATATCACGCAACCGACGAGCGGGTTAAACTTCTGCAGGATCCGTCCTTTTTTCGAAGAGAAAAGCTCTTACACCTGACCTCCCCGCCTCTGGATCTGGTAGCTAGGGTCCAAAGCAACCAGCCCGAAGGGGCCAGATCAGTCACCTGTGAGGTGAAGTCATGCTGCTGGAGCTGCCGCCCTTCTCGCAGGTCCCAGGATCGCACCGTGTTATCCAAACCCCCCGTCCAGAGCTTGGTGCCATCGTTAGAAATGTCAATACAGCTGGCTCCGTCTGTGTGGCCCTGGAACTGCCTGAAAAAACAAACCAGATTGAATAATGATTTCCTGCCAGAGCTCAAGGTAAACACTGTTGTGTTGTTAGTTTTGGACTTGCGTGTGTGTGTGTCTGTGTGTGTGCGCGACATCTCTTCTGTGTCTGCTAATGTGTGAGATCAAACCACCCCTCCCCTGGGTAAGATATAAACTAGCACCTGCAAAGTGCTTTTTGTGGTGCAAGTGCTATGGAAACAAACTGCATTGCAGCTAACTAAACAAGAGAAGTGAAAACGTCTCACATAGATTGAGGGGACCCACCTAAGATATCGTACCGGACTTGGAACAAACCAAATTGGCCCTTAGAAAGCCAATGCAAACGAATGCAGGGTCAGCAAACAAAACCTGCTCCCTAACACGCTTGAGCTTTCTTCATACCCCACTTCCACCCTTCTTTTGGGAAATGCCACATTAAGCATATAAAACACTCAGCTCCAGTCCTAGGATGGGAACCAGAAAACTCAACTCTCCCACTCTCCTGGCTTGTGTCAACACAACAATGCCCTTTGTGCCAACGGGTTGTGAGCTCAGGTATTTATTTACCCAAGGGCATGTGTGGATATGCATGCGTGGGGTTCCGCATTAGGAAATCCTAACTCCCCACGGCAAAGGGTCGGCTCAAATTTTATTCAGTCCTCATGACCCCCGGGGCGTGAGATGGAGCCAAAAGCGACCTGCTGGTGAACATGGCTGGAATGCCAAGAAAGATGCTGTCCAATGGCAGAGCATCAAGGCAGCACCCGCATAATGCTCCAGGCACCAGTAGTGCTGATTCCCCTCCACCCACCGTGCACCCCACCTCTCGCTTATCCCTGTTAACTCATGTCAGGCTCATAATATGCTGAATACAGGACAGGAGTCCCCTCTCTGCCTTTCCTGGCTGAGGTCAGTACCACATCTTGCTCGAGTTCCCCCTACCCTAGTTCTAAAATTCCACAACTCCCCTAACTTTAAAAGTAGGGGGGAACAGAGTCAGGGGAGGCAACTATGCCTGGTAGTTCCTGTTTTGTTCTGATTCACTGGAATCATGGGGAAGAGCAAAAGTCGAGGAGCTGAGGGGAGAGAAAGAACGGCTTCTCACTACCTTCTGGATCAGGACCAAACCTCCCGCGGTAAATTATCTGCATGGGCCCTACTGCTTGGCCTCATGTCTGCGTTCCAACCTAGGTCTCGAGTTGCTGGTGTTTTCTCTCCGACAACGTGGATCCTCGGGCCCTCGGAGCTGCCTCGCTGACCGGGCCCCCCTCTGCTCCTTCCAGACACATGCATCGATGCATCGAACAACTCCTGCTTCCTTGTTCTCTTAGTCCCAGCCACAGTCTGCACCCGGGACACCTTCCCTTTTCCCACCCGACGTTCAAAGAGCTCCCGAAACCCTACCTCCCCCTTTGAAGAGAAGTGGTGATGTTGCCCTTTGCCTCCCAAACTCCACCCTGCCCCTGACTCCTTCATTCAACACACCCCACCAGATGCTGGTTACCGCTGGGCTGGATTCCCTCAGTATTAACACTACTCTGGCAGCTGCTTTACCTTTCACTGGGAAAAAGAGTGCCTAGTTATTCGTTTCCTCAAGGCAGCGGAAGACTCCAGGTTGGGCGGCCCCAGATCCACAAGATGCAGCCTTGTTCTGACACCTGGCCCAACAAAGGTTGGGGAAGGGGAGAAAGTCTGGACAGAGCACGCTGAGAGGCGGTGTGGTCAGGGGGCTGGGTTTTGGACCGCGGAGGCAGCAGTCTTCAAACAGTGGCCAAAAACGGCCCACTCCCTAAATCACGTCTCCCACGGCCAAGGCTCTTTGGCCTATTAGAAATCCCACCACTCGCTGGTGGCTACAAAGAGACATTTGTTCAGTATTTATTGGATGGCCTTCAATACTGCACAGAGCGTTTCTCTCAGACAACTGCCAATGATTAAAGGGCTCGAATCCCTCTGACAGCATTTAGCACCCTGGTGCTCAACTCAGACGCTTCTGATCATGACGAGGGTGATGCCCAGTGACGACAGCGGTTAAGACGATGACGACGGTGGAGGCGGTGGTGGTGATGATGGACACCCCCCGGGGCCGGGAAGTCTGGGTTCTAGCTTGGGGCGGCAGACCTGCCGTCCAGAGAGGCCCGACAACTAAAAATCCCGTGACTTCCCAAGGAGCAAAATGGTTCCCAGATCTACCTAAAAACACCTACTATGTAAAGGCACCGGTCACTACCAAAGCAACCTCATGTTTGTGGCCTGTGGAATGATGTGAAGAATGCCAGGATCTCAGCTTGGCTTGATCAAGCTTCCCCCCGCCCCGGAGGAACGCGATGAGCTTTGCGATCCTCGCCACAGCGCCCGGCGGGGTGAGAGGAACCAGAGAAAACGGAGGTGGGGGCGAGGGGGAAAGAGTTGAGGGTGGACGTGGATGAAAGAATCCAGATTCCCTCCATGATCAGTCCAGGCCCCCGCCTCCTGATCGACCAGTTCCACCGCCCAGGTGGGAACAGCTTTCCAGCCCCGGGTCCTCCGTCCGATTTCAGCCACGAAGGAAGTTGAGGAGAGGACAGTAGGCTGCAGAAAGATCTGCTCGAGCCCACCTTAAAAAGCCTCATCGGAACAACCGGCTGACCAGAGGGCCAGTTGGCCTGCAAGAGACCCCACCGATAACAGAGTTTCAAGGAGAGATCAGGAGGGGTCGGAACACGATAAAGATACCTGAGGGGACTAGAGCTGCAGGTAGCCCAAGTTCAACTGGAATGGTTGAATTTGAAAGGGAGGGGGCGGAGTTTGCCTCGGGTGGAGGGGGGGGCCAGGAATGGCCCCTGGCCACAGGAAACGGAGCGGAGGAAGAGAGGGCGAGAGGGCGATGAGGAGGAAGGCTCTCCCAAGACACCTCTTGCTTCGAGGAAAATCCCCTTTCTTCGGGGTCTCCCTTAGGGACCAAGCAACGATCTGCACTGCGCCGGCCGAGGTCCGGGCATCATCATCGGCCCGTGCTCATTCGGGACAGTTACTTTCTGGGTTCTCGCTTCTCAGAGGGAAGCTAGCAGGGCTGGCCCAAACGCGGCTCCGGGCGAGGCCAAGAGCGGACACCCTGACCCCAGAGTAGCCCTCACGCTCCCCCAGGCCCAAGGCACCGCTCTGCCACCGAGAAGCTTGGCGGGGCCGGGCCTGCCAAAGGCCGTGTTCGGGCTGTGCCGGCCGCCGGGCGGGGCTTCAGGGCCAGGAAAACTGTCTGCCTTTGCACGCTGGGAAAAGAAAACCACCAGAGCAAACAAGACCCAGAGGCTCCCTTTCCAACGGTGGCGGCGGCAGCCCTTACCTGACCAACGTCTGGTTGTGCAGGTCCCACACGGCAATGTTGCCGTCGCTGCAGCAGGAGAAGCAGACCTTGGAATCGGGGCTGATGGCCAGGGCGTAGCAGGCGGGGGCCGAGGACGTCAGCTCCGCTTTGATCCGCGGAGTGGGGGCCGCCAGGTCCCAAATGGATAGCGTGCTGGCTTCCCCTCCGACTATGAGGGTGCAGCCATCAGGCAGCAATTTACAGGAACGGATGTAGTTATCTCTGTTCTGTGTAATAAATACAGTTCAATTACGACAACGCCCTAGCAGGCAATAGATAATGCTGAGCTTCTCTTGCTACCTTGCTCTCAGGCTCTTAAGCTCGCCTTTCTCGGGTGCCGTCGCAGTGGCCAAACCCGCGGCTGACACCGAGCCCGCTGCCGGGTGACCCCGCCCCTCAATCTCCCTCGGGATCTTAGGCTCTAATCGCCACCCTCGCCTTCAGGTTCAGAGGCACTGCAATCGGCCTGTTCACCACCCCGATGGCTCTCGCTGGCGGCTGAGGGCGGGCCCACGGAGCCCGAAGAGGCGTCCTTCGACACGAGCGGACGAGCGCCCGTTGTGGACGGGCCCGGGACCGCTGCCCGAAGAGCGGGCCCCTTGGCTCTTGCTGTGTCTCCAGAGCCTACCTGCGACCCCTTCGGGCCCCCTGGGGTGAGCTGTCCCGAACACAAATGGGGGCGCGGCTGGGACAGCGCCCTGTTGGGGGGGGGGGGGGGGGAGAGGGGGGCCGCCGCTCCGAAGCCACATTCCCCGCCCTCTGTCTTCATTAGTCAGCAGAGAGGGGAGAGCTCTTAGCCCAGCCTAGTTTCTCCAGTTGCAAAACTGTTGCCGCTGCTGCTGACAGGAGCGAGGGAGGAGGCTCCGTTAATAGAAGATCTGCTTTGACAGGCAAATACGGTGTGATGGGAAGAGGCCTAGAGGTGCCGTTGAAGCCGATAAGGAGGGTGGTCTGTTGTTTGTTTTATTAAGTATTTCAGCCCCAAGAAGAGTCAAACCAATCCTGCCCCCTTGCCTGCCAATTCAGTGGCCGACATATCCTCTGAAGTGGTGATAGAGAGCAGATTTTCCTGACCTGTGCTGAAATAAAGGCCAGTGGTTTCTGGATCCTTTAATGAGTTATGGAACCTTTCCCCAACTGCCAACTGTTTGCGCCTCTGTGACTAAGAAAGGCGCCTGGTATCACTGCTACAGGGTGCGTGGCTTTTAAGCCTGAATTTGGCCCGCAAAAGATTCCTTCAAAGATCACTTGGTTGAAGGATTTTCAAAAAGAAAAAAAAGAAAAAAAAAAAAAAGACAGACTGAAAGGGAATTCAGGAGCCTCCTGGAATCTCTGTCCCTGATGTCCATGGAGCCCAGGAAGGTCTGGGAGAGGTGGCCGGGATGCATCTGCGGAAATCCACGATGGTCCGGGGACCGAGACGACCCAGGGCATACACCGCATATGTGGCATTCTGCCCTGTGCCGGAAAAGCATGGGGCGATGGCGGGAGCCTAGAGCACACTCTAGCTTAGTCTCCAACTCCGAAATGCCATGGCCCCTGGTCAAGGGAGAGGCCTCCCACTCACAGTCGATATCTGATTGAGTGCCCTGTTTTGACCTGTGAGATAGGGCTACTGGCAGGCAGAGGGCTGGGGGAGGATCCTTCGGCCTCTCTGTTCGAGGAATGGGGAAACCCCTCTTTCCCAAAAGTCCAGATAAAAAGCATCCCTGTGAATTATTGCTGAAAACTCCCATCCGCTCTGATACGATTATATCTGCTGTGACAGCGATAAATCAAACCTCTAAACTTAAGGGGGCACCAGGGGAGGAGAGGAGGGGAAATAAAATTAAAAACCCAACACAGGAAACAGAACTGGCTGCTATTTCCCTTGTAATATGAATAAAATCCAGGCCAGGACAGCTATTTCCTTATTGAGTCTCCAAGGAGAAATTACCCTTGTGCACAAGTTCCTGTTCACTTACCAGACAGTCCAGCTGAGAGACGGGGCTCTTATTGCCGGGTTGGCTGATGTCCCAGACTTTGACGCATCCCTTCCCCCCGGTGTACACGTGCCGGGTGGGGTTGCTGATGGTGACCGCACACACCACTTCCCCGTGATTGAGGGTGTTGATCTGACGGGCGTGACGGGGGATCCCGGGGCCGATGAGAGCGTCGGGGGGGAAAGGGACAGGCTGCATCTGACCGTCGGCAGTGACGTGGAAGGAGTATGCGCTTTGAGGGTGAGGGAGGATCCAGAGACGGAGAAAGTGCCGGGGAGCAAAGGGTATATGGGAGGAGAGAGAGACAGAGAGAGAGAGAGAGTGGAGAGAGAACTTATTACAAAATCCATCAGTAAGTCACATTACTAATTAATGAGCAACAAAATATCCCTGAATAGTTCCCTTTGCTTCATCCATGGCCTTGAAATTGATCTGAGTTGGATGCAAATTCAGTGGGGCAGTAATGAGTTCCATCCGACAGACCCGTTGCTGGTGTGTACGAGTCCTCTTGAGAGAGATGTAAAGCCAGAGCCTCCACGTGGGTCTCTTCACCAATCAATCAATGGTATTTATTGAGAGTTTACTGGGTGCAGAGCACTGGACTAAGCATTTGGGAAAACACAATTCAACAGTACAATACAACAACACAGCCCAAAGCCAAGAGTAAATATGTCCTGCTTCCTAGAAAAGCAGCAGGGCCTAGTGGAAAGAGCACAGGCCTGGGAGTCAGAGGGCCTGGGTTCTAATCCTGGCTCCACCACTTGCCTGCCCTGTAACCTTGGGCAAGTCACTTCTCTTCTCTATTCCTCAGTTCCCTCATCTGCAAAATGGGGATTCAATCCCTGTTCTCCCTACCATGAGCCCCATGGGGGACCTGATGATCTTGCATCTACCCCAGTGTTTACTAGTACAGTGCTTGGCACATAGTAAGCACTTAAATACCACAATTATTATTATTATTATTATTCCTAGATGTTCTGTGGCTCAATGCCCCAATCAAAGCAGAACTTTTTTCCGCATACAAGATCTGCCCAAGTTTCTGGGTTGGGGTGTGGCACCTAAAGAGTTTTGTTTTTTTTTTTTGCAGGGACCCTGACTTTCAGCTCCAGTAACTGCCCCCATAAAGGCTGCTCAACACCTCCCATGAAATCTTCCTCCTTTTTCCTGCGGGGTTCGGGGAACTCAGGCACCCACATAAGGGTGGGGGACAAGATCTTGCTGGACACAATGAGTGAAGGCCCTGGGAATGGTGATGTTTGGGGCTTGGTTTTTCTTGTCTCTCTGGTTTTTCAACTTACATCTTCTTGTCTACATATCAGAGAACAGATGCGCAGTGACAGACACCAGCTTAGCAGATGCATAAGCTTTCTTAGCTTAAAATTCAAATGGATGTCGTTATTTTGCCTTCATGAAAGCCAATTGCAAATGTAGTATAATCTTCGAAAATGACCACCCAAACACATGCACTGCCCAATTACTGATGCTTGTCATCGCCTAGTAAAACCAGACCCAATAAGTGATACTGAATGGGCAATCTGGCCCAAATCCCTTTGTTACTTTTTATTTGAATCATTTAGTCCGAGTAATGGATACCAGCCCAGTAGCCTTGGGAGACTGAAAAAGTCACCATAAGCCAAGCACCTCGCATGCACGGTGTCGTCGCCCTACTCTGTACCCAGCTCTGGGCCCTGCAAGATTCCTCTAACCCCACCGCCAGTCCAGGTGGATCCCCTGGACACTTCAAGAATGGTCGGGCCTCTAGAAGAGGAAGTAGGCAGTGAACAAGAGCTCAATCCTTCCCTTGGGGAAGTCTGAGCTAGGTGACACCTTTTTTTTTTCTTTTTTTAATAGTATTTGTTAAGCACTTACTATGTGCCAGGTACTGTACTAAGCGCTGGGGTAGATACAAGCTAATCAGGTTGAACACAGTCCCTGTCCCACACGGGACTCATGGTCTTAATCCCCATTTTACAGACGAGATAACTGAGGCACAGATAATAATATAATGATGATGATGTTGGTATTTGTTAAGCACTACGTGCCAAGCACTGTTCTAAGCACTGGGGTAGATATAAGGGAATTAGGTTGTCCCACGTGGGGCGCACAACCTTCAACCCCATTTTACAGATGAGGTAACTGAGGCACAGATAAACTAAGTGACTTGCCCAACGTCACACAGCTGACAAGTGGCGGAAGCAGGATTAGAACCCACGACCTCTGACTCCCAATCCCAGGCTCTTTCCACTAAGCCACGCTGCTTAAGTGACTTGCCCAAGGTCATGCAGCAGACAAGCAGTGGAGCCGCAAGTGAACCCAGGTCCTTCTGACTCTCAGATCCAGAAGAATAGGTATCGAATCCCCATTTAACAATTGAGGAAAATAAGGGACAGAGAAGTCGTGGCTTGCCCACTGCCACACAGCAGGCACCTGGTGGCGCCGAGAGGAGAACCCAAATCCTGACTCCCAAATCCATGCAATAGGCCACGCTGCTCCTCTGTGTGCTGAAATTGGATCTTGGGCCACGCCCAGAGAGCCAAACGCAATTCAGGTGACGCTGGAGAGCTGTCAAATTGGCTTTGAAACAGCCGGTCCAAAACATTTGTTTTGGACCAAAATCGGTGGTGAGGAACTTTCAGCTGAACAAATGCTTTCCTTACGCTGGGTCCCAACAGGCAGCCGGGAACCTATCAATCAGCCTTTCTCTGCTTGCTGAAAAACCATTGGGAGCTCTGTGAAAGTTGCACTTGCCTCTGCTTCCAACAGTTCTTTACGTGCAGGATAGACTCTTTCATTTGACACCTGCTTATTTTACAGACCCTACAGGCTGAATTAAAAACAGATTCCGGAGGAAGATCAGCCCACTATGTCCACAGCAATCTTGCCAGTCATCACCCAGGTGTCATTTGCTTTACACCTTCTGGGGGGATGGAAAGAGGGTGAGGGAAAACTGATCTGCCAAGCAGGCAGCTATTGTCTGAGGCAGCAAGGACTCCTGTCGCCAAGGGACACCCCCCCCCCCCCACCACCCCAAACACCCGCACGTTCATCTATCAAGTGTATGTGCGTGGGGGGGGGGGCGCACATGCATCATGCACAAGAAGCTGGAAAATGCCTGCTGTGCTGGAAACCCCAATCAAATGAGCCAATGGGGCACTGTGCCAGGACTACACAACTGATTGACATTGTCTGACAGGACCCAAATGGGAGGCTCAATCGGATGGGGAAAGACAGCCAAAATGGAGGACAACTAGACAACCAGACCCAGCTTACATTCATCTGTGAAACTATCACTGATTTTAGCAAGTGATAACCTTGCCAATTCGATGGAACACTGTGGGGAATAATAATTAAAAAAGAACACACACACCAAGAATGAGAAAACATGCCAAGAAATAGACTTTCTTTGCCGATCTGTATTCTCTTCTCTGCCAGGAAGAACTCCAAAGAGGAAGAGGGAAACCAACTTCTGGCAGTTGGCTTTAGGAAATTTCTAGAGTGACTGTTGGTTCATAGCCCAACACCCCTGCCGAGGAAGTCAAGGTAAAGTTGAGGCGAGAACTGCTGACAGAAGATGAAAATATGATATCAGATAACCATGGCAGAGGATGGAAGAGATCGAGACATTGCCAAAGGAGTGGAGGAGTTTAAAAGGGCACATTTGAAGGCTTTTGAGGGAATTGGGGAGTTTGAAGAAGGGGGGGGGGGGGGGGGAGCGTGAAGAAATCAAGGCATTTAAGAATGCACAGGAGTGGCTGAAAAGAAAACAAGAAGAGGCGCCTAATGAGACATTTCGACAGGGCTGGCAGACTGAATGTTACTGGATTACCCTTCGAGGGTACCTACTGCCAAGGCCAGCTAATTTGGGACAATGCAGCCTCAGAGAACTGACATCTCCTGTGGCTTTCTGGGTCAAGTGGCACTGGGCCAGGGTCACTGGTATTGCTGGAAACAGGATTAAGCACTGAAAAAGAGTGAACCCCACCAGGCCTCTTAGATTTGAAAAACAAAAACAGAATGAGACCGGTTAGGAGAAAGAGCCTTTCATTTATTAAGTGCAGAGCAGAAGGTGAAGCAACAGAAAGTAAAGAGTTCCCCATTGGGAATTCTTGCACCAGTAGCGGGCCAGAAAACAAGAATGGGTTCCTAGGAAGCCGCTTATTTTTCCCTAGCAGGAACAGCTACTCCTAATGAGTCCACGCTGTTCTGGGGCCAAAAGAAAACAGGTGGTCACAGAGTTGTTGGTCCATTGGAAAGAGATCTGAATTGTAGGAACAGAACGAAGGAGTAGAAATGGAGAACTCTAACAACTAGACGCCATGGTAACTGCCAACAGACCGCCTTGGTAATACGGTACTGTGTTTGAAATATTTCTCCACTGCAGCAGAGGGATTGCTGCTTCGCACGTGGTGTCGCCACTGCCACACAAACCAGATAATTTTAAAAACGTAAAGAGCCAACATATTGTTAGTCAGCAGGTCACTAACCCCCGTCTCTGTTGCTGGGGATGCGCTAGCTATGTTTTCTACCTAGAAATTACATAAATAAATGAAATTAAAGGAGCTACACTGAAGGCACCTTGGAAGCAGGGACTATACTTAATATCTCTATTGTACCTCCAAAGCGCCCGATACAATGCTCTGCACCAATCAATGGTACTTATTGAGCACTTACTACATACAGAGCACTGTATTAAGTGCTTGGGAGAGTCCAAACCAACAGAATTGGTAGGCACATTGCCCACAAGGAGTTTACAGTCTAGAAGGGGAGACAGATACTTAAAGAAATTACAGATATGAACACGAGTGCTGTGGGGCTGAGGGTAGGGTGAATATAGCAAATGCTTAAAGGGAACAGATCCAAATGCAAGAAGGGTCTTAATCTGCACAGTTAAGCACTCAACAAGTATGACTGATTACCAGTAATTGCAAAGGGCCCAAGGAGCAAATGGTCCATCTCCACGGCAACTGCTGTCACACCAACGATGGATAGAGCCATGAGACAGAAGACCAAACAGGATTCCCCAATGTATCGCTGACAGAGATGTACACTTGAGGCTGCCATTTGGAATTGCATCAATCTGAGGGGCTACTCCGAGAAGCTTGACTTTGAAGGAACTGGGGAGCATATATGTGACCTGGTCTGGGTGACCCTGGGACAGATCTTCTTCCTCTCCGACAGTTTCGGGAAAACATTGTGGAGGCTCCTTCTCATCTTTGGTACAAGTCTCGAACTTCCAGAGAACTCGCGAGGAATCCCGAGGGCCAGAGTAGCTTAACTCTTAAGTGTTGGAAGCCCTCCAAGGGTAACCCACAATGAAATGATCCAGATTAGAAATTTCCAGTAAAGAAATGTTGATAAGCATTACTGGAATGAGGGGCCCATGCAAGTTCATTTCACCAAGTGATTCAATCAGTCTGCACGTACTGGCTGAATGCCTATAGTCAGTTCTTCGTCCCCTTCTGTTCTCCATCTATACGCACTCCCTTGGTGAACTCATTTGCTCCCAGGGCTTCAACTGTCATCTCTATGCAGATGACACCCAAATCTACATCTCTTCCCCTGTTCTCTCTCCCTCCCTCCAGGCTCGTATCTCCTCCTGCCTTCAGGACATCTCCACCTGGATGTCCGCCCGCCACCTACAACTCAACATGTCCAAGACTGAGCTCCATATCTTCCTCTCAAACCCTGTCCTCTCCCTGACTTTCCCGTCACTGTGGACGGCACTACCATCCTTCCCGTCTCACAAGCCCCCAACCTTGGTGTCATCCTTGACTCTGCTCTCTAATTCACCCCACACATCCAATCCGTCACCAAAACCTGCCAGTCTCACCTTCACAACATTGCCAAGATCCGCCCTTTCCTCTCCATCCAAACCGCTACCTTGTTGGTACAATCTCTCATCATATCCTGACTGGATTAATGCATCAGCTTCCTTTCTGATCTCCCATCCTCCTGTCTCTCCCCACTTCAGTCAGCTGTGTAACTGTGGGCAAGTCACTTAACTTCTCTGTGCCTCAGTTCCCTCATCTGTAAAATGGGAATTAAGACTGTGAGCCCCACGTGGGACAGCCTGATTCCCCTGTGTTTACCCCAGCGCTTAGAACAGTGCTCTGCACATAGTAAGCGCTTAACAAATACCAACATTATTACTTCACTCCGCTGCCCGGATTACCTTTCTACAGAAACGCTCTGGGCATGTCACCCCCCTCCTCAAAAATCTCCAGTGGTTCCCTATCAACCTTCGCATGAAGCAAAAACTCCTCACTCTTGGCTTCAAAGCTCTCCATTCCCTTGCACCCTCCTACCTCACCTCCCTTCTCTCCTTCTAAAGCCCAGCCCGCACACTCCGCTCCTCTGCCGCTAACCTCCCCAATGGGTCTCATTCATGCCTGTCCCACCAACTCCCCGCCCATGTCCTATCTCTGGCCTGGAATCCTCACATCCGCCAAACTAACTCTCTCCCCACGTTCAAAGCCCTACTGAGAGCTCACCTCCTCCAAGAGGTCCTCCCAGACTGAGCCCTCCTTTTCCTCTGCTCCTTCTCCCCTCCCCATCGCCGACTCCCTCCCTCTGCTCTACCCCCTCCCCACCCCACAGCACTTGTGTATATTTGTACATATTTATTATTCTATTTATTTTATTGATGATGTGTACATATCTATAATTCTATTTATCTATTTTGATGCTACTGATGCCTGTCTACTTGTTTTGTTGTCGTTTTCCCCTTTCTAGACTGTGAGCCCGTTGCAGGGTAGGGATTGTCTCTATCTGTTGCCGAATTGCACTTTCCAAGTGCCTAGTACAGTGCTCTGCACACAGTAAGCGCTCAATGAATACGATAGAATGAATGAATATAGGATTAGCATCATACTGAGCACTTGGGAGTTTACTTGCACGTTAAAAAATGGACAGTCACTGCTCTCAGGTAGTTGACAATCTAATAGGAGGGAAGATAGATTAAAAGCTGACACTGTAAAAATACAGACAGACCCAAATTTCAAGAGGAAGAAAGACTTGCCTGAAAGAGGCATGGCAACGAGAAGAGAGGGGAAGACTGTTCTACACATGAGGGAAAACTTGGGCAGAAGTGTAAGGAAGCTGGGACAGCAGTTGCATATCAGTGCACTGTAGGAGATGAGTGTAGACCAATCGGGTGGACCCAGCTTCGAAGGCCCCGGGCGGGACTCCCTATCTCAACGGAGAATGGGGAACTACTGCGGGGGGATTATGGGACATACTGAGTGCTTACTCTGTGTCAAACCCTGTGCAAACAGGCTGGAGCGCAGGTTTGCCTGGGTGGGGAAGTGGACAGATCTTCAGAGGGGCCGCTTCAAACAATGTACCTCCATCTTTACCCTCCCTGGTGGCCCCGCCAGAGGCTGATGTGTCAGCCGGAATGGCTTGGGTAGCCACCCTCTGGCAGGCAGGCAGGTTGTCAACCCCCTATGCTAGCTCGTTACAGAATTCTACATGGCCAAAAATGATATTGATTTATGTCACCAGTGTTACACAAAATATGGGAGGGAGGAAACAATTTACTAAATCATTAGAGAATTTGACACAGTCAAAGGTTAAATTAAGTCCCTTGGTAAAGAGACTAATATTTTTGGTCTGTCAAGGGTTTCCTGCCTGCCAGTTCCTAAAATAAACTCAATTTGCCCTGATCCCACAAAGAGCTCTTTAGCATTTAGACCCCTGGTGCTGGGGTGCTCGCTGTGCCCTCTGGCTCTCCTCAAATGTGGCATTTTCACTAACAAACAGCAGACAACTCCATGCAAATAGGCTGTTTGCCCATTTACAAGGGATTTAGTGGTGAGAGATCAGATTTGAGACCAGAGCGGATGGCATTAATGAAATCGCAAGGGGGAAAAAAAAAGAGGAGGAAAATATGCTCAAAATAAACCCACTGAACATCTTACAATTTCAGCCTCATTTGGAGGTTTGCCACGAGTCAGCACTTCTGATTCAACCGAGGGTTGCTTTTTTTTTTCTTTTTTTTTAATATTCCAGATTCCAAACGGCCTTGCGAGGAGCATTTTTGTTTGTAAATGAGCACACGCATTCTTTCTGTTTTTTCTGGAAAACCAATGGAGAACCTCTTTAAAGTGGGGAGATACTGGGTTCCAAGAGAAACCCAACAGTTGTGAGATGTAAGAAAATCACCTGGTTAATAAGCTTTGGACAACTGTGCCCAAACTCAAAATTACATTTGTTTCCAGTAGCTATCCAGTTGAATCCCACATCCAAGAAGCAGGCCTTTGGGGCCCTAGACTGAAAGCTCCTTGAGGTAAAGATCACAACTTACCTACTTTATCGCCCTCTCCCATGTGTTTAATAAAGTGCTCTGCTCAATACATACCGTTGCTCTGTGTCACCCTCGCACAAGGATTTGCACCTTATATTCACTCCTCCCTCAGTCCCACAGCACTTATGTACATATCGATAATTTATTTATATTAATGTCTGTCTCCCCCTCTAGACTGCAGGCTCACTATGGGCAGGGAACGTGTCTACCAACCGTGGCATATTGTACAGTCCCAAGTACTTGAGTACAGTTCTCTGCATACAGTACGCACTCAGTAATGCCACTGATCGATTGACTGGAGAGGAGGGAGCAAAGTGAAAGAAAGGTCTTTCTCTCTCAATGCACAAACCAGTCAGGGCCACCAAAGGGAAGAGCCCACAGGAATGGAGGAGGCCTTGGCTCTTTCAAAAGATAGATTGGTGTATAGGTGTATAACCCAAGATTTGTCAAGATTTCCCCAACAGGGGCTAGGAGCGAGTTTACTAAGTAACCTGGGGCATTGGCAGAATGGATTTCTACAGAGAGGAGGGACAAGGAGAGAGAAAAGAGGAATAGTAAAGCAGTTCAGACACAGCTCCCTTGATGAGAGGCCAGCCCCACGTAAATACAGCTCATGCGAAATAGATTATCTATAGATTTAGCAAGAGTAAAGTGGCTCAGACACAGCTGCCTTTGATGGGAGGCCAGCCCCACAAATACAGCTCACCCAAAATAGATTATCTATAGATTTTATCAGCCAGCAGGCTCAGAGACTGGTGCTGGGCTAAAACCACTGGTAGCTCTCCCTATGACTAAGACACATAGATATGCAGCAGATAAAGTGCAATGAAGAGGATGGGAGCTGTTCAGCAAAACAGCATAGCCCTGATTCTCACTACCAAGGAAGCCAGTTTGGAAAGAAGTGTGGCAAGTGGAGGAGCAAGACAGTACAATCAGGAAACAAGAGATGCGAAGCAAAGAAGCATCTCTTCACTGATATCCCTTTATTGCAGAAAAGCCAAGAATGCTATTTTCCTTTGTAGCAAAAGATGGCTTGCCAAGAGGCTATTTTACTTGAAATGAAGTTAATTCCCACCCCCTCCCACCTCCTCCCCATCCCCCAAAAATACTCTATGATTTATTCAAACCCAATTCAAGTGGAAGATTTTATATCATTATGTGATTGGTATTCTAAACCTATGTTGAGGTGATGGTAGAGCCCACAGTGGTACATCAAACTCCAGTGCATTCTGGGATTATCTGATGCCCTAAAATCTAGCCCTTTCTAAAAGTGAAACACTGTGGCCTTGTGGAAAGAGCACAGGGGCTGGGAGCCAGGAGATCGGGGTTCTGATCCCAGGTCTGCCACTTTGGCCTCTCGTGTGACCTTGGGTAAGTCAGTTCACTTCTCTGTCCTTCCATCCCCTCATCTGTAAAAAGGGCACACAGTAAGCAGCTACCAAACACCACAATTATCATTAAAATCCGGAACCGTTTGAGCTGGCCATCGCTAATGAAAACATCACTTCCTTCCTCCTCTTGGGGGGTAGGGGTGGGGGTTGGGGGGGAGCAGGAAACAGGGCCAGACTCCTGTGCCCTTCTCAAGAGTTTCAAGGGGTGGAGAGTGCGTAGCAGGAAGCAGGCTGGGCTACAACTGGAAGGAAAACAGCCACTTCGAACACTTCTCTCCGGCTCCCTGAGGCACTCTTACTGCAATGCCCAGAAAGACCAAAATGAAGCCAGACCCCAGCCTAGTCCACAGCCTAAGCTGGAGGCCTGAGAGGCTTGCATCACTGTTACTGCAGAGGTGCCAATCGTATTGGAGGCTTCATGAAGGCTAGTAACAATATCAACAGCAATAAAACAGAGAAACACTCCTGGCGACGAGAGGGCTGTCCTCGCAGCCTTTCTGCCTTGTTTTTCACAATCACCTCAGTGTCACTACCCTCCGTAGGAATATACAAAGGGGACTCGTGTTAAACCAATGTTTTTCAAACTAGGGTGGGAGGGGGTGATCTCAAAGTACTGTATCACAGATTAGTGAAGCTGCAGAGGACTCAACAGCTGTAGTGAAGTGCTATGATGACCAGGAGGTTGTGGGATACTTTGGGAAGCTATGAGCCAAAAATGCTGGAGAAGCCCTGGGTTTCGCTGACCAACAATGCCAGTTTCCTCTTCTACCGGGTCTGAGGATTTAGACTGAGAACAGAGATTTTGAGGTACTCATCCTGCTTCCCGGAACTCTTAAAAACCTCGGACTGAGCGGGGCACCGAAGTCTAACGAAGAGAGCGAAGAGCCAGGAATAGTGGCCTGGAATGTTATCAACCCATTTCCGTAAGGGTGCTCCCTGGGCCGAGGAGGAGTGACCGAGCCCGACGCGACAGACCCTGTAGGCATGTCCAAGGAGCAGAGTTCTCCCAGTAAAACAAATTTCCATGCTCTTTGGGCAAATTATAGCTTAGCCAAGTTAACCTCGGCCCACACTTACAAATCTGTGGTTTCAGAGATATTCTAGCCACAGAAATTTGAGCTCTCTTTCTTAGAATGGAAGTTTTCATTTCTGGAATTTCTCCAATTTAAGCTCCCCGGCTGTTACACTGTGATCATCCCAATACGCTTCCTGGAAATCTGTTAGGTATGATCTTCATCACTGTTTGGCTCAATCTGATTTACCCCATGGAATGTTTAGCATGATTTTATTCAGCTAGTGTTTTTCAGTCCCAACTGCTTCCTTTGCCTAGAGACTTCTCAATCAACCAAGCCACCAGTGGTATTTATAGAGTGCTTACTCTGTCCAGAGCACTGTACTAAGCACTTGGGAGAGTACAGTATAGTGAGCTGACCTGATCCCTCGCCCTCAGGGAGCTTACAGTCTGTTGTGTGCCAAGCACTGTATTGAGTGCAACAGAGTGAGTAAGCACAATCCCTGACCTCCAGGAGCTTAGAATCCAGCAGGGGCTTTTCCGCACGGGCACCTCTATTTCTACCTGAACATCAACAGTATTTCACTTGAGGACGCATTTCACCTACACTAGACTATGTGAGAATCAGAGCAATCAGTGGTATTTAGAGAGCACATACTGTGCACAGAACACCGTACTAAGCACTTGGGTGAATTCAATAGGATCCTTGCCCTCAAGGAGCTTACAGTCAATGAGAATTTAATTCCAAACCCATCAGTACGGGGGAGCAATAAAAATGACGGTGGGAATGGGCGTGGCTTTCTGGATGAGGCTAGCCTGCAAAAATTAATGCTCTACAGCCTGGAATGATGAAGGCAACAGGAAACAGGAATGAAGCTTACAAGGGATTTTCGGTAAAAGGCAATACGTCCTTAATCAGGAGAATGGACAGCGCACCTTCTAGACTGTGAGCCCGTTGTGAGCAGGGATTGTCTGAACTGTACTTCCCAAGAGTTTAGTACAGTGCTCTGCACACAGTAAGCACTCAATAAATACGGATCAAATGAACGAACTTTTCATTCAAGCACCTACCGGTGCCACCGCCAAGAGACAGAGTACGGGAATGGGTGGGCTATGGGTCTGACCTATTATGACAGGGCTTTATGTTTCTCTAGACTGTGAACTAGTTGCAGGCAGGGAATGTGTCTCCCAACTCTGTTGTACTGTACTCTCCCAAGCACTTCACGTGGAGTGCTCTGTGCACAGTAAACACTCAGTAAGTACCACAGATCGAATGATCATATATTCTGATCGTGACTCAGGCACAATAGTTTCTCCCTAACCCATTTGGAAAGGTTTCCATTTGCAACCGCATCACAGTGAGTGGGGCAAGTTTTAAATGAGCCACTTAGCATAATGCAACCGGACTAATCGATTCAAGCATAAGTTAAGGCTAATAGTGATGAGGACTTTGAGGAATTATTCAGAAATACATTTCTTATATCAGTGTTACATGACATTACTGAAGAAAATGGAATTCTAAAACCTCTAAGAGACTCGACTTCTATTTTTATTTAGTTTTAATAACAAGCTATTCATCATCTTGAATGAATTCCAATCGAAATGGCCAGCATTTGTGTGTGTGGGGGGGGGGGCGCGCAGAATCTCACTGAACAGTGGCAAAGATGGTGTTTTATCGCGTTCAGACATCTGCTATTTTAAGGAGTCTTTTAAATTACATAGCTGTTTATCAATGCCACAGAAGGTACCTCTATTCCAGTTCTCCTATTTTGTGCCCTTTATATACCTTTATGCAATATCTCTTCCTATGCCTTGCCAACAGATGTACTCAGGAAACCTTTGAGAACTACCTCAATTTCTACAGTTTGGTATCTGGTAGTTTCATTAAACTTTCACTTCTTCCAAAATCAAGGGTTACATCACACACTATTAGTGACAGATGCTCAGGCAGCCAGAAAATATTTTCATTTCAAGTATTTCCAAGAGTTTATTTCCCCCAATCACATCACCACTAAAGGCTCAAACGCATTGGCCTTTTCCTTTTGAAATAAGCACTCTACTGGGAAAAAGGACACTAAATGATTTTTTTTCCCTTACTTTCCCCAACATTAACAGCTTCTTTCTAGAAATAGCTAAATGTATGAGTTCACCAACAGTGCTCACAGGGAGACATGACACCTACCAGTTATGCATTTAGAGAAAACTTTAACACTTAACAGGAGAAGACAACAGAAAAATCTCCTTGGAAACCCCCAAGACACCATCCCCTTTAGAATTCCTGCTTGCTGTTTGCTGACACAAACGCTCTGTTTAAAACACGACCAAGGAGTTAAAGGTACTTACGGCTTTCCCCCGGGGATTCCTGCCAGGTTTGGAGGGATTGTGGGTACTCTCATGTGAGGGGGAGGATCAAACCCAACCTGAAAATAAAAACAATGCATCACAGGCCAAGGTGTCAGATTCAGGGAGTGGCAAGGCAAACATTTTGTTCACTTCTGCGGTCTATAAAAATATGCAGGGTACACAAACCTGCCTCAGGCAGTACCCCTTCACAGGTAATTGTTTTTTTCTATCCACGACAGGAAAAATACGTTTGAGAACTTTGGCATTTCCCATTATTTTTCACATTTCCACCCCAGAAGCAGTACAAAAACTCTTAAGTACTTGTTCCCCCAAACACTGTCTACTTACCACTGAAGCTGGAAAAACTAAATTTACAATAAGGATCTGTTTAGCATGCTTGGCCTTCTCTTGGGATTTAGAATGTCCTATTTTTTCCAACCACACGGACACATAGAGCAAAAAAGCCACAGATCTACGATCTACCAAACTCAAACTTAAAGACAATCGATATGTATATATATGTATATATATATATGTGTGTGTGTGTGTGTATATACATACATACACATACATAAAACACATGAAAACATACACACACTCACACCAATAAAACAAATCTGGTTTCTATCCTTCCTGGCTTTCAGGAAATAATGATACCTTCCTCCTGGAAAGATTGAGGCCAAGCCATCCCACGGCTCTCGTTAATTTTTCTATCCTGGTGGCTTCAAGAGCTTAAAGGCACCAGGACCTACTAATGGCTATTATAAGCACGGTAAGATAGAGCTGCCATTTTTTTCCCAATGTTTTCTTTTAACTTTAAAAAAAACGATAAAAGTGAATAAAAAGCCTTCTGTGAGCTGCAAGATTCATTTAAGCAGTCTTAAAAATGCCCGTTGGTGGGAGGAAACCAGATGTCTCCAGGACCACTGAAGTGCTTTGTAGCTTCTATACACTGCCTTGTTTCATCTACAAAATCAATAAAACAAAACCCAGTTTGGCATTTCTTAATGACCTGGATCGTGGGGTGAGGGCTGACAAAAACTGAAACGCACGTAAATACACTGCGGGTCTTTGTTTCTGAGCTGTGGCTTCACTTCCTCCCAACCACGGAGCAGAGGGAAGTATACAAGGGAGCAGTCAGCCCTTGGTCCAGGGAGTTTGACAGGGCTAAATGGAGCATGAGGCTTTTCCCACTGAACCAAAACCCATCCGACGGAGATGGCAAGCAGCGTGTGGCCTACCATCGGGGAGCGGCCATAGGCGACCACGGCGGCTGCAGCTGCGGCAGCGCTCATCTGGGGAGACATGTTGTGTAAGCTCGCGTACGCTGCCCCGGGACTGGTCAACTCTCCATTCATGCCGGCGTGAGGGACCATTCCAAATGGAGTCGGGTAGGGGCCAGGCACTGCCAGGGGCGTCCTCAAACCAGCAGCTGTAGCAGAACAAAACATTCGTGGCTTAGGGATGCCGATTTTGAGGGGAAAGGCGATGGTCTGCCCCCACCCCCACCCCCTTGCATCCTGGGAGATAGAGACATAGACAGAAGAAGCGCAGGGAAGAATGTTAACCCCACCGTCGGTTTGTGCGCATCTCTCCCTAACAGCTCGAAGCTGATTCACGTTCTGACAGTAGACCTCAGAGACAGGTATAATGACAGAGGCTCTACGGATGGGGAAATGGGTACACAAAGAGCAGGGATTCTCCCTGGCCCCATTTCCCATAAGGGTCTCCTCGAAAGAAATCCAACCTTATCCTCTTTACCCCCATTTCCTTTCCCTGAGCAGAATTCCAAACTTGGCACGGTCCCAGGTAATGGGTAAACCAAAGCACATCTACCTTGTGCTGGAGAGGTGGTGGCTTGGGGGGAGGGGGAGGGTGGGTAATCCACCATAGTGTTCATTTTCTTCCCATTGCCCAAATCTACTCTGCCCCGGGCCATATTTTGTTTTGCCCTTGCCCAGACCGTGGGTTCTGAGTTTCTTCTCACACTTGCTTCTCGGGTCACATTCAGCCCGCTGCCTCTGAGAGAGACAGCTGGTACCCTAAAGGATCCTACCTACTCGAGACCGAGCAGCCGCCAAACCGAGCCACAAGCGTCCTGGCCGAGCCAGCCACTTTGAGCAATATCGGCTGACTCGTACCCGCAATAATAGGCCGGTGGGACGCTTCCTTTCAGAATAATCACTCAGGAACGTTCTTGAAGTCTCCATCATTGGGGTTATTTGGAAATAAGATAAAAGCTGAATGTAAACAGTCTGGACCAGAAAAGGGGTGCAGCTGCTGGGCACCAAATAGGAACATCTGTTTCTTATCAAGACTTCTCCGTGCTACGCGTGAGAGTGCGTTTAATATTCATGGAGGAATTACGTCAGGACGAGATTAGCAGAAGACTAATCAAGCACAGAAAGAGAGAAATAAGAGGCAATGTGTGCTACCAGCTTGGTTCACGAGGGGGTCCATTGATGGAGGTTTGCCAAGGTTTGGACGGAGTCCTGGAGTGGCACTGGTGCCCGGAGTTGGCACATCATTCCGAGGAGTTGGTGTGCTGGATTTCAGAACGGGCGTGCTGGCTTTTTCATGCTGGTATCATTAAACAAATTAAATGAGTATTATTTTTAATCCAAGCCATATTACACAATTTATCACAACAGCAGCTGGAATGCTGGGCACCTACTACCTGCTCCCGCAGCCAACTGTCATAAATCCACACAACGCTGACAGCATTAACTGGCGAGGGAGAAATGCTGACCCTTCCTCTTCCTGCCAGAATTAAAACTCCAGCAAGAAATACAGAAGGTGGCCTCGCTCTTTCCTCTGCAGTTTTTTAAAAGTATTTTTCATCAAGCCTAGGAGTCTTGAATTAGCAGGGGTTTCAATTTCTTAAGAAGAGTTCAATCATGTCCCCCTCCCCCTACCCACATCCATTTCTGCCCCACCTCCAATACTGAATGGCCTTGTTCACGGGATACACCTTGGGCCTTTGGGGAAGCCCTCTTGGACAGACCTCCAGAAATAATAATAATAATAATGATAATAGTAACTGTGGTATTTGTTCAGGGCTTGCTCTCCGCCAAACACTCTAGTGAATACAAGATAATCAGGTCAGACAAAATCCCTGTCTCACATGAGGCTCCCAATCTAAGAGGAAAGGAGAACAGATATTTAATCCCCATTTTAAAGATGCGCAAACAGACAGAGATAAGTGACTTGACCAAAATCACTCAGCAGACAAGTGAGGGAGGTAGAACCCAGGTCCTCTGGCTCCCAGGCCAGTGTTCTCTCCACTAGTATGCTAATACCCTCTCCCCACTCTCTCCCCCTCCAGGCCACATTGAAGGAATGGGTGCCCTACTCTGGCCTAACCCCTCCAATGAAAAAGCTGATCACATATTCCCAAACATCCAATCTTCAGGGTTCTTTACTCCCCGAAAAAGTCATGCCTCTCCTCTGACACAATCACCCCCTACCCAGGGCTTAGGAATCGGGCCTACTAACTCTATGGTACTTTCCCAAGCACTCAGCACAGTGGTCTGCACACATAAGACTATAACCAGTGAGGGCAGAGAACATGTCTGCTAACTCAACTGTATCTCACCCAGCAAGCACTCAATATATATTCCCCCCTTTCACCTCCCCTCAGCTAAGCTCCCCTTTCGCCCCCCTTTCCCTCTGCTCCTCCCCCTCTCCCTTCCCCTCCCCTCAGCACTGTGCTCGTCTGCTCATTTGTATATATTTTTATTACCCTATTTATTTTGTTAATGAGATATACATCACCTTGATTCTATTTATTACTATTGTTTTAATTAGATGTACATCCCCTTGATTCTATTTATTGCTATTGTTTTTGTCTATCTCCCCCGATTAGACTGGAAGCCTGTCATGGGCAGGGACTGTCTCTATCTGTTGCCGATTTGTACATTCCAAGCGCTTAGTACAGTCCTCTGCACATAGTAAGCGCTCAATAAATGCTATTGAATATAGCACTGATTGTTGACGTGGAAATGCCCTCTCCCATACAGAGAAATAAAGCAATCGCCCTTCCCAGGGGCCACACATCATTCCCGATACTCACCAAACTCATTTCTTTGGATTTCAAAGAGGTGGAACTGGCTGAGGAGGCCGTGGAGGCTGGGCTACTTGAAGCATCTTTCTTCAGCAGGCGGCTTTTGTCGATGCCATTCTCCCGGGGGGAGTGAGTTGGGCTTGCCCGTGGGGACGAGGGATCCTCCATAAAGAGAACCAAAAGCCAATAAGGTTTTAGGATGAATGGTCCACACTCCCCCTTCCCTCCCCCCAGTCCCAGTTCCTGACTCTTCCTGATTCTCAGGCCCCAAATGAATTTCTTAAGCCTCCAGGGAAATACTAAACAGCTTAGACAGTGAGGCTTAGTCCTGTATTGCTCTTTGATGGTCCCCCTTTAGAACAGGAAATGCATACTTGTACCAGGGACTAACAATGGCATCTCTATTCTACCTAAGAACAGCAGGTGACCATGAGCCCCTTCAACCTGCTGGTCCAAGAAAAACATTAACAGCTGTACAAAGACAGCCCGGCGTTCCATCTTCTCCCTCTCCAGAACCACAAAGCACAAGCTGTGGGTGGCATCCAAAGCCTGGTGAGCCAATGTGATGCTTGAAAATGCAAACCCAATTTTCAAATCCAAAGAGACAAGATTAGCAAGATTTGTCAAGTGCAAACTAATAATCTTATGACATTTGGGGCATGTTCTTATTTTTTCATTCACCACCAAATGAGACCCTTTTTCTTGCTGAGATGGAATGCATGGCAAGACCTTTGTTTGGGTGTCAAATTTGGACATAGAAAATAGTTACCTCATTGGATACGTCCACAACCAAGTTGTCATCACTTTTATCACCATCACTGTCCTAAAAAGGAGTGTTTTATTTCAGTTAGTGGGGGATAGAGCAGAGAAAAGGGAAGTCCCCATTTAGGCTGCCTGTATGCCTGAGAAACACATTAATCATATGAAGCTCCCGGCCCTTGCCCACCACCAAACAGCTGTTGACTGTTCCCCAATTCCAGTCCCACAGAATCAAATAACTTAAGACTTGTATGCCCCTTCCCCACATCTCCGATAGCTCTAAGGCTATTTTCTATACCCAACAGCCCTTTTCAGTCTGGAACATACATGACCTCATAGAAAGAGGTGAGATTGTTTCTCTTTTGGGCTGTTAAAGCTATTACCAAAACAGGAGAGTCAAATGGAAAAAATAAAAAATACAAGGGATTTTTTTTTTCCCTGGCTGCCATTTTCACCTTGAAGTCAGCCAAGTTAAAGACCCTTAAGTGGTCGTTTTAAGCAACCCTCAATTGCTGGCAGAGACCACCTACCAAATTGTGCCAAACCAACTCCACACACAAAATCCAAACCCCATTGCTTTATAAAATGGGATTCGCCAGCCAAACTTAGATTCTGGCGCAATGAGGACGGCCCTCCAAGCTAGCATTTTTTGGACAAACTTCCCAAACTGGAGAAGCAGTATGGCCGAGTGGATAGAGCAATGGCCTGGGAGCCAGAAGAACCTGGGTTCTAATCCTGCTCCACCACTGGTCTGCTGTGTGATGCTGAGCAAGTCACTTTAATTCTCTGTGCCTCAGCTACCTCATCTGTAAACTGGGGATTAAGTCTGTGAGCCCTGTGTGGTACAGTGACTGTGTCCAACCTGATTAACTTGTATCTACTCTAGCGCTTAGTACAGTGCTTGGCACTTAGTAAGTGCTAAAAAAAATAACACTTACCACGCCCCCAAAAATAACCTAAATCCACCCTCTTCACTTGCTTTCTGATCCCTTTTTTTGGTTTGGCTTTTGTTTTTTGAAAAGGAAAAGAGGAGAGGCAATATACAGAGAACCTTGGCAGATGGAACCCATCGTTGAACTTTAATAATAATAATAATGTTGGTATTTGTTAAGCGCTTACTATGTGCAGAGCACTGTTCTAAGCGCTGGGGTAGATACGGGGTAATCAGGTTGTCCCACGTGAGGCTCACAGTCTTAATCCCCATTTTACAGATGAAGGAACTGAGGCACAGAGAAGTTAAGTGACTTGCCCACAGTCACACAGCTGGCAAGTGACAGAGCTGGGATTCGAACCCATGACCTCTGACTCCGAAGCCCAGGCTCTTTCCACTGAGCCATGCTGCTTCTCTGCAGGGGTAACACATTGCCTCAACTTGGGGAAAATGTCAAAGGTTCATTGCTTTTGGAGTAGTGGCTTGATTTCATTGGCCAAATACTAAAGTTGGCATAGGGAGAAAGAGTGGAGGATTTCTTCCTGACCCAGAGTACGTGACTTCCCTTAAAGTAAATGAAGAGAAGCGGAGTCTAGAGAGAATCGAGTCAATGAAGAAAGTGGGACACTGGAAAGAGCCAGACATCTGGAATGGAATCCACCAATCTCTGTCTCCCTCTCTAGACTGTAAGCTCCTTGGAGCAGGGAATGTGTCTACCAACTCTGTTGTAATTTACTCTCTCAAGCACTTAGTGTAGTACTCTGCACATAGTAAGCGCCCCAAATGATATCATTTAGTTAACTGACTGATTTGACTATTGGTCCTAATTTAGCAATGTCAAAATTTTAGGACTGCTGCATCCAATGGAATGGTCTGCCTTCCGCAGTCTTTCCGCAGCAGCTCAGCTAAGTTCTATAGCTGCTGATATTAAGGCTCCTCTCAAGGAAGTGTTTCTGATGCATTTCCCAGCCTCTTTTGGAAATTGAATTGGGGGTAGGGCAAAGATGAGCAAACACAGCCTGGTGGCTGAATCTGGCCTACCAATTGATCTGTCCAGACCACCACAATGTACAAGTGGAATAGCATCACTGCATATAGAAATACCTGTTTCATGTGCTTGGGTACATGAAAATGACGTGAAAGATTCTTGACACAAGAAATGCTCTGCACATAGTAAGCGTTCTTTGAGTGCTTACTGTGTGCACAGTACTGTACTAAGCGCTTGGGAGAATACAATACAGAGTTGATAGACACATTCCCTGCCCACAGAGTTTACAGTCTAAAGGGGGAGACAGACATTAAAGTAAGCTGTGGATATATATGTGCTTTGGGGCTGAGGGTGGGATTATCAAGTGCTTAAGGAGAGAGGGACGAATATCAAGGGTGGGGAGATAGGGGGTTTGTGGAGGGAGCTGGAACAGGCAGTGGGTATGGGATGCAGAAATAACATTGCCTGGAAGGAGAGGACAGAGTTAAAGCAGGTAAAGATGAATGACATGGACAAGGGTAGCCTGATGTCTGGATTTCCACAGGCAGCGGCAACTCGTGCACAGGAGCGGAGGAGGTGATCCAGAGCAGCAAGTTAGCAGTACAAGATTGGCAGAGGGACAAGTGAGCTAAGGGGTTAGGTTCAGTGGAGAGGGCAGTGTCAAGGGTGTCAATTTGTGGGTCAAGGAGGTAGTTTGGATATGAAGACCAAATGGGGCATGCCCCCCGCCCTTGTAGAATGTGAGCCCACTGTTAGGTAGGGATTGTCTCTATTGGTTGCCAAATTGTACCTTCCAAGAGCTAAGTACAGTGCTCTGCACACAGTAAGTGCTCAATAAATACGATTGAGTGACTTTAGAAAATTGGAGGGAATCAAAGATCGGAAGGTCTCTCTGGAGGAACAGGACAGATTTGTGGGGAGGAGGTATGTGGGAGAGAATGCAGGTGAGGAGGCTGTGGTCGGATAGAAAATTCCAGAGTTGGTGAGGGTAGAGATGATGAGATTGAGCGTGTGTGAACCAAAATTGAACCGCCCCAGCCCACTCCCCTGGAACAGCCCAGTGGACCTGCCCAGGTCCTAAACTTTGAGCACTGGAATTACATAAAAAAGGAGAGGGTGTCAAATGCAAACTAAAGTACTTTAACTGGCTTTAAACATCAAAGAGCTCACAGAGATCAGGGGTTGGAGCGGAATCACTGCATAATCTATAGCCTGAGGAAGAAATATTTCAAGGCTCAATGATCAATAGTCTCCAGAGTTCTAGATCCTTGAGGGGCCAGCAATTATCACTTGAATCCAAGAGATTTACCTTCCTGTACAAGGATTTCCCTTGGCAGACAAGTATGCAAATAAACAGATCACTTAGGCATAGATTACTTACATAGTGGCTGGCATCCTTGTCCTCCACCTTTCTCTTCTTGATATCATTGGAATATTCAGGGCCGTTCCGGCGTTTATCTGTTCCTCGCAGGCTGTCCGGGACCAGTAAAGAATTACTCTGTGAAGACAAAGAATAAGGTCAATCAAAAATTCCTTTCAGAAGTCCTTTGTACATATGAAAACTCAAACTGGATGTGATAGACGCTTTAGAAATGTGATACCTACACAGCCTTTTATTCCATTTAATTCAACTCATCAAAGACTTTCAAGG
This sequence comes from Ornithorhynchus anatinus, assembly GCF_004115215.2. NCBI lineage: Eukaryota > Metazoa > Chordata > Mammalia > Monotremata > Ornithorhynchidae > Ornithorhynchus > Ornithorhynchus anatinus. The sequence continues at coordinate 65,565,223 of NC_041753.1, forward strand.
CAAACAGTTAGAGAGGGTTCATGCATTTTAAAAAGAGACTCTGGCTTTGCACAATCAAACAATCCGAAGTTTGGTTGGGTCTATCAGTCACTCAAGCTTCCTATTCAACTGGATTCATGGTGTGAGAGAGAAACAGGAGTCGGCTGTTTCTTCCAGAATTTACTTTTCACATATTCTGATGGAGATCTCCTAGCATTGAGAATGCATACAATAAATATGGAAGCTCGGAAGATTTCTCAATCAGACAGGCTCTTAGAAACTTGGGGGAGGGGGGAGGTCTCAAAGTGTAAGCCACTTAAGTATGAAAAGTGTGGGTGGGGCTAGCAGAAGCAGGTTACCCTAAAAGGCCCAACGTACAGTTTTTTAGGAGTGATCAGGGGAAAACCCTACTGGAAACCCTCCAGTTTATTGTGGAGAATGAAAAGATTTGGTGTTTCCTCTATCAATATAAAATTCACTGGTACAAAATTCAAAGTCCCCTCCCCCAAGAGTCACTTTCATCAGAGAATCAAGGCCAGCACCTCAACACAAAAGGAGAGCAAAGACTAATCTTTTCCACAAACTACACAGACTACTTTCATTCAGATATGCTAAGTACAAACTGTTGACCCAAAGAAAACAGGCATTCGAGATATTTTTGGGTCACATGACACGATTTGACATGCCTTCAATTCCCATCTCCCCGCCGGCTAAAGCATTAAAACATGTTACAATGAGTTCTTTTAAGTGCAGGATTAGCATATGCAAGGGGGCAATTTGTTCAGTGATGTGTTAATGCCATGAACAATGCTGAATGAGTTGTGTGAAAAACTCCTTTCACAAAGCCCCAATAACCTGGCTTTGGAAAGATGTCTTTAAAGAGAGAGAGAGACAGAGACAGAGAGACACAGAGAGACACGGACAGAGACAGAGAAGAAGCATGGTGCCAGCCAGCTTTTACATTTCTCCCGCCCTTGTTTTCTCCTCTTAAACACAAACTTTAAATTATGCTAAATTTGATACAGCGGTCTGTCCCAAGAGCAAGTATTTTGTGGTCCGTTTAAAAAGCCCTGGGGATTCATTCCTAACTGGAGAGCAAACCAGTGATCCAAACAGAGGGGTGGGCTCTCGGCCACTGCCGCCAGTTCCCTCCGAATGGCATCACCATGGGAGCTTTCCAGGCCTCTTAAACATTAATGCTCAACCACAAGGAAGAGGAAAACAAAACAGGGTACATAAGGCAATTTGAATCCTCTTTTGCCTACTTCAGGGGCTGCACTTTAAAGCTAGCTCTGCACTCTTTTATTCATGAGCGTTCAAGCTAAACAAATGCCAGGAGGTTTACATAAAAGCATGAAGGAGGGCCCAGTGCAATTCAATATAAAGAAGCTCAAAGTAATGTCTTTACCACGATGTTTTGTGGCTAAAAAGGTGGGCTTGTTGGATCATTGAACTAATTACCTTGATAAATGTGAGGAAAATAACCCCTCTAGCACCCCACCACTCCTCCCCTCAAAAAGACAGAGACGTTCGTGCCCACATAAAAGCAAGGGCACTGAGGAGAGCAGAGTCCATGCCAGTAAGGTCAGTAAAGGTTAATGATGTTTACGTCATATAATGGTATCACCACTGCCCAGAGAGGTACCCAGAGCACTGGTAAACCCAATCCATTAAGGGTCAAAATGCGCAAAAATCCCTCTAGAAATTGTAAAGAGGCCCAAGGCAGAGAGTTGACACTGAATCGTTGTGTAGTCAAGTCGAGCATTACATCATCTTAACGTTACATTCTCTTTCTGTGGGGGAGCCTCTGGGACAGTGAGCAGGATAAATCTGGGAAGACAAAGCATGCCCCACTACCCACTATTACTCAGTTGCAAAACTCCAACTCACAAATCAGCTGCAATGAATTGAAACCCATTTGGCTATGGGTGTGGTTGACCGGGGGGGGGGGGGGGGGGGGGGGGGGGGGACAGATTCTGGTGCCCTTGGACAAATCTCTGGGTTGTAAGGCACTTCAGAGACTGCTTAATCTAACAACCTGCTCCCTAAACTCTCCTTCCTGGTGCAAAAGCGGCACATTCCGATTGTATTTTGTCTGGGGAAAAGCGGATCAGCATTCTTCACATAACCCTGGAAGATAAATCTTCTCAGCCAAATACATGAGCCCCGATTCTCTTTAGCCCATTTTCCAGCTCTTTAATGCAGCCATTCAGACAAGTGGTGGCCACTGCCAGAGAGCATGAACACACCAGAGATGCAGTCAAGGTTTGCCACCCCCTCTTTTTCATGGTATCTGTTAAGCACTTACTATGTGCCAGGCACTGTACTAAGCACTGGGGTAGGTACATAGCTAACCAGGTTGGACAAAGTCCATGTCCCACATGGGGCTCAGAGTCTTAATCCCCATTTTACAGCTGAGGTACAGAGAAGTGAAATGACTTGCCCAAGGTCACACAGCAAACAAGTGGTAGAGTGAGGATTAGAACCCAGGCCCTTCTGACTCCCAGGCCCATGCTCTATCCACTACATCATGCTGCTTCTATCCCCTCTGCTGCAAGGAAAGGTGGGGGTAATCGGGAAAAAAAAAGCAAGGGGGGGATGGTGGCTGCTTTCTGTGCTCCTCTTTCCCATGCTTGACTGGGCAACTACAAAACTGGCACAGCCCAACCCTGAGTTAAAAAGAAAATTGTCCAAACTATTTTCACCAGTCATTGAGTATGCAGTGGCCCTACCCAACTTGCTCCTACCCCCTCTCCCCATCCCCTGCACTATGCCTGCAGGTAACTATGCTCAAAGTTCCTCCACAAGCTCCAATTCCCTCAAAAATCCAACCAAAAATGTAATGGAAAGGAAAGGAAAGGCAGAGTTAATTCCATTTCTTTTTCGGGTCCACTGCCACCTGATTTTGTTCCGTTCCAGTCTGATGTTTTGTAGGACCTGGATCCATGCTAATGTCCCTAGCTGCTTTAATCATTTCTGTGGCGTGGGTATCTCAGATGTTCATTAAAAAAACAAACAGGTTTCTCAGGAGGCAACACTAGCTGCAGACCTTGAAAATAGATGGCTAAGAATTTTGATTAATTACTTCACTTACCAACACTCCAGAACTCAAAGATGAAATCCCAGCCTCAAAAGTGCCATTATAATTAAAACACACACACACACACACACACACCCTCCCCCCCCCCCCCATGCACTTTCTCTTTTCATTGTCTGGCTTTTTAAGAGAGGGCATGGAGATCACCACTGGCTATCCCTGCAGCAATTTGCATTTTATGCCATGGCAGATAGGTGGTTTTAAGAACAGAAGGACTCTGGGAATTCTGAAGGCATTCGTTAGAATTACAATCATTTTCATATCTTTGGCTGGAATTTAAAATTACACTCTTTTTCACTCCTTTCCTTATCCCTCATCACAAGGCACATCACTAACCTAAGGACTGGGCAGGGAGGAAAAAAAGAGAACAACTGACCTAAGACACAGTGAAACTTGAGGAAAAGCCACAAAATATAACGTGTGGCATTTCTCATCTCAAATAGAAAATTCTTTCCATTAATTCAGCTAAAGCTGGCTTAGGCAGATACAGAATACTCTGACCCAGAAGACTTGTCACATCTTAAAACCGACCCAAGTTTCCCACAGGCTGGGCTTGATTTTAGAACTTGTTGTTTGGGGGTCTCCCATTAAAACAACTGCAGATCAATTCAAATTAATATCCTCTATGAATGGGTGTCAACATGATCCGAGGATGGCTAGTATTTTGCCTTGTCTACTGAGGCAGCACTCAAACTTCCCCAGAGAGGGGAGAAGAGAAGGGAGGCGGAAGACTGTAAGTAAGCTCATTGAGGGCAGGGAATGTGTCTGTTATATTGTTGTGTTGTACTCTCCCAAACGCTTAGTACAGTGCTCTGCCCACAGTAAGCACTCAATAAATACGACTGACTGACAGGAGGAAAAGGAGTGCTGTGGGCTATTCCTAGACCAACCCATTCTCTTTACTGAATCTCAAATGCTACAACCACAAGTTCATCTCATCAACTTGTGGACCCTACACAACAGCTTTCCACTGTGAGATACAAAGTGTCCAGGCCCTCAAAAGAGAACTACTATAATAGTCACTGTCGATGTAGAGATCGGGTATACAGTACACTGCTCTGCACACTAAGTGCTCGATAAATACCATTAATTGGTTGATTGATATATGTAAAGTCTAGAGGGACCGTAGTTTTCACTGGAAACTTGGCGCTGACTACCGATGTCGAGGCACATTTTAAAAATATGTCCAAAGACAAAAACTAGCAGAAGCCCATGACCCATTCATGGGAATGTTTAAATACAGTTGCTTTCTCTCTCACACTTTAGATCTTGGTCAATCAGTTCCTGTCAAGTCTTTACCAGTTTTCTCTCTGGGTCTATTTCTCCCTGCCTGGATCTCCTTGAGTCTGTCCCTACCATTTCTCTGAGGTTGCTAAGAAAACCTCTAGGGGCTACATTTGAGAAACAGTAGAAAAGGGGGGGAAAAAAACCCACAACAACAAAAACAACATTTAGGGCCCCAGGGGAGAATATAAACATAATAAAGAAAAGGAAATGTGTTTGAGAGGTATGGGAATTCCCAAATTCTAGGCCCAAATCTCCTACAGGCATTGCTGACTTAAGGCTAATAATAATTGTTATAGTAATACCTAGGGTATTAAGCACTCACTATGCACCAAGCACTGTACTAAGAACTGAGGGATATTCAACAGAGTTTTTGATGACAAGACATTTATCAGAGTAGTACACGTATCTCAGCAAGTATTGCACCACTCCCCCCAACACCAGGGATGTGACAAATTCAAAGAAGGCATGGGCTAGAACAAGGCATAGGAGGTGACTTCCAATATCACAGCAGGAGTCTGGACATGATGTACACATACCCGGTAATGCAAGTTACATGCCAGAGCACCGTGGCCATTGCTTGTTTCCTTTAGACAGCCATCGGGTCTCTCTGTGCCCCTTTTTCTGGCTCATTATCATAGCTAATTAAACTACCAAAATGCCTACATTTCCCAGAAGAATATTCAATTCTTTGGGACAGAAATTTTTAATATGTGCACTTCAGATCTAACAAGAATAAGCATCCACCAGTCATAACCTAACAGACATTTGCAGATACTGCACTATGGTGGGCTGCCAATGCTTCTGAATTTTCTTTTAGTGGCCCAGAAATCTTGAGAACCATCACAATCATGCCCAAATAGGAAAGCCCTTCTTTTTTTCAAGAAATATGAAGGCTCAGTTCTGTACTAGGCACCTCTAGCCCCCCCCCCCCCCAGTGACTCAAGACTAATATTTGCTTGCCCAGATTCCCTTCTGCAAATAACTCTAAAAGACAATGAAACAGCTTAAGGGAGCATCATGTCATGTTTCCCCCCACCCCACTGTTCCTGGAATGTCAGCTCCACAACCTCCACTACAACCTGGCCCTTTTAAACAGCTTCTCTCCCCCAACCTCAAACCTGGAACCCATCAGCCACAAATGTAAGAGGCAAATCCACTCCCAGGTGCCCGGGAGAGCTGGGCGGGTTTCCCTAATGGGACTCCTAATACACATTATTCAAATGGATTTCCTTAGCTGCTGCTCTGATTCCCCCTGGGAATTCTTCTGGAGCCACAGGAAAAGCATGTGTGTCAGGGGTACAGATTTGGAGCCTTTGGCACTTCATTTATCCTGTGTAATACTCAGGCAATGAGAACTCAATTTGCTAGCACACTACATTGACAATTAGCTTTCCCTTGAACATTATAACAATTAGGAAACTCTGTTCTCCGTCACATCTGTGTGCATTCTTTATCTACACCTGGTACCAATTACGCCATTATCTGGCACTGCACTTTTTCCAGTGCATTTGGTCACTTGCAGATTCTGCCGGACATTTAAACAGACTGCACGACTGACTTCCCGACCATTAAAGCCGACCAAAGCCTCGGGTGTCAGCAGACTAAGGAAAGGGGGAGGGAGAAGGGGGGGAGTGGGTGCAAATTCACTCATTAAGCAGCCAAATCACACCGGCCTGACAGGCCGCAGCAAAGCCCATGGTTGCTGGAAAAAACCAACACAATCTTAAAGCTTTCACTTGCACTCAGGGACAGAACTTGCCAGCACTGGGAAAAAGGGTTTGCACTGTAACAGGGGTGGGTGGGGAGGGAGGTGGCTACAGGGAAATGAATCCCCACCACAGACAGAAACAAAGTGAAGGAAATCTCAACTGCACTGAGATATTTCCCATAGAAAGCACAGTCTAACCATGATTGATTGATTGATAACTGATATCCCCTTCCCCAGGAATCTAAGACATCTTTCCAGAGCCTTCTTTAAAAAAAACCAAAGCAGGTGGTGAGTGACCTCTTAACCTAAGGCCCACACCCAGAGGCTAGAGCGAGGGTCCAGGAAAATTATGGAAGCTCCCAGTACCTTACTAATCAATCACTCAATAGGTTTATGGGGGGCCTGTTGGATGCAGCACATTATGCTTAGAACATAGGAGGAGAGTACGACTAATTTAGTTGACCTGATCCCTGCCCTCAAGAAGCTTACAGTCCACTTTACAGCTGAGGAAACATGAATAGACTGTAAACTTCTTGAGGGCTGGGATCATGTTGACCCCAGGAAAGAAGAACTTAGCCCAGGTGAGAAATCCCCTACCTTTCAGGGATACGGCATTGTTTCCCATTATCATGCAATACCATGGACTGACTGAGTGGGTACCAAGTTTCCCTTCTTCCCATGCAACTAGAACTAAAAATCAATGGTATTTATTGAGCACTTACTATGTGCAGAGTATTAAGCATTTGGGAAAGCACAATACACAAGGAGCTCACAGTAGGGAGGAGACAGACAATAAAGATAGCCACCTGCTCTCCAAAAACATGCAACTACAGAACTTCAAAGTATGACCCTGAGCACATGCCCTTTAGGCAAGGCATGACTCTTGCTGCACTAAATCCATCCCCTGGGTCCTTTAGAAAACTGTCTTTTCCAGTGGATTGGAGGGTGGCCCTTGAGGAGCTATGTCTCCGATTGATTGGATCAATTCGTGCCTGGTAAAGGTAAGGGGAAGTGGGTCATCCCTAGTTTTCTGTATTCTGTTTATCGCGCTGAGCATTCTCTTGCAAGTCAGAATGTTCTTCCTTTTCAGAAGATGCTATTTCATGAGAAGAAAGCACACAATGGACTTCTGAATCCTATCTGAAATGAAAACCTGTTGCTAGTAGCCCCTCGCCTTCTAAGCAACCTAGGCAATCTAGTATTTCTGATACTGCATGAAACTGAAACATTTAATTGGCTGCAGAGAGAACCTATTTGACTCGACCACTATATTCTTCCAATTTCCTGGCCTAGTAGTTGGGGGGTGGGGTGAATATTTATCTGTAAATATTTGGGCTAAATTACTTATCCCTTTTCTGAGGATAAAATTTGGAAATCGAGTCAGCTGGTTAGGGTAAAGCTGGGACACTAATAGATATGAAATTCCAAGAAGGCACACTAGAGCTACCCCCAAATGACCATGTTCCATGGTCATAATTGTCTCCAATATGGTTTCATTTTGAAAAGTTTTTAAAGATGGAAAACATGGGATAAGATCTGGGGTGGAGGGGACCCAGCCCCAAACTAGATACAGCATACAACTGAATAATAATAATAATAATAATAATAATATTTGTTAAGCACTATGTGCCAAATACTGCACTAAGCCGAGGCAGATAAAAGTTAATCAGGTCATAGTCCCTGTCCCGCATGGGACTCTCACTCCAAGTTAATCCTCATTTTCCAGGAGGAACTCAGGCACAGTAGTGTTGAGTGACTTGCATGCAGTCACACAGCAAGCAAATGGCAGAACTGAGACTAGAACCCAGATCTCCTGACTCCCAGGCCTGTGCACTTCCCACTAGGCAACGCTGCTTCCCTGCAGGGGCCTTCAGGGGCCTTCGGTCTCCTGTTCTCCTTAAGAGAGAAAGCCACACACCTAGGCACAGTGGACCAATGGGGATATTTAAACAGAACGTTTAAAGAATAACCACAGTCAGAACTAGATTTTAAATTACTTCCTAGTACATAAACTTCCAAAGCAGGCTTGATGTTTCCTGGGTGTTTTGTACAATGCCTACCCAAGGATACTTAATAAATGCTAAAAACAACAAACCAGGTAGTCTTCAGCAAAATGCCCGCTAATCAGTGTACGAATGCTACAAAACACTGACTTGGAAGAATTTAAAATGTTTGGCATGATCCAGGAATGGTCCAAACTGCATCTTCCCATGTGAAATTCAGGCTCTCGCCTGGAACAAAGTGGGACGTTTTCCATGAATAAAAGCAGTACAGACCTACTAAAGAACAGGGAGAGTTTCTAAACAGATGACAATATTTAGAAAAGAAAATGAAATCATGAAGTTGTTTCTCTTTGCCAGAAATAAAGCTATCACAGACAGAGCTACTTAAAGGTGAGCTTAGATAATCACCTGGGCCCAATTCCAGTGAACTGTATTTTGCAGACTTCCCAATAAACACTAATCAAACTCTTTTAAGTGGAGTTTTAGTTATGGATGCCCCTGTCTCAAGAAGGGTCTTTTCTGCTACTTGGCAGGGAATACTTTTCAAAGGCAATAAAAAACACTAAACACCATTTACTCTTCAGGCACATTAAAGGAAAGTTGAGACTTAGCTGTTTTTGCAACTCAGGCCTTCCTAAACAGGCTGTGTCAAAATGATTCCCTTCAGTGATAATTGCAATTGATTTTCAGATGACTTCCAAATACATAAAAGAGTTAAGGCTCTTTGCTGAAGTCCATAGTCTTTACTAAGGACCTTGTATGTCTCTGCTGTCTGGGTTTGTTGCACTAATCGAGGAAGAGTTAACACCTGTGACATATTTGCATCGGCGTCACCACCTCCCATAGCCAGGGAAAAATCAGAGCTCGAAGAAAACAGAAACCACCAACCGTCAGTTAATAATGTGGGGAGTGGGGACAGAACCAACTTGTTAAGCTTGACTCCACTGACCCCACAGGGTTGGCATACTTAAAAAGCAGGTATTATTTCCCCTCCATCCTTATAAGTCTCAAGTTATTATTGTATTCTCCCAAGCGCTTAGTACAGTGCTCTGCCCACAGTAAGCGCTCAACAAATATGATTGACTGACTACAGGCCACTACTATACACATTAACTGAACCATGCCATGTCTCTTCTTCAAACACCACAAGAGGCCAGTCAAATTTTTTGATTACATTAATGTGATGAGAATTTTAAGGCTCATAAACAAGTAAAACATACTCACCCTCACACTCCGGGTCTGCACGGGTCCCCGAAGTTTGCCCTTCATGTACAGGTTGGGTTAACAAAGGGAAAAGGAGAGGCTGCTGAGTTTGGAAATACCAGACCACTCTGTCCTGGGACAACTGTCCTTAACCTCTTCTGGCACACAGCATCACACTGCACCCACTCATCCTTCACCCTGTCATAGCACTGGCCTTGCCGGTGAGTGTTTCAAATTACATTACCCTGAAAATTTGACTATATTCCCTTAATTTATTTTTATTTGCCGGCAGCGACACATTACTCATGGCCCCATTACGTCTTTAACCTATTAATACAGGACTTAAATTAAGCTCTGTGTAAGGATGCGGGATGGCATAGCAGCAAGTGCTTTCTAATCGATAAAAAAAAAAAGTCACCCAAAAAGGATAGCTACTTTGCTCCACTGATTTCTACCCTTTTTGGGATGTATGCAAGAGAACTTAAAAATTCAGATTAAAAAGTTGTTTCTAGACTATTTTGTATTATCAGTACAATGCCATTGGCATTGTGCATTTAATTGGAAGGGGCCCACTGAAATTAATATCCATGTCTAGCATTATTGACACCAGTGCTATTTACAGAAAATCAAGTGTAAAAAAGGACACATAAAACAAACAATAAGCAACCTTAGACATCCAATTTAATTTCCTACAGCATTGGTCAATGTAATGCATTCATTGCATTTTTATTCAGTAAACCTAAACTGCTAATATAACCAAGTTGAAAAATAATTTTAAAAACCCAAAACAATCCACCATGTCTTAACAGACCAAAATGGAAGAAAAAAATAAACCCATTATTTTCAACTACTATAAAAAAGAGGGTGCGGGGAAGAGAGTTAAATAATAAATATGGGCACTAACTTGTGTTTTTTATGGCAGAAGGATAAGCCTCTGCTTCTCCTGTTTTCCATAGCCATAAGGTACTGGGATTCACTAAAGTTTTCTAGGTTACGCTAAACTCTCAATATCCTATCCACCACAAAAATGCAATGGGTGGTAGAGTGAGGTTGGGGGGGGGGGGGGGAGGGGTCGGAGAAGCAAGGTCTCAACAACTCGGGCCACCTGCTAAAAATTAAACCATTTCCTTAATCAATTTTTATACATTTGGCTCTTTATAAATTCAAATAAATTTAACATATATAGAAAGCCTATGGAAGACATCAAAGTGTCCCTGATTCACAATTCTCCCATCTCTGCTATTTCTTTAGTTCCCTAGAAGGGCTCACCTTTTGACACCTCAGAGGAAAACGCTGCCCATAAATAACATTATTGGGAGCAAATGAACTAAAACGGTCACATTGGCAATTGCTCAATGTTCCACCTCAAATTGGTTCATCAACATTTTGCACATTATTCTCAAACTCTGGAGTTTCCTTCACATAATCTACAGAGATTACATAGCACTATGCTTTAAAAAAATAAAAGATTAGGCCACCCCCAAATTGCAGTCTCCCCAGGAATAGCTAAACAAAAACCATTTCCTTGCCTATTTCCACACACTTGCACAAGTACTCTTAACCTCTAACCTCCATCAGGAAAAAAAAAAACAACAAAAGAGCAAAAAACAAATTGGGCTCCATCAAACTACAAGTAGTTGGGAAATAATCTTCTCTTCACCCCCACTCAATACTATAGTCCCGCTAGCATTCAAAGACAAGGGTTATAAAACAGAAAGCCCAAGACAGTATTTCCAGTACATAGAACTCATCATTTCAATTAGTACAAGTCAGAGAAGACAAAAACAGACACTGCTCAATCACCTGAGTTAGGAAACAAGAGCCTGAACCTCCCTGGTTCCTGCCAAGAGACTAGAGTTACATGTGCAGCAGTTGAGACAGACATGCCTGCAGAGCATATAAAGGCCTACGTGTCTCTGCCTCTTTTTCCTTGGGATTTAAGTCACGTCTTTATTTTAATATAATTTTATTTAAATTAAAATCCGTGCCCCAAGGACAATTTTCTAAGGGAAACTGTGGCTGCTCTGAAAATCTAGTGGCTGAGACATATTCACAAGGGTGCCACGGTTCAGATGGAGGAAATGAACGAACCACCTCCTCCATCTCCCACCCCGCTCCCCCACCCCTAACCCTGATAAGCAATTTCACATGTGAATTTTGATTTCTCACCTGGATGGCCCTCTAAAGCAAAACCTGCATGATTTGGCCTTCAGATCCCAAGCTACTCTCAACTTTGTTTTATTTGAGGTGGCTCTGAGGCAGGCACAGATCAAACAGCATTCAAGGGGAACATTGCAGTTTTAAAAGTACATATTGCCCTGTACCATTGCAGATCATGGCCATAGGAGTTTTATCATTAAACCAATCTGTTCTTCTGACCTAACAGGGGAAACACATTATCATCTAAGAGGGAGACAGGTGTAATCTTGCTATTTTCTCCCTCCTCCTCAGATCGTGAACCCCATGTGGGACCTGATTATCTTGTATCTACCCCAGTGCTTAGTACCGTGCTTGGCACATAATAAGCGCTTAAATACCACTATTTAAGGAAGACCAAAAAATAGTAGAAAGAGGGAAAATGTCAATCTAGAAAGAAGATCATGTGACTGGGGGGGGGTGGAGGGATGGGGGAAAAGAGGGGTTTTAGGAAAGGGGAAAGTAGAGAAAGGAGAGAAAAGATGTGGAAGGAGAGGGTGGTCCAAATATTGTAGAAGTGTAAATAATTTTGATGTTACCATGAGTTTCGGTACTTACTGTGCCTGGTTCTCTGTCTGTTCCCGTGGTTACCAAGAAATGCACAGACATGCCCGTTCAGACACAGAGGCAAGGACAGAAATAAAAAAAAGGGGGGAAAATTAGAACGCAAGCCCCGAACAGTTTTAAAATGGCTTTTATTTATATGTCATTGCACATTCCTAATACAGTGATTTCCTGAAAATTACAGTATTTTGTAAACAAGACTTACAGTTTTTAGCCATATACAAAGCCTATTTTTTAAATTGCATCACAGAATAAATTACTTTTCTTCAAAAAAAAGAGTCAAGTGCAATTTTGCCTAATAGTTAATGCATACTAGAATTTAAGCCTATGAAACTAAGTAGTGACAGATGCAATTATCTAACCTTTCATTTGAACACATTCACTTTCAAATTTAACTTCTTATTTCACCCCATTTAACAACATTACTTTCTTTGAAAATTACCCAATTAAGCAGTTAACAGTTTTCCACAATATGGTGCAGGCCACTGGTGTTACACTAAGCATTTGCCAAAATGTCAAAAAAAAAAAAAAAGAAACACTCAAAAACCTGCCACAAAACATTTACCACTGAAACACAGTTCAGCTGGAGAATCCTAAGAATCCCTTATTTCAAACACTGAAAAAGTTCCAAGCTGAACTGTGTTTTAAATGTTTTGTGGCAGCTTTCTTTTTCCCCTTTCCTCATTTTCATTCTATAGAAACTTGAGATTTCTTTAGAGATGCCCACCATTTGCAGCAATCTATGAATATTCATTGGACAAAGAATGTCCTAATCAGGCTTGCCACGCCTCTCACCTCTGTGGTGTTCTGTGTCGTGGTGTTTCTTGTCATCTTTGATTGCCAGGTGAGGCTGCCCGCTCAAAGCACTGGAGAGTGCAAGGAGGCCGGCGCTGCTTCCAAGGGGTGGGATTCCGGGGGGCTGGAGTCCTGAAGGATGGGGTGTAAGAGGCACTGGAGGTCCATGGCCATGGGAGAGGTGCTGGGCCTGCAATTGCTGCTGCTATAAATGGTAGTAGCATGTGAGGGAAAGAGTGGATATGTAACATGGTGGGGTGGGGTCACAAGGGGAAACAAAAGAGATGGTCACATGTGAGAAAGACGGGAGAAAGAGAGAGACAGGTAGAGAGATACAAAGGGAAAGAGGAAAAATAAACGTGGTTAGCATTTCAGGGTCAGAAATGGTGGCACCCACCCCATTTCCCCCACCTATCTATTTCTTACTTCCTGCCTTATGATCCCAAATCCACCAAGCTACTTTATTACTTTAGTTTTGTGGGTCTCAAAAAAAAAAAATCACAGCCCTAATATAGCCTTTGAAAATTAGGCTCCCTCCCACACAAATTCCCTTCCCTCCATCCCAGGCTTGGCCTTTCTCCCTTCCCAAGCCCTCTATGCCCTACCGCCCAGCTCCCTATCCCTGCCCAGTGTCTTCCAGCCACCCAGTTCCCATGCTTCTCCCTGCCCAGCCTCTGCCACTGCCCACCCAGGTTCCCAAAATGACACTGGATTGGCTTCTAGCTCTGTGGGAGTCGTGAGAGCTGCTGCCTACACCAGTAGTAACATGACAGAACCACTGATTATAAACCCTGATTGATGGGAGGGGGGAGGGGAGGGGTAAAGCCTGCATCTTTCACTTCTTTTGTATGTCTGTGGGTTTGTTGGGTTTTTTTTTGTCGGGTACTAATTTAGGCTGCTGATTGATGCTGCTCTAGAAATATGTTGCTCTGAACTGTAAGCGAGCCTGGTTAGAGTAGTCTAGATGTGGCCAGGATAACAATCAATCGATGATATTATTGAGCATTTACTATGGGTAGAGCACTGAACCAACTGCTTGGGAGAATGCAATGCAATAGAGTTGGCAGACAAGATCCCTACCCTCAGGGAGCAAGTTTTCAGTGTCATTCTCCACTTATATTGCCTGAACTTTCTAACTATCTTGACTTTACACAACCATCCTTTTTCACCAACCAAACCACTCAATTGGTAGAGTAGGGCCAGTGGTTTGGTTCAATTTACGAGGAGTCACAAACGTGTCTCCCTGCCCCCTTCCAGGTCTGTCTATCTAGGTCAAAACAGGCTAGTGTTTCACTTTCATATGCAGACCTGTTTATTATTTAATTGCTTACTTTTTGTTTTCCTCATTTGTACTTAAACTCTTACTCGTTCACCTCCTGCCAATTTCTGTCTGCCTGTCTCCCCCATTAGACAGTAAGCACCTCAAGGGCAAGGGTCATGTCTTTAACTTCAGTTATGTTTCCCCCATGCCTAGTTCAGGTGCTCCACCCATGGTGGGGATCCATTCAATACCTTCAATGATGATGACTTCGCAAAGTCTCAGTGATTCAGTTTACCTCATGAAAGAAGTCCTTTCCTGAATTCCTGTATCGCTAAATATTCCCACCCCAGCCTCAAATTATCGTAACATGGTATACTTTTAAAATAGGAATGAATTTAAGAAAAAGATTTGTAGTTGAATAGATTGCGAAGGAGCATGGCTTTGTGGAAAGCGCACGGGCCTGGGAGTCAGAAAGACCTGGGTTCTAATTCCTGCTCCGTCACCTATCTGCTGTATGACGTTGGGCAAGGCAGTTCACTTATCTGTGGGGATTAAGACTGTGAGCCCCACATGAGACAGCGACTGTATCCAACCTGATGATCTTATATTTACCCCAGTGCTTAGTACACTGCCTGGCACATAGTAAGTGCTCAACAAATACTATTAAAAATATATATACATTTGGGGTGCAAGATTTGGGGTCTATAAATCAATCTCAGTGAACTTCTGGGTCAACTTTGGCATACCCCTCTTTGACCACCTGGTATGCACTGTTCAAAGGAATATTGGGGGAGAGGATCAGAGAAGAAACCATTAATAGAATTTCTAAGAATAATAATGTTGGTATTTGTTAAGCGCTTACTATGTGCCGAGCACTGTTCTAAGCGCTGGGGTAGACACAGGGGAATCAGGTTGTCCCACGTGGGGCTCACAGTCTTCATCCTCATTTTACAGATGAGGTAACTGAGGCACCGAGAAGTTAAGTGACTTGCCCAAAGTCACACAGCTGACAAGTGGCCGAGCCGGGATTTGAACCCATGACCTCTGACTCCAAAGCCCGTGCTCTTTCCGCTGAGCCACGCTGCTTCTTAAGAAAGCATTCTTAAACTAGGTTTACTATATTAGATCATAGGAACAATTATCTTTATGCATGTAATCACCTTCCTGTCGCTTCAAAGACACTAATGCCTGCTCTGTCACCTTTTAAAAGCTCAGCAACAGCAAGACATAAAACTGGAGAAGTTGGCAGCAGCATCACGGTCCACTAGGCACGCTCATTAGCACTTAATTAAAAACTAGACACCTGCCATAAGAAATGTGCTCAGAGAAGGATGAGTAACAGGTCTGTCCTACCACCAATTACTATCATTACTTGGAGATCAAGAGCTGTGTCCGGTTTCTGGGGAAAAAAAAATGCAGTGATGCATACACAAGCAACTGCACTGGGGTAATTAACCACAGCCCTGATTTACACTCTCCATGCCCCCTCCCCCCACCCCGCCCCATGCTCCTCCCTCCCTCCCCCCCCCACATATACATACAAAAGGCAAAGCAAAGAGAAACTTAATTCAACAGGAGCAGTAGATCAAATCCAATGGCGACCCTTCTAAAGTTAAGATTTTAGTCATTAACACAAAGAGAGTAAGGGTGGTATTCCACCACCAACCCCCTAGCACCTCCATTTTTTAAAACACAAAACAAAAATATGTGGCACATCCGCACGGGCACCATTTTTCGGCTACGTTGATGAGGGTGAAGGGGCTTCCCAACTGGAAAATCGGTTTACAGGGTTAAGCCGATAATGACCAAAAGCGATAGCCATGGAACTCACCCAACCTCCCCCTACTAAATCACTCAATCCCTTCCTCCTAAATCACACCCTAGCTAGGCTAGAAGTTCAAAAGATGGCCAGCTGCCCATCTTTCTGTTACTCTTCCACTCCATCAACAACAGGAGCCTAGTCCAGCTATGAAGCCTATGAAGATGGCCTAAGCCATTACCCTATGCCTCAGAATTTGCCTCTGAAAAAGAAAAGAACCACCCTTAGCCCTTCCCAGGCAGTGATGATGAATATTATGGTCACTCTTTTTAATGCCTTGAATTTTTTTTCAGAGCAACCAGAAATAGATCCAGTTTCAAGACCATGAACTTGCTAAAATGAAATGTACAAGAGGTAGAGACCCAAACAAAACATCAACAAAAAAAGACCCCTAGGTCTTCTCTGAGTCAATCAACCAGTGGCATTTATCGAGCACTTACTGTGTGCAGAGCACTGGACTAAATGCTTGGGAGAGTACAATATAAGAGCTGGTAGACACGTTCCCTGCCCACAAGGAGCTTACAGTCTAGGGAAGCAGCATAGCTTAGTGGGTAGAGCCCGAACCTGGGCGTCAGAAGGCCTTAGGTTCTAATTCGAACTCGTCCACTTGTCTGCTGTGTCCTTGGGCAAATTACTTAACTTCTCTGTGCCTCAGATACCTCATCTGTAAAATGGAGATTAAGACTGTGAGTCCCATGTGGGACAGGGACTGTGTCCAACCCAATTTGCTTGTATCCAACCCCCAGCACTTAGTAAGAGTACCTGGCATATAGGAAGCATTTAACAAATACCATAATCATCATTAGAGGAATAATCTGTGGTATTTGTTAAGTGCTTACTATGTGCCAAGCACAAATATACCTTCTCAAGAATGCTATGGGACAATTTTCAAAAGCACTTGCTTCATGAAAACTCAAGGGAGTGAATGTTTCCTGAATAAATAAAGGCTCTGAAACCACTGGTCCTGTAGGAGTCCTTTACTGGTTGGGTAGCAAACTGTTGGCTCAGTTCAACTGTTGCTGATCTAGAGCTGAAGATGCTTTTGCATATTTTATTTGGAGGTGGGCCAAGAGGTATAAAACCCAAACCCGCGGAACGCCTAGCACTAAAGGAGAGAGATCAGCTTGTTCCCTTCTCTAACCCTTTTCCTCCGTGTTCCTTCATTTGGTTACTAATGCACTTAACTGTTTCCCTGTCGGTAAATCCTTTGTGATTGATTTACCCAACAATGTTTGCTATTTATATCTAATCTCACACCATTACTTTCCATCAACTTATGTTTGCTTTTCTCCTCCCATTATCAGGTAAGCTCCTTGAGAGCAGGGAAGGAACTTTCTGCTTCTTCTATATATTCCCAAGCACTTAAAACAGTTCTCTGCTCACAGTTGGTGCTCACTAAATACTGTTGATGATGATTTAGTTCCTGACATTAAGAAACCCTGGTACTGGCATCTTTATCTGTGACACTTGACAAAACAGAAAATACATTGCAAAGCTATCAAGAGTGTGCATTTGGGACCAAGCAATTTTTATTGCTAGACCTGTTATGCAGCTAAGGCTATCAATTTGGAATAAAGCTGTTAGTCTGCTGTCCGTTACGGATTTATATTTCCCATTTTTGATTGCCCACTGAGTTGCCAAATTGCTTTATCAAGTCTCTTTCAGATTTCACTATCCCTTTATCCTCATTGGATCTCCCTTTTAAAACTCAACAGTGAGCCTGTTGTTTCCTCTCACCAACTTCTACACAGAAACTTACATATGACCAACAATCAACAGTATTAAAAGAGTGTTGTCTTTTGCCAGAGTGCTGTCCTGACTGCTTGGGAGTGCATGGTAGACTCAGTAGATGTGGTCCCTGCCCTCAGAGAACTTAGGGTCCACTGTGTGCTTAGCACTATACTAAGCGCTTGGGAGAGAATAATAAACTTGGTAGAGATGATACCTGACCTAAGGATCTAGGTATCTAGATCCTTGTCTACTAGGATCTACCCCTCCCTACATCCTAGTAGACAAGCCTGGGGAGTTTTACATACTGATGTTTCAGGAGAAGAGAGACTGTAGGTATTCTGGAGATATTCATTAATTCATTCAATAGTATTTATTGAGCGCTTACTATGTGCAGAGCACTGTACTAAGCGCTTGGGATGAACAAGTCGGCAACAGATATATATATATATGTTGGTATTTGTTAAGCGCTTACTATGTGCCGAGCACTGTTCTAAGCGCTGGGGTAAACACAGGGGAATCAGGTTGTCCCACGTGGGGCTCACAGTTAATCCCCATTTTACAGATGAGGGAACTGAGGCACAGAGAAGTTAAGTGACTTGCCCACAGTCACACAGCTGACAAGTGGCAGAGCTGGGATTCGAACTCATGAGCCCTGACTCCAAAGCCCGTGCTCTTTTCCACTGCGCCACGCTGCTTCTCAGATAGATAGAGACGGTCCCTGCCGTTTGACGGGCTTACAGTCTAATCGGGGGAGACGGACAGACAAGAACAATGGCACTAAACAGCGTCAAGGGGAAGAACATCTCGTAAAAACAATGGCAACTAAATAGCATCGAGGCGATATACAATTCATTAACAAAATAAATAGGGTAACGAAAATATATACAGTTGAGCGGACGAGTACAGTGCTGTGGGGATGGGAAGGGAGAGGTGGAGGAGCAGAGGGAAAAGGGGAAAATGAGGCTTTAGCTGCGGAGAGGTAAAGGGGGGATGGCAGAGGGAGTAGAGGGAGAAGAGGAGCTCAGTCTGGGAACGCCTCTTGGAGGAGGTGAGTTTTAAGTAGGGTTTTGAAGAGGGAAAGAGAATCAGTTTGGCGGAGGTGAGGAGGGAGGGCATTCCAGGACCGCGGGAGGACGTGACCCGGGGGTCGACGGCGGGATAGGCGAGACCGAGGGACGGCGAGGAGGTGGGCGGCGGAGGAGCGGAGCGTGCGGGGTGGGTGGTAGAAAGAGAGAAGGGAGGAGAGGTAGGAAGGGGCAAGGTGATGGAGAGCCTTGAAGCCTAGAGTGAGGAGTTTTTGTTTGGAGCGGAGGTCGATAGGCAACCACTGGAGTTGTTTAAGAAGGGGAGTGACATGCCCAGATCGTTTCTGCAGGACGATGAGCCGGGCAGCAGAGTGAAGAATAGACCGGAGCGGGGCGAGAGAGGAGGAAGGGAGGTCAGAGAGAAGGCTGACACAGTAGTCTAGCCGGGATATAACGAGAGCCCGTAATAGTAAGGTAGCCGTTTGGGTGGAGAGGAAAGGGTGGATCTTGGCGATATTGTAGAGGTGAAACCGGCAGGTCTTGGTAACGGATAGGATGTGTGGGGTGAACGAGAGAGACGAGTCAAGGATGACACCGAGATTGCGGGCCTGAGAGACGGGAAGGATGGTCGTGCCATCCACGGTGATGGAGAAGTCCGGGAGAGGACCGGGTTTGGGAGGGAAGATGAGGAGCTCAGTCTTGCTCATGTTGAGTTTTAGGTGGCGGGCCGACATCCAGGTGGAGACGTCCCGGAGGCAGGAGGAGATGCGAGCCTGAAGGGAGGGGGAGAGGACAGAGGCGGAGATGTAGATCGGCGTGTCATCTGCGTAGAGATGGTAGTCAAAGCCGTGAGAGCGAATGAGTTCACCGAGGGAGTGAGTGTAAATGGAGAACAGAAGAGGGCCAAGAACTGACCCTTGAGGAACTCCAACAGTTAAAGTATGGGAGGGGGAGGAGGCTCCAGCAAAGGAGACCGAGAATGACCGGCCAGAGAGGTGAGAGGAGAACCGGGAGAGGACGGAGTCCGTGAAGCCAAGGTGAGATAAGGTATGGAGGAGGAGGGGATGGTCGACAGTGTCAAAGGCAGCAGAGAGGTCAAGGAGGATCAGAATGGAGTAGGAGCCATTGGATTTGGCAAGAAGGAGGTCATGGGTGACCTTAGAGAGAGCAGTCTCGGTAGAGTGGAGGGGACGGAAGCCAGATTGGAGGGGGTCTAGGAGAGAATGGGAGTTAAGGAATTCTAAGCATCGATTGTAGACGACTCGTTCTAGGATTTTGGAAAGGAAGGGTAGTAGGGAGATAGGGTGATAACTGGAGGGGGAAGTGGGGTCGAGAGCGGGTTTTTTTAGGATGGGGGAGACGTGGGCATGTTTGAAGGCAGAGGGGAAGGAGCCCTTGGAGATTGAGTGGTTAAAAATAGAAGTTAAGGAAGGTAGGAGGTCAGGGGCGATGGTTTTAAGAAGGTGAGAGGGAATGGGGTCCGAGGCGCAGGTGGAGGGGGTGGCACTTGCGAGGAGGGAGGAGATCTCCTCTGAGGATACTGCAGGGAAGGATGGGAAAGTAGGGGAGGGGGTTAGTGGGGGGGAGGGGAGAGGCGGAGGGGTGACTTTGGGGAGCTCAGACCTGATCGTGTTGATTTTTGTGAGGAAATAGGTGGCCAGATCATTGGGGGTGAGAGATGGGGGAGGGGGAGGAACAGGGGGCCTAAGGAGAGAGTTAAAGGTCCGGAACAATCGGCGGGCGTGACGGGCATGGGTGTCGATGAGGGAGGAGAAGAAGCTTTGCCTGGCGGAGGAGAGGGCAGAGTTAAGGCAGGAAAGGATAAATTTGAAGTGTGTGAGGTCGGCTCGGTGCTTGGACTTTCGCCAGCAGCGCTCAGCAGCTCGAGCATAGGAGCGTAGGAGGCGGACGGAGGAGGTGATCCAGGGCTGTGGGTTAGTGGAGCGAGAGCGGCGGAGGGAAAGGGGGGCGAGAGAGTCGAGATGAGTAGAGAGGGTGGAGTTGAGAGCGGAGACCTGATCATCGAGATAGAGATGTGGGGTGTGTGTGGGGGGGTGTTTGGGAGGTGGGGGGGGGGGGGGGGGGTCTGTGTTTTTAATGGTCTGTTAAGCGCTTACTACGTGCCAGGTACTGTTCTAAGGACTGAGGTAGATACAAGGTAACCAGGTTGGGCAGAGTCCATGTCTCAAATGGAGCTCAGTCTTAACCCCCATTTTACAGATGAAGAAACTGAGGTCAAGAGAAATGAAGTGACTTGCCCAAGGTCACACAGCAGACAAGTGGCGGTGCCGACATTAGAACCCAGGTCCCTCTCACTCTCAGGCCCGTGTTCTATCCACTAGGCCACGCTGCGAGTAATTCAAATTGGTTGGAGAAATAGGAGGAACACCCGAGCTAGCATAACCTAGAACCCACCCAGGAATGGTGCCCTATCCAAACCCTCCTAAAATCACATCTCCTCCAAGAGGCCTTCCCTGATTAAGCCCTCATTTCCCCTACCCACCCTCCCATCTGTGTACCCCTTAAGCACTTTGAAACTCACCCCAGCCCCACAGCACTTATGTCCATATCCTTATGTTCTCCTATTTCCCCATCTGTAATTGATTATAACGTCTGTTTTCCCCAGTAGATGGAAAGCTCCTCGTGGGCAGGGATCAGGTCTACCAACCCTATTTTACTGTGCTTTCCCAATCGCTTAGTACAGTGCTCTCCACACGGTAAGTGTTCAAGAAATACCACTGATGGATTGATCGAGGTGAAATTTGAACATTAACTTATAAAGATGAGACAAAAGTGAAACCAACATCAGGTGGTGCAAACAAACACAACAGCACACTAAAGGACAGTCTTTGTGTGTGCAAGTCGGTCAGAGCAATGGGTCGAGTACTGACTTTTTCAGCTGCACAGTCAAATCTCGGTCTGTGACATCACCTTCAAATAAGGAGGAAAACTCTACAGAACATTACATATACTGTCAACTCCTTAGTGGACAGGGAACATGTGTTTGGATTCTATTGTACTTAGAACTGTGCTCTGCAGTTAGTAGGCACTTGGTGCCATTATCAGTAAATAAATGTCGATTATGTGCAATGTGGGCTAGTTATATAAAAACACAAACTGGTGTTTCCATTCACAACTTTAAAATGCTACTTCTCAACATTTCTGCATGTTTTAATCCTGGACAGTCAGGGTTCGGCTCTGTGACCTTGGGCAAGTCCCAACTACTCTGCCTGTAAAATGGGGATTAAAATCCTCCTCCCTCCGACTTTAAACTGTGAGCCCCATGTGGGACGGGGACTGTGTCTAACCTGATTATCTTGTATCTGTCCCACCACTTAGTACAGTGTCTGGCAGAGAGTAAATGCTTACCAAATACCATAGAAGGGGGGTGCACATGAGGTAAAACCGCATATAGTGCTTTATTACTGTGTCTGTGAAACTTTAAAGACCTTAAGCTTGAAAAATTCCGATTTTTCTGAAGTTCTTATTTAGATAGAAGCTTTGGATTTCCAGGCAGGGCCAACATCACATGGCTCTTCCAATCATCCCAGGGCCATTATCGGGAGGCGGAAAAGAACCCTTTTGTTTTAGACCTCATAGGAACACATAAAGTCAACGTGGAAAGCTGAGACACGGATGCCTTCAGTCCATTTCCAACAGCTGTACTCAGGTAACTCATTCTTCTGATCCTCTGCCTTCCCCCAGTATTTTTCACCACCTTGAATACAGAGGCTCTCACCCCACCTCGGATCATTTTTCTGGAAGTTGACGACCGACTCTAGCCCTGTCTGCTGTAACCAATGCTTTCTTCCCTGACCTGTGATGGGATTTAATCCATACACGTTTAATATGCTAAACCCACGGCCCTTCACCCTTCTGAGTGGCGACTGGTTTAGATCATTCGTTTTATTTGCCTAACCTAGAATATCTCTTTGTTAGAAGCGGTTTGTGCAATTTCAGCTTTCAGGAGCACTATGCTATCAGAAAAGCAACATGGTCGACTGGCTAGAATGCTGGGTTGCAGGTCAAGAAACTGACTAAACTGTAGACTAGTCTCTAGAATGTAAACTCGTCGTGGGCAAGGAATGTGTTTATTGTTGTGTTGTACTCTCCCAAGCGTTTAGTACAGTGCTCTGCACACAGTAAGCATTCAATAAAAATGATTGAATAAGCCCTCATTTCCCCTATTCCCTCTTCCTTCTGTGTCACCTAAGCCCTTGGATCTGTACCCTTTAAGTACTTGATATTCACCCCACCTCCAGCCCTAGAGCATTTATGTACATAGAGGGAATTTATTTTAATGTCTGTCCGCCACTCTAGACTGTAAACACCCTTTGGGCAGAGAACTTGTCTACTACCTATTTTCCCAAGCACTTAGTCCAGTGCTCTGCACACAGTAGGTGCTCAGTAAATACCACTGATTGAGGCTTAGTATCTAGCTCTGACTGTCTCATGCCACTAGGGACCCATCGCTAATTCCCTGGGCCATATTTTCTCTGAGCATAAAGCATAGTTGCCCTGGGCCCTGATCCTGAATTGATGGGAGGGTTGGGATTTTTAAAAAATCTCTAGAAGCTCCTTGCACTACAAGGTGAGCACTGTATACAGAGAGGGTTGTTGTTGTCACCTGACATCTCTCCTTTTTTTCCTCGTGACTTGGCTTCTTTAAAGAGCAAAAAAGCACCCCATTCTTCTTGGAGTCAGGGCTCATGAGTTCGAATCCCAGCTCTGCCACTTGTCGGCTGTGTGACTGTGGGCAAGTCACTTAACTTCTCTGGGCCTCAGTTCCCTCATCTGTAAAATGGGGATTAAGACTGTGAGCCCCACGTGGGACAACCTGATTCCCCTATGTCTACCCCAGCGCTTAGAACAGTGCTCGGCACATAGTAAGCGCTTAACAAATACCAACATTATTATTATTATAATAATAATGTTGGTATTTGTTAAGCGCTTACTATGTGCAGAGCACACGCTGCTTCTCTTATTATTATTATTGTTACTCCGAATTTCTTTTTGCTTAGTTGGGTTCCTCATTCATTTGATGTGTAGAAGTGAACAATTACAATCCAAGGGGAGATGGTCCCATGGACAGAGAAGAAACAGAAGCAGGTGGGAGCTGGGATAATGACTCTCTTCCCCCTCCTTTCTTCACCAGCCCGCCACCCCCCAGTGCAAGGATATGGTGCATATCCTTGTTGCTGCTTTTATCCTTGAGGATGAGGATGAATAGAGAAGCAGCGTGGCTCAGTGGAAAGAGCCCAGGCTTGGGAGTCAAAGGTCATGGGTTCAAATCCCGGCTTTGCCACTTGTCAGCTGTGTGACTGTGGGCAAGTCACTTAACTTCTCTGTGCCTCAGTTCCCTCATCTGTAAAATGGGGATGAAGACTGTGAGCCTCACGTGGGACAACCTGATTACCCTGTATCTCCCCCAGCGCTTAGAACAGTGCTCTGCACACAGTAAGCACTTAACAAATACCAACATTATTATTATTATTATAACGCCTTTTGGGGTGCATGCCCGGAGGTCGGGGGCGAATTAGAATTGGTGGCCACTTCATTCTTGGTGTGGCTCCTCAGGCTTGAACCTCTCCCCTCCATAACAACCAAGGTGAAAGGCACATTGTAGGGGAGTGGGTAGAGTGAGAACATAGCTACTTCCTTTGCTGGTGATTCCCCATCTGCAACAGGCACATGTCTGTCTCCAACGAGATGGGGTTGGGGGGGAAGGGGGTTGCTCTCCCTTCTGTGGCTTCTGGGATATAACTGTGCCTCAGAAGCCTAGTACTGGAGTGTTGGGAACTCCAGTCTTATTGGGAAACCCAGGAAGAAACCACTGCTTTCCAAGAGGAAAGTACCCACCATGCGAATGGGCCACTCTCCATGCTGAGGAATGGACAGAAACTACTCCCTGACCATTCTCCAGCAAGACCTTTTAAAAATGAATAGAATGAACAGAATCAAAAGGAAACAAGCATGGGGAAGGGCACGCACCCCTCTCAGTGCCAGATCCCCCAGATGGTTGGGATCCCAGGTAGGAAAGGAACCAGCCCTCAACGTTTCTGTCTCATGGAAGACCTCAGATAAAATCGTTTCCCCCAACCCAAGTTTTAGCATTAGGCAGGATCTGGGTTCTAACCACAATGCCGCTGTTTGCTTGTCGTGTGACCTTGGGCAAGATGCTTGACAATCTCTGCACCTCAGTTTCCACCTCTGCAAAATGGGGATGAAATACCTGTTCTTCCCCCTTGATGACCACGGTGATGATAATATTTGTTAAGTACTTACTACGTTCCGAGCCCTGAGCTCAGTGCTGGAGTAGACACAAGACAATCAGGTCAGGCATAGTTCCTGTCCCACATGGGGCTGCAGGGAGAAGAGGTATTGAATTTCCATTTTATAGATGAGGAAACTGAGGCAGAGAAGCTGTGACTTGCCCAAAGTCACACAGCAAGCAGATGGTGGAGCTGAGCAGGAACTGTATCCAAACTGACTTTCTTGTAACTGCCCTAGCGCTTAGTACAGTGCTTAGCACATAGTAGGCACTTATATATCACAATCACTATCATCATCATCATCATCATCCTCCCTGTCATCATCTGGGCTGTTCTAGGCCCTCCACTGCCCTTTCTCTGGCCCATCTACTTTTCTTGGCTCAGTCAGTAGTACATATTGAATGATCCCTATTTGGCATCTCCCAGACGTTCCCCCTGGCCGTGACCAGCAGCATTTCAAGGTCCAGGTCCAGGAATCCATGTTGGAAAGGCTAGCTACTCTTTAGAATAGATGGGAATCTGCCAGGGGTAGTGGGGGGAAGACTTGGTTTTGGCGACAAAGAACTCTGAATAGGACTAATCTGTGCTTGTGAAGGTATCAAGCAATTTTCCATTCATTAATAATAATAATAGATAATAATAATGGTATTTGTTAAGTGCTTACTATATGCCAAGCACTGTTCTAAACGCTGGGTAGATACAAGGTATTCAGGTTGTCCCAGTGGGGCTCAGAGTCTTAATCCCCATTTTACAGATGAGGTAACTGAGGCCCAGAGAAGTGACGTGGCTTGCCCAAGGTCACACAGCAGACAAGCGGCGGAGCCGGGGTTAGAACCCACGTCCTCTTACTCCCAAGCCCGTGCTCTTTCCACTAAGCCACTCTGCCTCTCATTTCCATCTTCCCAGATCAGAAGTACTGTAATTCCAAAGAGCCCCCAATTTAAGACTTCCCATGCTACACCCAAGGCACTGCTGGGGCTCAATGGCAGACTCATGTCTCCCATGGTCCAAGCTCCACTGATTTTTCATCACAAATCCATATTTCGTTTAGAAAATCTGTACATCAGGGCATCCATGTGGCTAGACCAAGACCCTCTTGCTGATGCTCCAGAGGTGCCCATTAGCACCCGGCCCAACAAAGCCCTTGTACTTCAAAGCTACAGGAAAGAATTCCACTTGTCTGTGTGATCTTGGACAAGTCAATTCACTTCTCTGTGCCTCAGTTACCTCATCTGTATAATGGGGATTAAGACTGTGAGCCCCATGTGGGACAGGGACTGTGTCCAACCGGATTACCCTGTATCTACCCCAGCGCCTAGACCAGTGCCTGGCATAGAGTAAGCACTTAAGAAATACTAATTTTAAAAAAAGCAGGGGGGTGATAGTTTTTCCAACTTGCATTTCTTAGGAAATGAGTCTCTTTCCTAACCAGCAAGACTGCCCACAGCCCTACAGTTTTGGCCTGGCTACTGGCAAACCACCACAGCATGACGTGTTGGGGCTCTGGGATACCGATAACCACTCGCCAGCTTTTTAGGTCTTGCCTCGTTTCACTGGCCTAAATGTGCATTTTTCAGCACTGCCTCTGCTGTATTGTACTGTCTTTATCAGCATGTTCTCAGAGTGCTCCTTTGCTCTCATTGTTACCGTCTTCTAAGAAGGCAGTTTAGTACATGTAATTTTGAGACCGGGAACTCACTAAGGAAGTTTTGTTTTACCTTAACTTATCTCCCTGTTTCAGATGCTCAGCATTAGCATGTCACACCAGCACATTGGTCAATCCTTCTCCCTGACAACAAAAAGCCCCCACAGCACTGAATAACTTGACTCTTTGAAAGGCTATGGAAGAGCTGGGGCAAGCACCAGCATAAACCCCATAGCAAAGCTTTCTCTCCACAAGGTGTGCAGCAGTACAGTTCTATCAAGTTCCTTAAGGCTTTAAACGAGCCAAGATTCCACAAAAAGGAGTGTGCGGTAAAAGCCTTCTGCCCTTCCTCTTTGGGGCCAAAACAATTAATTGCTTTCCTACTAAAATGTACATTTCTATACAGGGTATAGCACTAAAATGAACCAGAGAGAGACCAACCCAAGTGCTTGCTTGCTTAGCTTGCTTCCTTCCTTGCACTTGTAGATGTTATTTTTTCTAGGCTGAATTTCTGTTCTGTCGAGAAAGAAACTCACAGCGCCTGGCTTTTTTTTTATAGGGCTTTCCAAGGATTAACTACATACTCATAAGAATAAACCCTCAAGAGGTTAACCTCATCCTCTTAAACTTCACACACTACAATCCTGGAGATAGCTGGCAGCCCCAGCCAAAGGAGAAAAATAATCCCGCATCTTGCTAATCCTTTAGCCAATCACCTCATGCAACAGTAGAGAGCCCTTTAGGAGGCATACAACTCAATCTGTCTCCAGAGTACAGTCAACCCAAAAGATGCATTTCACAGAATCGTAAGCAATTTATCCAAAACCTGAAAAAACTAAGAAAACACCTTGAGGAAACTTAAATTGCTCTTAACCTGCCCCCGACTTCAGTATGAGCAACAAGCCTTCATAATGATGCGGCCTGCCTTTGGAGCATCAGCAATGAACCCTCTTCATGCTCCGGCACAATCACTGGCACCTTCATAGAGATATTAGCATGGGCCCTCAGGTTGAAAGGCCTAAAAAAAATTAGCGCATTTAAAAAAAACCCCAAAATCATCTTATTTCAAGCAGAGAGCCACAAAAACCCTGTCCTTCCTGAGGTTTCTCAGACTCCCTGTCATTTGCAGACCATCATTAGTGCAGAAATTGGGGGGAAGAGGGTGAGTTTTCCGATTTTCAATCCTAGTTTGCTTAGTGAAATCTGTGGAGAACCGCTGAATCACCTGCCTGCTGCTTTATCGTCTCTCCCTCAACCACACATGCATGCAGAGCACATGTACACCCATTCCATCCAATCCTGCCATGACAATCCACTTGCACGCCAGCAGCTAAGTGCCCCACCTGCCCCTCCATGTGAAGAGTGCTGAATCTAGTGGGGCTCGGACTACCGGATGGCTACACCTATGCATCTAAACTTTGCTTCGAATAGTTTTAAAAGTTTTCTATTTTTCCACCCCCTCTCCTCCTGTGCCACCTTGAACTTTTTTTAAGTTTGCACTAAAACCAAGGCTGCATATGGAGATTCTGCTTAACTGCTGGGAACTTGAAAAAATGAAGTCATTCAGAAATGACTATCTGATGGCTGGAAAAGTCCAGCATTTGGTTGGACTAGTCTTACAGGGAGGCATTTCCGAGAAAAGAAGTTGGCCCCATCTCAAGCTGACAGATACTTACCGTATTCACTTCCCACAACCCAGCTTGTTCCTCTTAAGCTTCTGGGGTTTGTAAGTCACCCCAAACAACAGGACCTTAGGAGCTCATTAGGTACTTTACTTTATGAAATAACCCTTTTCCTGTTATCTTTGAGAGAGGAGCCTATTTAATGACAAATAGCTTTTAAAATGCAGACAGCATCAGGTAAACAAGCAATCGCTCCTCAGCCCCTTCACTGGGCTTGCAGCAGCCCCCAATCCCCAAACAAAAGTTGCTCTTTTGAGTTCACCCAGTAAATGATCTTTGTATTTTGACCTGCCTTTGACCAGGCTTCGACTTCTAGCCTAGCTACTGCAAAGACTAAGGTCACAGGCCACTGGCCACGCCGAGGAGATGAAAGTCGGCAAGAAACAGCCATCAGGAAAAAGCCAAAGCACTCAACACCCTGGTTGGCTTTATTCGGAGGCCCAGCTCAGAGCCTAAGAAAATCTTTCAACTTTTCCAAGTTTGAGGAGGAGAAATATCTTTAGCTCTGTGGAGCGTCTGAGTGGACTGAGGTAGTTTTGGCTCATCCGCATTTTAAAGAGGCCTCTTTCATGATCTTTCACACTGGTAATAGATGTCTAAACCGTTAAATTACTATTTCTTTTCTTAGCCTGAAAGACGCTGCAGTTTAAGAGCATGGCCCCTCCTATTGTTCTGTACACTAAGTCTGTCCCTGAACAATACTGACAGCTGCTATCAAACTTTCAGTGCAGCTGCTGCTTGTAGGAACAGACAGTCTCCCGATGCTGCCTCCCCTCTGGGGAGACAGGTTGACACACTGCATGTTCAATGAAGGGGTGCACAGGTCCACTGAATTGTCAACCCAATTTTATGCTACTCCGATTTTCCAGGATGCACACAATCCCTTTCAAGGAAAATCAAGCATATGTCAGAGCATGAAACGTATTGTGTGGCATAGGATAATTATGGATCATGCCAAACTATAAAAGATCGCTCTGACATACATTAATACACAGACCTAAAAATATCAATTACAAAGTTAACAGATCCATGTACAGTGAAGACCTGCAGTTAGCACAAGTCTGTGCTCTCCCTAATGCACGAATCTTCGCTCCCACACTGAGCTTCGAGTAAAGTTAAATTGATGTAATGATCCTTATTATGAAAAAGAGAAGCGTTTCTTTCTTCCAAAAACTAAATGTGTCATCCTCCATCAAAGAAAACGTCCACTCGTTTTTTATTTTTCACGTAAAGGGTTCATAAAAAACGAAGCAGGACATTCTTACCTCCAAAGGAGTTTCTGGGCTAGAATCATTTTAACTGAAGTCAAAATGGGGGCTGTTGTTGAATATTTGTTTTCCTCTTTTGCCAGGCTCTCAATGCTAAGTAATCAGCTGCTTTCAAAGAAGGAATCAGGGCAGACAGGCATATATAAGGAAAGGTGTGCCCTCAAGGTTATTTGGGCGAATTTAGACTCTATAGGAATCCAATTATGTTCCTCTAAGTTCAGCCTGCTATTTGTGAGGGGCTTTGCATATATTTTCTTTTTATTCTAAACAGGGTTTCCCATCCTCAAGCTCTCTGGGAAGCAAGTTCATTCTCAAACTACAAGTACAATCCACTACTAGTCGTTGGCTAATCAAACATCTTTCATGTAAGAGTACCATGTGAATATTTGATTTGATCTGCGGACTAGAGCAATTCATTACCAAGAAAAGGGGACCGAAGACAAATGCAGATGTAATTGTATTTTCTGTTGAATGTGATTAGAAAGCCAACTAAGTAACAGTCAAAAATTGATACTAAAGTCGGGGGGGGGGGGTGGAGCGGGGGCTGAGGGGAAAGCAAGGATGGATTTGTGGAAAGAGAAGGGGAGGGAGATTGTTTATGCAAAGCTAAGCTGTCAAGTGTAATAAAGCAGCTTGAATAAAATTTAAGCTGAAAATCCACTGAAGCTCCCGATTTCGGGGAGGAAAAAGCTATTAAAAGGAAATGAAGGTCACCCTCCTAGTTTATTTCACCTAATTGACTGCCAATAGCTTACCACAGGCAAACCGACTGCAGATCTGCAATTGAGAAACTGATGAAAGGAGAGTTTTCAAGCTGAGGCTCATTCTTTTAATCCTCCCTCGCTCTTATGTTTTTTCTCCATCTCCAGTTGGGATGTAATTTTAAGCACAGATGGATTAACTGGTTCCATTGTCTGTAGACGTCATTGGACTATGGCACTGTTAATCCGTACAGCAGCATGTCTAATTATCATTACAAAGTGTCTGAGGGAACTATAAAGACCAGCAGGGCATCTTCTCACAAGCAATTAACATAAATTGATAAATGAGTAATTTGAATCTGCTCAAGGCACTCACATATGAATAAAATCAGAAAGAACAGCTCCTTGTTGCGGCTACTTCTTTCACTTAGTCTGGATGGGCCGAAAACATGAGAGAAACTCTAGACTTTGTGGCGGGGAAATGAACTCATGCAGAGGAAAGAGTGCATGGTTCACCAGGTTCATTAATGCAAAGCAAATGACTTGTGATTGACAGTCGGTCACAAGCAACGAGTGTGAACTGATCTCAGCATATTTAAAAGCAAAAACTTGGTGAAAGGCTATTAGAACACTACGTCAGACAATTAACACTTCTCCCAAAGCAATAGAAATTTATTTTCATTGACAGGCCATTTTGAAATTCATGAAAGAGGCACAAGGAAGAAAAAAAAAGAGGCAGAAGAGTGAATAGTTATACAGGTTGCAAGTACCTTGAAAAGCAGAAAGCAAAGGGAGAGATAACGAAATGAACTGGAACAATAGTGAGCTGGGGTCTAAACTCATGATCCCACGCTGTAGGTAGGGGAGAAATGAACCATCAAAAGTCCACCCATTTGGAAGTGTTTGATACTGATCAACTAATGCAGTATAAAAAGGTTTGCCCCAGCAAGGGTACACAAGGACCCAGTTAAAATTCCATTAGAGCTAGCTTTCCCACCTCCAACAACCTCCCCTTCCCAACTGTCCTCCTGAGCCTCCGCATATCTCCCGGAACATCAAATTTCAAACAATCACATTCTTAACTTAAACTACCAAAGCAAGAAGAAATGAAAGCTGGTTATACACACTGTAGGAGGTAGACCTGGAAGGCCACGTACCCCGATGATGGCATTCAGCTCAGCCATGGTCACTTGCTTGGCACGCTCAACAGCTTGGGCCACTTGTTGCTGGTGCTTTCAAGGACACAAAAAGAGATGAGGAGCTATTAAACTTACAAGTCAAGCAAGAGTTCTCCCTGGACCTTCCTAAACCTCTCCCATCTAAGGACATACCTAAGGGTCAGGTGCGTTCCACGGAATGCATGCGTTCCACAGAACGCATGAGAAGCAGTGTGGCTCAGTGGAAAGAGCCTGGGCCCTGGGAGTCATAGGGCCTGGGTTCCAGTCCCCGTTCCACCATTTGCCACTGTGTGACCTTGGGCAAGTCACTTCATTTCCCTGGGTCTCAGTTACCACATCTGTGAAAATCCTCTTCCCTCTTAGACACTGAGTCCTTTGTGGGACAGGGACTCTGTCCAACCTGATTATCTTGTACCTACCCCGGTGTTTAGAGCAGGGATTGACACACAGTAAGCGCTTAATAAATACCATTTTAAAAAAAAAGTGAAGGAGGGAAGTCTCTTTTGGATGCACTAAATCCAGGCCCAGAGCGATCCTGACACAATGCTTTTGGAGGCAATTGAAAGCCATCTAAGAACTGCGACCCTCTAGGCAAAGGATGAACCAAAGAACACCCCATTTCCCTTTAAATCATATATTATAAATTACTTATTTATTCCTATTAATTTTTGTCTCCCCCTCTAGACTGTAAACTCATTCTGGGCAGGGAACATGTCTGCTAATTCTGTTGGACTGGACTCTCCTGAGTGCTCAATAGCTCAATAAGCACTCAACAAGCATTTAAGTGCTTACTTTGTGCCAGGCACCATACTAAGCATTGGAGCAAATACAAGCTTATTGGGTGGACATGGTCCCTGTCCCACATAGGGCTCACAGTCTTAATCCCCATTTTACAGATGAGGTAACAGGCATAGAGAAGTTAAGTGACTTGCCCAAGGTCACAGAGCAGACAAGTGGCAAAGGTGGGATTAGAACGAACCCAGGTCTTTCTGACTCCCAGGCCTGTGTTCTATCCACTCGGACATACCACTACTCAATAACAGTGGTGTTTGTTAAGTACTTACTATGTGCCAGGCACTGCGCTAAGCGCTGGGGTAGGTACAAGATATTCAGGTCCCATATGAGGCTCGCAGTCTAAGTAGGAGGAAGCACAGGTATTGAATTCCCATTTTTCTGATGAGGAAACGGAGGCACCAGGAATTTAAGTGACTTGCCCAAGGTCACACAGCAGGCAAGTGGCAGAGCTGGAATTAGAACCCGGGTCCCCCTGACTCCCAGGCCCGTGCTCTTTCCAATAGGCTACACTGCTTCATATTTGGAATATTAGCATCATCTTGGTAAATTAAAAATGTGTGAAGTTGTTAGGTAGCTGGAGGAGTACGGTGCCATTCTTCAGAAGGAAGAGGGAGGTGGCCCGAATGAAGAAGGCCTCACTGGATAAAGGGTTGGAAAGCACATTAATGTTGAAAGGACACTAAGGTCCATTTAACCTTCCGGTGTGCAAATATGAAAACTGGCACCCAGGACTTCAGCCACTGGCTTCTACCAGGAGGGACTGATATTAAAGCTAATGACAGGCCACACATCTCACAAGAGAAGCAGGAACAGTCAGCAAAGGTTCACTAGATTTCAGATGCAAAGCTGGCCACACCTGATGCTTAATCTAAAGAACTGTGTGGTCTTCAGAAAGAATTCCATCATCACATATTTCACTTCTGGAAAGGCATCTTCCAAGCCTCTAAAACCATCTTAGACAAAATTCTAGACATCTATGGCTTCCCATAGACTGTGAGCCCGTGTCTGCTTACATCTTCCCCAATGCTTAGCATCCAACTTGGCACATAGTAAGTGCGATGCAAATACCGCAATCATTACCATCATTCCTAAGACTCCATGCTTAATATCCTGAATCATACCTGTCAGCTCTGAGTCCTACCTCAGGGACAGTGAGGAATTATCTCCCTACCCACCCGTGAAAAATAAAACTCAATGGAGCCACTTTTTTTTCCTTTAAAGGCCAAACTTTCCATTTAAGTAGAACTGTAGAAGGACTGAGTGATTGGTAGCTGTCAAGCTAGTACTGCTTCTCAAAGAAAACAAAAGCCTTATCTTGATAGTCATTTTGCAGTTTTCTTCTGAAAAGAATTAATTTGAAGTTGAGCTATTGTCACCAGTTCTGCAGTTTGCCCTCAGATCTGTTAGACCGAATAGCAGGGGGTTTACACACTTCAGCTGTAACAGATGTTCCTCACACTTGTGCGTGGTGATAAAATTAACATCTTAAAACTAGCTAATTTGCAAACAGAGGAGCAACATAATTGCACTTTAACAGCTGAACAGTTTTACTTACTTCCTGAGACAGAAACGGGATGACTTGTGCACAAATTGTATTCAACCTCTTGGCGATTTCAGTCTGTAAAAACAAAACATTTACATGGTGAGGCTAAAATATGACTTGGATACCTTAGTGTCAATTAAAACAGACCCTCTTACTCCTACTGTTTTTCCTCTGGTGGGATGAAACTATATTTCAAATACTGGTCATATTTTTTTTAATATTACACTCTAACAAAGAGGGTAGGAGGTGCCAAATAGTAATCCCATTGAATAGGTGGAGCCTAAGAATTCCTCATCAGTGGTATTTACTGAGGTCCTTAGTGAAAAGCACTGTACTGGGTGCTGGGAATACTTTCTAAACACCTGATATTCACCCTGCCCTTAATCCCACAGTCTTTATGTACATATGCATAATTATCTGAACGTTTGTCTCCCTCTCTAGACTGTAAACTCCTTGTGGTCAGGGAATGTGTATACCAATTCTCTTGCATTGTACCCTCCCAATACAGTATAGTGCTCTGCCCTCAGTCAGCACTCAATAAATACCATCACTGCTTGATTGATTGGCAGGAATTCACAAAGAAATCAAGGTCCTTGCCCAAAGAGTTTATAATTAAGAGGAAGATAGGATAATTTTCAGAAGCATATGAAACAGCCAAGTACCATAAAAATGGATTGCCTATTAATAAATAGGTAGAACAGATTTGCAGAGATACCCACTTAAGTGCTGGGATGGTTAGTAGGGATGGTTAGTATGAACAGGGAGTGGGGAAGAAAAGAATAGGAATAATGGGCTCTTTATGGGCAGGGAACATGTCTGCTAATTCTGTTGTATTGTACTCTCTCAAGCACTTAGTACAGCGCTCAACACGTAGTAAGTGCTCAATAAATACCATTAACTGATCACTGTGGTACTAAGTGCTTACCATGTGCCAAACAAACACTGTACTGGGGGGTGGATACAAGATAATCCGGTGGGACACAGTCCCTGTCCAAAGTGGGGCTCATTTTATTCATATTTATGCCTGTCTCCCCCTCTAGACTATAAACTCATTATAGGCAGGGACCGTGTCTCAGTTCTGTTGTATTGTTCTCTTCCAGCTCTTAGTACAGTGCTCTGCACACAGTAAGTGCTCAATAAATACCAGTGATTGATTGGCTCACCATCTAAGTAGGAGGCAGAGATAGCCTGGGAAGCAGGCTTTAGCGGGGCTGTGATTGTGGAGAGGGACGTGATTAGCAAGTGAGCTGGGGAACAGCAAGTGAGCTGGGGAACACGGTGACACAGTCCGGCAAGAGGAATGGCATGAACACTGAAGCTGTAAGATTTAGTGGTTACTTACTAAGTTAATAGCGCTGAGAAAGCTCTACTCTCCTTCCAAAAGCATGGAGCTTGCTGAATTTCACAATTTCACACTAACAAATAGTTAACAGATTACTAAAACATGGTCTAAGCAGGACCTCTGTTTGCCCAGACATATAATAAACCTAAATGCCAATCCAGCCTTCACCAGGACTTCATCTGTAAACAAACTGTCTGCTAATCTGGCAGGGGGAGGTGAGGCTCTGCCCAACAGTTTAAGATCCTTAATGAGAAGGAGAGAAGGACATGATCCCTGCTACATGACAGGATTTATAGTCAGTCCTTGGTTCTGCTGGTAGCAAGGGCAAGAATCTGTCCCCAAGGTGTAAGGCCAGGTGGCAGTAGTAGAGTAGTAGTAGTGGCTACTGAGGGCAAAGCAGCATGGCCTAGTGGACAGAGCATGAGACTGGAGGTCAAGAAACCCAAGTTCTCTAGTCCCAGCTCTGCTAGTGGTTTGTGTGACCTTGGACAAGTCATTTAACCTCTATGGGCCTCAATTTCCTCATATGTAAAATGGGGATGAGAGAGATTAGAGCCCTATGTGGGGCAGGGATTGTCTCTATTCCAATAATCTTGTCTCCGCCTCAACGCTTGGCACATAGTAAGTGGTTACTAAATGACAGTAACCACTTTCAGAGAAGCAACGTGGCTCAGTGGAAAGAGCACGGGCTTTGGAGTCAGAGGTCATGGGTTCGAATCCCAGCTCTGCCGCTTGTCAGCTGTGTGACTTTGGGCAAGTCACTTAACTTCTCTGAGCCTCAGTTCCCTCATCTGTAAAATGGGGATGAAGACCGTGAGCCCCACATGGGACAACCTGATTCCCTTGTGTCTACCCCAGCGCTTAGAACAGTGCTCTGCACATAGTAAGCGCTTAACAAATACCAACATTATTATAGTAAGCGCTTAACAAATACCAACATCACTAGAACAGTGCTCTGCACATAGTAAGCGCTTAACAAATACCAACATTATTAAATTTTTTTATTATTATTATTGCCAGTATAATTATTAGTGCTTAGTAAATTACAACAGAAGGTAAGCAACTGTTCCCTGCCCACAAGATCTCACAATCCAACTGGGACACACACACACAGACACACACACACAAAACATTTACAAAGAGTGGCAAGATGAAATACCAGGATAAATTAGAATAATCGAATGCACCACTGAATATTCACATATACATAAACCCTTGAGGATAGGTATAAGTGCTAGGGGTAGCAGTTGGGCTGATGTGACTTGGGTGTTGGGAATTGGACCAATATAAAAATTAAGGAATGCCATTCTTGAGCACACATGGATAATTCCTGACCAACATCACTGTATCACATCTGTACATTTGGTCAAAGCCAGTTATGCACACCTGGAAGTGCACACCAAAATGTATTAAGCCTGCCAGAAACAGCTGGCATCTGAATGTCTCTAACTTCCTGAAGACAACTTCTCACCATTTTCCCAGTCCCCGCCTTCTTGCCCAGATCCTCCCCTATGACTGGCTGTGCTCCAACTCATGTCACCAAATGAGTGACTGATATCCCATTTAAAACATCTTTCCCTCTGGCAAGCTCTCTGTGGGCAGGGAAGGTGTCTACCAGCTCTATTATACCGTACTTACCCAAGCACTTAGTACAGTGCTCAATAAGTCAATGGTACTTAGTAAGTGCTTGTTGTGTGCAGAGCATCGGATTAAGCATTTAAGAGAGCAGCATACAGAGTTGGTCAAAACATTCCCTGCCCACAAGCTTACAGTCTAGAGGGGGAGACAGATATTAGGTGCTCGAAAAATACCATTGATTGATAGACTGATTGATGGGTCCCAAGGACTGAGTTGTTTTTTTGTTCTAGAAACTTTCCTCCGATCTATGGATGGGCCTAGCCTACTGAAGATCAATTTATATCAATCATAGCACCTACAGATCATAGTTCCACGGCTACTAGCACCATCTTCAAATGCCACAGGACAGCTTCAGAAAGCTGGATAGGCAGCCACCGCCACCCCCCTATTTAACCCACTGCAAATTAGTGCTCTTTCAGTATTGATGCCCTGGCCCTATTTACCAACTCCGCTTAACACTTATAGTTCAGTTGATTGTGAATACATTACGCTATTCACTAACTTCATTAACCTACTTAGACCGATTCCTATGGAAAATCTGCCTCAACTTCTAGACAAAACCCTGGAAGTAACCTTTCAATACATTAGAGCTAAAGCCTACTGTACTTCTATTTATGTGAATTTCTTTACTAACTTTGCAAGTTTTATTACAGTAATTTAATTATTTGCTTAAAGCTCACTGTGGTCAAAACCTATTTACATTTTGCTGAACCCTCTTAATTGGTTTGGGGAGGGGAAAAAAAAGAAACTAAGTGGCACTGCTGGAATCTCATAAATGGTTAAGTGGGGGTGGAAAGTGAAGAACTTTCTAAGCGGGAGAGGTATAGGGACAGAGGTTGTTAGCTTGAAAGGGACAGTGGAAGGAGGTTAAAAAGTGCCAGGTCACCTTCTGCCCTAGTGAAGCGATAATGGAAGAGGCGGTCTGGGGGTTAAGCCAGGGAGTGGGGATGGTGGGGAGAGGGGAGGCTGGTAACGGGTTACTGAGGCACTAGGCAAAAGTTTCTTTTGTTGTCTGGAACGTCACCCAAAGCTTTGCTACCTCGGAGTGCTGGATTAGTCCAAATGTTCAGGGAATGATGTGTTCCTGTATTAAACTAAGATTGCAACAGTTTAACCTAGGTCAAATTCTGGCTCAAACTGTCCGTCTTGTAACTCCTTCCAAAATACCTATCAACCTCTTGACTGAACCCATGCCCTAAGAAGAATGCCGTCATGCTTACCCTTCCTCAGGGCCATAACGGGATAAAATCTTGGGTTGGGTACTCTTTGTTCAGTAAGTAGAAACGAGTTTATCAAATGTTTTTGGTGCTGCCTCCCTTTTGCACCCGCTTAAGTAGAAATAATGATATGATCTGATTGTACTGTACTTACCCCAGCACACAGCACATACTAAGTGCTTAACGAACACAATTACAATTTTGAATGGCACTTATTGAGCTCCCACTGAATGCGACACACTGCACTAAACGTTTGGCATATGCAACAGAAGTTTCTGCTCTGGTTCTCTGCTCACACTAGGCTCTCAATAATGATGTTGCTGTTACTGTTCCTGGCTTTAGAAATATCATTCCAATAATCTGTTCTCCCAATCATCCCAACTCTCAATGAGGAAAGCTTTTCTTCTTCAGGGCCCCCAAAAGCCTGACCCCAAAGGGGACAAGTGATGGGAAAAGAGCCTTCCTCAAGCCTCTTATCTACATCAAAAAACTGTACTCCCAACTTGATGTTTGATCCTTAAAATTATTCCAGCCCCTCTAACAATCAGCCAATTGATGGGTGGGTGTAACCTAATACCTGCCCTTGTCACAGGCGGATAGTATTTGGAGACTAGAGAATAGAGTTAGGTATAATGTTCATTAAGTGCTGACTGTATGCCAGGCACTGTATCAAGTACTGGGGTAACTACAGTGAAGAAGCTCTGACACACAGAGATTAAGTGACTTGCCCAAGATTACACAGCAGACCAGTGGCAGAGTACAAGATAGTTGGTAGACATGAACCCTGCCCTCATGGAGCTTCTTGCAATGATCAATAACAAAGTTCAAGCTGATCAGGGTCTGGTATGAAACAGATCTGTGTTGCTGGAGAATAACAATGTCGATCTAAAATGCTTTTCTTCTGAGGGCCTGAAGAAAAGATGAGAGAAGCCCCCCAGTCCGAAGGCTGCTTAGTAAGATACAGAAGGGAGACCAACATAACCCTTGAGCTCCCGAACTGATGCCCATAACAGTGTTCTTAGTGATTTCCCTTATGCCAATCTGGAAGTTGCTACCTTATAAAAAGTGGAAGTTTAAAATTTTGCTTAAAGTCTTCCTAAAATCCCACCTCCTCCAACAAACCTCCCCCAAATTGTACAAATCCACCAGCAACCTCCAGCACTCATGCACTTATTTTATACCCATCCTCAGGACTTTTGCAGGCAGCTTTATTCACTTGAACCTTGAATTATTTGATTACTCTGTTTGGAAGCTTTTTAATGTAAGCCTCCCCCATAAGAGTGTAAGCTCCTTGTGGGCAGGGAACATGTCATTTCTTGTTTTATACTTCTCAGGCGTTTAGTTCGGTGCATAAGCAAAGCTATTATCGGTCCTTTTTGCCCTGTTCTCTTCTGACCTCTACACTTAAATCATGCCACCCCAGAGTGTCACTACTTCTGAAGATTGAAGCAACATCAGTCTCACTTCACAGGTTTCCCCTTCCTTCATATCCCAGCTTCTGCAGCGTCTTTTGAGAACAAAGTCATGCCGAACCATTGTCTCTCCCCAAAATTTTCTTCCACTTTGGCTTTTATCGAAGATGTGCTGTCTAGGTAGCATAATTCAGTGGCCTCATTTAGCTTGGTGTTGCCAAAGAAAACCGTTGGTTGCATAGAGGGTTTTTTGTTTTTGGGCTGGCAAATACCCTTGGTTGTCTTTGGGCTTCTTGTCGGTCAAGAGGTAAAACCAAATTGAGGGAAAAAATTAATCTAACCATACCAAATGAACTAAATAAATCAATTTTTTGGTAACTAGATTTCTTATCAACCAAATTGACATGGAACAAGCTATTGGGACTGCCTTCTGCAGACAAAACTAATACTTTGGGAATGACCCATCATTATTCCTACTTTAGTATTCAAGGAACCCTGATGTCAGTATGTCCATCTGGGTAAGACAGCACCTGGGGTTTTTCCAGTTTGCATCCCTGTCAGCCTCCCCCCTCCCTTTTATTTAAAAAAAAGGTATTTGTTAAGTGCTCACTATGTGCCAGGCACTGTACTAAGTGCTGGGATAGATACAAGCTAATCAGATTGGACCAAGTCCCTGTCTCGCATGGGGCTCACATTCTTAATCCCTATTTTACAGATGAGGTAACTGAGGCACAGAGAAGTGAAGTGACTTGCCCAAGGTCACACAGCAGACAAGCGGTGGAGCCGGGATAAGAATCCAGGTCCTTCTGACTCCCAGGGCAATGCTCTATCCACTAGGCCATGATGCATCTCCCTCCCTCCCTTGACACTTCATCTTCTCCCCTTTCCATCTTGTAGGGCTTTGGGGCAGTCCCTAGAATCAAGACAGGCAGAAGGTTAAGGAGGGCAGTATAGAACCATCAGCACCCTATAGCAGCAGCTGTCTATTGGAGGAATACCTTAAATCATCAGGATGCCTGCACAAGATGGAGTAATTATAATAATACTTGAGGTATTTATTATTCAGAGCTTACAAGCAGTACTCTAAGCAATGGGGTGGCTGCAAGTTAATCGGGTCAGACACACTCCCTGCCCGCTTCCGGCTCACTATTTAAGTATGATTGGGGTATTTGTTAAGTACTTACTATGTACCAAGCACCATACTAAGCACTGGGGTAGACACAAGATAATCAGGTTGGACACATTTCCCATTTTACAGGTGAGGAAACAGGCACAGAAAGGCTAAGGTCACAGGCTGTTGGCACAATTTAGAGTAATGCTTTCCATTCCTTGCACAATGGATAGTCGCAGGCATTGTAAGCAGCATGACCTAGTGGATAGAGCATGGGCCTGGGAGTCAGAGGGACCTGGGTTCTAATCCTGTCTACTCTGTGACCTTGGGCAAGTCCTTTCACTTCTCTGGGCCTCGGTTCCCTCGTCTGTAAAATGGGGATTAAGTCTGTGAGCCCCATGTGGGACAGGGACTGTCCAACCTGATCAGTTTGTATCTATTCCAGCGCTTAGTACAATGCCTGGCACATAGTAAGTGCTTAACAAATACCATTAAAATAAAAAAAGTTCCTTGAGGCTAGTGCTTGTACCAGGCACTTGGGAGGGCAGAACAAAAGTCTTTTTTAACTTGTGTTGTGCCCTGCGCAATAAATACTACTAAATGAGTGAAATGAAAGGCAGCAAATATTCCTTTCGTCCACTGGCCAAGGGGGTTGATTTGGCTATGACTGCTAACAAAGCAGGTGGAGTCAGGAAAATGACATTTGTATATATTATTTATCATTTGTATATATTGTGTATTACCCATTTGTATATATTATATTATTTATTACCCTATTTATTTTGTTAATGAGGTGTACATCCCCTTGATTCTCTCTTGATAATGTTGTCTTGTTTTTGTTTTGTTCTGCTTTACTCTGATGTCTGTCTCCCCCGTTTAGACTGTAAGCCCGTCACTGGGCAGGGACTGTCTCTATCTGTTGCTGAATTGTACATTCCAAGCGCTTAGTACAGTGCTCTGCACATAGTAAGCGCTCAATAAATACTATTGAATGAATGAATGATATCAAGTCTGTTGAGTTACCCCTTTCAGATTTGAGAATAACTTCACCTCAATTAATAGTACTTACCACCTACTGTGCGCAGAGCACTAGACTGAATGCTTGAGAGACTAGCAGAACTCGGACTTGGACCCTGCGTTCAAGGAGCCTACATTCTAACGGTGAAGCTAAGAGTGCTGTTTTTGTTTATTGTTGTTTTTTAATAAAATGGCCTTTAATTCATTCATTCAATCGGATTTATTGAGTGCGTACTGTGTGCAGACCACTGTTCTCAGCCTTTCGGAGAGTACGATATAATGATGAACAAACACATTCCCTGTCCACCACGAGCTTACAGTCTAGAGGGGGAGACCGGCATTAATATAAATCAATTACAGATATGTGCATACGTGCTGTGGGACTGTGGTGGGCGGGTGGGGGAGAGGAGGGCGATTAATAAAGGAAGCAAG
The DNA here is from genome assembly GCF_004115215.2 of Ornithorhynchus anatinus. Taxonomy (NCBI): domain Eukaryota; kingdom Metazoa; phylum Chordata; class Mammalia; order Monotremata; family Ornithorhynchidae; genus Ornithorhynchus; species Ornithorhynchus anatinus. The sequence continues at coordinate 65,607,144 of NC_041753.1, forward strand.
TCAGGGTGACACAGAAGGAAGTGGGAGAAGAGGAAAGGAGGGCTTAGTCAGGGAAGGCGTCTTGGAGGAGACGTGGCTTCCGTAAGGCTTTGGGGGCGGAGAGTAATTGTTTTTGATCTATAACTGTAAATTTGATCTATAACTTGAACACTTGAAATAGAGATGGCCTATTTATGAACAAAAGGTGTGTGAAGGTGTGGGTATGAATGGGTGTGTTCAGGAAAAGACTTCAGTTTAACCTTCCTCGAACAAACAAGAAATCATTTCATTACGTTCCGTTCCACTGTTCACCTTTTAGAAAGGTGCATTGAAATACGCCTGCTCTGCCCAGAATGCACCAGCATTAAACACCCTGAATGGTTTTTTGTTGTTGTTTTGCATTTTTGGTTTTTTGTTTGTGGGTGGTTTTTTTTTTCATAAAACAACCAGACTGTCTTATGACATGGAACAAATCAATAAGACTGTGTACAAGCACTCCTTGAACCTTTTCACGAGGGTATCAGAATAATGGGAATCTGCTGTTTAGGCACTGAAACAGCTGCTTTGCCTCTGTCAATTTGTCAAGGATGCAACTTTACCAAAATGATAAATTAAAGCACGAATACTCGTGCTTGGCAACAGTTGGGTCAAAACATTTAAATCATTTAATTAGGAGGAACCAAGACCAAAAAAAATTACAAATTCACAGACTCAACTATATTTTGCAAAATGCAGCTGAATTCCTTCATGTTCATTTTAATGATGCTTTAAAAAAAAAAAAGGAGGGCAGCTTGGAGTCAGGGGCCTGCCAAGCTTGTCATTTGCAAATAAATCAAAAGACCGTCATTGCAGTAGCAAGAATCAGTGAATGGAGTTGCTTTGTCATTCTTTGATAGGCCCCACACTCAAGCCTGCTATTAAAAATGAATGCATTCAAGAGGCTCTGCATTAAGAACATAAACAATTAAGGGCACTCGAGATGCTACAAGAGCTTTCTCATGAGATGCAGGCCCCTGCAATCTGCCTTGCCAGTGAGCCAGAGAGAATGTGGGCAATTAGTATTGCTGTCTCTGCCCAAGCAGCTTTCAACGAAGCCCTTTTTTTTTTTAACCCCTCCTTGCTTTCAGCGGAGCTACGGTCTGTGAAAGATCAGTAGTTAGATGCAAAACTGCATCCAATTGGAGACAGCTCAAAAGTGATGGATATTAGAATGCTTTAGGAGGCTGCCAAATGATGAGGAGATAGAACATAAAAAATTATGATCATCAGTAATTGGTGACTTATGTTCTGATTAGTTGAGCTATTCAGACTTTTAAGGGCTTTGGTTTTGGCTGTGGGGCATATTTCACCATAGGTATTGAGAGGTTGAGAATTCAGGGGATGCGAGTGACTAATTCTGTGTGACTCTTGTGTTGGAAAGATTTTTACAGCTGATGAGTACATTTCTCCTATTGATGTTTTGGGTCCTTGCTGGGATTCTGCAAAACTTGAGTGTGATGCCATGGTCACTGTCTCACTTATAGGGTGCTAAGGGAAATGATGGTAAAAGAGTCTCTTAGCCTCCTACTCGTCCCCCCTCCCCCAATTATATTTCAGAGTTCGAGTCAGAAGACACTACACTGTAAGCTCACTCTGCTCACAAAATGGGTCTACCAACTCTGTTACACTGGGCTCTCCCCAGGTGCTCTGTACAGTGCTCTGCCCATAGTAAACACTCAATAAATACCACTGATGATGAAAGATGCTGTTTTTTCTGTGGACTCAATGTTACAAACCTGCCTCCTGGATGCTCAAGAGAGACTTGGGACATTTTTGTTGTGAATGACCTAAGGGTGCTATGTGAACCTAAAAACCGTATCACTGCTTTAGAATTAACACCCTAAATTATCTCCGCCTATTGAGGAGTGGTTTGGAGTGGGGACTTGATTTAGAGGCACAGCAGAAAAGTCAGGGTAAAGATTTGAGGAGAGAGGTTTAGACAATAGCATTGTGAACTTGCTGAATGATGTGAAGGTTGAGAGTAGAAGGGAAGGGAGTGAGAAGACTTACACCAAAATTTTAATACGGTTCTCCAATCTAGGATTATCTGGGAAAATACATGTTCCAGGAACTCATAAGAAATACTGGCATTATGAGCAGTAGATTGAATTGAAAGCCACTTAATCCAGGGTTATTATCCAAATGAATATCCCTTTTAGGGGATCAAAGTAAATATAGGAAACAGGCTAAGGGGTCACAATACATGCAAATCAAGTCTTTTAAAAACAAGATCCTTGAACCTGATAACAGAGTGAGAAAGGCTTAGCCTCTATTAGACAACTAGCACTGTCCCCCCAAAGACTAACCAACCAATTCACTGTCAAAAGAATCTGCTTATTCATGAATCCCTGGAAAAGAAATCCTGAATGGGTTTCTTTTTCGAAGTCCATAAATATATCCGAACAATGCCAGGAATGTGAAAAAACAACCGGAGCCCCATCCTGGCTAGCCAAAGAAGCCTTCAATCTGAAATGGATATATACCAAAAGAAATTAGACAAGTATGGTTAGGCACCTCTGGGGAAAGAGGAACCAAGAATAATATGTTAAAGTAGGGGTCATTTTACTTCTAGTTTCCATTGACCCTGCCCAAAGTAACCACTGCTACCAGAAGTGGCCTGAAAAAGTGTGGTAGCCCAAGTATGTTTGTTTGTGGGTGCAGTTGGTTTTGGGGTGTTTCTTTAAGGCTCCTGGTTAGTCTAACATTAATTATCCCACATACACATAGAGTGCGCATAAATTTAGAGGCATGTCAATTCACGCCTACTGGAGCATGAATGACCAATTTTAACCCAAGTATTTATTGTGTTTTCTGGTCTGTCTCTGCACCTTGCCCACATGGGAGACCAGCTCAATAATGCTGCATTCCTTCTGGAAGAACAGAATGGACTTCCTGCCATTTATCCTGTGTAACACAGTAATCCACCAGGGAATAAAGGTCAATGTTGCACTTTTGGTCATTACTGAATCATTTGAGATGATCTGTGGCGAAGAGGAGAGGAAAATCGAAGGCTGTGAGAACGCTGCAAATGGCTTGACCTCAGACCAATTTTCATCTCCATCTGTCTAATAGACATGTGGATAAAAAGCTCTCCTTATGGGGCACTCAACTGTTTTTAAATCCATGTCACAAGCCAGGAATCAGTTAAATGATACATTAATAAGGGAAAATAACCTTTTAAACTCCAGACTGCTACGGAATCAGATTGTAGGCTCAACAGTTAAAGTTTAGAACACGGTTTACTAATCTTCAAGGAGCACAGTTATGGAGCAAATTTAACAAATAGGGAGAGTTTTGTGTCACAGAGAAATCGTGCTTTTGGCAATGCACAGGGAATGCCAAATTCTACTCGTACATGCAAATATATGCAAGTTTACGCCCCTCTCCTCCTCCACCCCAGAAAGATATTCACACAATTTCCACTGCATCTGCTGACATCCACTCATATCCAAGGGGGAACAGCAATTTTTAAAAGTAGGTGTTATTGGTAAATAGATCTTCATTTTTGTATGAACCAATTAAAGCAGTTCAGTTTTTATAAAGGCTTTTCAATCGCTCAATACAAACTCTTCTTGGAAATGGTACATAAGAATCCTCTAATCCTTGGCACAATTTTAACACCCTTTTACTTAAGACTAATGCTCAACGTACTGATCTGCAGTGGCTGTAAAGATTTTTTTCTTTTTTTTTTCCTTAAAGGCAATGTTGTGCCATTTAAAAGTTTAGGCCCCCACAGTAAATCAATGTCAAACAACATCGTGTCAAGCTAAGATTCAATTCAGGTAAGTGCCACTGCCAAATTTTCTTGTTCCCAGACGTGCTTTAAGATTATTTTATTGCTTAAAATTTAATTTGTTCCAACTCGTGTCTCCATGACAACGTTGGCTAACCCTGCAAATCATTTGGGTAATTGGATATCTTATCTTTCTATTGCTCTCAAATCGAATGATTCTGCTAGAATTGTAACAGCCAATCAAATTTACAGTCCTCCTGAGTAATAGACTCAGAAAAGTAGCCACATTCATCTCCTCTTTACAGCCATATTAACCAGTATGCGACACAGAGTAGAATTTGGCCTTCAAACTGTATTTTAAATTATAAACACTGTCAATACTAATAGTCTCACCACTACAAATTTTATTCAGGATCTGTTTCCCTTTTTTTTATACACAGAAGACAGGTTTTGATTTAATCTGATAAGTAGCAATTAGTACCAATTCCAAATAAACTTTGAACAATCTCAGCACTTTGGGGGGAAATTGACAGACTAACATAACAAGATAATCAGAAAACCACAGCCTTTTTGCATTTGACCTTGTGATAAAATAATGAGCATACGGATGACTGAACAAGATTATGGTACTAAATACAGAGAGATTGATTTGTCTGTAGCCCTTTATTTTCAGTGGATAAACCATACTTAGAAATTAATTAGTCAGGAAAGGGGAAAGAGTACAATTTCAGGATCTGAATCAAAGTCTGTACATGTGGCACGTTTATTGCCCAAATTTTAATCAGAATTTGTGAACACACTACATTTTTCTTAAATCTCACAGCCATTTCAAGCAACATAAAGACCAACCTACTCCATCGTGGGAGATATAAGTTAATAAAATGCAAAAATCAACAGTTAAGTTTATTGGCCAACTGGAGTATAGTTCTGGACTCGGGTCAGCTATAAAGTGCAGTTTATGGATACATTTCACTTGTCTAATTCCAATTTTCTCTGTAGCAGCACAACAAGATTTGCTCCTCTTCAGCTATTGACCATGCATTGTAAAATAGCCAATCCCACTTGCAATTATAAAATGCTGCTGAACCCAGGCCAACTGGCAGGAGGGAGGCAGTTGTCAGAACGATATGATTTTCCCCACAGATCTTTAGAATGTCAAGGCTCGTCTCAAGCTAAACTAAGCAGAGAGGGGTGGTTATCATATAAATCCCCTCACACTTGTGGCAACGCCTATTTCAGAATATGCCACTCTGTAAAACTCAACACTAACAAGCATACACACACACACACACACACACACACACACACACACACACGCAAACCCAGAGACAGAGGGCCACTTCTGCTCTTTCACCCCAAAGAGTACAGTGTGTCTGTGTGTGTGCGTACACCAATACATATCCATATGTGTACGCATGGAACAATAATAATAATAATGATGTTGGTATTTGTTAAGCGCTTACTATGTGCCAAGCACTGTTCTAAGCGCTGGGGTAGATACAAGGTAATTAGATTGTCCCATGTAGGGCTCACAGTCTTAATCCCCATTTTACAGATGAGGTAACTGAGGCACCAAGAAGTCAAGTGACTTGCCCCAAGTCACACAGCTGACAAGTGTCGGAGCCGGGATTAGAACCCATGACCTCTGACTCCTAAGCCCGTGCTCTTTCCATTGAGCCATGCTGCTTCTGGAGAGAAGCATACTCTCTCTCTCTCCCCCTCCCTCTGTCTCTCTCCCTCTCCCTCCCTTTCTCTCTCTCTCCTTTAAAGGAGTGTAAACCACCCCAACTTCCACTAGGGCTTCCCACCTATCATCCCAAATGCCCAAAACCTCCTCCCTTAAAAGGTTTTCACATTCCCTCATTAATATTAGTAACATAAACAACACCTGTGAATGTGAAAGTACCAAGTTTCTACTCCAGTACCCCCTTCCGGTAGACCTGAGAAAAACCAAAAGGTAGTTCAACGGAAACTTCTCTAAGACATCCCAGCCCCAAATGCCCCATGCCCTCCAACCTTCCCCTCAATTTTTTAGCCCTCCACCCATCTCTTTAGCAGAGCAGAGTCCAATTCTCCAAAATCCACGATTACATACAAGAATCACAAATGTTTCCTCACCCTGCTCTTTGTCAAACCTGCTGCTCAAGAACAATCATCTGTCACCCTTCCTTCCCCAATGTGTAAAAAAACAGGTTACATCTAGTTAGCTCTAACTCTATTACCACGGAACAGAATGTGCTTACTCCCCAAAAGGTTCCTATTCAGAGAAGAGGGAATTATTCTAGTACCACGTTCCTGCTTAGAGAAGAGGACTTTACTTCTTCCTGAAGATTTCTGCTAGGCCCTTTTCTAGCAGACTCTTTTCTAGACTAGACCCCTGGGTAGATGTCCAGTGGATCCTTAAAATAACTATTCTTCAGACAAGGAGATAAACGTAAAAGAAAAAGAAACTAATGTGTAGGCTGAAAACGTTGTTGGAACATAAGCTGGGCTCAAGGAATAAGAATGGAAAAATAAGGACATGAGAAATGACAAAACTGGGACAGACCACTGGTCCAATGGACAGTCTGGTATTTCTGTATATAAATGGGGCAACAGGATGCTTGGAGAAAGCATGTGATGGTTTCCCTCCTTGTCTGGTCCATCTGAATGTTTAGAATGTACCTTCTTAACATCCCTAAACTTTTCCCCCTCTCCATCCATAACTCTCCCCCTGATAGCCCATTAAGGACCACTGGCCTACAAATTTGTCCTGAACCCCTTTGAAACTGCTATTTTTTGCCTTGCACAGCTTACTGGGACAATCAATTCCATACGTTTACCAACCTGAGTAAAGAAAATTTTCCTTGCTTGTTTTGAACCTTCCACCATCAAGCTTCAGTGGGTGCCCGTTTGGTGTTTGGGGGCGTTTAAGAAAATTGGGTAAAGGACTCAGGGCAGGCGAAAAAAGGGATGGCTGCAAAGGACAATACGTGGTATACAGAAATGGAGTTTCAAAAGGCCTACAGACAGAATACATACATTTGACATTCAAATAATAATAATGTGTGATATGTGCCAGGCACTGTACTAACTGTTTGGGTGGAAACAAGCAAATCGGGTTGGACACAGTCCCTGTCCCACATGGGGCTCACAGTCTCAATCCCCATTTTACAGATGAGGTAACTGAGGCACAGAAAAGTGAAGTGCCTGCCCCAGGGTCACACAGCGGACAGGTGAGTCAGGATTAGAACCCAGGTCCTTCTGACTTCCAGGCCCTATCCACTAGACCACCTCATATATTTCTCCTACCATCTCAGATATTGATAAGTAACACCAATGGTAAAAGTCACTATTAGGGTATGTGGTCACATGTAGCTGTATGGCAACCAACATATGACTCACAACCCTTTCTTCACACTGAAGTAACAATTCCGTAACAATATCATCAACTAATCCCTATAGAAAATCTTTTTCCTAGGCTAAAGCTCTCAGATTTTCTCCCTCCTCCACTTCCCCTCTGTGACCTGTACAACTTCTTGTGGTAACAAATTCCATGCTTACAACCCACCATGTGTGAAGTGTTTCCTCTGCTGTGCTTTAGACCCCATTACATTCATTTCCACGATGTCCCTGAGAGACATTTGTAGGGACAGGTCCACTTTACAAATGAGGAAACAGCTCCATGGAGTCTGGTCTGGAGTGAATCCAAAGCAAAACCAGAATGAGGAGCTAGGTCTCCTGGGTTCCATTTTGTAGGTGCAGTGAGAGCAGTGTCTTGGACTTGAAGGCACCGGGAGCCAGCTCCAACAGAGACCTCAAATTCCTCTGGAAAGGTTGGGAAAGTTCTTCCTCTCTTCCTCTAACCCAATTCAGTCAAAAATGGAGAATTAAGTGTTACAGTGGCTAATTACTTGCTCCCATCCTACTCATCTCCATGCTCCGGGAGTTTTGGGGTCCTCTCCCTCACCCCAAAAATGCAGATTTAGGAACTGGAGTAAGAGAGGACATAGCTGCAGGGAATCATGGGCAATAGTGCACATCATCAGAGAGCACACACCACACCTTCTCCAGAGCTCTGCTCCTTTTCTCCAACACCCCGACTCAGCCGCTACCCAAATGAAGCATACATGTAACGTCGCCCCACCCCTGCCCTCTGCTCTGGCTCTATGACTATGTACTTGGTTGTGTTCCCTTTAAGTACTTTGATATTCACATCAGCCTCACAATTCTTATGTAAATACCCTAATGCTCCACTATTTCCGCTACTGTAATTTAATTCCTGTCTCCTCCTGTAAACTGTAAACTCCTTGTGGGAAGGGAATGTCTGTTATATTGTTACAATGGTGTACTTTCCCAAGTACTTAGTACAGTGCTCTGCACAGGGTAAGCTATCAAAAAATGATTGATTGCGTCTACCTACTCTATTTATTGTACTTTCCCAAGTGCTTAGTACAGTGCTCTGAACTCAGGAAGTGCTCAATAAATACCACTGATTGATTGACTGATCGGACTTGTCAAGCAATTTCATCAGCATCATCCAAAAGCCACACAACCTCAAATGGCAAGGGCAAGGCCACCAAAATCAAGTTCAACCAGCATTGAGGTGAGGCTAATTCCAATACAGCTACACTGGGCAGGACATGTGAAGAGACCGCATGACAGAAGGATATTCATTCATTCAATAGTATTTATTGAGTGCTTACTATGTGCAGAGCACTGTACTAAGCGGTTGGAATGCACAAATCGGTAACAGATAGAAACAGTCCCTACCCTCTGACGGGCTTGATATCTCAACAGCTGCTGTATGCTGAGCAGACAGAGGGTGTATGCAAGGAGTGGAGCAGAACACTTAGATATTTTAGACATGTCCGAACAGTTTCCGACAACATGGACTAGCAGAGAGCAATCAGAAGACAGGAGCAACAGTAGCCTGAACAGCGTGGCGTGTGAAAATCAGGAGTGGGGTTACTCACCTTGACCAAGATCAGGGTCCCAAGAGGCAGATTCAAAAGCAGCAACAGCATTGAAAGAGGGATTTGCACTAGTGTGACAAAAGGCTCACACACACACACACAAGCACGGCTTTCCTGCCACACTCGCAAACAGTCATAGCAGCTCACTCTTTTCTCTCTCCATTTGCACGTATATACACGTACATAGTATACCACCCACAACACTTGAAATGTTCATGCCACTAAAGATCGCACAACTACTCCAAATGCTTTAAAGGAGAAAGCAAAACGTGAAGGAGAAAGCTTTTGAAAAAGCTCTTAATGTTTCACAACTTCCCAGACCAGGGCTGATGGTACCATGTTAAAGATCTAGAGTCCCAAAATGCCCAGAAATCATAATGCTCCTTTCACTGTGAACAAAACAAACCATGGTCTGGGTGCAACCTTAGCATTTTTAAAAAAAAAAAGAGATTTCATTTTTGGGTTTCAGGAGCAGCGCGGCTCAGTGCAAAGAGCCTGGGCTTCAGAGTCAGAGGTCATGGGTTTGACTCCTGGCTCTGCCACTTGTCAGCTGTGTGACTGTGGGTGAGTCACTTAACTTCTCTGTGCCTCAGTTACCTCATCTGTAAAATGGGGATTAAGATTGTGAGCTTCACGTGGGACAACCTGATTACCCTGTATCTACCCCAGCGCTTAGGACAGTGCTCGGCATGTAGTAGGCGCTTAACAAATTTAAAAAAAAAAGATTTCACAAATACTAAAACATGATGAGCGCTGCAGCTTTGGCCTTATAATCCCAAAGTGAGTCTACTGATTAAACCCACTGCCTGCTACTAAAACTCTTTTCCCCAGTTCTTAATGAAAAACATTTTCAAAGCAAGATGAACAGAATATGGCCAAAGGGCAAATTTTTCTGAAACAATCTTAAAAGTGGAAATGGTTAATTTAAAACAGATCACCCTAAATGTATATACCCTTCCTCTGATTTGAACCACCCATAGCTGGTTTTCCAGTCTTCACATTCATTCTTAATCTCTGATGGAGATGCAGATAAATGCCCCTCCCCTTCAACACTCGTAAATGGAAAGCTACCTTTTTATTTTCACTCACTAATCCATAGAAGCCTTTCAAATGGCACAAATAAAGACGGCAGCATTTTGTTCTCTAAATCAATTTTCTCCTCAGCCATCAACTAGATGTTCCAGCACAGAGAAAGAACAGTTCTTCCCTTCTAATTCAAAAATCCATACTGCCATTGCCCTTGCAAACTGCTAAACAAGCAGTATCGGCAATTCACTTGTGTTCTGTAATATATTTACTGCAAATCCCAATGGCTTTGCCTCCTAATGCAGTTTTCTATTGTGTCTGTTCTTGTCAATACACTGACTGGTCACCTTACTTGTAAGCTGCTTTGACCGACTGTTTACCCAAGGCATCAAGAGGCTGGAAGAGGAACAAAAGCATTGCTTATGAAGAGCCCAGGCTTCCTGACCAATGCCTGTAGACTAATCATGCTATATAAAGCCACTCTGGAGCCCACGATGCTTTATTATAAACACTTACTAAAACCGAGCCAACACTTACTTCAGGCCCCAATTACTCTCTGAAATACTTCAGAAGAACGTATGGTTTTACTGTTTGTTTTTTACGATCTGAATCAAACCAACAACTATGCTAGTTAGGGAAGCTCAACTCTCATGTCACTGAAAATGAGTTGGGTGGCTGTGGCTTTTTTCTTCTCCCTCCAAGAGTAATATTCCATACAGAAGATCGATCACTTTATAGGCTTTCAGACTAGACTTTTGAGGTTAAATATGATCTTGTTTAACCAGGCCCGTTCAACTTACCTGGAGCAAAGGCAGAAAGAGAGAGTCATAGACAGAGACAGAGACAGAGAGACAGAGACAGAGAGAGAGGGAGAAAGACAGAGGGCAAGCTGAGAAAGCAGAGGAGGAGAGGGGGTAAGAGGGCTAGCGGTGCTGAGTCAGGTATATATCTCAAAACCATGCCTAACCCAATAAATACAGTTGATGACAGTTCCTGGTCGATTAAACTATCTAAGATTGTACTACACTTCTCTGAATAACTTTCATCATGAAGATAATCTGGATGGAAGTTTTCAGAGTTGGTTCCAAATGAAGTATGTATCAAAATTAAGTCGCAATTCAAGCAACACTGCAAGTCTTGCTTTTTCATGGAATGTCAAGAATCTTGATGGATACACTATACCTTTGACTTTTTTATAATTGTTTAAACAACTGCTCTGGTCTAAGTGCAATGGTGAGATTCCAAGTACAGATAGTGGGGGTTAGTGAAGAGATGGCAAGATTAGAGAACTGGGCTCCAGTTTTATAAAATCACAAAATGTAATTAAAGTCATAAACTCAGGTCTGACATAACCCACTAAAAGACCTGAGGGTCTTCTCGGTACCAAAGCAATACTTTTAATCTGAAGGTTAGCATGTAAAGAGTCTTTGTGTGCATTAGATGTACACACATGCATGTGTCACTGATGCTTGACACCCAGCACTTTCTGAAATTTATGTGGGGGCAGGGGGGGGGGGGCAGTGTACAACACACAGCCCCTACAAAAGGCTGTCCCTTGCTATGTTGTCCTGCTTGTTGTTTGCAGGGTCTAGCACTCTTTTCACTCTAACTAAATAACCAAAAGACACAACCTGTGGGTTTTTTGTTTTTTAGTTTTTATCATGCTTGGGCACCATACTAAGCAATGGGTTAAATATGAAATAATCAGGTTAAACATGGTCCTTGTCCCACATGGGGTTCACAGTCTCAGTTATGTTCCTGGAGAACTCATATTTTGGAAAAAAAACTGTTACAGACATCATTAATTCAATATGACTTAATGGGTTAGGGGTTAGATCAAACAGTGGTTTTTACTGAGCGCTTACTACATTCAGAGCACTGGACTAAGTGCTTGGGAGAGTACAATACAACAGAATTAGCAGACACATTCCCTGCCCATAAGGGGTTTACAGTCTAGAGGGGGATGGTCCCAAGATCCCACCAGGACAGACACTGATAAATACCTCTATCGTTGTTATGTAGGAGCTCTTTCATAACAGTGTTCATTAAGTATCATTTTACTGAATTAAATGCAGCATTGTAAAGTTACAAAAATAAAAAGTAATACAAAAACAGTGCAGTTCCAGTTGACTGAGGGAGAGGCTGGAACTGAGTGTGCCTAAGTAGAAATACTGTTTCAAAGGTCCTTTGCAACTTAAGCCTCCAAACACAGAAAAAAAAAAACAGGCGTGAGCGTAAATTTTGCTAGACACGAGGCTCAACTCTAACCTAGAAAGACCATCTTCAAGACCACCTTCACGAAGCTCCTGATCGAAGTGCCAGTGAAGGCACCAGCCTGGGATCAATTCAGTTAATGTGGGGGATCAGGACATAAACACTCAACCCATACCCCATAAACCAATAAATGGCTCCAAGAAGCTGATCGATCATTACTGAGTTCTGCTCAAGTTAAAAATGCCCATCAAACAATGAAAAGCCACATATCTTACTACCAGTTTTCCCAGATATCCAGTCTCAAAAGTCGAAAGCCAAAACTCAAAAGTAAGACCTTGGGATCCTCCTTGATAGCAGTGGAAAAATCATCTCGTATTATTTGTAAGGACAATCCTGCCGATACATTAAACTGACCCGATCTGGATCGGTGTACCTAGGTGGTGTACATTCACGTATATGTATCCTCCGGCAACAAAGCAGCGCTCCTTCCTCAACTGCCCATGTGTTAACTTAAAAACCATTATGACAAACCCTTCAATTCAAAATAGTAGGATAGGAACTCAAAATTACTCACCTGTGAAACCTAAGTATGGAAAGACACCCCTGTGCAAATGAAATTTATCTTTAACTCCCCTTCAACAGTAGTGCCATCTTATTACAGCTAAGAGTCAAGCAAACTCCTTAATCCACCTCTAATTAACCTACTTCAAGAGACCATGATGCTTTAATGAAAGATCAGCAAAGATTTGGGGCTTTGAATAAGGACCACTTAAAGTGATGGAGCTAAGTGCCATTGGTTCTTCACACACACATTTACCAAAGAAGAGATGATTTTTTGCTCTTTTGGCGTATTTTTTACGCTGCCATTTAACTTGGGAAAGCAATTATCTCAAGAAAAGCACTGCTTCCCAGGCTTCTGGGTGAGTCCAACAACACCCACCTGTACTGTCCACTTTGGAATGTTACATGGGCCACAATTTTTCTTGGCTTTTCTCTGCCATCTCAGTGGAGAGATGCCCCCTGCTGAAGCCATGCAGGATACCAGAAGGCCAATCTGCCCCACAAAACTGGTCACAGATCCCAGGAACCCATCCAAAGAGAGGACAGGCCCCACCTTCTCCCTTTTGGCATGGCAGAAACTAAACAGTGGTCATTTGTACTGCTTGTCAGGGGCTCAAGAGTGATGAATCTTTCTCTGGCAGCTTGCCACTGAACAAAGGCTAATCTTACACCTCAACAGTCTGGGCTTTTAAAACACACACAGGAAGCTTTATCTTCTTCCATTTATTCTAGAAAACAACCTCACTGGTGAAAATAAGAAGAGTCTGCTTTCTAACACTTGGTGACAGCAACCCATGGCTATTAACACCTGAGGAGTGGACCAAAAGGGCCAATACCTGGTGTCCATCCATTTAGTAAGGATGGCTATGGCCCTGGAAGAGAATCTCACTTACGTGTGAAACTTGAGCTACGTAAAGACAGGTATAAGCAATAAAGGGCTCAGACAACTCAGATATATTCGTAGTTAGGAAATTCAGAATAAAACAAAAAAAAAGAGTAGTTTTGCTTTTTAACTGCAAGAGTCCATTTTCTGCCAAGAATCATGATTAAACCTAGAGTCATATTTGCACATTCATGCTCTAAGACTTAACCTGCTTCATTATGCTCCAGTAATGGAAGTGAAATACTTTGAAAATTGCTGAAGATGTTAAATCATCAAATGTAATATTTGGGACTGAGACTTTCAAGTATCTTTCTACTAAAGGGTTCCAAACACTTCTATTTATCTTCATAACATTCCTGTGGGACAATTTAGGGGCATGAATTATTAGCCCCATTTTACAGATGGTAAAAAACCTGAAGGCCAGAGGGGTTAAGCAAATCACTCAAGATCACAGAGGTGAAACTCCTACAGACTTACAGTCCACCGTTTTACCTCACAGACGAAGAGCAGTGGCATTTGTCTCGTGCCTCGCCTATTTTATTGACTTGAAATGGATCCACTTTGGGCCTCAATACATTCTCATCAGGAGAGACAACTGTGGTCGTCGTCTTTTTATACCCATAAATCTCTACCTCCGCTAACTTCATTCAAGGTCAGTGACACAAATGCTTGGACTCCCATGCACTAAAGATTAATGTCAGGAAATTACTTTCTTCAATCAATCAACCATATTTACTGAGCACCTAATATGCACAGAACACTGTTCTGATCCCTTGGGAGAGTCTAACGGACTTGACGGACAGGATCCGTCCTCAAAGAGTACACGCAGCTGACCTCTCACCCGTGTCCTACCTCTAGCCTGGAACGCCCTCCCTTTTCATATCCGACAATTACTCTCCCCACCTTCAAAAGCCTTACTAAAGACATCTCCAAGAGGCCTTCCCTGACTAAGCCCTCATTTTCCTTTTTCCCACTCCCTTCTCCCTCCCTCCTAGTCTCCCTTTATTCACCACCACATCCACCACCCCCCCCCCCGCATTTATGTACATATCCATAATTTATTTTAATGTCTGTCTCCCCCTCCAGACTGTAAGCTCACTGCGGGCAGGGAAGGTGTCTGTTATGTTGTACTCTCCCAAGTGCTTAGTCCAGTGCTCTGCACACAGTAAGTGCTCAGTAAATAAGACTGATTGATGGACACAGTCTACTATGTGCACAGCGTTGTACTAAGTACTTAGTAAACACTTCCAAATCCAACAGGAGAGATAGACTCTAAAATAATTCACAGATAGGGTGGAGGAAAGTGGATATTTAGGTGTGTGCTTAAGCAAGGTCTACATACCTAGTCTAAGTTTTATCTCTCTGGGGGTCTATCAGGTCTTTCCCCAGGAGTCCTACCCTTTTGGGAATAGAGACAAGAATCCCCAAAATAGGGGTAAGGAATCCATAATCCACTGTCAACAACGACCGTAAGAAAATTCCAGTTTGCCACATATGCCATACATATCTTGCGAGACCACCACTGCGACCATTCTGCTTCCATTTTAAGACGGTCCCTGTGCTTGGTGTTTTGACCGATGGCAAAATAAAATAGTAAAGTTAGGCTGTGCCTGAGTCGGTGAATTTATTTTAACCAATTACAAACTTTCAGAGAGCAAGGTGAGGGAGGAATGTTCTCCAAGAAAACACTGACACGATTATCAGCATGTTTTACATGCAACCAACCCTCACTTTCACCAAGCAGGCAAAGCACAATTAAACTGCTCTAGTCAGACAACACTTCCATCTCAACATTGCCATAAAGACTTTTCCGTTTGAGACTTGACACAAAAGTGTTAAAATCACCAGGGCCCCTCCTCCCCAACGCCCAAGGCCCAATGCCCTCCCCATCCCCCCACCCCCACCCCCGAAAAAAAAGAACTACTAAAGATGGGGGGAGGGGGAGGGAGGAAGACATGGGAGAAGCAGAGAGGCAGCAGTCACACAGGAGACAAGCCTTAAGAACATAAAAGCTCGCTCAGTGGAAAGTTTCCCCATCACTGCATTTTTCAGTAACAAAGATGTTGTCAGAAATGACAATTTTTTGTGTCCCCTGATGATGCCTTGCTAGCATTTGGTTATAAGCCATAAAGCAGGAATAATTTCAGCCTGTCAGGAGTCTAGCTAATGCCCAGTTTCCCCCTAGAGAGAATTCCTGTCAAACGTAATGAGCGCTCCAAAAGGCCCTCTACAACATAATGAGCACTTAGGCCATGCTGGTGAGCAGCCAGCAAAAAGCATCAATTTGAGCCTGGCTACACCCTAGGGGCCAGACGTCACCAGTTTTTAATAAGAATTATGATTACTAGCTACCAAATGCCTCCTCAGAACTTATTATTAATGTTTGACATTCAGGAGGATGTTTTTAAAATGTAAGGCCACTTTACACTTTATACAGCAGAGCCATTCATACTACTATGGTTTAGAGACTGTCAGCATTTACAATACAAGCTGAATTTCAGGGAGTGTAATACCCTGCTATAAAAACACTGTTTGTATCAGCTTTTCATATTTTTAAATTATATTTCACTGCGTTCCATACACAATATATAGTGTATTGATATTATGTGTGTGTGTGTGTGTACACACACAGATACATACACAATGCATAAGAAATATGCCAACCCCTACTCTTCCTCTTTTACCAATACACTTTCACAAAACACCCCTCCTCCTCTCTCTTTTCTAAATTTCCCACACAGAAACACCCAACTGATGCAGTGCTATATAACTGAACGGACAGTAAAAGAAAACTGATACGCATCCTTGAATTCCCCCAGTAACTCCAACATAAACTCCCGGAATTACATAGTGATCTTCTAAAACTCAACAAGAGGACCTATAGTGGCCGGTTAATTCAACTCCCTTCTTTTTGTTTTTCGTTGGATTTTTCTTTTATTAACATTATAAGAAAAAACACACCCTCTTGTTCCCATACATAGTACCAGGATTTTTTAAGAACTGGCAGTTGCTTGGAATGGTCTTTGCCTGAATTTATAGATTTACATAATTGCTGAAAATGACAAAATTTAGCTATCGGTCCTCTTGTCCAGAACTGTCAACAAGTTACTATCCCCTCAAAAAAAGCACTGGCCATTAGAAACAAAACTCCACCCTCAATTGTCCAACCTTCAAACAACAGAACACAATCATCTCTGACTTGAAAAAGAAAATTTAAAAAGATGTCTTAATTATAACTAAATGGAACCAGCATTCAAAACCTCTCCTTCT
Source organism: Ornithorhynchus anatinus (assembly GCF_004115215.2). Taxonomy (NCBI): domain Eukaryota; kingdom Metazoa; phylum Chordata; class Mammalia; order Monotremata; family Ornithorhynchidae; genus Ornithorhynchus; species Ornithorhynchus anatinus. The sequence continues at coordinate 65,623,804 of NC_041753.1, forward strand.
AAATTTACAGAGAAAAAAAAAAAGAAAGCCTAACTTTCCACAATGTTACCTTACCATTATAAAATCTATGAGGAATTTAAAAATCAAAGAGTTCAGAGTTACAAAAGCAGAATTCCACTCTGAAGCACACTTGCTTAATGAAAGTCTTTGAATATACTGAAGATCTGAAGCCTGAACTAATCAATTTCTCCACTATGGCCTAGCCGGTCAGCCATGCTCTTTAATTTAATGAAACAAGAGTTTTAGATGAAATAGCACATATACATCAAGTAAGAATTGTATTGTTGCACTTTGAAATGTGTCCAACTGTGCAACTTCATCTAATGATAATTTTTTTAAGAGGCAATCGATTTCTGAAAGACTTATTGTACCAGCGTCTTGATGAAAAAGTGAACGTCAGCATATCTACAGAATACTTACACCCTACCATTAATGCTTTCTTTGGCAGACAATGACTAGTCAATCGAGGGTCCTTTGGGCTGAGCAATCATTTAGCTTTTCTTCTCTTATGAGGTCCTTAGTGCCTTGTTCCAGTTCAATACTCTTTTTATTCGCCATTATAGTAGCCATAAGTGTGAATTTTATGGGAACTTGCAAACTCATAGTCATAACTAGAGCTTTCCCAGTCACTAATCTTTTCATGCTTTTAAAACCGCTAGGATCTGAGCAACTATCGACATATGCTGTGCATATAAAAGGTTGGGGGCGGGGGGAGGGGGGCGCAGGAGGGAGGGGAGATGCAGCTCCGAGGCTGCATCAAACTAGGAATTTTCTCAAAGATCAGTTTTCCTATAAGCCACTGAATTTAAATGTCCTTAATGCAACTTCAAAAACATATACGGCATAGAAAAAAATCTGAAAAACAACGACAAAAAGAGAACCAAGGATGGTAATCATAGACCTTGTTTCACACTGATTGGAAAGATCCTTTCTTGAATGTAGTTTCTTGCTACCACAGGACAAAAGCACTCAGAAGCACAGACACATATTCCCATTTTCTACTACATGAGTGCACAGATTACTCAAATTAGGAATCCAGGATTTTCTACGTGGTAAAAAAAAACAAAAAACCTAACCTCTGGTTCACCTGTAATTAGAATCGTTTGCACTTCCCCAGTTCCTCTGATCTGGTGATCGCAAATGACACCACAAATACTGAATAGCAAACCTTTCGCAACAGTTAGTAGCTCTATTACAGTTAGTAGCTCTATTTTAAGGGTGGGGATACTGAGGCCTAGGAGGGTTAAGTGGCTTGCAAGGTCAACCACAGCCAGTGGCAAAACTAGGATTACAACCATGATTAACTCAATTTGGATTGCTAATCTTACCTGTTTATGCATTTCAATGTTTAATCCATAGGACATTTCGTAATACTGCGAAGAGAAAAAAAGCATTAAGATGCTTTGTGTAGTCCAAGAAAATACATTAGTGTGTGGGTTTTTTTGTTTTTTTTTAAATAGAACAAGTCAAATCTTCGGTACCTACCATCACATAGTGCCTTTGCATTTCTGTCTTTTCACTTGCCAGTTTCTCACATTCCAATTTAAGGCTACAAAAACAAAACAGGCAACTTAATGTAAACATTATGTCACTTGTTTTAACATCTGTCTCACATATTTGCACTTCAAGTAAAAACACAGACCAATTTGGAAAAACTATAAACTATCAAAGTAAATATCCAAAAGCTTTGTTCCAGCATTTACTACAAAAAAAAAGTCAAGATGAATAGTGCTTAATATCCACTTAGCTTCCTTTCATTCTTAGTGTATCACAATCATTGATGCTTAAGGCTAAAAACACTGTCAAAACCTCTGATCTGTTTTGTGGATTAATCAGAAATTTTAACCACCACTTCACTAGATGGGTTACTTTCAATCAGAGACTCCGCTAATCTGGGCTGAAAATGGAGACTTCAAATTTCTCTGATGTCAGTACTTCATCGGACGCACTGTGTACTTTAGCTTTGCAACTCAAATATTCCCATCGGTTTCTAAAAACTGAGCCGGAAAGGTTGAGGACTGCTTTGGGCTTTATGCTGGGACGGCATGGACACCCATTTCTCCTCCACGGTACACAATCCCCATACCGTGCCTTCAGCAGCACACATTAGCAATACCTCTAAAATGGCTTGCACCACGGTTTACAGCAGATGAATCCATAATGGAAGACAAGGCATCGGGTTAAAATTCAAAAAGCTCAGGAGGGTTACAGATCTAAATAGCGACAGACAAAAGCGGAGTGGATATTATTCCTCCAGTTTAGGTCAACCAGCAGAACCGTGACATCAGGAAATGATTCTTCCTCAGAGTGCCAGAAACTCCCAGTCTGGCCAGCGGAACGGTCATCCTTGCAAATCGAATGGTATGCCACCCTGTCCCCTTTGATATCCCCTCTGTGCAGAGGCCTCCCACTAGGGCAATAGAGAGGTCTGAGCACCAGAAGGGCAATCTCCACTTGATATTCTGACTGATTTCTTTTTTCCCCTTAATCTCAAGGCTCCTTGTTCACGGCACTTGGAACTATTCTGATTTCTTTTTTCCCCATAATCTCAAGGCACCTTGTTCGTGGCACTTGGAACTATGCTCTTCACTCCCCCCCCCCATTGAATTCACCTGCTTAAGAGCAGCGAACTTTCCATCTCGGACTTTGCTTTGGAGAGCGACTGTATTCCCCGGCTAGACAAATACATTATTTCAACACGGCTCTTGCCCCCGTGTCCCTACATTCCACGACTGAGGCATTGATTTGAGCTGGTGTTTTCTGCTCGGCCTCTTGCAAAATAAATAAATGAAGAGCAAATATTGACATTTCTCATGCGACTCCCAAACACACGGAGAAGAGTTCATCTGGACAGCAGCAAACAAGCAAAGGAAACAATAGGAGGAGGAAGAGTAGGAGGTGGAGGAAGAGGGAGACCGAGGGAAGGGTGGAGAAGGTGGGGGGGAGGACGGGGGGGCAGGGGAGGGTGAATGACAGGTCTTTACTGGGACTCCGTACGCCACCGTCTGGACGCGAGGGCGAAATGCAGCTGCCACCGCAAACCTCCCGCGAATGGACGGGGGGCGGGGGGGGGGGGGAGAGAGGAGAAAGCCGCTCCGCCTCCCCACCCCACCCCCGGCCCGCAGGGGGACCGCTCGCTCGGGGCAAACCTCCACTCCGGCCGGAGTTGGGGGCGCTGGCGGCGGCTTGCACCCACCTGTGATACTGCGCCTGCAGGAACTGAAACTCCTCCTTGATCCGGTCCAGGGACTCCGGGATGGTGAATTTAAAGGGCTGACCCGCAGCCTGATGCGGCGTCTGAAGGTGATGGGGCCGAGGGAAGGAGCGAGAGCAGAGACGAGGGGGAAAGAAAAAGATAAACAAGGATAAAGTTACCCAGCATTATAAAACAACAAAACGAAACAACAACAAAAAAAACCCGTCGCGGGGATAATACAAACTACTTTCGCACACTTTATTCAGGAGGAAAAACAAGGTCTTCTGGAAAACGTTTCTTCCTTTCTCCTCCCGCGCCCCCACCCCACCCCCGGCAAGCCCGCGACATGAGGGGGGACAGGGCACGGCTCGGCATCGGGGTGGAGGGGAGGGAGGAGAAGGGGTAGATCGGGGGGAGGGTAATAGCCCTGGGGAGGCGGAACAGCACACACCCTCCCCCGCCCGCCCCCACTCCCGTTCCCAGAGACGGCGCCGCCACCCCCTCCCTACAGAATCCGGGGGCCGCGATTGACATGTAAATCGGTGATCCACTGAACAAAGGGGGAACGGGGAGGGGGCGGCTCGCCCAGTCCCGAGGGCGGGGGAAACTCAACCCATCCCTCTCCCCTCCAGAGAGAAAGAGATGGAAGAGGATGGGGGGGGGGGGGAGAAGAAACCCAAGAAGTTGACCCGTACCCACCCCCCGGCATATCTCTGGCTAGTGCGGGGGGAGCGGACGCAACCGCAGCCAGGGACTGAAAAAGAAAAAAGGCTAAGGAGATGAGGTTTTTCCAGGTTTCTCCCTTCCGCCCCACGCCTTGGGGGGGCAAAAAAATGTTAAAAAAAACCCAATATAGGGAGGCAGAGAGGTCTTCCCTGCGAGCCAGGTTCCCAGTTGCAGAAACCTCCCCTTGCACCAACGCAGCCCCTCACCTCCGGATGGGGGGGGGGGGGGGGGCTGAGGTCACGGGGCGAAGAGGAGGTATGCGTTCCACCCCCCCTCCGGCCCCCAAAGAGAAGGCTCCCCACCCTTGGGCCCTTACCGGGTGCCGGCTTTGCGGGAACATCGTTCGGACGGCCGCCGCGGTTTTGCTCCTGGACAGCTCAATCTCCAACTTTAATCCCGCCGGGGACGAGTCGAGCAAGGCGAGGAAGATGGGAGATCCCGCCAGGCGGACGAGGGGCGGCCGGGGACACACACTCACACACTCACTCCCGGACTGGCCAGGGATCTGGCCCCTCGCCCTCTCCCCGCGACGGCGGGTGGCTGCCGCTGTTGCTGCTTCGCCTCCCGGGTCTTTGCCTCCAGACTCACTGCCACATCGCTTCCCTGGTCCTCGCGCGCCGGGGCCGCCGCCTGTCCGTCCGTCCGTCCGTCCGTCCTCTGGGAGATGGGGAGTTTACAGGGGGCACACAACACCCAAAGTGCACGAGAGTCACTCGGTCCGGGAGCTGATGTAGGTGTGTGCACGGGCTCGCTCGCGCGCGCGCGCACACACACACACACACACTCGCGCGCTCTCGCACACACTCACACACGGAGGCTCCGAGCCCCCGATGCAGCGAGTGATGCAAAGGAGGGAAGGTTCCTCACTCTCCCCCTCCTCCCCCTTTCTCCCCTCCCACCCCGATCTGCGCGCCGCTTGGGTCCCAAGAAAATTAATCCTTCAACCGGCTGTCCTTCGGACTGTCTTGCTTTTGCTTTCCTTCTATCCCGGCGGCTTGAAACTTGCAGGTGGCAAGGAGCACCCCCGGCCAAACCAAACCAACGAAGAAAAATAAAGCAAAAATATCCCCAGGCAAAGAGGCGACGGCTTCTCCCGGCGGAGGCAAAATCCAGGAAGAAGAGTAGGAAGAAATTGCAGCCAATACCGCCAGGCGAGGACTGGGGGGGTGGGGGGGGGGACGGGGACGCGGAGGGGGAGGGAATTACCCTCCCCTGTTGTCTTTCACACACTCACACGGGCCGGCTCGAGCACCCCCCGGGAGGGAAGAAGAGAGAGACGGAGCCGGGGGCCAAGGCTCGGAGCCCAGTTATCGCCACCGACCGGAGCCGGGGGAGAGGACTAATGAGGCAGGAAAAAGTGCAGAGGGAGCAGGGAGAGAGCGCGCGCGGGGAGGAGTGGTCCAAGCCAAGACATGCACTAAGCAGTCTCGGGGTTGGAGGGGGAGGAGGGAGGTGGGGGAAAAGAAAAGGAGGGGAGGAGAGCAAAATCTTCTGTGCAGTTGCACAAAATCCGCAGCAGTAGTAGCAGCGGCAACCCGACCCGAGCAATTCCCGGGGTGTTACTCGAAGGGAAGCAGTCCGCCCGAGCGCAGCAGCCCCGCCGCCGCCTCCTCCTCCGGCCCGAAGCACATCGGGGAGTAAAGCTCACACACACCCATGCGATAGCAGCATCTCTCACCCACAACCACACTCACACTAGCCCGTGCCTCCTTCTCCTCCTGCCGCCGAGATCGGTCCTACTCCTCCCCTCTTTTCTCTGCCTTCTAACAATCGCTGCTCCAGCCTGAAGTAAAGTTCTCCGGAGCCCCCGAGTGCAACATCCACAGAGCAGGGGGGTGGCAGGGAAAGAATCCACGAACCTGCGCGCTCCCCGCCTCTTCCCTGCTCCCGGCGAGCAGGCGATGCTCCGCGGAGGGGGGGGGAGGGGGGGGATATGTGGACAAGGAAGAATGCCCCGAAGAGGGCGGAGGGGTAGGGGGAGGCAGAAGGGAGTGTTCGGTGAGGTCAGCCGGCGGGATCCTAAGGTGGTAGCAGCAGCAGGACGGTCTGCAGGCAACCCAACTCTCGGAGACGCGGGACACAGTGTTGCCGTTGCTGCCGCACCCACTGCTGCCGCCCGCGCGCGCCTCTCGCGCTGGTTACATTAACACGCGGTTTCACACTCCTCGAGCTAACCAGCGGCCGGCCCCGCCCACCCCGGTGTGGGAGGGGGAGGGAGAGGCGACGATAAGGAAGGGGGTTGGCGGGGAAGGAAGGCGGGGGGCGCGCCGAGAAAGAGGAAAAGGACGGGGAGGGGGCCCGCCCAATAGCCAGCTCCGCGGCCCAACGTGGGCCTGTGACGTCCAGCCTCCTGCTGGCCTATGAAGAGGCAGTTTCTCTTCGAGCCTCGGCCTCGCTCCACCTTTCCTCCATCCTCCTTCCCTCCTCCTCGTCCTCCTCGTCCTCCTCCTCTCCTCCTCCTCCTCGTCCTCCTCGTCCTCCTCCTCTTCCCGGGCTCGGGGAGGAAACGTTCCTGGAGGAGCAGCAGGACGCCCGAGCAGACCAATGGCAAGCGGCGGAACGCCGAGATTGGCACAGAGAATGGGAAGGTCGGTGGGAAGGAGAGCGGCAGTGCTGAGCTGTCAATCAAAGTAACGTGGGGGGAGAGAGAGAGAACACACTATAAGAAGTGTATTGCTTTTTTATTCTTTCACTTTTCCTCTCAGATTTCTGAGGTTATAAAATAAGAAACAAAGTACATTCTGCTAGGAAGGCCCCTCTGTAGATAAAGACAAACATAGTGTTAAATTTCTCTGTGCGTGTCACTAGACTAATGATACTGTTTGAAGAGTGAGGTCATATTCAAAATTTTCTTTGGGAATGATTTACCTATAGCTCTCTTCTCATAATGAAGTAGAAAATTCTCATGATGATGGAGCAAACTTACAACCACCCCTATTTATGTGTGTATATATATATACACACACACGTGTATATATGTAAAGATATTAGTCTATAAGCAACTTGCAACAGTCATCTAGGTAATATTTGCATGGCTTGAACCTCAGTAACATGCTTTCTTTTCCACTTGAGGACCTCCAAGGATCTCCATCTGACAGACGAGGCTACGAAGACCCAGAAGCATTAAGTGACAGATCCGAATTCACGTGTGGCAGAGGCAGAGCTGTGTCACTGGTTAAAGTGCCAATCCTAAATTCCACCCAACTTTGGAAAGTCCCTCTCGTACCCACTCTCATCACCCTTTCCAAACAGTTGTTCCCCACCTTGTTTCCGGACAACCCACTTTATCTGAATGGTCCTGAAGGTGTCCTAGTTAGAATTCTCCCGAGAGTCATCATTCCAGTTAAAAGGGCTTTGTGTAAATGGGATGTCTTGGGTATTAATAATGACAGTTTCCAGCGGTGTCAGTCTGTATGAATAAATCGAACACACAAGGGTTGAAAACTTTCAAAATTGCAGAGAGTTTAGAGTTCTGTTTAAAGTAGAGAACTGTCAGGCCATTTCCACATGCTACATGTGGGAATCTTGTAGCCACAGCCAAATAGTGACATACCCTTCAGCGGGAAATGCAGTTCTTCAACAAACATCCTAATAACAACCATCTTACTTATGTTGGAATTTAGTTAACAAGTTTTTGGTATTAATCATTTTTACCCCCTCATTTGAAAAGGGCTGATTTAGGAAAGCACTTGTTATTTCAGCTGGGATGTGTTTTATTTGAAGACTTGCCTATCACAAGGGTGCTCTTTCTTGAAATATTAAAGAATCGTTTTTAGAGAATATTCTGTTGCACTCTTCCTCACTTTAAACATGCATGAGATTGATTGGTTCATAATTAGATCCACCTCAACTATGAATTATAAATGCAAAATGGGTATTTATAGGCTTTCCGTCCAGGACCATAGAAATTCCTACCAAATACAGCATTTTGGTTCTACAGCCTACTCATTAGAAGGATTTTCATTTGTGTTGCAGGGTTGCTAGTTTTACTTGGATGGAAAATGATGGGGGTGGGGAAAACACATTTCCTCCTTTTTCTTTTTGTAAAATTACATGATGACATTTGGGGCTTGCTCTCCATATGCAGTACTTTAAAAAAAATGCTTATTCAAATTCCATAGGGAAACTGGTTGAATCTCAGATCTGCTTATGTGGGGTCGACTGCAGACAGTACATCGCATTTTTCCAGTTATGTAAAGAGTGTATGGGCAGTCAGTATATCTAGGGTAGCTATGGGGCCTAAGACAACACACCTGCTTACCCAGTTTTGGCTGGTGCTAAGTTGAACTTGCTGGTACAAGCTGGTAATTAGATATCAGCAGACAAATTAAAACAACAATGGATTTTGGAATAGGAACAGAAGTGTTATTGTTGTTGCTTTAAGGTTTCTTTTTTTTTTTTTTTGAAAGCAGGTCTGCATACAAGCTGAATAGAAATCTGAGCATTCTGTAGGGTTTTTTTTGCATCCTTTGAGAATGTTCCTACCACTGTCCAGGTATGAAAAAACTCTAGTGTTTCCCCTGATCCGTGGTGGGGAAGATAAAATTCCAGAATTTCCTCCATCAAGTATCTATGGAAAGGAATAAAGGTAATCTTTTAAATGGAAACTCTTAATTGAATCGCACACCATAATTATGGCTAGTTTTCACTACTAATTTATTTTTTCTCTAGAGTTCTCCTTAGCTTGAAGACAGACTGGAGTAGACTTTGCCCCCTTTCAAGGTCATATATTCTTCTTGACTGTCATGCTGTAATAATTATACTACAAAACTCATCAAACTGCATTACAAATGATGGTGTTGAAACATTCACCTAGCTTAAGCTTATGTTTGAAATGAAGAATAAATGTAAAGGCCATCTACAGTATTATTTAAAAGAAAATAGAGAGCCTAGTTATCACGGTCACAATTTCTTCTTCAATTTGAGGACTGTTAAAATATAATCTTCTTTTCCTTAAATATATTCATGTGTTGATGATGTTTTCATTTCATATATTAAATGCAGCTTCATGTAAAATTGTGTTTTTAGAGTACCTTTTTTTTTTCCTGCAAAAGAAACAAAAGGATTGTCCTACTGTTCGGTTTACCTTAGATGTTCATTTTTATTTTTCTATTCATGTGTAATTGATTTCTACATCTTGACCTACCAGCGGTATAAGGAATCCAGTCTCTGGCAAAATCAAGGCTAAAATATTAAAGTTGCTAGCTAGCAATGGTTTTTTTCTTTTCTTGATCGTAAAATCTACCCCATGATTTGAGTCGACACTGCAGGTTTGAAAAATATGGGGTAGGAGCGAAACGTAGATTTCAAGAAACTGTATATTTTCTCTATGAAAAACAAATAATAATGTAGTATGTGGTCAGGCTAAAAATTTTACAATTTATCACCATACACTATTAATTATCAGCTATTTCATAGATTGTTTTCAGGTTTTTGTTTTTTTTTTCTACGTAGGAATTTTTCTTTGGGCCCAAGAATGTCAGAAAATTTCAGAAGAACATTTCCCACCTTTCCTCCTCCCCCCTCATCCCCCCAGCCAAAAAATCTGCAGGCAGTGTAGGAAAAAAAAAATCAGTAGCAGATCGTGCAGCAGTAAAACCTCAAATAAAATCAGATCCAAAGTATCTCTTGTGGTTTCGCACAATATGGTAAAATTAGAGATTGCAGGAAACCAACAAAATTAAATTGGGAGCATTTGAAGAGAAAGGACTGGGCTTTATGAAAATGACACATTGGACTGGCCAGTGTGCTTTTTTATCAACAATTTCTTTGTTGAGGCATAGATCAAAGGAACCTGCATATGTTTTCATTTTGTTCTAACTAGAAAATTACATCCAGATGTTTAATAGGCATTCTGTTGGTTTTTCTGCATTGATTAGATATGTTGGTTCTGTTTGCTTACAAGTGTAGCCGGATCATTAGCTAATGCAAAGAAATGTTTGCAGTGAGTTGCTAATTAGGTCTTTTGGAAACTCTCCATGCTCAAGAACAATTTGTACAGTGGCCAGAAGAACTTGTGGTACTTGAGAAGTTGCTTTTCTTTCTGTGTCTGGGAAGAGGAAAAAAATAACCCGGCAGTCCCTTTCCCTAATCTCTCTTTGCCTACAGGGATTGCAGCTTGATCCCAATGGGTTGAAGTGCAAATAAATTAGGAGAAGAGACCACACACACACATAGGAGCAGATAAACGCATGCTCACTGCCTGAGACTACCACCGGACTACCTAAAAAAGAGCCCAACAAATGGGAAATGCTCACCACTGCCATGTAGAAAATGTTCAGCGTACATGTTATCGAACACAGCGCGTTGTTAAACCGACTTTCGAGCCAAACGGGGAAGCCCTTTTTGATAAATGGGTGTACTTGAATTCATGACCGTAGTTCTCATAATTTAAAAAAATGTCTCCTTTGCAACTTCAGTCCTCTTTTTCAGGGGAGGGGAGACCAAGTTTAGGGGAGGCGAAGGGAGAGGTGGAGGAAGGAGAGACCAAGGGAGGGGAGAGCCTGAAAATGAAGTGCTTGCTTTCACCATCTGGCCTCTTTCTACATTGTGAAAGCCGCAAATCGTGTCAGAGATATTATCCATTTACTCTGTTGTCAAAGAAATTGTTTTAGACTTTGTGGCTCCGGCCTGATAACCTTCAAGGTGCAACACCACCTTTCCACGCTGCTTGACAATGTCAGTGACTTGTATAATGAAGACCACCTGTCGGACTATCATGTTTTACATGGTAGAGGAGGATTTCCCTGCAGACAGATATCACAACAGAGGAGTACGCATTGAAGCAGAGACATAAATACCCCTCCCAGGGTCTGCTTGGGTCGGCTGGGTGCTAATAGAGTCTAATTAATTTCCAATTTTTCACCCAAATGTAATCGTCTAATACACCACTGGTCTTCTCGAAATAGTTCAGAGTGCACTTCTACCAGGGCTCTCCCACCAGCCCCAAGTGAGATGTCCTTGAAAGACAAGAACACTATCTGGGGCTTTGTAGAAAACTGTCCATTGCACAAACCATTAATAATGGGGCTCAGCGAAGTTAGGTACCCTTTTTGAACTCATTTTAACGACTGATAATGGTTCTGACAATACACTTTTTTTCAATTTAGGCATTTAGCTCAATAGGGGCTGCAGAGCCTTTGGCAGACAAAGGGAAGAAGAAAGCAGTTAAACAGAAGCACAGTTGACACTTGTTCCAGGCAGCCCAGCCTACGTTTGTGCAGAACAAGTGAAGACCGCTGCCCTTAATTTCTGTGAAATGAACCACCTACCCTCCAGGCTAGTGGCTTTCATATAATCAACCTAAAACACTGGAGGCCCGCTCTGCTCTCCCCCTTTAGATGGAAAAGAAGCTTCTATTTTGGAAATCGAAATTTAAATGTCTTTTCTGTTTGGCCTATAAAATTTGTGTCGGGCGGGTTTCCTGACCGGTTCCCAGTAACCCTTCCCAGGAGGCCTTCCAATTTTTTTAAAAAAAGGATAGGCTGCTGATGTGGAAAGATTGCCAAATTCAATAGGAGAGTGGAGATTATGAACCTCCCACGTTCAGAAGTCTACCTTCAGGGCCGATTAGGGTGGCCACCGATGGCCCTCCCAAATCCTGGACAAGGAGGTGCACGTGAACCAATAGTATTTCTCAGTCGATTGATCAGTCATTTGAGGAGTGCTTACCATGTGCAGAGCACTGTACTAAGCGCTTGGGAGAGGACACTACAACAGACTTGGTAGGCATGCTCCCTGCCCACAAGGAACTTACATGGAACCCTTGCTGTGTGTGCCGAGCACTGTACTGAGCACGTAGCAAAGTCTCGTGGAGTTGGTAGACACGATCCCAAGAAGCTGACAGTCTAGAGGGAGAGACAAACCTCTGGTGCTAACCTTCTGACTCAATCTCGCCTGTCTCGCCATCCATCCCTGGCCCACGTCCTACCTTTGGCCTGGAGCTCCCTCCCTCCTCAAATCCACACTACACAGTGGAGTGAGCCCGATTAGGATGAGCTCGATTAGACTGTGAGCCCGTCATTGGGCAGGAATTGTCTCTATCTGTTGCTGAATTGTACATTCCAAGTGCTGAGTACAGTGCTCTGCACATAGTAAGCGCTCAATAAATATTACTGAATGAAATCCACCAATCACTCTCCCCACCTTCAAAACCCTGCTGAAGAAGCATCTCCTCCAAGAGGCCTTCCCAGACTAAGCCCTACTTTTCCTCATCTCCCACTCCCTTCCGTGTCACCCTGACTCTCTCCCTTTCCTCCCCCACCCCCCATCACAGCACTTATGTATATATCTGTAATTTTACTTATTTATATCGATAGCCCTTTACTTGTACTGATGTCTTGATGCCTGTTTACTTGTATTGATGTCTTTCTCCCCCGTTCTGGACTGTAAGCCCAGTGTGGGTAGGGATTGTCTCTATTGCTGAATTGTACTTTCCAAGCGCTTAGTACAGTGCTCTGCATACGGAAAGCACTCAATAAATACTATTATCTTTCTACACAAATGCTCTGGGAATGTCACTCCCCTCCTCAAAAACCTCCAGTGATTGCCTATCAACCTTAGCATGAAGCAAAAATTCCTCACTCTTGGCTTCAAACCTCTCCATCACCTTGCCCCCTCCCACCTCACCTCCCTTCTCTCCTTCTACAGCCCACCCCGTGCACTCTGCTCCTCTGCCGCTAACCTCCTCACTGTGCCTCATTCTCGCCTGTCCCACCTTCGACCCCTGGCCCACATCCTATCACTGACCTGGAATGCCCTCCCTCCTCACATCTGCCAAACTCTCTTCCCCTCTTCAAAGCCCTACTGAGAGCTCACCTCCTCCAGGAGGCCTTCCCAGACTGAGCCCTCCCTTTCCCTCTGCCCCTCCTCACCTCCCCATTCCCTCATCTCCCTCCCTCTGCTCTACCCCCTTCCCCTCCCCACAGCACTTGTGTATATTTGTATATATTATTTATTACTCTATTTTATTAATGGTGTGTATATATCTATGATTTTATTTATCTTGATGGTATTGATGCCTGACTACTTGTTTTGTTTTGCAGTCTCCCCCTTTTTAGACTGTGAGCCCGTTGTTGGGCAGGGATTGTCTCTATCTGTTGCTGAATTGTACATTCCAAACGCTTAGTACAGTGCTCTGCATACAGTAAGCACTCAATAAATACGAATGAATGAATGAATGAATGAATGAATGAAAATACCAATAGGACGAGCAGGCGATGTAGTCGTGTGAGGTCACTGGTGTTTCTCCAGGCATGCAGAATGTGATGAGGCCATTTTGCGGACATCTGCGGATTTCCTCCTATCCTAAAGCATTCCTCGGGGGACCCCTCCCCGCCCAACTGGGATCCCCACTTCTTTCAGAGCCTTAGCATTCCCCTCGCAGGTCAGCGTGAAGTCTGCAGCAACTGTCTGATGTGTGTAACTCGGCCTGAACCTTTTGTTTTCTTTGAATAGTAAATGAAATGATTAAATTTTCCCCGTGTGGTTAAAAGCCCATCTCATAATGCCTCAAATAGGAAAGGCATCCAAAAAAAGATGATTACATCATCATGGGTTAGCTTTTTTCTGGTCACAGTAAAGTGATATCGCTGATACATTATAGCTGAAGAGTCTTAAACATTGATACCTTTTTGAATAATAACCACTTTACTTGGTACCTTTGGGGGCCTTTTTATCATTCTTCTGTTTTGATTTTAACACAAAACCTATTTCCTTCATTCTGTGAAGACTGTCACCCCCAATGGTTACCTGCTAATATAAAATGGAAATCTTTAAATAAATCACGGTATTATATTGACAGCCCCCTGATGCATTGTTATATGGTGCATCAAGCTCAAAATCACCAGCAAACCTCCAATAAAAGCAGAGAACAAAATTGCCTGGATATTAAATATTTGAAAGCCATGAGCCAGTGGCAAATAAAGTTTATTTTCCCTTTGTAACCGCTGCTTTGAATATATGCTTTGTTGGCCTTTTTTGCGGGAAAACATTAAATCAAGAGTCGAGCCAGGTTAAATTCAAGAAACAGATTATAGCTCTGTGTCCTAGGAATTAAAAGTTAATCTTAAAGAGCAGGGAAAACAGTCAGTTGATATTACATCTGCTCAGATGTACAGTGCATTCCTCATCCAATGGGCAGTTATCGCTTAGCACAGTGCTCCGTAGACAGTAAGAGCTCAATAAATACCATCGTTTGATTGATTCACGTTAATGAATGGATGTTTCCACCAAAGCTGTCGAAAGAGTAATGAAAATGGCCCGATGGAGAGTGATGAAAGTTCTTCGCCGATTTTTTCGCCATCACCGTTTTCTTCCACCACATTTATGTCACCACTCTTCTTTTTGAAGAAAAATTTTTTTTGGAAGATTAAGAAATCTTGTATAACAAATACAGTCTGCTTTTGAGTCATCCCTGTCTTAAATCCATAAATTCAGCTTGAGAGCACTTTAGGAGTGGAGCAAAGTTGCAAAACAAACACTCTGCAAAGCCCAGTGGCTCATCAGGTTTAACTGAACTGTCCAGTATTCCCCATCTTCTCCAGACAGCTAATGATTATGCAAAACGTTAACACCTTAAAAAAAAACCTTCTGCATTACAATGACAGGAAAGGCCCCAAGGGAACCTAGTTATGTTCTGGTTTCACCATTTACACTCCCTACACTTCAGAAGAACTGGCAAACTGCAATTGGCACTTGAAAAAGTGTTACAAAACACTGACGAGTATTAGAGAAATGTTGATTAATGTAAACAGATTGCCTTAAGGAATAATACCTTTCTTCAGATCCATTGGCTTTGAAATTAGAGTTTCTACAGAGGCAGGTAACTTAAGATAATTCCTACCAGGATATCCTTAAGAAATCACTGAAAGAAAGATCTTGAGTTTAATGGGGTAAGAAGGCAGTAGGGCAGTAAGTCTGAAAAGGCAAAGTTAAATCTGTCGGGCCAAGGTTTGTTATCTCAACCAAGTGCACCACCCGGTTTTTCCTTAGACCTTGTGCTCAGACTTTTTAGCTGGGGAAGAACAATGGTTAAATAAATCACATTTCCATCTAGAGATAAAGAACGGATATCATCCCAAATAGCGCCACAATATTTGAATGCCAAGGAGGGCAATCAGCATCGAAGCAATGCTGACTGCACAGCATTTATGGTACGACCATCTTTCCCGTCTCTCAAGCCCGCAATCTCGATGTCATCTTTGACTCGGCTCTCTCGTTCACCCCACACAATGGATCCGTTACCAAGACCTGTCGGTCTCACCTTTATAATATCGCCAAGATCCGCCCTTTCCTCTCCATCCAAACGGCTATCTTACTGGTACGGGCTCTTATAATATCCCGGCTGGATGATTTTGTCAGCCTTCTCTCTGATCTCCCTTCCTCCCGTCTCTCCCCGCTCCAGTCTATTCTTCATTCCACTGCCCGGATCATCTTCCTGCAGAAAACGCTCTGGGCATGTCACTCCCCTTCTTAAAAACCTCCAGTGGTTGCCCATCGACCTCCGCACGAAACAAAAACTTCTCACTCTGGGCTTCGAGGCTCTCCATCACCTTGCCCCGTCCTACCTCTCTTCCCTTCTCTCTTTCTACTGCCCCACCCCGCACGCTCCGCTCCTCTGCCGCCCACCTCACCGTCCCCCGTTTTCACCTATCCCACCGTCGACCCCTGGGCCACGTCCTCCCGCTGTTCTGGAATGTCCTCCCTCCTCACCTCCGCCAAACTAACTCTCTTCCCCTCTTCAAAACCCTACTTAAAGCTCACCTCCTCCAAGAGGCCTTCCCAGACTGAGCTCCCCTTTTCCCTCTGCTCCCTCTGCTCCCCCTCTACCCCCCTTCACCTCTCCTCAGCTAAGCCCTCTCTTCCCCCCATTTCCCTCTGCTCCTCTCCCTCTCCCTTCCCCTCCCCTCAGCACTGTACTCGTCTGCTCAAATGTATATATTTTCATTACCCTATTTATTTTGCTAATGAGATGTACATCGCCTTGATTCTATTTATTTGCTATTGTTTTAATGAGATGTTCTTCCCCTCAATTCTATTTATTGCCATTGTTCTTGTCTGTCTCTCTCCCCTGATTAGACTGTAAGCCTGTCAAAGGGCAGGGACTGTCTCTATCTGTTACCGATTTGTACATTCCAAGCGCTTAGTACAGTGCTCTGCACATAGTAAGCGCTCAATAAATACTATTGAATTAATGAATGAACAGAATCAAGAAGGCCAGCACATCCTTTGAGAGAGTGGCAGAGTGGCAGCAGCAGGATAGCAGGCTCCAGACCCCATGAAAGATCTACAGAGCAGTAGCTTTTCCCATCTTTCTCTGCGGCTGTGAGAGTGGACCGAGCTCAAGCACCTGGCATCTTGAGCAGCTCCACCAATGTCACTTAAGAGCCAAACTCAACACCTAATGGCAAGACATGATCACCAACAATGAAGTTGTGGAAGCTTTCGTTCAACTTAACACAGCTACACTGGGTGGGACACATGAGGAGAATGAGCCACAGCAGGCTATCTGACCAGCTGCTCTATGAAGAACTGAAACTGGGAAACTGAAAGCAGGGGTTGGGGGGCGGGGGACAGAGGAGTGTTTTAAGAACATTTTAATGACATAGGAAAGCAGCATGGCCTAATGGAAAGAGCATGGACCTAGGAGTCAGAGGACCTGATTTTCTTCCTTTGTTCCTCCCCCATCCCAGCCCCACAGCACTTATGTACATATCTGTAATTTATTTATTTGTATTGATGACTGTCCCCTCCTCCCCCCACCCCCACCCCCAGACTATCAGCTCATTGTGGACAGGGAATGTGTGCCTGTCTACTGTTGTATTGTACTCTCCCAAGCGCTTAGTACAGTGCTCTGCACACAGTAAGCCCTCAATAAATACGATTGAATGAATGACTGACCCTCTACTTGCCTGCTGTGTGACCATAGGCAAGTTGCTTAACTTCTCTGGGCCTCAGTTCCTTCATCTGTAATATGGAGATAAAATCCCCCCTTTCCCTCTCCCTTAGACTATGAGCCCCATGTGGGACAGGGACTATAATCACCTAGTTATCTTGCAACTACCTCAGGACTCTGGGCAGTACAGTGCTTAACAAATACCATTATTCTTATCGTTAAGGGCATGGTCAAACAAAGCTTCAGACAGTGCTGCTTCCCAGTTGAAAGCTGGGAGTTAATTGCTAGGAAAGATTCATATGGCACAATGCCATCAAGAAGGGAGTGGCTCGGAACAAAATCTTCACTCTCACTCTGCATCACCTATGCCCTTGAAACTGTGCTCCTTAAGCGCTTTGCCGCTCACCCCACGTCCAGCCTCACGTCATTTAGGTACATATTCTTATTCTCTGCTGCTTTGCCTATCTGTAATATATCTTAAAGTCTGTCTCTCCAACTGTACTGTAAATTCCTTGAGAGCAGGGATCATGTACTTTCCCAAGAGCTCAGCACAGTGCTCTGCACACAGCGTGCACTCAATAAACACTATTGATTTATTTATATCTTCTATTTATAATAATGTCTATCTCTCCATTTAGACTGTAGGCTCACTGTGGGCAGGGAATGTGCCTGTTGACCGCTGTATTTTACTCTCCCAAGTGCTTAGTACAGTGCTCTGCGCACAACGCTCAATAAACACAATTGCCCGACTGATGGATTTGTTAACTGACCTAGAGAAAGGCACTGCAAGCATTAAGCACAGTGACACAACAAGGAACAGCCTTTTTGTGCATCCAGTGTGTCCAGAACTCTGGGTTCTGCATTGACCTTTTCAGTCCCACACCCTCAGAGTGAACTTCCGCACCAGTGGTGTCCTCTTCGAATACGAAGAGCAACTATATAGCCAAACGTCAGTTGTATAAAGAGCTGAAATGTCAACTACAAACAGTGAAAAGAAGAAATGCTTTTAAGACACAATAATGCAAAACCTCAAATGAACTCCCTTGACCCCAAGGCTTCCTCCAGTCATCGCCCCATCTCCCTTCTACCATTCCTCTCCAAGGTCCTTGAGTGAGTTGTCTACACCGGCTTTATCAGGTTCCTCTCCAATTCTCTCCTTGACTGTCTCCAATCTGGTTTCCACCCCTTTCATTCCACAGAAACCACCCTCTCAAAGGTCACCAATGATCTCCTTCTTGCCAAATCCAATGGCCTCTACTCCACCCTAATCCTCCTCGAACTCTCTCCTGAAAAACATCCAACCTCGGCTTTACTGACGCTGTCCTCACTTGGTTTTCTTCCTATCTCTCTGGCCTGACTGCTTATTCTCAGTTTCTTTCTTGGACTCCTCCTCTGCCCCCCACCCCCTAACTGTGAGTATCCCTCAAGGTTCAGTTCTGATTTCCCTTCTATTTTCTATCTACACCCACTCCCTTGGCCAACTCATGGCTTCAATTGCTACTGTTATGCAGATGATTCCTAAATCTACATCTCCAGCCCTGATCTCTCTCCCTCTGCAGAAGCACTCACCTTTAAGGTTTAAGCTCATTATGGGCAGGGAATGTGTTTGTTACATCATTGTACTGTACTCTCCCAAGCGCTTAGTACAGTGTTCTACACACAGTAAACCCTCAATAAATAATAATAATAATAATAATAATGGCATTTGTTAAGTGCTTACTATGTGCCAAGCACTGTTCTAAGCATTGGGGTAGAGACAAGGTAATCAGGTTGCCTCACATGGGGCTTACAGTCTTAATCCCCATTTTACAGATGAGGTAACTGAGGCACAGAGAAATTAAGTGATTTGCCCAAAATCAGACAGTTGGTAAATGGCAGAACCAGGATTAAAACCCAAGACCTCTGACTACCAAGTCCGTGCTCTTTCAACTAAGCCATGCTGCTTCTCCGCAATTGACTGACTGACTCCTGCCTTCAAGACATTTCTACTTCGATGTCCTGGCATCACTTCAAACTTAACATGTCCAAAACAGAACTCATCTTCCCACCCAAACCCTATCGCCCTCCTAAACTTTTCCATCACTGTAGACAGCACCACTATCCTTCCTGTCTCACAAGCCCGTAACCTTGGCATTTTCCTTGACTCCATTCAACTCACATATTCAATCCATCACTAAATCCCGTCGGTTCGACCTTCACACAATATCACTAAAATCCACCCTTTCCTCTCCATCCAAACTGCTACCATGTTAATTCAATCTCTCATCCTATCCTGCCTTGATTACTGTGTCAGCCTCCTTGTTGACCTCCCTGCCTCCTGTCTCTTTCCACACCAGTCCATACTTCATGCTGCTGCCCAGATCATCTTTCTACAGAAATGTTCAGGACATGTTACCTCGCTCCTCAAAATCCTCCAGTGGTTGCCTAGCCACCTCCACATCAAAAAGAAACTCTTTACCATCGACTTTAAAGCACTCAATCACCTCACTCCTACCTCACGCCGCTGTTCTCTTTCTACAACCCAGCCCCCATACCCCCCTCCTCTAATGCCAACCTGCTCACTGTACCTCGATTTCATCTATCTCACCTCCGACCTCTCGCCCACATCCTGCCTCTGGCCTGGAACACCCTCCCTCTTCATATCAGACAGACAATTATTCTCCCTACCTTCAAAGTTTTTTTGAAGGCTCATCCCCTCCAAGAGGACTTCCCTGACTAAGCCCTCATTTCCTTTTCTCCCACTACCTTTGGCATCACTCTGATTTACTCCCTTTATTCATCGCTCCCTCCTCAGACCCACAACACTTATGTACACACTCGTAATTTATTTATATTAATGTCTGTCTCGCCCTCTAGACTGTAAGCTCATTGTGGGCAGGAAATGTGTCTGTTATACTGTGGTCTCCCAAGCACTTAGCACAGTGCTCTTCACACAGTAAGCCCTAATAAATACTGTTGATTGATTGATTGATTGATGTAGCAAAGCAGTGGATGGTAAGGAGGCAGAAGTGAGTAGAAGCAGTGTTGCCTAGCGGAGAGAGTACTGTACTAAGCACTTGGGACAGTACGATGCAACAGAATTAGCAGAGGGGTTCCCTGGCTATAATGAGCGTACAGTCTCAGGCTGGACACAGTACATGTCCCAAATGGGGCTCACAGTCTTAAGCCCCATTTTACAGATGAGGTAACTGAGGCAAGGAGAAGTGAAGTGAGTCGCCCAAAGTCACACATCAGGTAAGTGGCAAAGCTGGGATTAGAACCCAAGTCCTTCTGACTCCCAGGTCCGGGGTCTATCCACTAGACCATGCTGCTTCTCTTAGAGATACTTATTTAGTATGCATTAGGCCTGCCCTTGGTTCAGTGGAAAGAGCACTGCTTTGAGAATCAGGAGATCTGAGTTCTGCCTGCTGGGGCCATGGTATCAGTGGTGAAGGTCTCTGACCAAAGAACCACCAACAGTATTTCATGAGGTAGCCAGGCCTAGCAGGAATCCTGAAAAATAGTTGGCCAAGGAGGGTCTGGGAGGGTATAATAGAGTTAGAAGACAAGATCCTTGCCGTCAAGGAGTTTACAGTCTAGAGAGGAAGACAGACAGACTGTAAGCTCATTGTGGACAGGGAATGCTTCTGTTATATTGCTATATCGTACCCTCCCAAACACTTAGTACAGCGCTCTGCACACAGTAAGCACTCTAGAAATACCATTGACTGACTGACCCAAAATGCTTTACAAAGGAGGAAGAAGAGAATAGAGCAATGGATATGTGGATGAAGTAGGGCTTAAATAGTGGAATACAGAAATTCTATGGGTGGTTGTGAGTTCATCTATACTAAGGTGGTTGTTGGGAGGCTCTGACCTGGGGAGAAAAAATGAATCAGGGAAGGCAACCTGGCAGAGGTGGAATTTCTGAAGCACTGTGGTCTTTGGGGAGCTATAGCCTAGTGGATTTAAAGGGGGAAGGAGTTCCAGGCAAGAGGAAGAGCGTGAGCAAGAGACCAGAGGCAGGAGAGATGAGAATGAGGCACAGTGAGTAGGCTGGCTTGAGAGGAAAGAAAGATGTGAGCAGGGGCATAATGGGAGAAGAGTATAGGTAAGTAAGAGGAAGAGAGAGCTGGTAGAGTACCTTAAATTCTTAAAATGCAACATAGCCTAGTGGACAGAGCACAGGACTGGGAGTCAGAGGGCCTGGGTTCTAATCCCAGCTCCACCACCATGCCTGCTGTGTGACTTTGGGCAAGTCTCTTAACCTCTCTGGGCCTCCTCTTTCTCATCTGTAAAAATGGGGATAACATACCCGCTCTCTCTCCCTGAAAGACTGGGAGCCCCTTGTGGGTCAGGGACCGTGTCCAATCTAATAACCCTGTATCTACCCCACCAATTAGCGCATAGCAAGTGCTTAATAAATGTCATAATTATCATTATGAATCAAGTTGATGCAATTGTTAGCCCACGAACAAACGTATCGCCCTTTTTGGGCTCGCTTCTCCCTCAGATCAAAATAAAAAACATTTTGCAGCCCTCAAGACGTCATTCGGCAGAGACTGTTGGAGAGCAAGCAGGAAGTGGGCAAGGTGAAGGAAGGAAGGGAGGTGGGTAGCAGAGCTTCACTGAAAATCCACTACCTTGCCTACTTCCTGGCCAACTCCCCAATCTATTCAAAAGCCAGATAGTCGGGTCGTCGGGTCTCCCGCTGCTTGTGAATGAGAATTATTGTCCTTCCCTGAGACACCAGTGTCGTCTTCCCAAAGTTAGGTGCAAAATAGATACCGTGGGATCGATTGACCGATCGATTGATTGAGCCGATGCCATCCAGGATAGAGGTCCAAAGACAGCAAGGGGAAAAATGGAATGGGGTTGGGTCTCCATCCCTTCCCCTCCCCCATTCTGCCCTTTCCCAAGTTTGTCCAGCTGCCCTAGCTTCCTGCTTGGACAGAGCTGACAGTTTGAGGATGAAGCCCAGATTTTGGGCAACTGAATGGAAGATCAGACCAGACGCCAGATGGAGACCATCAATTCCAGACTGTCCGGGGGGAACTGGGCAGATGGCAACATCATTTTCAGCTAAGCGGTGGTGGAAATTGAAATTCTTTACTCTGGGATTCCTGGCTGAATTATGGTTAAAGCATTTATCCACCACTGGATAAACTGACCTCATTCCCATGTTTCCCCTCCACCCATTTCCACCCCACACTCCAGTGGCTGTTTCCCCTTAGGGACCTTCAGGGCTTCCATCCTATAATTCCAGTTTCCACTCTCTCGGATGCCCATTTCTCCACACATTCTTCAAGTTTTTCAAGAGAGGTGCAGTTGCCTTTCCCTTGAGCTACAACTGCCTTTTCCTCTCATTCCTCCAGCATGGAGAACTATTCTCCTTGAAAGGAAGGTGGGACTCTTCAAACTCCAGCCATTCCACATAGGGAATGAGGTTTGTTTGCTGTCAACATCAGCCTGGCGAATGCATAACCGACCCTCCTTTTTTTGGACTCTGATAGTAAAAAGTGCCTGGTCTCCCACCATAATGACCAGAAAATGGGCCCCGCCTAGGCTAAACCTTCTCTAGAGCTTACTTCCAGGGCTCTACTTTGTTCATCTGCTTTAAAGCACTCCATCAGCTTGCCTTCTCCTATCAGTCGATTGACCACATTTACTGAGCGTTTACTGTGTGCTGGGCACTGTACTAAGCACTGCGGAAAGTACAACAAAGCAATCTAACAGAAACATTCCCTGCCCACAACGAGCTTATCTTAACTTTGCTGATTTCCTCTTACAAGCCAGCCTCCACACCTTGTTCCTCTAGCACCAGCTTACTCACGGTACCTTGATCTCGTCTATCTCGCTGCCGACCCCTTTCCCACATCCTCCCTCTGGCATGGAACTCCCTCCCCCTCCGTATATTCCACACCACCACTCTCCCCACCTCCAAAGCCTTATTAATAATGTTGGTATTTGTTAAGCGCTTACTATGTGCAGAACACTGTTGTAAGCGCTGGGGTAGACACAGGGGAATCAGGTCGTCCCACGTGGGGCTCACAGTCTTCATCCCCATTTTACAGATGAGGTAACTGAGGCACAGAGAAGTGAAGTGACTTGCCCACAGTCACCCAGCTGACAAGTGGCAGAGCTGGGATTCGAACTCATGACCTCTGACTCCAAAGCCCGTGCTCTTTCCACTGAGCCACGCTGCTTCTCTATGTCTTATTGACATTGCACCTACTCCAAGCGGCCTTCCTTGATTAAGCCTACCTGCTCTCTCTTCTGCACTGCTTGTGCACTTGGCTCTGTACCCTTTGAGCGCTTGATATTCACCCCACCCTCAACCCCACAGCACTTATGTGTGCACCCCAAATTTATTTTTTTACACTAATGTCTGTCTACCCTTCTAGATGGTAAGCTCCTTATGGGCAGGGAACGTGCCTACCAACAGTGTGGTGTTTTACTCTTCCAGGAGGTCAGTACAGTGCTCTTTAGCACTGAGAAGCAGCATGGCCTAGTGGCAAGAGCAGGGGCTTGGGAGTCAGAGGATGTGGGTTCTAATCAAGCTTTGCCACTCGTCTGCTGTGACCCTGGGCAAGTCACTGTGTCTGTGCCTCAGTTATCTCATCTGTAAAATGAGGATTAAGACTGCAATGATGATGATGTTGGTATTTGTTAAGCGCCTACGATGTGCCAAGCACTGTTCTAAGCGCTGGGGTAGATACAAGGTAATCAGGTTGTCCCACGTGGGGCTCACAGTCTTCATCCCTATTTTACAGATGAGGTAACTGAGGCACAGAGAAATTAAGTGACTTGCCTAAGGTCACAAAGCTGACAAGTGGCGGAGCCGGGATCAGAACCCATGATCTCTGACTCCCAAGCCCGTGCTCTTTCCACTAAGCTATGCTGCTTCTCATAAGCCCCATGTGGGACAACCTGATTACCTTGTATCTACCCCTGTGCTTAGAATGGTGCTTACCACATAGTAAGTGTTTAACAAATACCATTTTACTATTATTATTATTATTGCTCTGTTCAGTACGGTACATGTCCAAAACAGAACTCCTCATATTCCCACCCAAACCCTGTCCTCCCAACTTTTAGCCTGTGCAAGAAAGTGATCTGATTGTCCTTATAATCGCTCAATCCATCAAAAAGTGGTACTTATTGTGCTTGGGAGTGTACAATGGAGTTGGTAGACAGTATCTCTGCCCACGAAGAACTTACAGTCTACTACTTGTTTTGTTTTGTTCTGTTTTGTTTTGTTATCTGTCTCCTCCGTACAGACTGTGAGCCCGTTGTTGGGCAGGGATTGTCTCTATCAATAAATATGACTGATTGATTGATTGGTTCCTTGAGAGGTCTTCCCTAAGCCCTCATTTCCTTTCCTCCCACTCCCTTCTGTGTCGGCCTAGCACTCGGATTTGCTCCCTTTATTCCCCCCTCCCTCAGCCCCACAGCATTTATGTATATACTTGTTATTTATTCATAATAATGTCTGTCTCCCTCTCTAGGCTGTAAGCTCTAAGTGGGCAGGGAATCTGTCTATCAGCTCTGTTATATTGGTAGAGTGTACTCTCCCAATTTTGACCTATCGGTAGGACTGTCTTTCCAAATGATACAAGATGATTTTTTATTGCAACGGAGCTAGCGAGGAGGATTCAAAAGTTTGACTTTTGAGTTTGCTAAGGAGACTGGACGTCTGGGAAAACTGGAAATAAGACAAGCTGCTTTTCATTGCTTGATGGGAGTTTTTGACTTGAGCAGAACTCAGTAATGATCAGTCAGCTTCTTGGAGCCATTTATTGGCTTATAGAGAATGGGTTGAGTGTTTATGATCCTGATCCTAGTGGAATGGACTCCCACATTATCTGATATGATCCCAGGCTGATGCCTTCACTGGCATTTTGATCAGGAGTTTCGTGAAGGTGGTCTTGAAGATGGTCTTTCTAGGTTAGAGATGATTTTCATGTCTAGCAAAGCTTAGGTTCACGCCTGGGTTTTTCTGTGTTTAAAGGCTTAAGTTGCAAAGAGCCTTTGAAACAGTATTTCTACTTAGGCACACTCAGTACCAGCCTCTCCCTCAGTCGACTGGAACTGCACTGTTCTTGTATTACTTTGTATTTTTGTAACTTGACAATGCTGCATTTAATTCAGTAAAATAATACTTAATGAACATTATTATAAAAGGACACCTACATAACAATGGTAGAGGAATTGATCAAACAATGTCTGTCCTGGTGGGATCTTGGGACCATCCCCCTCCGGACTGTAAGCTCTTTATGGACAGGGAACGTCTCTGCTAATTCTGTTGTGTCCTACTCTACCAAGCACTTAGTCCAGTGCTTTGCTTATAGTAAGCGTTCAATAAATACTTTCAAGTGTTCAATAAATACAGTCGATGGATGAACTAAGGGTCCAATAGAGTTGGTAACCTTGATCCCTGCCCCCCAGGATCTTACAAGATCATGGGGGAGTGGACAATTTGTTTTTATGTATCTTAATGAGGTTTTGAAGGGGTGAATAGGAGCGGGGAGTGTGTTTGGTTTTATCTGTCTGCCTCAAGTTAGTGAATCTGTTAGAAAAGGGTTAGTGCGAGCAAGGTTAGTGCAAGTGAGTTCAGGTGATGATTTCTTTGAATATTTATGTGAGGAAACTGCATAAAGGGGAACAGAGTAGCCGCGTCTATTCTCCTCCAAGAGTTACCCAGAGCACAGGCCACCACCCTCAAATAAGGTGTCGTGAAGATATGGGTTGCTTTCGATCTTAAGGAGGCCAAAGACTCAACATTGAAAACTGAGTTTCCTGGAAGGTGGTTTCGCTTTTCTCTAATTTTGTTTTTTTAATGGCATTTGTTAAGCGCTTACTATGTGCCAGGCATTGTACTAAGCACTGGGGTAGATACAAGGTCCATTTACACTCACTCCCTCAGTGAACTCATTCGCTCTCACGGCTTTGACTACCATCTCTACGCAGATGACACGCAGATCTACATCTCCGCCCCTGTCCTCTCCCCCTCCCTTCAGGCTCGCATCTCCTCCTGCCTCCGGGACGTCTCCACCTGGATGTCGGCCCGCCACCTAAAACTCAACATGAGCAAGACTGAGCTCCTCATCTTCCCTCCCAAGCCCGGTCCTCTCCCGGACTTCTCTATCACCGTCAATGGCACGACCATCCTTCCCGTCCCTCGGGCCCGCAATCTCGGTGTCATCCTTGACTCATCTCTCTCGTTCACCCCACACATCCTATCCGTTACCGAGACCTGCCGGTTTCACCTCTACAATTTCGCCAAGATCCGCCCTTTCTTCTCCACCCAAACGGCTACCTTACTGCTACGGGCTCTCGTTATATCCCGGCTAGACTACTGCGTCGGCCTTCTCTCTGACCTCCCTTCCTCCTCTCTCGCCCCGCTCCAGTCTATTCTTCACTCCGCTGCCCGGCTCATCTTCCTGCAGAAACAATCTGGGCATGTCACTCCCCTTCTTAAACAACTCCAGTGGTCGCCTATCAACCTCCGCTCCAAACAAAAACTCCTCACTCTAGGCTTCAAGGCTCTACATCACCTTGCCCCTTCCTACCTCTCCTCCCTTCTCTATTTCTACCACCCACCCCGCACGCTCCGTTCCTCCACCGCCCACCTCCTCGCCGTCCCTCGGTCTCGCCTATCCTGCCGTCGACCCCCGGGCCACGTCCTCCCGCGGTCCCGGAACGCCCTCCCTCCTCACCTCCGCCAAACTGATTCTCTTCCCCTCTTCAAAACCCTACTTAAAATTCACCTCCTCCAAGAGGCCTTCCCAGACTGAGCTCCTCTTCTCCCTCTACTCCCTCTGCCACCCCCCCTTTACCTCTCCGCAGCTAAACCCTCTTTTTCCCCTTTTCCCTCTGCTCCTCCACCTCTCCCTTCCCTTCCCCACAGCACTGTACTCGTCCGCTCAACTGTATATATTTCCATTGCCCTATTTATTTTGTTAATGAATTGTACATCGCCTCGATTCTATTTAGTTGCCATTGTTTTTACGAGATGTTCTTCCCCTTGACTCTATTTATTGCCATTGTTCTTGTCTGTCCGTCTCCCCCGATTAGACCGTAAGCCCATCAAACGGCAGGGACTGTCTCTATCTGTTGCCAACTTGTTCATCCCAAGCGCTTAGTACAGTGCTCTGCACATAGTAAGCGCTCAATAAATACTATTGAAGGTTGGACATAGTCCAGGTCTCACCCAGGGCTCACAGTCTCAAATCCCCATTTTAGAGATGAGGTAACTGAGGCCCAGAGAAGTGAAGTGACTTGCCCAAGGTCACACAGCAGACAAGTGATGGAGCTAGGATTAGAACCCAGGTCCCCTGATTCCGAGGCCCGTGCTCTTTCCACTATAAGCCATGCTGCCTAATAACTGGGTATAATAATAAAGATGGTATTTGTTAAGCACTTACCATGTGCCAAGCACTGTTAATAATAATAATAATAATAATAATGTTGGTATTTGTTAAGCGCTTACTATGTGCAGAGCACTGTTCTAAGCGCTGGGGTAGATACAGGGTAATCAGGTTGTCCCATATGAGGCTCACAGTCCTAATCCCCATTTTACAGATGAGGTAAGTGAGGCACAGAGATGTTAAGTGACTTGCCCACAGTCACACAGCTGCCAAGTGGCAGCGCTGGAATTCGAACTCGTGACCTCTGACTCCCAAGCCACTGAGCCATGCTGCTTCTCTAAATAATAATGTTGGCATATGTTAAGCGCTTACTATGAGCAGAGCACTGTTCTAAGCGCTGGGGTAGATACAGGGTAATCAGATTGTCCCATGTGAGGCTCACAGTCTTAATCCCCATTTTACAGATGAGGTAACTAACTGAGGCACAGAGAAGTTAAGTGACTTGCCCATAGTCACACAGCTGACAAGTGGCAGAGCCGGTATTTGAACCCATGACCTCTGAATCCCAAGCCCAGGCTCTTTCCATTGAGCCATGCTGCTTCCCACACAGTCACACAGCAGACAAATGGTGGAGAAGGGATTAGAACTCATGACCTTCTGACTCCCAGGCCCGTGCTCTTTCCATTCTGCCACACTGCTTCCCCAGCGTTTAGAACAGTGCTTGGCATGTAGTAAGCACTTAACAAATACCATAATTATATTATTACTACTAAAGGAAGAGAGAATGAGATGTGTGTAGTGTGTATGTGTGTGTATGTGTGTGTGTGTGCACATGGTGGGGGTGACAGGTCAAGGGAAGAGAGGGGGACAGACCAAGTAGACAAGAAATCAAAAAGAATTGCTCTTAGTACAGTGTTCTGCACAGAGTAAATACCAAATAAGCACCATCGATTGAAGGACTACTTGATTAGCAAAAGGAGAGGATGACAACAGCCAAAGGAAAATTACCATATGGATGAAGAAAATTAGGTTGGGAGAAAAAATAGAAGTCATTTAGGGAAACCCCAATTTTAGGTGTTTCAATTCTTTAAAGGACTGATTGAGAAAAAATTATGACTAATAGGGGTAAGATTAATGGATTTTGGTCTTCAATATGTCCTAACTGAATGTTCCACCACCACACCCACCAAAAACATTCTTTATTTTTTAAGACCCTGTGAAAGGCAAAGCAATGAGGAAAATCCATTAGACACGAGTATGTTTCTCCTTAGGATGATGATCAGGTCCAAGGCTGTTTTTCTAACTGGAAACTCTCAGTATTCTTGGTGAGATTTTTTTTTCTCTCACATTAGCTGTTTTACAAGCATTGGATGAGGTCTCTCAAATCTGTGAATAAGGCTTAGTGAGAATTGATGAGCCTTCCTTAAATAAGAATTCTAATGGCTGCGAGTTGCTGTTATGTGGTAGAAGTCAAACTCAATTATCTTTAAATTCAACAATTCTCTGTCTTGTGAGAGTCTCTTTAGAACCTCTTCTACCTGTCTCTCTTCATTTAGAATCTTTCCTTTGAAATCTGGCCCACTTGCAGAAGGAGCCGAAAAAATATTTCGGCCCAACAACCGAACAACCCAGAAGGAGCCCAACAACCCCCTCCCCTACTTTCCCATCCTTCCCTGCAGTATCCTCAGAGGAGATCTCCTCCCTCCTCGCAAGTGCCACCCCCTCCACCTGCGCCTCGGATCCCATTCCCTCTCACCTTCTTAAAACCATCGCCCCTGCCCTCCTCCCTTCCTTAACGTCTATTTTTAACCACTCAATCTCCAAGGGCTCCTTCCCCTCTGCCTTCAAACATGCCCACGTCTCCCCCATCCTAAAAAAACCCGCTCTTGACCCCACTTCCCCCTCCAGTTATCGTCCTATCTCCCTACTACCCTTCCTTTCCAAAATCCTAGAACGAGTCGTCTACAATCGATGCCTAGAATTCCTTAACTCCCATTCTCTCCTAGACCCCCTCCAATCTGGCTTCCGTCCCCTCCACTCTACCGAGACTGCTCTCTCTAAGGTCACCCGTGACCTCCTTCTTGCCAAATCCAATGGCTCCTACTCCATTCTGATCCTCCTTGACCTCTCTGCTGCCTTTGACACTGTCGACCATCCCCTCCTCCTCCATACCTTATCGCACCTTGGCTTCACGGACTCTGTCCTCTCCTGGTTCTCCTCTTACCTCTCTGGCCGATCATTCTCGGTCTCCTACGCTGGAGCCTCCTCCCCCTCCCATCCTTTAACTGTTGGAGTTCCTCAAGGGTCAGTTCTTGGCCCTCTTCTGTTCTCCATTTACACTCACTCCCTCGGTGAACTCATTCGCTCTCACAGCTTTGACTACCATCTCTACGCAGATGACACGCAGATCTACATCTCCGCCCCTGTCCTCTCCCCCTCCCTTCAGGCTCGCATCTCCTCCTGCCTCCGGGACGTCTCCACCTGGATGTCGGCCCGCCACCTAAAACTCAACATGAGCGAGACTGAGCTCCTCATCTTCCCTCCCAAGCCCGGTCCGCTCCCAGACTTCTCCATCACCGTGGATGGCACGACCATCCTTCCCGTCCCGCAGGCCCGCAATCTCGGTGTCATCCTTGACTCGTCCCTCTCGTTCACCCCACACATCCTATCCGTTACCAAGACCTGCCGGTTTCACCTCTACAATATCGCCAAGATCCGCCCTTTCCTCTCCACCCAAACGGCTACCTTACTATTACGGGCTCTCGTTATATCCCGGCTAGACTACTGTGTCAGCCTTCTCTCTGACCTCCCTTCCTCCTCTCTCGCCCCGCTCCGGTCTATTCTTCACTCCGCTGCCCGGCTCATCTTCCTGCAGAAACGATCTGGGCATGTCACTCCCCTTCTTAAACAACTCCAGTGGTTGCCTATCGACCTCCGCTCCAAACAAAAACTCCTCACTCTAGGCTTCAAGGCTCTCCATCACCTTGCCCCTTCCTACCTCTCCTCCCTTCTCTCTTTCTACCGCCCACCCCGCACGCTCCGCTCCTCTGCCGCCCACCTCCTCGCCTTCCCTCGGTCTCGCCTATCCCGCCGTCGACCCCCGGGTCACGTCCTCCCGCGGTCCTGGAACGCCCTCCCTCCTCACCTCCGCCAAACTGATTCTCTTTCCCTCTTCAAAACCCTACTTAAAAATCACCTCCTCCAAGAGGCCTTCCCAGACTGAGCTCCTCTTCCCCCTCTACTCCCTCTGCCATCCCCCCTTTACCTCTCCGCAGCTAAAGCCTCATTTTCCCCTTTTCCCTCTGCTCCTCCACCTCTCCCTTCCCATCCCCACAGCACTGTACTTGTCCGCTCAACTGTATATATTTTCGTTACCCTATTTATTTTGTTAATGAATTGTACATTGCCTTGATTCTATTTAGTTGCCATTGTTTTTACGAGATGTTCTTCCCCTTGACGCTGTTTAGTGCCATTGTTCTTGTCTGTCCGTCTCCCCCGATTAGACTGTAAGCCCGTCAAACGGCAGGGACTGTCTCTATCTGTTGCCGACCTGTTCATCCCAAGCGCTTAGTACAGTGCTCTGCACATAGTAAGCGCTCAATAAATACTATTGAATGAATGAATGAATGAAATATTCCCCTTAAGTCTCAATTCAAAAACAAAAGGTGTTTCTGTCTAAGACTGGCATTTTCAAACGTGAGACCTGACTCGCTTTGCTCCCCAGGTCAGATCTTGCTTTTATTTTCCTGATTTATGAAATGCAACATCCTTTGCTCAGCATAGGATGGGGGAAGCCAAACTCTGGCTCTTGCTTGTCGATCGGCACCTTGGGAGGAGTCCAGACTTTTGGCCCACAAGTTAAATGTTCTGTCCTGATATTTAAACTCTATATTCAGGGCCCAAAAAACGGGTCATAGATTTTAAAACTCATCAATGTAGGCATAGGTGCCAGTTTTGCATTTTGAGTCTAAAGGCGAAAAGGGGACAAGCTTTTCAAGGGGAAGTAGGTGAGATGGGGCTTAGAAGGCATAACAGATCAGAAAGACCTTATTTGGGATCTTTTCAGCTCTGCTCGGAATTTCCCTCGGACTTGTCGGAGATCTGAGATGAGCAAGGATATGAATCCAGACCCCAAAGCTGTGGGGGTACAAAGCTCATTGTGTGCAGGGAATGTGTCTGTTTATTAATTCATTCATTCATTCATTCAGTAGTATTTATTGAGTGCTTACTGTGTGCAGAGCACTGTACTAAGCGCTCGGAATGTACAAATCGGCAACAGATAGAGACAGTCCCTGCCCACTGATGGGCTTACAGTCTAATCGGGGATGAAGACTGAGCCCCACGTGGCACAACCTGATTACCTGTATCTACCCCAGCGCTTAGAACAGTGCTCGGCACATAGTAAGCGCTCGACAAATATTATCATTATTATTATTATTATTATGAGCAACAGCATGGCTTAAAGGGCCTAGGTTCCAATCCCGGCTCTACTACTGGCTAGTTGGGTAATCTTGCACAAGTCACTTCACTTCTCTGTGCCTCAGTTTCCTCAACCGTCAAATGGGGATTAAATACCCTTCTCCGTTCTTCTTAGACTGAGAGCCCCTCGTGAGACGAGGTCTGTGTCTGACCTGACTCCCAGCACTTAGTACAGTGATTTGTACTCCGCTCAAAAAAGACCACCAATTGATTGACTGGTCTCTGGTGCTTTGGCCCAGTATCGGCACTATTTGGTTTACTGTTATACTGTACTCTCCCAAGCGCTTAGTACAGTGCTCTGCACACAGTAAGTGCTCAATAAATATGGTTGAATAAATATGATTGGATAAAATGCTTGTGGGGCAATGGCAGTTTCATCACGGAACTGGCAATAACAAATGCAGTGATTTGGGGATAGGCTTGAGGTAGATACAATACAGTCAGACCAGACACAGTCCCTATTCCACATGAGGCTCAAAGTCTAAGGTGGAGGGACAACAGATGTTTAATTCCCAGATGAGGAAACTGAGGTCCAGAGGACTTGCTCGAGATCATACAGGAGGCCAGTGGAGGAGCTGGGACTGGAACCCAGGACTCCTGACTTTAGAAGCAGAGTGGCTCAGTAGATAGGGTATGGGCTTGGGAGTCAGAGGTCGTGGGTTCCAATCCTGACTCCACCACTTGTCAGCTGTGTGACTTTGGGCAAGTCACTTAACTTCTCTGTGCCTCAGTTACCTCACTTATAAAATGGGGATTCAGACTATGAGCCCCACATGGGACAACCTGATTATCTTGTATCTACCCCAGTGCTTAGAACAGTGCTTGGCATTCATTTATTCATTCATTCATTCATTCATATTTATTGAGAGTTTACTGTGTGCAGAGCACTGTACTAAGCGTTTGGAAAGTATAACTCAGCAACAGATAGAGACAATCCCTGCCCAACAAAGGGCTTACTTGGCACATAGTAAGTGCTTTACCAATACCATTATTATTATTATTTTTATTATTATTGTTATACCAGCATTGTTTCTCCATCACACTCTGAATCAGGAGAAGACACACACACACAGATCCAGTTGGAGAGAAGGTTAAGCAGAGCACTTGAAGATGGGGAGAATAATAATAATAATGTTGGTATTTGTTAAGCGCTTACTATGTCCAAGCACTGTTCTAAGCACTGGGGTAGATACAGGGTAATCAGGTTATCCCACGTGAGGCTCATAGTCTTAATCCCCATTTTACAGATGAGGTAACTGAGGCACTGAGAAGTTAAGTGACTTGTCCAAAGTCACACAGCTGACAGGTGGTGGAGCTGGGATTAGAACCCATGACCGCTGACTCCTAAGCCCATGCTTTTTACACTGAGCCACGCTGAGAATCCAGGAGATGGAGGGAGAGTGAAGAGTGTGTGCAGGGGAGACAGAGGGTTGATGGGCAAGCATGACCTAAAAGTACTAATAATGATAATGATGGTATTTGTTACATGCTTACTACGCGCTAGGCACTGTACTAAGCACTGGGGTGGAGACAAGAAAATCGAGTAGGACACAGTCCCTGTCCCATGTGGGGCTCATTGTCTCAACCCTCCTTTCACAGATGAGGGAACTGAGGCCCAGAGAAGTGAAGTGACTCGACCAAGGTCACGCAGCAGACAAGCGGCAGAGCCGAGATTAAAACCCATGACCTTCTGACTCCCAGGCCTGTGCTCTATCCACTACACCATACTGCTTCACAGTGGGGCTTTCTTCCATGGTCATCTTGCTGTCCTGAGAGCAGAGTCTGTCTCCTTGCTCGTGTCCAAATACCCTCTAGACTATAAGCTCATTGCAGGCAGGGAGTGTGTCTTTATTGTTAATAATAATGATGATGATGATAATGATAATAATAATTGGTGTTTGTTAAGGGCTTACTATGCTCCAGGCACCGCGCTAAGTGCTGGGGTGGATACAAGCAAGTCAGATTAGTCATAGTCCATGTCCCAAATGAGGCTCACAGTCTCAATCCCCATTTTACAGATAACTGAGGCACAGAGAAGTTAAGTGACTTGCCCAATGTCACACAGCAGACAAGTGGCAGAGCTGGGATTAGAACCCAGGTCCTTCTGACTTCCAGACCCATGCTCTATCTACTAGTCCATGCTGCTCCCCTGTTGTTATACTTTACTTACCCAAGCGCTTAGTACAGTGCTCTGCACACAATAAGTGCTCTATAAAGAAGCAGTGTGGTTCAGTGAAAAGAGCACAGGCTTGGGAGTCAGAGGATGTGGGTTCTAATCCTGGCTCTGCCACTTGTTTGCTGTGTGACCTTGGGCAAGACACTTAACTTCTCTGTGCCTCGGTTACCTCAGCTGTAAAATGGGGATTAAACTGTGAGCCTCGCATGGGACAACCTGATTACCTTGTATCTACCCCAGTGCTTAGAACAGTGCTCGGCACATAGTAAGCGCTTAATAAATATCATAATTATTATTAAATATGATTGACTGACATTAAAAAAAAAGTGTTTAAGTGGCAGTTGGGGAGATATAGGGTTTTTAATCAATCAGTGGTATTTATTGAGTGTTTTCTATGTGCAAGTAGAAGCAGCATGGCTTAGTGGAAAATGGAGCAGGGGCTTGGGAGTCAGAGCTCATGGGTTCTAATCCCAGCTCTACCACCTGTCAGCTGTGTGACTTTGGGCAAGTCACTTAACTTCTCTGTGCCTCAATTACCTCATCTGTAAAATGGGGATTAAGACTGTGAATCTCATGTGGGACAACCTGATTACCCTGTATCTACCCCAGTGTTTAGAACAGTGCTCGGCACATAGTAAGCGCTTAACAAATACCAACATTATTATTATTATTATTGTTTGGGTTCTAATCCCAGCCTCCGCCACTTGTCTGCTGTGTCACCTTGGGCAAGCCGCTTAACTTCTCTGTGCCTCAATTACTTCATCTGTAAAATGGGGATGAAGACTGTGAGCCCCATGTGAGACAACCTGATTACCTTGTAACTACCCCAGCACTTAGAAAAGTGCTTGGCACATAGTAAGTGGTTAACAAATGCCATAATAGTACTAAGGGCTTGGGAGAGTAAAATACAATCGAGTTGGTAGGCACACTCCCTTCCCTCAAGGAGTTTTTTTTAGCTAGAAGATTTTTAGCCCATCAGTCCCGAAGTACAGCTCCTTGGGCAATTTCTCTGCAGTTTAATAGCTTTGAGGAAGTAAGGCATTCCTTTAGATTTTAAACACCTTGAGGGCAGGGAATGTGTGTTTTTGTTTCAGTAGTACTCTCTCAAATATTGGTACAGTGCTTTGCACTCAGTAGGTGCTGAGTACATTCCATTGACTGACTAAAGAGATTTGGCATTGATGCCACACCCATAGATTGTGAGCCCCTTGTAAAACAGGGTTTGGGTCTAATTCCCACCTGTGCATTCTTTCCCAGCCATTCTAAGTACAATGCTCTGCACACAATAAGCACTTAATACTTAATAAGCACTATTACTACCTCATCCCAGCCATCCAATGACTCTTCTGCCCTTCTAAGCCTTATGGAAGGCACATCTCCCCCAATAATAATAATTATAATAATGTTGGTAGTTATTAAGCGCTTATTATGTGCAGAGCACTGTTCTAAGCCCTGGGGTATACAAGGTAATTAGGTTGTCCCACATGAGGCTCACAGGCTTAATCCCCATTTTACAGATGAGGTAACTTGGGTTCGAACCCCAGCTCTGCCACTTGCCAGCTGTGTGACTTTGGGCAAGTCACTTAACTTCTCGGTGCCTCAGTTCCCTCATCTGTAAAATGGGGATTAAGACTGTGAGCCCCACGTGGGACAACCTGATTCCCCTGTGTCTACCCCAGCGCTTAGAACAGTGCTCGGCACATAGTAAGCGCTTAACAAATACCAACATTATTATTATTATTAGTAACTGAGGCACAGAGATGTTAAGTGACTTGCCCACAGTCACACAGCTGACAAGTGGCAGAGCCAGGATTCGAACCCATGACCTCTGACTCCCAAGCCCAGGCTCTTTCCGTTGAGCCACGCTGCTTCCCCCCCCCCCCCCCCCCAGGAGGCCTTCCCTGACTAAGCCCTCCTTTCCTCTTCTCCCATCCCTTTCTGTGTCGCCCTGACTTGCTCCGTTCATTCCCTTCATCCCACCTTCCCAGCCCCACAGCACTTATGTACATATCTGTCATTTATTTATTTATATTCATGTCTGTCTCCCCCTCTAGAATGTAAGCTCGTTGTGGACAGGGACCTTGCCTATATATTATCATATTGCACTCTCCCAAGCACTTAGTACAGGGCTCTGCATAACAATAATAATTGTATTTGTTTCAAACTTACTATGTGCCAGGCACTGTACTAAGCGCTAGGGTGGATACAGTAAGTGGCTAATAAATACGATTGACTGCCTGACTGACTGACCAGTCCAAGCCTGGGCCCAGGCTCTTTCCCCACTTTGGGACCATCCTCCAGGAATATTCTAAATGGTTTCTCCTGGCAGGGGAAGAGAAAGAGAAGGGCCCATATTCCTGGCAGTAGTTGTTGTCCTAGAGGTAGTATTTATTGAACACCCCTTGGGTGCAGTGCACTGTACTAAGTATTTAGTAAGTCCCTCTCATCCCTGGCTTTGGCTTATGCCCCCTCTTCTGCCTGCAACTCCCTCCTTCATATTCAGTAATTGATTCAATCATATTTATTGAGTGCTTACTGTGTGCAGAGCACTGTACTAAGCGCTGGGATGGATACAAGCAAATCAGGTTGGACACAGTCCCTTTCCCACATGGGGCTCACAGTCTCAATCCCCACATTCACTTCCCATAACGATCTGGCTCGCCCTATCTTCAAGAACCTTCTGGAATCACATCTCTTCCAGGAAGCTTTCCCTTTACTACCATTTCAGCATTTCCCTGTCACCTAAGCCCTGGGCACTACCGCCCACCCCTCCCCCCACCCCCCACCCCCACATCCTTGTTACTTCCCCCTACCTGTAATTTATTTTAGTATCTGCCTCCCCTATTAGACCTTGAGGACAGGGTTCACGTCTATTAATTGCCGCAGGCTTATGGAAAGGATTCACTTCTTCTAACTCACAAGTGCTTATTACAGAGCTCTGCACAGAGGAAGTCCTCAATACATACTATCGAAGATGATGATAACTAGCAAGAGACACATTCCCTGTCCACAAGGAGTTTTACACTCTTATAGGAAAGAGAAGTATTGTGGCTCTAGCGGAGAGAACACGGGCCTGGGAATCAGAGGATGTGGGTTCTTTTCCGGGCTCTGCCACTTATCTACTGTGCGACCTGGGGCGAGTCACTTAACTTCACAGTGCCTCAGTTCTCTCATCTGTAAAATGGGGATTCAGTACACACTCTCCCTTCTACTGAGACTGTGAGCTCCTTGTGGGACCTGATTATCTTGTCTCTACCCAGAGCTTACTATAGTGCTATACACATAGCAGGTGCTTAACAAATATCACTATTACTATTGTTATTATGACATAATAGCATTACCATTAAAAAAAAAGTATTTTGGAGGGGTCTGAAGGCTGGTGGGGATTGGGGGGGAGGGGCGGTAGGAAGACTCTGGTAGCACTATAGCAAAACAGCATAGCTTAGTGGAAAGAGCACGGGCCTGGGAGTCAGAAGGACCTGGGTTCTAATCCTGGCTCTGACACATGTTTGCTGTGTGACCTTGGGCACTTCTCTGGGCCTCATATACCCCATCTGTAAAATGGGGATTAAATGTCCAATGTGGGACAGGGATTATGTTCAACCTGATTAACTCGTAACTACTGGGGGGTTTAGAACAGAGCTTGGCACATAGTAAGCTCTTAATAAGTACCGTTATTATTATTATTATTAGATTTGGGAAAAGAGGCTAACATTGGGGCTCAGGTGTCCTGGACCACAGGTCCCTGGAGAGGGTTGTGGGCCACCCAGGCAACTCTGTTGAATTAGGACATCAACAGCTAGCCATTTTGGGGGAAGGAGCAGGGGATTAGCATGGGAAATTGTGTGTTGTGTATTGGGTGTTTACCGGTATGTGAGCCAGTAAGAATTGTCTGTACTTCTTCAAACTTCTATTTCTTTATATCTTTAAATACACCCTTAGTAATAAAAAAACCCAATACAAATGTATAATATTTACTCAATGAATGGCTTTGGCCTATTCAATGTTTTTAGTTTAACTAGTGAAAATTGTGCTGGAGTTCGATTGTTCAAATGTTCTCATAAAAAGGTTATGAAAAAGTTACTGTTCATACAGGTAAGTACATGGACAATCTCAAGCACTGATAAATTGGCTGTTTTCCCATCCTTTGAGGACAGCAGCCTGTTCACAGTTGGGTAGACAGGCTAGCAAATTACAAAGCCCGTTAGGAGTTACAAGAATGCAAATACAGAGTTGGAAAACTAGCAACACTTTTTTTATTCCCTTCCTTGACTTATGTAATTCAGCCCTGCAAGTGGATTACCTTGCAATTGGAAGGAAGGAAAGAAAGAAGAAAGAAAGATGGGAAGGAAGGAAGAAAGAGAGGAATTGTGGAGGCTTTGTTTGTCAGAGGTTTTAGCATGGGGTGAATTTTTATGAAAAGTAAGATATGTAATGGTAGAGCAGAGACATTCCCCTTCACAATGGAGGTCCAAGGCTGGCTCTAAATAGTATCCCTGTTGTTTAACATTGGTTTAGATAGAAGGACCCATTGTTTTCCAAATCTGAAGTTATCACTCTTGTCTTTATCCTTTCTTTTCACCGTTTAGTGTTTGCCAATTCAGAATATTTTAATCCCTAATGTGGGGACTTGGTGTAACTTATCTCATTAAACTTCTTTTATTTTCTTTTATTTACATGACTAATATTATTGTGTTTTATGAGCTTACACCAACAAATGTCTCCTTTGTCCCATTGTTCTTGGCTCCTAGGCAAATGAGTGTTATCATTCAAATCTTCAGCTACTTATCATTCAGTTTGTATACCAGAGATTGCATGAAGTGTATGTTCCTTTGGAAACAAAGCAGGAATTCATTTTTTATGACTTAAAAACAAACAATTACCTGCCCCTAAAAGTCTGGTCATCTGTTTTTATGAGCAAACTGGCCAAACGAATCACCTTTGGAATAATGGAAAGCACACTTTCTTCTGGCTAGAAAGCCCAAAGTCCCCTAACAATAATGGCACCCTTTTTCCTGACTTTATTTCTTTTGTAATATGTACAGTATTCTGGAATCATAAAGCTTGGAAGGGACATTGAGAGGTTATCTAGATTCTAGAATCATAAAGGTTAGAAGGGATATTGAGAGATTACCTAGCACACCCCACAACCCAGACAGATGGAGTGCTGCCTTCTTTTTAAAGTCCTCCAAAAATGGAGATCACAGAGCCCCGGGCCTGGGAGTCAGGGAATCTGGGTTCTAATTTGGGCTCTGCCACTTGCCTGCTGACCTTGGGCCAGTCACTTCACTTCACTTCTCTGTTTCCTCATCTGTCAAATGGGGGTTAAATACCTGTTCTACCTCCACCTTAAACTGGGAGCCCCAGGTGGGACAGGGTGAGCGTCTGACTTGGCTCATAGTAAGTGCTTTAAAAGTACCCCAATTATTATCGACCTTCCTTGGGGACCCAGTCCAGTGTTTCACTCCTGGAAAGTGTCTAGCCCAAATCCCTTGCCCCTAAATTTAAGTCATACCTTCTTCTTTTATGAAGAAACAATTGGGTATCATTCTCCATATGAGAGCCCTTTATGTACTTGAAAGCTGCATTAAATCATCCCTTGACTTTCTCTTCTGGCAGCTATGCCTTTAATTCCAGTGCCTTCAATATTTCCCCATAGGTTTTATTGGCCGACCCTTTAATTATATGTTCAGGTCTTCCCCGAACCTTCTCCAGATTCCCTAGAGCCTGTTTAGCTGGGGAGGTCTAAACTGGACCCAGTTCCGGACTGAGGGTCTGACCAGCATGGAGTCGAGTGGGAAAATTACTTTCCAACATGTGATTCTCCTGTTACCTGTAACTCAGAATCATGCTAGCTCTCACTAAGGATTTTTTATTTATCCTAAGAGAGGTGATTGATGTCTTGCTTTCCATTTGCCCAGGGGGTAAGCAGGCTTCAACTTAATGTTGTGAAAACAAAAGCGTATTTTTAGTCAACACTGTTACACCCAAATTGCTGGCATTGACCCATATATGGGAAAACCCAGAGGCATTTTTACCCAAGAGAGTTTTAGTTATTTTTCAAGAATGAGAATAAGTGGCAGATTATCAATGGGTTTCTCATGGTGAACTGGATGGAGGGAGGCAGTGGCACCATACTTCACATTGTGTGATAGCCACTTTTCCAGAGTGAGTGCCAGGGTCGCTCTCTGGTCTCCTATTTGGAGGCCAGGGCCTGGTCTCTCTTTCCTTCCCTGTCCTCCTTCTGCCAAAGTTCCACAAGGTTCCCTATACCACTCCTCTAATTGCTTTCTCTCCTTCCTTCATTCTCCAGGGGAGAGATTAAATGCTGCCTTTTTCTTCCCCCTTCCTCCTTCTCCTCTCCCTGTTCTCTTTCCCTTCTCAGTCCCCTATGTCCCTAAGCCCTCTGATACTAACCCCCTTCACACCCTCCCAAAAAACATCCAACAACAACTACAATTCAGTGAATGAATGAAGCTGACTAGGTCTGATTCTACCTCCCTGGGAAGTTCATTCAATCGTATTTATTGAGCGCTTACTGTGTGCAGAGCCCTTCATTAAGAGCTAGAGAGAGGATGATACAATAATAAACAGATACATTCCCCGTCCACAACGAGCTCACAGTTTAGAGGAAGTGGATTTATATAAATGAATGCATGGGGGAGTGGGAGCAGGGATGGCTCCATCTCTAATACGTTGCAGAGCCAGTGAAGAGGCAGAGCAGGGAAGGATGAAAGGGGAGAGAGGGTCCTTTTAGGACAATTCCTCCCTCTGCAGTTTCCCTATTGCACCCTGTGGAGCTGCATGGGCACCACCCAATTCTGGAGGAGAGGGTGGGAGGGAGCATAGTTAGAGACCAAGAGAGATAGCATCCACTACATCCCACACTCCTGCTTTGAGGTTGGTTATCTATCGATCGATCAATCAATCAGTGGTATTTATGTTATTAGAGGAGCAGAGTGCCCAGGTGGAAAGAACACAGGCCTGGGAGTCAGAGGACCTGGGTTCTCATCTTGGCTTCGCTGCTTATCTGCCGTGTGACCTTGGACAAATCACCAAACTTCTCTGGGCCTCAGTTCTCTCATCTGCAAAGTGGGGGTTCAATACCTGTTCTCCCTCCTACTTAAACTTTGAGCTCCATGTGGGACTGGATTATCTTGTATCTAACCCAGAGCTTAATACAGTTTTTGACACATACTAAGCACTTAACAGATACCACAGTTGTCACTATAATTATTATTATTAATAATAATAATAAGCACTTCATGTATGAAGAACACTGTACTAAGCTCTTGGGAGAGTACAAGACTGAAAGCTCATCTTCTAGACTGTAAGCTCTCAGCGGGCAGGAAACATGTCTACCAACTCTGTTATAGTGTACTCTCCCAAGTGCTTAGTACAGTGCTCTGCACACAGTAAGCGCTCAAGAAATGTCATTGATTATAATACATTAGCATTGGTATCATTCAATCAAAAAATCAATGGCATTTAATGAGGGCTTACTGTAAAATAAATTACTGATATATATATATAAATGCTGTGGGGCTGAGGTGAGATGAACAAAGGTATAAATCCAAGTGCAAGGGTGACACAGAAGGGAGATGGTGTAGGGGAAATTAGGGCTTAGTTAGGGAAGGTCTCTTGGAAGCAATGTGATCTGACTAAGGCTTTGAAGGGGTCTGTTGGATATGAAAGGGGAAAGAGTTTCAGGCCAGAGGGAGGATGTGGACAAGGGGCTGGTGGTGAGCTAGATGTAACTGAGGTACAGTGAGTAGCTTGGCATTGGAGGATCAAAGTGAGAGTGTAGTGCCGTAGTAAGAAATCAGTTGGTAGACACAATTCCTGTCCACAGGTAGCTTACAGGCTAGAGGGGGAGACTGAGAAACACCGTGGCTCAGTGGAAAGAGATCGAGCTTGGGAGTCAGAGATCATGGGTACTAATCCCGGCTCCGCCGCTTGTCAGCTGTGTGACCTTGGGCAAATCATTTAACTTCTCTGTGCCTCAGTTACCTCATCTGTAAAAGGGGGATGAAGACTGTGAGCCCTATGTGGGACAACCTGATTACGTTGTATCTACCCCAGTGGTTAGAACAGTACTTGGCACATAGTAAGTGCTTAACAAATACCAATATTATTATTATTATTACAGGGGAATGGCAGAGGAAACGGACATGTACATAAGTGCCTTGGGGCTGAGGATGGGGTGAATATCAAGTGCTTAAAGGGATAGAGACCAAAGTGCATGGGCGATGCAGAAAGGAGGGAGAATAGGGGAAATCAGGGCATAGTCGGGGAAGGCCTCTTGGAGGAGATGTGATATTAATAAGGCTTTGAAGGTGGGGAGAGTTATCGTCTGTAGGATATGAAGGGGGAGGCAGTTGCAGGCCAGAGGGAGGAAGTGAGCAAGGCTCTTTAGAGAGATAGATGAGACTGAGTACAGTGAGTAGGTTGGTGTTAGAGGACTGAAGCGTGTGGGCTGGGTAGTAGGTTAGTAGGTTAGCATTGTCTACATTTACTCAGAAACTGAGAAGTAAGGTGCCTTAAATTACCCATGGACTCAACAGATGAACCAGGTCTTCTAGTTTGCAATCTGACAGGCTCTCTTCACCATGCTGCTCCTCAAGACCTGAACCCATGATAGAGACATATTGATCTTCAGGTCTGTCCTTGGTGGTATAGGCCTGAGTCAGAATGACTGGTGTGGGGTTAATCGATCAATCAATCAATCAGTGGTTTGTACTGAGAGCTTACTGTGTGCTGAACACTGTACTAACTGCTTGGGAGCATACAATAAAGTTGGTAGACATGATCCCTGCCTTCAAGGAGCTTACAAACTACTGAGAGAGCAGTCTGGCCTAGTAGAAAGAGCATGGGCCTGGGAGCCAGAGGACTTGTGTTCTAATCCCAGCTTTGCCCCCTGTCTGCTG
This sequence comes from Ornithorhynchus anatinus, assembly GCF_004115215.2. NCBI lineage: Eukaryota > Metazoa > Chordata > Mammalia > Monotremata > Ornithorhynchidae > Ornithorhynchus > Ornithorhynchus anatinus. Next base: position 65,666,552 of record NC_041753.1, read on the forward strand.
TGTGACCTTGGACAAATCACTTAACTTCTCTGCGTCACAGTGTCCTCATCTACATAATGGGGATTAAGTCCTACTCCCTCCCACTTAGACTGTGAGACTCAAGTGGGACAGGGACTGTGACCTGATTATCTTGGATTTACCTTAGAGCTTAGTACAATGCTTGGAACATACTAAACCCCTAACAAACACCATAAGTATTACTATTGGGACAGAAAGATATTAAGGGAAATTTTAGCTGGAGGAGCTGGAGGAACCATCAGGGTTTTTTTTTCTTTTATGGTATTTGTTAAGCGCTTATTATGCGCCAGGCACAGTACTAAGCCCTGAGGTGGATACCAGCTAATCAGGTTGGAGACAGTTCATGTCTCAGATGGGGCTCACAGGCTAAGTAGGAAGGAATAAGATTTAATCCCCATTTTACAGAGAGGTAACTGAGGCCCAGAGAAGTTAAGTGATGTGCCCGAGGTCACACAGCAGGCAACTGGCAGAGCTGCGTTTAGAACCCAGGTCCTCTGACACTATGACTCGTGCTCTTTCCACTAAGCCACGTTGCTTCTGTCCATTACCCCTGATTTTTGAATCAATGTCTGAAAACACACTTTTACCTTTGCCGGTAAAAGGCACCACTTAGGACGAAACTCTCTGATCCAGGACAATACAAGGAAAAAATCCACGTATTGGAAAACAACAACAAAAAAAAGTGTTCATTATAGTGTGTGGTTTGATTCTGAAACTGAGGGCGGTTTTAATGGACTGAGTTGAAGGAAAAAGATATTCCCTCACATTTCTTTGGCGACAATAACTAGAACACGGTGCTTTACTTTCAACAAGAAGTAACAACTCCCCTGCATGTCTGCAAATTCTTCTTCAAGGAGTTTACAGCTCACTGGTGCTAGTTCACATTGAACTTGTTATAGGTATATAGTTCTTTAAGATGATCACTGAAATTTTGGATGAATTCTAAGAAACAACAATCATCATCATCCGCTGCAGCTTTTATTCAACACCTTCTGATTGCTGAGCACTGAACTAGATGTTTAGAGATCCACAGTAGAAGTAAAAGACACAATCCCTGCCCTCTAGGAGTTTATAATCTAACTGGCAAGGGCAATGTTCCTTATAGTGTTGAAAATCATTTTCTTTTCTCTTTATTGTCATTTCTTAGTAGTTTAGTAGTAATGGTAGTTATTAAGTGCTAAATATGTGCAAAATACTATGCTACATGCTGGGAAAGAAGTCACAGCCACTACCCAACCTGTAGAAGGTATTTTTAGTCCCAAGATAGAAGGATAACAGGCCTCCTCCTCCTCCAGGATGCATTCCTTGATTAACCAATCTATCAATCAATGGTATTGACTCTCTCAAGCACTTACTCCGGTGCTCTGCACACAGTAATTGCTCAATAAATACCATTGATGATGATGATGGCATTTATTGAACGCTTAGTTTGTGCAGAGTACTGTACTAAGCACTTCTCCATCATGCCATCCTTCATCTACCTCACCATTTGTAAGTCCTAATCCATTTATTTGTCCTGGAATTATTTATTCTCTTGTGGTTATTATTCATAGGTACTCTCAACCCTTTGAATCATTATATAGTCGTCTATTTATGACTATGTGTCTTCCCCGCAAGACTGTAAGTTCCTTGAATGCAGGATTGTCTACTCAATCTGTCGTACTCTCCCAAGCACTTACTATAGTATTGTGCACACAAGTAAGCACCCAATCGATATCATCAATTGACTGATTGAAGGATTGATTCTTGTGCCTTTGTATGTGCTCCCAACATCCAGTAAGGTGTTTTGCAGCATTCAGTGGGTGCTCAAAAAGGATTTTGATGATATATTTCAGGTAGCCTATTTGCAGAAGTTTCTATTCTCATCTGAGTAAGCGATGCTTTTTTCTAATCCCTCTAATTTTTGCCTCCTTGTTAGCATGTGAGCGCGAAAGAAAATGCATACATTTAAAAATTCACAAACATGATTTAGTTCAGTTGTTTGGGGAGAAGATTTTCAGGATGTTTAGGTAAGATCTACCTCTCCCTTATGGCTAAGATTAATTCTTTTTTCTTTCACCTTTGTGTCAGCTTTTTTTAATGCTATTTTTTACAGATGAGGTAACTGAGGCACAGAGAAGTGAAGTGACTTGCCCAAGATCATACAGCAGACAAGTGGCAGAGCAGGGATTAGAAGCCACATCCTTCTGACTCCCAGGCCTGTGCTCTATCCATTAGGCCATGCTGCTTCTAGCTTTACTTAGTTTGCTCTCTAAACAATAAATAGGGTTGGTTTAGAGTATAAACATTAGAGTGTAAGCTCTTTGTGGGCAAGGAACACTTAGTACCCTGGTTTTGTACTTCCCAAGTGCTTAGCAAAGTGCATTTCACCCAGTGGGCCTTCAACACTTACTATTACTATGATAGTCACTTCCTTCTGATTTTTACAGTACACCACAAGGACTGGAGGAAAGTTAAACAAATATATCACTGTTACCTAAATATTGTGAATTCTCCATTGAATGCCCAGGTTGGGTATCACAAAGAGAATATAAAGCATACACTGATGGCATTTCAAATTGTATCCATACCCTCAAGACTGATGGAATGATATGAAATGTCAATTTGTGCAAATGGATAATTTACAGCTAATATGCACAGGGTTCTCACAGAAAACCTTTCATTACGGAGAAGGTCACGGTGAAGAAAAAATGAAAGGTTGTCCTTGATGTCTTCAGTAGATGGAGTCCATTCCTTTAATTTATCAAGGTCTCTTTGAATGCCATTCCCAGATTTAAGGAGTCAGCTGCCTGGGGGCCTAGGGCACCCACGTTGACATTCATTCATTTATTCACTTAGTTTTGCAGTTTTCCATTTCCATATCCCCATCCACTGCAACCTCAGTGATTGCACCTGAGTGTCCTAACCCCAGGGCAGTGTGGTCGGGAACAATCTCTTCCTCATTGTTCTCTTTTTAATGAGCTAGGTGGTGCTACCCTTTTTAGGTTAAGGAGAGTAAAGTTAAGCAAGCCAGAGAGATGGTTACGCTACTCTATAAACTTGAAGACCATAGAGGAAATAGAAAACCTTTGCGTTGCCTAGTGGATAGAGCACGGACCTGGGATTCTGAAGGTCACGGGTCACAGGTTCTAAGAGAGAAGCAGCGTGGCTCAGTGGAAAGAGCCCGGGCTTTGGAGTCAGAGGTCATGAGTTCAAATCCCGGCTCTGCCACTTGCCAGCTGTGTGACTGTGGGCAAGTCGCTTCACTTCTCTGTGCCTCAGTTACCTCATCTGTAAAATGGGGATGAAGTCTGTGAGCCCCACGAGGGATAACCCCACGTGAGAAGCAGCGTGGCTCAGTGGAAAGAGCACGGGCTTTGGAGTCAGGGCTCACGAGTTCGAATCCCAACTCTGCCACTTGTCGGCTGTGTGACTGTGGGCAAGTCACTTAACTTCTCTGTGCCTCAGTTCCCTCATCTGTAAAATGGGGATTAAGACTGTGAGCCCCATGTGGGACAACCTGATTCCCCTATGTCTACCCCAGCGCTTAGAACAGTGCTCGGCACATAGTAAGCGCTTAACAAATACCAACATTATTATTATTATTATTATTAACCTGATTCCCCTGTGTCTACCCCAGTGCTTAGAACAGTGCTCTGCACATAGTAAGCGCTTAGCAAATACCATCATTATTATCATTATTAAACCTGACTCCGCCACTTGTCTGCTGTGTGACCTTGAGCAAATCACTTCATTTCTCTGGGCCTCAGTTACCTCATCTGTAAAATGGAGATTGAGACTGTGTGCCCCACATGGGATGGGGATCGTGTCCAACCTGATTTACTTGTTTCTATCCCAGCGCTCAATATGGTGACCGGCACATAGTGAGTGCTCAACAAATACCATTATTATTATTATTATTATTATTAAGCTTGGGTATAGAGGTTTCAGTGTCAGATGGGATCAGGAGCCCAGATGCTTCTAGACCTGGGTCAGGTTTTTCTAAAACACTAGAACTGGGTCCCCAAGCTGGCACTTCTCCTAAACTGTGCCCAGGGAAGTTAACTTGTCTGACCCAACCAAGACTCTCTTCTGGCACCAGACAACAGGTAGGAAAGATCTCATCCCTATCTTAATTAGCTTCCTCAGTCAACGGTATTGATTGAGCACCTACTATGCACAGAACATTGTACTTAGCACTTGGGAAAGTACAATAAAATTAGAAGTCACAATTCCTGTCCTCAAGGAGCTTACAATCTAGTGGGGGAGACAGACGTTAAAATAAATTGAAAGAAAAGATGGGAGATGTGGATGAATACATGCTTAAATTGGGCTTCATTTCTCTCCCACCTACCAAACCTCTTTGCTTTCTGACGTTCAAAGCCCAGTATAAAGTCCATCTCCAAGAGAAAGCCTTTCACGACTAGGCAGAAAGAACTCCAGTTTCACATCCAGCTTCAAGTAATCGGCATGCTTCCCTTTATTCCCTCAAGGCTCAGTTCTGGGTCCCCAGCTGTTCTGCATCTACACCCACTCCCTCGGAGAACTCATTCACTCCCATGGCTTCAGCTACCCTCTCTATGCAGATGATCCCCAAATTTACATCTCCAACCCTGATCTCTCTCCCTCTCTGCAGTCTCCTGAGGCATTTCTTCCTGCCTTTAGGGTATCTCTACTTGGATGTCCTGCTGACACCTAAAACTAAACATGTCCAAAACACAACTCCTTATCTTCCCATCCAACCCTGTCCTCTTCATGATTTTCCCATCACTGTAGACAGCACCACCACCCTCCCTGTCTCACAAGCTTGTAACCTTGTCATTCCTCGACTCTTCTCTCTCACTTCATACTTCACTCTGCTGCCAGGATCACTTTCCTACAAAACCGTTCAGTCCATGTTTCCCCACTCCTCAAGAATCTCCAGTAATTGCCCATCCACCTCTGCATCAAATAGAAACTCCTTAGCATTGGCTTTAAAGAACTATCACCTTGCCCCATCTTATCTTACCTTGCTGATTTCCTACTATAACCCAGAACGTTCACTTTTCTCCTCTAACACCAACCTCCTCACTGTACCTCGATCTCATCTATCTCATCAATGACCCCTTGCCCATGTCCTACCTCTGGCCTGGAGCTACCTCCCCCTTCTTATCTGACAGATTCATTCATTCATTCATTCAATAATATTTATTGAGCGCTTACTATGTGCAGAGCACTGTACTATGATCACTCTCCTCACCATCAAAGCCTTATTAAAATCACACCTCCCCCAACAGGACTTCCCTGACTATGCCCCCATTTCCCCTACTCCCTCTCCCTTCTGCATCACCCTTGCATGTGCTCAATAAATATGATTGATAGATTGATGGATTATTCTGAATGCACAGTTGTCTGATGTGTGTGCAGTGAACAGTCATCTAATCTTCGGTTTTAGGATGGATCAGTTGGTTAATTCAGACTATAATCTCCACAGTCAATCAGTCAATCAATAGGATTTATTGGGCACTTACTCTGAGCAGTGTTTGGGAGAGTCCAGTAGAGTTAGCAAATATGATCCCTACCCTCATGGAGCTCAATATCAAGTGGGACAAGAGTCAAAGGTAAGAGTCTTGAGGGCACTCAGTTAATAGCAGTTAGTAATAATGGTGATGTTAAGGATGATGGTGTGATTAGTAACCTTGGTACTTCTGGGCTGGCATATCTATAACTGGTAATGTTTGATAATGTGTCCATTTTCATCGAAGAAATCCAAGATTTGAGAATGTAAAATGAATGTTTGTGTATGAAAATTGGGCACCTTAGACACCTCGCTCCCTGATTGGCATGTGAAAATTCAGAGTTTTATAGCCACAGAAGAGGGATTTTATGATTGCAAACAGAGCTGCAGATCCTACAATCATATTAGTTGAAATATATTAGTTGAAATTGGTGGAAAATGTCATCACCAGATGTTTTTATAATTTTCTGGGGGTTGACAGACTATCAGAGAGCACATTTTAAAATTTTCATTTCACATTCATGCATCTAAGACCAAGCCTGTCATTTCTTCTGTTTAAAATTATAAATGGAGGTTTAGCTAGTATAAGTTGCCAGAACTCTTTAAAACAGAAATTGTACATATGGGTCAAATGGCTAATAATTAAACAGTGTTGCATTCTTTTAAAATGATTTCAGTTTCCCTTCTACTTTAGAATGACCAGATGCTAGACTTTTACCATGGCAGCCAGGTTTTTACTTTTCAATTTCTATTTGAAGTTAGTGAAGGAGTAATATCCAAGTTCTTGATATTAAAAAAAAAGCATGGCTTGCAAGAAGTCTTTTAAAAGTTTTGCTGCTCTTAAGTGGATCTAACATAGCTGAAGTTAAAAAAGAGATGGAGGACTATTTTAAAGTCACTTGCAGACTGGATTTTCAATTCAGTGGGCAACTGGGGAGTTTGGCTGATAGGGAGGGAGTAAGTTGCTTGAGGGTGTAGGAAATGTGTCACTCTTCTGTGTTTTACTGTTCCAACTGTAGAGTAATGTGGGTATTTGTTAAGCGCTTACTATGTGCCGAGCACTGTTCTAAGCACTGGGGGAGACAGAGGGGAATCAGGTTGTCCCACGTGGGGCTCACAGTCTTAATCCCCATTTTACAGATGAGGTAACTGAGGCACCGAGAAGTGAAGTGACTTGCCCAAAGTCACACAGCTGACAAGTGGCGGGGCCAGGATTCGAACCCCTGACCTCTGACTCCAAAGCCCGTGCTCTTTCCACTGAGCCATAGTGAAAGCCATAATCCATATTTTCTTCCTATTTATACCTTTATTTTTAGACCCAATAAATTTTCACTGTTGTCAATACACAGAGGGAGAGTTGCCTTCCTTTCTAGAGATTTGTGAGGGCTTCATCGGTAGCACTGTAGGCTCTCTGGAAACTTCCGTGATAACCCAAATTTCTCTTTTCTTCACTCTTCAGTGGGCTGCAGGGTTGGGTAGTGGGTATGCACTTTTTTAAATAGTACTCGTTAAGTGCTTATTAAGTGCCAGGCACTGAACTAAGTGCTGAAGTAGATTCAAGCTAATCAGGTTGGACACAGTCCACGTCCCACATGAGACTCACAGTTTCAATCCCCATTTTACAGATGAGGGAACAGAGAAGTTAAGTGACTTACCCAAGATCACACGCGGACATGTGGTGGAGCAGGGATCAGAACCCATGTCTCTCTGACTCCCAGGATCGTGCTTTTTCCACTAGGCCATACTGCTTGTAAAAAAACCCCCAAACTCTGAAATGGGTGGCAAGCGGAACTGGAGGTTTGCTTGGCCTCCTTAAAGTATAATCATCTTGTAATCCCTCATTCAAATCAGCATGTTCCCTTTCCCACTCTTCCACGGCTCCAGTGAAGATGCACGAGGCCCTTGGCAAGTAACAATTTCCCACAGTTTGCAACATTTCCCTTCACAATTCTCAGACAAAGTATAACAGGAAAGGTTTCTATTTCTCAATCAGCAAAGTCATGCAGGGGTAAATGCTGTTGATTCAGCAGAGAGAACTTTGCTCTGGGGTTCTGGTTCAGCCTGTAGCTGCCTTTTTGGGAGTGAAGACCCCTGCACTCTGTGAGCCCGTTGTTGGGTAGGGATTGTCTCTATCTGTTGCCAAACTGTACTTCTCAAGTGCTTAGTACAGTGCTCTGCACACAGTAAGCGCTCAATAAATATGATTGAATGAAAATCTGAACACTTTCATCAGTTCCTTCACACAGGTTCTTGAGGCACACCTCCTCCAAGAGGCCTTTCCTGAATGAGCCCTCCTTTCCTCTTCGCCCTCTCCCTTCTGCATCATCTTGACTTGCTCCCTTTATTCATCCCCCCCTCCCAGCCCCACAGCATTTATGTACATATCTGTAATGGATTTATTTGCACTGACATCTGTCTTCCCATCTAGATTGTAAGCTCCTTGTGAGCAGGGAACGTGTCTTGCTTATTGTTGTATCATACTCTCCCAAGTGCTTAGTACAGTGTTCTGCACACAGTAAGCACTCAATAAATACGATTGAATGAATGAATGAATGAATGAATGAATGAATGAATAGTCCAGAAGTCTAAAGACCAAGGCTCACCTGCTATCTCTCATGGGTGACTCCATCCATCCATACTGGGGCAGGGAGAGGAAAGAAGGAGAGGGTGAGGAGAAGGAAGGAATGTAAAGGTCTCTGCAGGAAGTAGCATGGCCTAGTGGAAAGAGCCTGGGCCTGGGAGTCAGAGAACCTGGTTTCTAATCCTGCTTCCACCACTTGTCTGCTGCAGTGTGACCTTGGGCATGTCATTTAACTTTTCTGGGCCTCAGTTTCCTCATCTGTAAAATGGGGATTAAACCCTCCTCCCTCTGATTTCGACTGTGAGCCCCATGTGGGGCAGGGACTGTGTCCTACCTGATAAACTTGTATCTATCCCAGCGGTTAGTACAGTGTTTAGTACATAGCAAGAGGTTAACAAGCACCATAAAAAAAGGAAGGGGCCTCTCTTCACCTATGCCAGGGTCTTGTGAATCCACTTAGAAACACTGAATTCACATATCCATCATTTGAGGTCCTTGCATTTAAGTAGTCAGTCAATCTATCAGTGGTGTTTTTTGAGTGCTCACTGCATGAATATCACTGTACTTACTAGTGAGCACTTGGAGAGAACAATACAAAAGAGTTGGTAGACATGACCAGTCTCGCATCTCCTCTTGCCTTCAAAACATCTCTACTTGGACGTCCTCCCATCACCTCAAACTTAACACATCCAAAACAGAGCTCCTTTATCTTCCCACCCAAACCCTGTCCTCCCCCTGACTTTCCCATCACTGTAGATGGCACCACCATACTTCTTGCCTCACAAGCCTGTAACTTGGTGTTATCCTTGACTCCTCTCTGTTATTTAATCCACATATTCAATCTGTCACTAAATCCTATCAGTCCCACCTTCACAACATCACTAAAATCTGCCCTCTCCTCTCCATCTCAGCTGCTACCATGTTAATACAGTCACTCATCCTATCCTGCCTGGATTACTGCATCAGCTTCCTTGCTGACCTCCCAGCCTCCTGTCTCTCCCCACTCCAGTCCATAATTTACTCTGCTGGCCAGATCTTCTTTTTACGAAAATGTCCAGGACATGTTACCTCGCTCCTCAAAATCCTCCAATGGTTGCCTATCCACCTCCACAACAAACAAAAGCAAAATCAATCAAACACCACTGGCTTTAAAGCACCCATCACCTGGCTCCCTCCTACCTCACCTCGCTTCTCTCCTTCTACAACCTAACCCACACACTTCACTCCTCTAATGCTAACCTTCTCACTGTACCTCCATCTCGCCTGTCTTGCCATCAGCCCTTAGGCCACATCCTGCCTCTGACTGGAACGTCCTTCCTCCTCAAATCCAACAATTACTCTCCCCTGCTTCAAAGCCTTACTGAAGACAAGAGGCTTCAAGAGGCTTTCCCAGACTAAGCCCCACTTTTCTTCATGTCCCACTCCCTTTGCATCTCCCTGACTCGCTCCTTTTGCTCTTCTCCCCCCCGCCCCCCACCAGCCCCACAGCACTTATGTACATATCTGTAATTTTATTTATTTGCATTGATGTCGGTCTCCCCCCTAGACTGTAAACTCGTTGTGGGTAGGGAATGTGACTGTCTATTGTTGTACTCTCCCAAGTGCTTGGTACAGTGCTCTGCACACAGTAAGTGCTTAATAAATACAATCGAATACATGAATTAATGATCCCTGTCCTCAGAGAGCTTAATTAGGGCAACGGATATTAAAATACATACTCAGTGGAGGCACCTGAGTATAAGGATATGGACACATACCAGAAAGACTTTATGACAGAAAATGGGAACATCTGAAGAGGGTGTGTCCATGGAGTCGCTATGGATCAGAAACGACTCGGCATTTGAAGAAGAGCCGAGGGCAGGGAGTGAGTACCTAAGCGCTTAGGGTCTAGGGGCTAGAGTGCATGGATGATGCAAAGGGGAGGGAAAATAAGGTGGGGAAATGAGAGATGGTGATCTGATTTTAGTTAGGCTTTGAAGGTGGGGAGAGTAGTGGTCTCTAGGATACAAAGTGGGAGGGAGTTCCAGGCAGGAGGGGAGGGTGTGAGCAAGGGGTTGGAAACGAGAGAGAGGCACTGTGAGTTAGTTTATGTTAGGGGAATGATATGTGCGAGCTGGGTTGTAGTTGGAGAGGTACCAGGATAAGTAGGAGGAAGAGAATTGATTGAGTGGCTTAAAGCCAATGGTAAGTAGTTTTGGTACAATGTGGAGATGGACAAGAACCATTGGAGGGATATGAGGAGTGGGAGCAGAGTAAAGTATGGATTGGAGTGGGGAGAGACAGGAGGCAGAGAGTCAGTGTCCTCATGGCTGATTCAGTAGTGGAGTTGGGCTATGAGAAGTGCCGTATCCCCATTTTCAATTAGTAAAGGCATACTTACGACCTGTAGGTTTTGAAATTGGACCTACCTTCCTTTTCGGATTGGAAAAGACAAAAAAGCAACTCTGTACTCCATTTAACCATTTTGTCTCTTTTTTCAACTTGAGTTGATTTAGCATGCCATTCATGAGACACCAAAAAAATAAAAAAGAAAAAGGGGAGGATAACATCCCCCAAAACACTTTTATCTTATTATCTAGCTCACCCCCAGGGGAAACTTTTGCAGAAATACCTAAGAGTCCACTGCTCTCATCCTCATCTGGCATTGTTTTCCTGCATGTATTTCACATCTTTCAGCTTTGTTCAAGAGTCTTTTCGAGGCTTTTGCTAAAATTGGAAACGAGATGTTGCCATTATCTGGGGAGCTGGGATGTCGCCAATGGTTTGGTATTCACAGTGGGAGGCTGTGTTCAGACCAAGCTCTGTAATTCTAGTTTCCAAAGTTTCCAGCCGCCCAACAAATATAATTAACATTAAAATTTGACATACTGTTCACGTTGCTTCATTGTCTTGTATGATTAGGGAGAAGAGGGAAGAAGAGAGGTGAGGTAGGTGAAATTTTTATTCTTCGGGCAATCATTCCTTTTGATTGAATAGGTGGAAATGGAGAAAAAAAAATGTATTGAAGTGGAGACAGCTGTCATTATTCCTACTGTTGACATTTTACTCTGCACACTATAGACAATTCCTTTGCTTGGCAGTTGAGCCTCGATGAAATCGTATACACAGGAGAAGGCCAGCCAGCCGGTCAGCCATTTTGGAACTCAGTAGTAATAGGGATGCTTGTTAACAACTTTGTTGCTCAGTGTTTCAGAGCGCAAACTGAAACAAAATGTGTCCCTTTAAAGGGTGACATCAATTCAAAAGACAAGACAAAACAAAACCATTCAAACTGCCTAAAAGCAGCAGATTAATTTGAGGTATTTGTTAAGCACATATTATGTGCCAAGCACTGTACTGAGAGCCGGGGTAGATACAAACTAACCGGGACTGACACAGTCCCTGTCCCACATGAGGCTCACAGGTTAAGCAGGTAGGAGAACAGTTACTGAATTCTCATTTTACAGGTAGAGGAAATTGAAGCACAGAGAAGTAAAGTGACTTACCCAAGGTCATTCAGCAGGCAAGTGGCAGGGTCAGGATTAGAACTAGGGCCCTCTGGCTCTCAACCCCGTGCTCTTTCCCTTCGGCCATGCTGCTTCTCAGATTAAGAAATAATCCTCATCCAATCTACTCTTCAGACCTCTCAGTCGGGTGGTAGAGGAGACGCTTGCAAGCCACTGAGGTGCCATTACTGGAGAGGAAATAGGAAGTGATTTTAAAGTCAAATCCCTTACGTTTTGGTCAGATGAATAGTTCGTGTGGTCTGCGACCTCATCGTTTCTCATGGAACTTGTTTATTGGGCCACAGTTTTGAGAGGACTTTTACAGCTGTACAAATCAGTCTCTGACTGGTGAGAAACTCATTGGCACCTAAAAGAGATCAAGCTGCAGAACTAAGAGTTTCTACTCCAAATGGAAACTATCACATTATTGGTACCGCTGCTGGACTCCTGATGCTCACTGTGGAAATTCTAAGTAAAGAGAACTGTTTCTGGAAGTCCTCTAGACTGTTAGTGCGCTGTGGGCAGGGAACCTGTCTACCAAATCTGTCATATTGTTATTTTGTACTCTCCCGAGCACATAGTACGTTGGTCTGCACACAGTGTTTGATAAATACTGTTGATTGATTGATTGGAAGGCTGCTCTATTCTGTGTGGTATAGTGAATTAGGGAATCAGACCAAGTATAGGACATGGGGACTCTACTGGTTTGCAGCTATGATGATGAAGGTATTGTGTTCATTCCTGATCAATCAATCAATCATATTTATTGAGTGCTTACTGTGTGCAGAGAACTACACTAAGCGCTTTGGAGAGTATAGTGTAACAGAGTTGATAAACATATCCTCTGTCTACAGTGAGCTTACAGTCTAGACAGGGAGCTAGACCTTAATATAAATAAATAAATTATGGATAGCTACGTAAATGCCATGGGACCTGGAGTGGTGTGAATAAAGGGAGAAATCAGGGTGACGCAGAAGGGAGTAGGAGAAGAGGAAATGAGAGCTTAATTAAGGAAGGTCTCTTGGAGTAGAGGTGCCTTCAATAAGGCTTTGAAGGTGGGGCGAGCAGTAGTCTGTCGGATATGAAAAGGAAGGGCGTTCCAGACCAAAGGCAGGACATGGGCGAGAGGTCAGCGGTGAGATAGATGAGATCGAGGTCAGAGAGTAGGTTGTCATTCGAGGAGTGAATTGTGTGGGCTGAGTTGTAGCAGGAGAGCAATGAGGTAAGGTAGGAGGGGGCAAGGTGACTGAGTTATTTAAAACCAATGGTGTGGAGTTTCTGTTTGATGCAGAGGTGGATGGACAACTACTGGAGGTCCTTGAGGAGTGAGGAAATGTGGACTGAACATTTCTGTAGAAAAATGATCCGGGCAGCAGAGTGACATATGGACTGGAGTGGGGAGAGACAGGAGGCAGGAAGGTCAGCAAGGAGGCTGATACAGTAATCAAGGAAGGATAGGATAAGTCACATCTTTGAAAGGACCTACCAGAGATTTTGAGTTCTGATGATAATGATGATGATGATGATGATGGTGATGATGATTTAAAGGCAGCCTTGCCAACTCTCCAAATCAGCCCCCTGGATAAAATTTGGGGAAGTGACATTTTTTGGTCTGAGGTGTGTTAGCAACAAGAGTGAAAATATAATTGTTTGCTAACCACTATGCCCAAGCATTTAAAACAGCCACTTCTATTTAAGACTGGGTAGTGGGGCTGAAGAGTGGACCTACCACCAAATGCATGTAATGCCTGGCGTGGGGGTTGCTATCGCCCCCTGCCCTGGTGCCCAGAGGGGGATTCATCCCTTTCCATAGCAGCAAGATGCCCTTTTGACTCCCTTCTCCTGCAAACCCCAGAAAGACCTTCGTACCACAGCCCCCCTGCCCAATCTGGAGCTATGCCGGGTTTGCCAGAGCCCTGTAGCCTCCCCAACCTGCATCCAGCCCCTCAGTGGACCAGGAAGGAGGGGAAACTATATTGGTGCCCTGGGGATTTTCTTCTAGACTGTAAGCTTGCTGTGGGCAGGGAACATGTCTACTAACTCTGGTTTTTTTAATAGTATTAGTTAAGCGCTTACTCTGTGCCAGGCACTGTACTACTAGCTAATCAGGTTGGACAGAGTCCCTGTCCCACATAAGGCTCGCAATCTTAATCCCCGTTTTGCAGATGAGGTAACTGAGGAACAGAGAAGTGAAGTGACTTGCCCCAGGTCACACAGCAGACATGTGGCTGAGCCGGGATTAGAATCCAGGTCCTTCTGACTCCAAGGCCCATGCTAATAATAATAATGTTGGTATTTGTTAAGCGCTTACTATGTGCAGAGCACTGTTCTTAAGCACTGGGGTAGATACAGGGTAATCAGGTCATCCCATGTGAGGCTCACAGTTAATCCCCATTTTACAGATGAGGTAACTGAGGCCCAGAGAGGTGAAGTGACTTGCCCACAGTCACATAGCTGACAAGTGGCAGAGTCGGGATTCAAACCCAAGACCTCTTGACTCCCAAGCCTGGGCTCTTTCCACTGAGCCACGCTGTGCTCTATCCACTAGGCAACCCTGCTTCTTCTGTTATATCCTACTCTCCCAAGTGCTTATCACAGTGCTCTGCACACAGTAAGCTCTCAATAAATATCATCGATTAATTGAATCTTAATCTGTGCTTGCCCCCACCTCTTGCTCCAGAACTTTTACATCCTTCCGCCGCCCTCCCGGAACTTGGCAGCAGGAGCCGGGGTAGAGTGTGGCTCAAAGCTTCCAAATGATCCATGTTGGAACTCCATTCCGGCACTTAGTGTTTTCCTGGAACTGTGGATTGGACCATTCCTGCTCACTTTTACCTACGATTAGCCGAGACTTGTTTTTGCTCCACTTCTCTGTAAATAGCTGTGTGATTTTCCAGCGGCTCACATGAGGAAAGTGGCTGTGAAAGAACTTGGGACTGTAAACACGGTGGAGTGGAGAGAGCAGAGTTTATGATTACAGTCAGGGACTGGGCGGTCATGTCCACAAAGAGGAACTATGTACGGTTTTGAAAAAAATGAAAAAATTGAAAGAATTGGAGGGGATGCCATCCTGGTCTCAGTGTCAACGTGATCTAGGTGGTAGGGTCTGAGGAGATAAGGCAGCATAAGGTCTTTGTACGTGTCTCCTGATTGGTCTGCAAGTAGAATAATAATTATAATAATGATAATGTGGTATTCGTTCAGCACTCCTTATGTGCCAGATGCTGTGCTAAACCCCAAGGTAGATGCAATACAATCCTATTGGATGCAGTCCCTGTCCCACGTGGGGCTTACAGTCTAAGGGGGAGGGAGAGCAGGTATCTTATCCCCATTTCACAGACGAGGAAACTGAGGCCCAGAGAAGTTAAGTGACTTGCCCCTGGTTATACAACAGGCAAGGGGCGGAGCTGGGATTATGCACAAATGACAACTGCCCTGAACTCTCCCTTTGACCCCTCTACTGGCTGGCCTGGGGAGCTCTCATCAGGCTACTCAGGAGTGCAATCGGGGAGATAGGATGACATGGGAGTAACTGGAGCATACTCAAAAGCAGAAGTAGTAGTGGTATGGACCTCCCCAAAGGATTTTTTCCTGCAGGTAGAGTCCAAACAATCATGAGCCGGAGCTATAGGCTGGGCTCTGGACTTTGCTTCAGTCGAACTGAGGCAAAACCTGAAGTTCTGACCGAAAAATTCAGGTGGGAACAATACCAGCATAGGCATATCAGAGGACACAGACCATAAGCTCCTTGTGGGCAGGGAAGATGTCTACCAACTCTTATATTGTACTCTCCCAAGTGCTTAATATAGTGCTCTACCCACTGTAAGCCCTTATTGAATTGTACTTTCCAAGCGCTTAGTATAGTGCTCTGCACTTAGTAAGCGTTCAATAAATACAATTGAAAGAATGAATACATGCCATCGAATGATTGATTGATTGACCTGTGCATAGCTCTACTACTGACTGACATTGTAACCTTGATTAAGACATTCTGTCTGGATTGTCACTGGCAAATTAGGTAGATAACTCAAAGACTGGCCTTGCTCCAAACTCTGAAATATTTACCTGAAATATCCAGATAATCAATGCTAAAGTTTTGGGTTGTTTTTTTTAATTGTCTGAATAATCTGGTCATGCTTCTCCAACCCACTCAGTAGGAGCACAGTGTAAGATGGTTAGTCATGGGTTAATGTTTGCAAGTTCTATTGAGATCCTTTTATGGAAAGTACCCTATAAATATGAAGTATTATTATTTCTTGCCCCTTTGTAGTGATTTATAATGTGTAAGTGGAAAAGACCCCAGGTAAGCACAGTTTTTTGAATGGCAGAATTCCAATTCTATATAATTTCCACCACTGAGCTGCATAATGGGCCTTTCTTATTCAAATTACCGCGTGGAAAAATGTGAAATATCTAGTGCACAATTGATGGCAGACAATAGACCAAAGGGTGTCTCCTGAAGAAAGACTCTTGGCTCCTTTCTTCCCCTAGCTATTGAGAACATTGGGAAATCTTATCCAAGTGGCATTCTCTGAAGTGATTTATATTTACCCAGGAGTGAAAAAGGGAGACGTGAATAGGGCTACCTTTTGAGGAGGGTGAAGAGAAAGGTCTTACTGCAATAAGCCCTTGGTAGTCAGCTCGATGATCCTATGCACTAGAAACTTCGACTTTAGGCCTATCTCCATGGGTGGTAGGAGAGGGAAAGGAAGGAGAGAAAGGATGGTATTTATCAAGGCCTCGCAAGGCACCAAGTCCTGGGCTAGTAAAAATAATGATAATTCTGCAATTTGTTAAGTGCTTACTATGTGCCAGGCACTGCTTTAAGTGATGGGATAGATACAGGATAATCGGGTTGGACATGGTCCATGTCCCACATAGGGCTCACAGTCTTAACCCCCATTTTTCAAATGAGGAAACTGAGGTCCAGAGAAGTGAAGTGACTCACCCGAGGTCACACAGCAGACAAGCAGCAGAGCTGGGATTAGAACCCAGGTCCTTCTGACTCCCATGCTCTATTCACTAGGCCACACTGCTTCTATTATCAGATCAGCTCCAGTCCCTGCCTTATGGGATAGGTGTGGGGGCTGGGGCTCAAAATCTAAGAAGTAGCGAGAGCATTAACCCCATTTTATAGATGAGGAAACTGAGGTATGGAGAGGTTGAGTGACTTACCCAAGCTCATACAAAAAAAACCAATGACAGAGCTGGGGCTAGAACCCTGGGTCTCCTTGACTCTTTTCACTAGATCGCTGGCTGGGCTAGGTGGGAGGGCCAGAAGGGGAGATGTGCAGAGTCTGGGAGTCCTTTGCTGCTGTTTACTTGCACCACCTAACTCTGGAGAGCAGAATTCTTTTCCTGGTGGCTGAGGTAGAAAAGAGCATGTCCAATGCAGTAGCCAGGCCATTCTTAGGATTGGGAGGCTGATGAAGCTGCATGGCCTAGTGGGTAGAGCATGGGCCTGGGAGTCAGAAGGACCTGGGTTCTAAACCCAGCTTCGCTGCTTGTCCGCTGTGCGACCTTGGGTGAGTCACTTCACTTCTCTGTGCCTCAGTTACCACATCTGCAAAATGGGGATTTAAAGGGGACAGGAACTGTGCCCAACTGATTAGCTTGTATCTACCTCAGCACTTGGTACAGTGGCTGGCATGTAGTAAGCGCTTAACAAATATTATCATTATTATCAGCGTGGCTCAGTGGAAAGAGTTCGGGCTTGGGAGTCAGAGGTCGTGGGTTCTAATCCCAGCTCCGCCACTTATCAGCTGTGTGACTTTGGGCAAATCACTAACTTTTCTGTGCCTCAGTTACCTCATCTGGAAAATGGGGATTAAAACTGTGAGCCCCACGTGGGACAATCTGATTACTTTGTATTTACCCAGTGCTTAGAACAGTGCTTGGCACATAGTAAGTGCTTAACAAATACCAAAATTATTATTATTATTATTTCCTCCTCATTCTTGGGAGGGCAAGATACCCATCTACCTTAGAGAAGCAGCATGGTTTAGTGGAAAGAGCATGGGCCTGAGAGTCTGGGGCCATGGGTTCGAATCCCGTCTCTGCCACTTGTCAGCTGTGTGACCTTGGGTAAGGCACTTCACTTCTCTGTGCCTCAGTGACCTCATCTGTAAAATGGGGATGAAGACTGCGAGCCCTAAATGGGACAACCTGATTACCTTGTATCTACCCCAGCGCTTAGAACAGTGCTTGGCACATAGTAAGCACTTAACAAATACCAACATTATTATTACTATTATCTAGATATCAAGGGTAGAATCGAGCCTTATACAATTGAGGAGAGGGGGAATTTTTCCTGGCGAATGGGGTAAAGTTCTATTTTTATAAGAGCAAAAGGCCATTTCTGGGTCAGACACATGTTCCTTCCAGCCCAGCATTCTCTCTCCAACAGCGGCAACAGTATCAATTGATCGATGGTCTTTATCGAACACTTGCTGTGTGCAGAACACTGTACTAAGTGCTTGGGTGAGTTCAGCATAGTTGGTAGACATAATAATAGTGATAATGATTTATTAAGTGCTTACTATGTGGCAGGCTTTGTACTCAGGGCTGGGGTGGATACAATCAAATCAGGTTGGACACGGTCCCTGCATAGGGCTCACAGTCTTAATCCACATTTTACAGATGAGGTAACCGAGGCAAAGAGAAGTGAAGTGACTTGCCTGAGGCCACAGAGCAGACAAATAGCGGAGCTGGGATTAGAACCCATGACCTTCTGACTCCCAGGCCCATGCTCTATCCACTACGCCATGCTGCTTCTCTTCCCTCAAGGAGTTCACAATCTACTATGTGCAGAGCTTGGCGCTGAGCGCTTGGGAGAGTTTAGTAGACATGATCCCTGCCCTCAAGGAGCTGACAGTCTATTATGTGCAGACCACTGTACTGAGTGTTTAGGAGAGAACAATAGAGTTAATAGACACAATTCCTGGACTAAGGATCAGAAGGTCTACTCTGTGCAGAGCTCTGGGACGAGTGCTTGGGAAAATCCAACAGAGTTAATAGGCGTGATCCTTGCTCTCAAGGAGCTCACAGTCTTCTATGTATAGAGCACTGTACTGAGCACTTGGAAGAGGGCAATAGAATTAATAGACACGATATCCCTGCCCTAAGGAGCTGACAGTCTAGGCGCAAAGATGATCGAGGGACCATGAGATGGTTGGTCTCTTTGATCTCCATCCCAATTCATTTACTCGTTCGTATTTATTGAGGGCTTACTGCGTGCAGAGCTAAGCTGTACTAAGCGCTTAGGAGAGTACAATACAACAATAAATAGACACATTCCCTGATGGTTAGGGATAGATCTTACAGCAGCCCTACTTTCCCCTGCAGAATTTATCCACGCCCCTCTCAAACCTATCGATGTTTTTGGCACAGGCAAGTTTGTTCGATAACAAATTCAATACGCTTACTGCCTGCTTGGTGATATACTGTAAAGAGCATGATGGAGTAAGCACCAGAGCATGGGGAAAAAAAACCCAACCCTAAACAGAGAGAGACCGAAAAAAAAAATCCTAAACAGATAGCAGAGAGTAGGAGAGGGAGAGAACTTGGGGCTGCTTTTCTTTTCAGTGACTACAGAGAACGGCAGCAAGTGAGAAGGGGGAAAATGCTAGGTTGATGATTGAAGAGACAAAACAGGGTAGAAAAATATCAACATTTCTTGCACAATCATTAACTGAAAATAAGTCAGCAAGCTGGAGACCATCTTTAACCAACAATGATACAGCCAAAAGAGACCATCTAAGTCAAGAAGTCACACTTTCTGCCTATCTCCAAAGAACAAAATCACAGAGCTTAAAATGAATCAAAATATGTCCAATTGATAATCAAATGAAAATGCTTTAGCCCCATAGCCAGAAAATATTTTTGGTTTAGACATTTTCAGAGCCCCAAATTTAACCATCTGGAATTTTTGTTTTTAAATACCGTCCTAGTCAACCTTTTAAAATGAAACATTTGCCATTTAATGAGAATTCTACATTTCATCATGAAGGTGGAATACAATGTCCTTGGCTTAATTATTCTTGGGAGGAACAGGCTTATTTTGTGCTGTATGCTTAGCATATAATGAGAGAACAGATCCCTGTCAATGTTTTTCAGGCTTGAGAAACAAAGTCACATGTCATTGCAGCCGGAGGAGCAATGGAAGCCGCAAATTTCCAAATTCGCCGTTTTCACTAGTCGACTGCAACTGTAGTGTGTTGAATGAATAACTGTGATGATGTGGATGAGGATGATGACGATGATATTGATAAAATGAGAATTTGTCAATGTGACACGGCCAGCCTTCTGCGAAGAAGTCTGTAAAGGGACTCTATATCTAGGGGAAGAGAGGAGTTTTTTAATGAGCGATTGGTGTAATTAAAGTTATTGGTAGAGAAGGGCTCAGTTATCCAGGGACAAAAGGGTAAGTGGTGAGCTTAATGTACCATGGGTTGTTTCTCTAGTTCTTGCTTACTTTGGGAAAGTACAATATGCTATTCAAAGAGCATCTTGATCCTATAATAGCTAGAGCACACAAAATGGTAGTGGAAGAAAAAGTACTCATATAATTCCCATTTCTAAAACAACAGTGAACTATGTTACTGACAGTATCAGCAAGCTAATTAAGAGATCTGTTCGCGAGAATGTTAAAAAAAGCTGCCGTTTTCTCACTCAAATTGAAACCACTTAAGGCATAACTACTGTTTGTTCAACAGTACTGAGCTAGGTCAAGAATCTGCAGGAGAACTTAAGATATTTTGAGTCAGTGCTGGGAAAAATCTATCTCAGACTTTGGCAGATTTTGCAGGGCAGATGTTGACCCTGATCATTCTCAAGATGGCTTCTCAGGGCTCAGCAGTGCATCCTGGGAGCTATCTAGCGGCGTGCCTCAACTCCGGCAACACTTGGCGATTCTCTGCTCGAAGCAGGCTTGTGTTAATACATCTCTGCTCGAAGCAGGCTTGTGTGAGTACGGCAGCTGCAGAGCTCTCGTGATAAAGTAAAACTTCCCTGCCCTCAAGGAGCTTACAGTCTAGTGGCAGGAGCCCAAGAAATTCTGGATTCAGATCAACTGTTTCATTAGCTCCAGGCATTCCGCCGCCCTGCAAAAATAGTTTAAAAACAAGGCATTTAACGATTTTTCAGTTTATCATCCGTGAATGACCTTAATAAGCCTTTATCCCCTACAAAATTACCAACATACACATGTTTAAATGGAAATGTTTCAATTACATTGCAGTCAAGAGGTAAAGGAGAAATGCAATGGATACAAGGATCTTGGACTAAATCTCAGAAAAAAACATAAAGGAAATGCAGAGAGAAAACTTTCTTTCCTGCTCACTGTGTATTCTGATAATGCAAGATTCACTTTAGAAGACGTCGAAGGATGTGTAACAGCCTTCAGAGTGTGGAAACAGTTGATGATTTGCAATAAAATCAGCGAATATTTCAACTCACAACAATGACAAGACTTTACCTCTAATTTCCATTATTTATGGAGTAACTGTGCCTATAAATGTCAATGTTAACCAGAGATAGGTTTGCTATTACTGCGCTTATGCTAATTCCAACATTTTCATATGATATGAGCTCAGGAGTCCTCTTTGAATCCAAGAAGGGGCATATCAGAAGACCCTCCATTGGGCTAGAAGTGTTTGTGTGTGCTGTGGAATTGTGGTAGACTAAACAGTCAGCTCGTTGTGGGCAGGGAACGTGTCTACCAACTCTGTTACATTGGACTCTCCCAAGAGTACAGTGCTCTGCACACTGTAAGCGCCTCAATTAATACCGCTGATTGACTCATTGCTTTCCAAAGCATCTTATAATATGCACTTATTATGTACCAAGAATTAGGATAGATACAAAGTAATCAGTTCTGACACAGTCTCTGCCCCATACAGGGCAGAGAAAGAGAAAGGGTGAACAGGTATTTTACCCTCATTTTACAGATGAGGAAAATGACACACAGAGAGGTTAAATGACTTGCCCAAGGCCATACAACAGGCAAGCATCGGAGACAGGATTAGAATTCAGGTCTGCTGACTCCCAGGCCCTTGTTCTTTCCACTAGACCACCTTGTGGGATAGTCCCTCATGGGCCTTGCAAATACTGCACACAAGTGGCTGTGACATGCACGTGCTTTTCACTGCGCACCCAAGAATACATAGTTATTTTACGTTCATCATTTTGGGGAAATCTATTCAAGTCTGCCCAAACCTAGAGCATTTTTCAGGGTGGGGAGATTCCTGGTCTGCCTCCACTGGCTCCAGATGGATCACCGGTGCCGTTTCCAAGCCATGGAACTTGGCGGCAGGAGCCGTGACAGAAGGAGGCTGGATGTGCAAAATAAAAATGCTTGTCTCCATTCCCCTCTCCTCCCTGGACAGGGGACAGACGAACTGAAAACCAGGCTGCCACCCCTAGGGTCTAACTCATAACAGAGTGAGGGGGAGCACTAGTGGATAGAGCATGGGCCTGGGAATCAGAAGGACCTGGGTTCTAATCCTGGATCTGCCACTTGTGTGCTGTGTGACATTGGGCAAGTCACTTCACTTCTCTGGGCCTCAGTTACCTTGTCTAGAAAATGGGGATTCAGACTGTGAGTCCTATGTGGGACAGGGACTATGCCTGACCTGAGTCTCTTGTATCCATTCCAGCGCTTAGTACAGTACCTGGCACATAGTAAGTGCTTAACAAATGCCACAATTATTATTATTATTGTAATTATTATTATTATTCTCTATGCCTCAGTTTTCTCATCTGTAAAATGAGGATTCGATACCTATTCTCCCTCCTACTTAGACTGTGAGCTCCATATGGGACAGGGACTGTGTCCGACTTGATTCATTTGTATCCACCCCAGCACCTAGAACAGTGCCAGACAACTAGTAAGTACTTAATGGGCACCATAAAAAAACCCAACAAAAAACAGGGAGTCTCTGGGGTGTATGCTGTACATGCACTGTATTTCCAAATAGAGGGGAAAAAAAGCATGTAGTTCATTCCTACAAAGGAAAAGACAATTCTTATGCATTGGCAGTATTTTTTTTAAAAGCTCCAAATGAGCATTTTCCAAAATCTCCCTACTTTCCTTAATACCAAAGGCATAAAAGGTATCAAAGAGGCTGGATGCAAATTTAGTTTCCTTTTGCCCTACTTTGTGTCACTTCCTGCCTCCCACAAACAGGAAAAGCAAAATCTCTGCACTTGGTATTCATGTACATCTGCCAAACCAATTAACACCTTGTGAATGTTATCGTAATTGCATTTATTAACATAACATTAACACAGCAGAGAGATAACATTCACAAGGTATTAATTGGTTGGCAGGCATACATGAATTAGAACACAGAGGAGGTCCCTTCTCCAGATCTTGCTTTTCTTTTTCAAGAAAGAGGGTTAGTGAGATTAAGTGAAATGAAACGAAATATATCCCGACCAAGATGGCAGCCAAATGATTATACACTCCCACCTGCCAAGTACCACTCCCGAGAGCTAAATGCTTTGTCTGGGTAGCTAAAATACTCCGGTCAAGCACTAAACTCGAGACTCTGAAGACCAGGGTATTAGTGGAACTACGGTTGACTACACCCCTCTCAGGGTCACACCTGGAAAGTTTCTATGGGAGGGAAAGTCAAGCAGAGGCCTATCCATTCCATTCCTAGCTTGGGCAGTGGCTAGTGAGTGTCAGGCAATCTGCCACAAGTCAAAACCTACCTGTGCTGGGCAGCAGCGGCATGGGAGAGAGTCAAGGGTGGATACTCAAGTTTTCTGCACTGGAGGTGATGGTAAGCCACTTCCATATTTTTACCAAGAAAACTTTACGGATCCACTACCAGAATGATTGCAGATGAAGTTGGGGTGTTCTGGGAGAGATGTGTCCATGGTGTCACTATGGGTCGGAGACAACTCGACGGCAAAAGACAAGATGGTTGACTATGCATGATGGGGCAGAGTTGATAGAATCTTTTCTAAGAGAAGCCAAGTCATTTTGTTATATTGTTCTATTGTCCTCTCCCAAGTGCTTAGTACAGTGCTCTGCACACAGTAAGCCCCACAGCACGGCGGGGCGGGGTGGGGGGGCCTAAACAGAGAGAAAAAAATCCTAAACAGATAGCAGAGAGTAGGGGAGGGAGTGAACTTTGGGCTACTTTTCTTTCAGTGACTACAGAGAACGGCTGCAAGTGAAAAAGGGGAAAAAAGCTAGGTTGATGACTGAAGAGACAAAACAGGTAGAAAAAAAGGTTTAAATTGCAAAAACTCCACCTCTAAATCTCTCCCTTGTCCCCAGATCAACCACACCTCACTTCGCTTTCACCACTTGTCAGTTGTGTGACTTTGGACAAATCACAACTTCACTGTGCTTCAGTTACCTCATTTGTAAAATGGGGATTAAGATTGGAAACCCCATTTTGGACAACCTCATTTCCTTGTACCTACCCCAGAGTCTAGAACAGTGCTTGGCACATAGGAAGCGCTTAACAAATACCATTATTATTATTATTATTATTATTATTCACTTCCCAATCAGCCCTGCCAAGAGGGGTAGCAGGGAAAAAATGAGGGGAAGCACAATCAATCAGTCACTCAATCAGTGGTGTTTATTGACCAGTTACCATGTGTAGAATGCTGTACTAAGCACTTGTGCGACTACGGTGTGTCAACAAAGTTGGTAGAAACAATCCCCGTCCTCAAGGAGCTTACAGTCTTATAACCTCGTGGCTTGTCTTATGCCGTCAAGTCGTCTCCGACCCTTGACGACACCATGGACAAGTCTCTCCCAGAACGCCCCACCTCCATCTGCAATTGTTCTGGTAATGGATCCATAGAGTTTTCTTGGTCAAAAGCACGGGAGTTGTTTACCATTGCCTCCCTCCACGCAGTAAACCTGAGTCTCCGCTCTCAACGCTCTCCCATGCTGCTGCTGCCCAGCACAGCTGAATTTTGACTTGAAGCGGATTGCCTTCCACTTGCTAGCCACTGCCCAAGCTAGGAGTGGAATGTGCATGCCTCTGTTTGGCTTTCCCTCCCATAGTCGAGACTGGTAGAGTACTGAAAACTCTCCAGGCGCGACTCAGAGAGGAGCTTATAACCTCCTCCAGCAAATAGGATTCCACATAATTGTGGTATTGGTTGACTGCTTACTATGTGCTAAGCACTGTTCATTCAATAGTATTTATTGAGCGCTTACTATGTGCAGAGCACTGTACTAAGCGCTTGGGATGAACAAGTCAGCAACAGATAGAGACAGTCCCTGCCGTTTGACGGGCTTACAGTCTAATCGGGGGAGACGGACAGACAAGAACAATGGCACTAAACAGCGTCAAGGGGAAGAACATCTCGTAAAAACAATGGCAACTAAATAGAATCAAGGCAATGTACAATTCATTAACAAAATAAATAGGGTAACGAAAATATATACAGTTGAGCGGACAAGTACAGTGCTGTGGGGATGGGAAGGGAGAGGTGGAGGAGCAGAGGGAAAAGGGGAAAATGAGGCTTTAGCTGCGGAGAGGTAAAGGGGGGATGGCAGAGGGAGTAGAGGGGGAAGAGGAGCTCAGTCTGGGAACGCCTCTTGGAGGAGGTGATTTTTAAGTAAGGTTTTGAAGAGGGAAAGAGAATCAGTTTGGCGGAGGTGAGGAGGGAGGGCGTTCCGGGACAGCGGGAGGACGTGACCCAGGGGTCGACGGCGGGATAGGCGAGACCGAGGGACGGCGAGGAGGTGGGCGGCAGAGGAGCGGAGCGTGCGGGGTGGGCGGTAGAAAGAGAGAAGGGAGGAGAGATAGGAAGGGGCAAGGTGATGGAGAGCCTTGAAGCCTAGAGTGAGGAGTTTTTGTTTGGAGCGGAGGTCGATAGGCAACCACTGGAGTTGTTTAAGAAGGGGAGTGACATGCCCAGATCGTTTCTGCAGGAAGATGAGCCGGGCAGCGGAGTGAAGAATAGACCGGAGCGGGGCGAGAGAGGAGGAAGGGAGGTCAGAGAGAAGGCTGACACAGTAGTCTAGCCGGGATATAACGAGAGCCCGTAATAGTAAGGTAGCCGTTTGGGTGGAGAGGAAAGGGCGGATCTTGGCGATATTGTAGAGGTGAAACCGGCAGGTCTTGGTAACGGATAGGATGTGTGGGGTGAACGAGAGGGACGAGTCAAGGATGACACCGAGAATGCGGGCCTGCGGGACAGGAAGGATGGTCGTGCCATCCACGGTGATGGAGAAGTCTGGGAGCGGACCGGGCTTGGGAGGGAAGATGAGGAGCTCAGTCTTGCTCATGTTGAGTTTTAGGTGGCGGGCCGACATCCAGGTGGAGACGTCCCGGAGGCAGGAGGAGATGCGAGCCTGAAGGGAGGGGGAGAGGACAGGGGCGGAGATGTAGATCTGTGTGTCATCTGCGTAGAGATGGTAGTCAAAGCCGTGAGAGCGGATGAGTTCACCGAGGGAGTGAGAGTAAATGGAGAACAGAAGAGGGCCAAGAACTGACCCTTGAGGAACTCCAACAGTTAAAGGATGGGAGGGGGAGGAGGCTCCAGCGTAGGAGACCGAGAATGATCGGCCAGAGAGGTAAGAGGAGAACCAGGAGAGGACAGAGTCCGTGAAGCCAAGGTGAGATAAGGTATGGAGGAGGAGGGGATGGTCACTGTTCTAAATGCTGGGGTAGATACAAGGTAATCAAGTTGGACACAGTCCCTGTCTCACATGGGGCTCACAATCTTGATCCCCATATTACAGATGAAGTAACTGTGGCTCACACAGCAGACACGTGGCAGAGCTGGGATTAGAACCCACATCCTCTGACTCCCAGGCCCGTGCCCTTTCCACTAGGCCATGTTGCTTAATAGTTGCTGCTGCATGGGGTGATTGATCGATAGATTGATTGAAAGGCTGGGGCATGCCAGGAGCAAGGGGGTTCCAGAGATTCTTGGGCATGACGGCCCCCCCAACCATGTTGACCCGCAAGATAGAAACTCTGCAGAGTCCAGATCTAGTGTAAATCACTAGATTGTAAATTTCTTGAGGGCAGGGATTGTTGGGAAGAGTGGGACTACTTTATAATAATAACAATTATGGTATTTAAGCGCTTACTATATGCCAGGAACTGTACTGAGTGCTGGGGTGGATACAAACAAATCGGGTTGGACACAGTCCCTATCCCAAAGGGGGCTCAACAGCCTCGATCCCCATTTTACAGATGAGGTAACTGAAGCACAGAGAGGTAAAGTTACTTACCCAAGGCCTCACAGCAGACAAGTGGAAGATCTGGGATTAGAACCCATAACCTTCTGACTCCCAGGCCCTCTATCCACTAGCCATGCCTTCATTGAGCTGACTCATCCCAAAGGTAGAAGCTTTGAAGATCGGAAGATCGTGGTTTGTAGGATGCGAAGGGGGCGGGCAATCCAGGCCAGAGGCAGAATGTGGGCGAGACATCGGCAATGAGATAGAAAAGATTGAGGTATGGCTAGGAGGTTGGTGTTAGAAGAGTGAAGTGAGTGTGATGGATTGGAAAAAGAAATCATCCGGCCTAGTGGATAGAGTATGGGCCTGGGAGTCGGAAGGACCTGGATTCTCTAATCTAGGCTCTGTGATTTGTTTGATGTGTGACCTTGGACAAGTCACTTCATTTCTCTGTGCCTTAATCACCTCATCTGTAAAATGGGGATTAAGACTGTGAACACTATGTGGAACTTGGACTGTGTCCAACCTGGCTAGCTTGCACCTACCCCAGCGCTTAGTTCAGTACCTGGCACACGGTAAGAGTTTAATAAATACCATAAAAAATACCATAAAAACAACTACCACAATTATTATTATTATGGTGCCTGACACATAATAGGTGCCTAACAAATACCATAAAAAAAATGCAAGATAGGAGGGGGCAAGGTGACCAAGTGCTTTAAAGCCAACGACAAGAAGTTTCCATTTGATATGGAAATGGATGGGCAAATCTCTGGAGGTTTTAAAGGAGTGGGGAAATAGGATCATCTATACTTACCAGATTGCATTATACTCTCCCAAGCGCTTAGTTCAGTGCTCTTCACACAGTAAGCACTCAATAAATACCATTTGTTGATTGATTAATTTATTGATTAATTGAAATTCCCAGAGAACCCTTGGGGCTTTAGTCAGCTGAGATTTAGGTAACAGGTGGAGGTGGATAGAGCTCTATAAGCAAGCCAGGTATAGAAGCAGCTGATGCTTTTTATTTTTATGGCATCTGTTAAGCACTTACTATATGCCAGGCACTGTACTAAACGCTGGGGCAGACACACACTAATCAGGTTGTACACAGTCCATATCCCACATGAGGCTCACAGTATTAATCCTCATTTTGCAGAGGAGGTAACTGAGGCACAGAGAAATTAAGTGACTTGCCTAAGGGCACACAGCAGACAAGTGGTGGAGTCAGGATTAGCACCCAGGTCCTTCTGACTCTCAGGCCCGTACTCTATCCATTAGGCCATGCTGTTTCTTTAAAAGCCCCATCCCCTCTCTGTAATGCTTTCCTCTGTCAAGGCCTAGTATTAGGCACTAATATTTGGTATTGGAAGAAAAATTTTCAAAGGCCTGTGCACATGTATGATTGAGAAACCACTGAATGTTCCCTTCTTTGGAAGACGAGGATGCAAATTCATCATTCAAAGGCATTGTCCAAGTCTGCATGGGGCAAATTTGCTGACCATAGAAAAAAGAAAAAGAAAAAAAAAATCCAAGCCCACCGACTTCTAATAAGGACAAGCATTTCTAGCTTCCTTTGGCACCTAACCAAAGCAAGGCTGGCAAGTAGCAAATTTCGCAAAGGCATTTTGGGATTGAATGACAACTGTTCATTTAATCTCGTGCAGTATTTGGGTCATCTAATGGCATCAGTAAATCCATCAATGATACTTATTGAGCACTTACTGTGTGCAGAGCACTGAACTAAGTGCTTGGGAGCGTATAATATCACAGAGTTGGTAGACATGTTCCCTGCCCACAACGACCTTACAGTCTACATCTAGCTAAGGGAAGCTTGATGCTTAAACTTCTCACTCTAGGCTTCAAGGCTCTTCATCACCTTGCCCCTTCCTACCTCTCCTCCCTTCTCTCTTTCTACTCCCCACCCCGCATGCTTTGCTCCTCTGCCGCCCACCTCCTCACTGTCCCTCGGTCTTGCCTATCCCGCCGTCGACCCCTGGGCCATGTCCTACCGCGGTCCCGGAATGCCCTCCCTCCTCACCTCCGCCAAACTAATTCTCTTCCCCTCTTCAAATCCCTACTTAAAGCTCACCTCCTCCAAGAGGCCTTCCCAGACTGAGCTCCCCTTTTCCCTCTGCTCCCTCTACCCCCCCTTCACCTCTCCGCAGCTAAACCCTCTTCTCCCCCCTTTCCCTCTGCTCCTCCCCCTCTCCTGTCCCATCCCCTCAGCACTGTACTCTCCGCTCAACTGTATATATCTTCATCACCCTATTTATTTTGTTTAATGAGATGTACATCACCCTGATTCTATTTATTTGCTATTGTTTTAATGAGATGTTCTTCCCCTTGACTCTATTGCCATTGTTCTTGTCTGTCTGTCTCCTCCCATTAGACTCTAAGCCCGTCAAAGGGCAGGGACTGTCTCTATCTGTTGCCAATCTGTACATTCCAAGCGCTTAGTACAGTGCTCTGCACATAGTAAGCACTCAATAAATACTATTGAATGAATGAATGCTTAAAGTTAGGTTTCCCTTATGCAGAAGAACCCTGCGAAGGCTGGATTTTTGGAGTCCAATATGCTCAACTCTGAACCGGGTTCCAGTTCCACCCTGCCCAGCTCAGGCCAAATCCCAAGACCCATTATGAAATGGCCCGAAATGGTCTCCGGGAGTAGGGAAGTAGGTACCATTCATCCCACTGAACCCCCATTTCCTACCCTTCCCCAAAGAGCCTGGAAATGATCTGACACCTACTGTGGAGCTGGAGAAAGGAGGGAAGGGAGCAGAAAGGCAAAGGATATAATTTGTGTGCCTAGGTAATCCCACTTCTTTTTTTAAAATTTTTGTGTATGAAAGATGATCATTTGAGGGCACAGGCTCTAAGGGAAGGAAGCTAGGTTGAGGAGACAGTGGAATGGGGAAGCAGCATGGCCCAGTGGAAAGAGCACTGTCCTGGGAGTCAGAGGACCCGGGTTCTAATCCCAGGTCCGCCACTTGTCTGCTGCATGACCTTGGGTAAATCACTTCACTTCTCTGTGTCCCAGTTTCCTCAACTGTAAAATGGAGATTAAAAACCTGCTCTCCCTCCTACTTAGACTATAAACCCCATGTGGGACAGGAATTGTGTCTGATCTGATTAACTTGTATCTACCCCAGTGTTTAGAACAGTGCTTGCCACATAGTATACACTTAACAAATGCCATATACAATAATAATAATGAGTATTGAGTGAGGGTGGAGAGATTGCAGAAAACCTCTAGTGAAAATGGAGATTAGGACACATAGATTATATTAATGTCTCTCTCTCCCTCTAGACTGTAAACTCTCTCTGGGTGGGGAATGTGTCTACTTGTTATTATATTGTGCTCACCCAAGTGCTTAGTACAGTGGTCTGCACATAATAAGCACTCAATAAATCTCAATGACTGAAGAATTTGGGGAGGGGGCAGAAAAAGAGGTATGTTGGAAAAAGGAAGAAAGACATAGTGGTTTTTTTCTTTTAACTTCACACCCAGGCAGTTTTCCCCTAGATCCTGGGGAAATGGGCTGTGTCTACACATGACAGTATCTCAACAGGGCATACAAACCTGCAGATAATTTTCAATCAATCTGAAGTTTTCCACACTGGGAAGAAAATGAATTATCTGTTTACAAACTGAATTTAGGTTTGGGTGTTTATCTTGTTTATGGCCGCACTACAGACCTTACGGTTTCTTCCCCTCACAGTTCACAGGTTTGCAAGGAGACCCACAGAGTGCAGTGCACTGTATTAAGCGATTGGGAGAAAGTACAACAAAAGCCAGAGACATGGGCAGGGACTGTGTTTGCTTAGTTTTATATAGTACTCTCCCAAGCTCTTAGTACAGTGTTCTGCACACAGTAAGCATTCAATAAATACCACTGAATGAGTGAATTCTCTGCCCACAGTGGGCTTACACTTTAACCAAGGAGGTAGACATAAAAATATTTACAAATAATCACAATACATAATTGCATTTACAATTGAATACACATATACACACAAGTGCTAAGGATAATAATAGGTATAAATAAATATATACGTGCTGCAAGTCGGATTGGAACAACCTGGGATATTGGGAATTAACTGGGGAAAGTTTGTTGACTTGAGCGGGCATTCTTCTGGGAAGCAAGATGAAGCATCTTGGTGGTAGTGTGGTGTTGTATGTATGCGTGCATTTGGTGGGTGGGGAAGCCTGGAGAAATGGGAAGGTTAGAGGGTCATATTAACTGAAAATTCCTGTAAAGCCCTTCTATGTCAAATGATATTATGGAATTACATTTTAAATGGGAAGCATTAGCTATATGAATAATCAGGTAATCAAAAAGTAGTTACCACTTTGACTTTTTATTACAGGTTCTTCAGCCACTTACATTTTTTAATTTTAATATATCATTATTTTAAATACACATCATTATTTTAATTATATCCAATTAAATATACCTGCATCTTCTCAGCATGCATCATTATGTACTTTAGTAAAAAGCACTTCAAATCAAATTGCATACTGACATTCTTTATTATAATTTATGTGCACATGACCGAGGTAGATTTATACATACTAGAGATTAATTATCAAATAGTTTGTATAGCTGTGCTATAAATTTGAAACTCAACCTGAATTTGTATTTTACTTATTTATGTCTATTGTATTATTTAATTGTCCTTCTCTGGGACTCTATGTGAGATATTTATCATTTCAATGGGGTCAGTAGCGAAATAAAGGCCTGGGGCCCAGGTACCCACCCCTAGAAGCTTCTCCTCAGGTGTGGTTGGCAGAGTGAGGTAGTGATAACAGTAATATCAGCTCCGCCCCTTGTCAGCTGTATGACTTTGGGCAAGTCACTTAACTTCTCTGTGCCTCAGTTACCCCATCTGTAAAATGGGCATTAAGACTGTGAGCCCCACATGGGACAACCTGATCACCTTGTATCCTCCCCAGTGCTTAGAACAGTGCTTTGCACTTAGTAAGCACTTAACAAATGCCATTATTATTATTATTATCAATAGCAACAATAACCTTATAGTAGTAGTAGCATTATGCTAATAATTATGGTATTTTTTAAGCACTTACCATGTGCCAAGCACTGTTCTTAATGGTAATAGTAGTAGCCTCCCCCCCAGATGGTAAGCCCCCTGTGGGCAGGGATTGTCTTTCTTTAATAATGTTGGTATTTGTTAAGCGTTTACTATGTGCAGAGCACTGTTCTAAGCGCTGGAGTAGACACAGGGGAATCAGGTTGTCCCACGTGGGGCTCACAGTCTCCATCCCCATTTTACAGATGAGGTAACTGAGGCACAGAGACGTGAAGTGACTTGCCCAAGGTCACACAGCAGACAAGTGGCAGAGCTGGGATTCGAACCCATGACCTCTGACTCCAAAGCCCATGCTCTTTCCACTGAGCCACGCTTTATTGCTGTATTGTACTTTCCAAGCGCTTATTACAGTCCTCTGCATACAGTAAGCTCTCAATAAATATGACTGAATGAATGAATAGTAGTAGTAGCCTCTACAGTGCCCAGTTGGTGCGATGCAATGTACAGGGCACCTGGGAAGTACAGAAGTGACTCGTTCCCTACCCACAAGGAACTTACCTGCCAATGGGAGAGACAAACGTAAAAATATTTGCCATTAATGTGGGGAAAAAGCATCTGTTTTCCTCCTCTCCTAAGTCCCTTTGCACTCATCAGCGGCGGCGGCGACAGCATCTATTGAGAGCTTACTGTGGTCATGGCACTGGAGTAGAGAGTCAGAAAAAAGCAATACAAAGAAAAGACATGCTCCCTGCCCTCAAGAAGCTTCAATCTAATGGGGGAGACAAGAGGGCATAAGCTCATCCCTCTAGACCGTAAGCTCGTTATAGGCAGAGACGTTAGGGAACGTGTCTGCTATCTCTGTTGTACTGAATGCTCCCAAGCACTTAGTAAAGTGCTCGGCATATATTAAGTGCTCAACAAATACCACTGATTGATTGAAATTGCCAAATATACAATAGGGAAAAAGAGTAAGGATATAGATTCAAATGTTATCAACCAATCAATCGTATTTGTTGAGCACTTACTATGTGCAGAACACTGTATTAAGCACTTGGGAGAGTACAATACAACAGAATTAGCAGAACTGTTCCCTGCCCATAACAAGCTTACAGTCTACAGGGGGAGGCAGTCATAAGTATGAATAAGTAAGTGATTTATAATGCATAATTTAAAGATATGTACATAAGTGCCTCCGGGTTGGTGGTGGGACAAATATCAAGTGTCCAGAGGTCACAGATTGAAGTACATCCATGATGCAGAAGGGAGAGCAAGCTGGAGAAAGGAAGGCTTAATTGAGGAAGGCCTCTTGGAGGAGATGTGATCTTAGTAATGCTTTGAAGGTGGAGAGAGTGGTGGTCTGACATGAATGGAGGGGGGTGGGAGTTCCAGGATAGCGGGAGGACGTGGGGAAAGGGTCGCTGGTGAGATGAATGAGATCGGGGCCCAGTGAGCAAGCCAGCGCTAGAGGAGAGGCGTGGGGGCTGGGCTGGAGTAGGCGATTAGTGAAGTAGGATGGGGCAAGCTGACTGAGTGCTTTAAAACCAATGGTAAGGAGTTTCTGTCTGACGTGGAGGTGGATGGCAGCCATTGGAGGCTCTTGAGGAGTGGGGAGACATGAACTGACTGTGTTTGCTGATAAATGATTCGTGCAGTAGTGTGAAGTATGGATTGGAGTGGGGAGAGGCAGCAGATTGGGAGGTCAGCGAGGAGGCAGGTGCAGTAATCAAGGTAGGATAGGATAAGTGATTGGATCAGCGAGGTAGCAGTTTAGATGGAGAGGAAAAAGTAAATTTTAACAATATTGTGAAGGTAGAACCGACAGGATTTGGTGACAGATTGAATATGTGGGTGGAATGAGAGAGATGAGTCGATGACAACACCAAAGTTACAGGCTCATGAGGTAGGGAGGAAAGTGGTGTTGCCTACAGTGATGGGAAAGACACGGGGAGGACAGGATTTGGGAAGCAGCATGGTGTGAGAAGCAGCATGGTGTAGTGAATAAAGCATGGGCCTGGGCGTTAGAAGGTCATGGTTTCAAATACCGGATCTACCACTTGTCTGCTGTGTGACCATGGGCAATTCACTTCACTTCTCTGGGCCTCAGTTCCCTCATCTGGAAAATGGGGATTGAAACTGTGAGCCCTACATGGGACAGGGACTGTGTCCAACTAAATTTGCTTGTATCCGCCCCAGAGCTTAGTACAGTGCCTGGCACATAGTAAGTACAAAACAGATACCCTTATGATTATTATTATTATTTGGGGGGGAAGATAAGGAGTTCAGTTTTGAACAAGTGTAATTTGAAGTGTCCACGGACATCCAAGCAGATATGCCTTGAAAGCAGGAGGAAGTGTGAGATTGCAGGGAAGGAGAGAGCTGAGGGCTGGAGATGTTGATTAGGAAATCATCTACATAGAGATGGTACTTGAAGCCAGGGGAGTGAATGAATTTTAGAAGGGAATAGGTGAAGAGGGAAAATAGACTTGCTTCCTTTGCTCTTCTCCCCTCCCAGCCCCACAGCACTTATGTACAGGGGAAGCAGCATGGCTCAGTGGAAAGAGCCTGGGCTTCGGAGTCAGAGGTCATGGGTTTGACTCCCAGCTCTGCCACTTGTCAGCTGTGTGACTGTGGGCAAGTCACTTAACTTCTCTGTGCCTCAGTTACCTCATCAGTAAAATGGGGATTAACTGTGAGCTCACGTGGGACAACCTGATCACCCTGTATCTCCCCCAGCACTTAGAACAGTGCTCTGCACATAGTAAGCGCTTAACAAATACAAACATTATTATTATTATTATCATTGTTATGTACACATCTGTAATTTATTTGTATTGATGTCTGTCTCCCTCCCACCCCCACACTGTAAGATCATTGTGGGCAGGGAATGTGTCTGTTTATTGTTGTACTGTCCTCTCCTAAGTGCTTAGTAGAGTGCTCTGCACACAGTAAGTGTTCAATAAATAAGATTGAATGAATCGAATAAATGAATGAACTGAGCCTTGAGAGACCCCCTACTGTTAGAAGGTGGGAGGAAGAGGAGGAGCCAACAAAAGACACTGAGAAGGAGAGGTCGGAGGGACAGGAGAAGAACCAAGAGAGGATAATGTCAGTGAATCCAAGGTTAGATAAAGTTTCAAGGAGAAGGGGGTAGGTACTCTAATAATAATAATAATAATAATAATAATAATAATGTTGGTATTTGTTAAGCACTTACTATGTGCAGAGCACTGTTCTAAGCGCTGGGGTAGATACAGGGTAATCAGGTTGTCCCACGTGAGGCTCACAGTCTTAACCCCCATTTTACAGATGAGGGAACTGAGGCACAGAGAAGTTAAGTGACTTGCCCACAGTCACACAGCTGACAAGTGGCAGAGCTGGGATTTGAACCCGTGACCTCTGAGTCCCAAGCCCCGGCTTGTTCCACTGAGCCACGCTGCTTCTCTGCTTCTCTTCTAGTCTACAGTGTGAGAGGCAATTTAGAGGTCTAGGAGGATTAGGATGCAGTAGAAGCCAGATGATTCGGCGGGAAGAAGGTCATTGGTTACTTCAGAGAGGTTACTTTTGATATAAAGGGAAGTAAGTAGCAGTAGTAGTATTTATGAAGCATCCTCTGGCTGCAATGCACT
The DNA here is from genome assembly GCF_004115215.2 of Ornithorhynchus anatinus. Classification (NCBI taxonomy): domain Eukaryota; kingdom Metazoa; phylum Chordata; class Mammalia; order Monotremata; family Ornithorhynchidae; genus Ornithorhynchus; species Ornithorhynchus anatinus. The sequence goes on from NC_041753.1 coordinate 65,701,962, forward strand.
GTACTAAGCACTTGGGAAATACATAACAAGTTAGTGACACAAACGAATCAAATCATAGATAACAAATAGATGGCTATCAAATCAATCAGTGGAATTTATTGAGCACTTATTGTACTATGCATCTGAGAGAATACAACACAGGGTTGGTAGACATGTTCCTTGCCCACAAGGATCTTTCAGTCTAGAGGGAATGACGACAGGGTGGCCTGATTAGGAAAGTGGGGGTTGATCAGAGAATGCCCTAGGTAAGTGGGGGTTATTAATTCTTTCCAAATTCTGCCCAACTTGAGATCCCTCCCCCCGCCTCCCCTGGACCCTCATCCCAAATTCACCACACTGAAAAGGAAAAGTTGACACTCCTGAATGGGGTACTTGGCAATTTTGTTTTAAAAATGGTATTTATTAAGCCCTTACTATGTGCCAGGCACAGTATTGGGTGCTGGGTAGACACAAGTTAAGCCGGTTGGACACAGTCCATGCCCCACATGGGGCTCACTGTCTTAATCTCCATTTTACAGATGAGGGAACCGAGGCACAGAGAAGTGAAGTGACTTGCCTGAGGTCACACAGCAGACTAGTGGCAGCACCAGGATTAGAACTCAGGTCCTTCTGACTCCCAGGCCCATGCTCTATCAATTAGGTCATGCTGTTTCTCAGCAATCGGCATCCTGGCTGAGCAGTTCCCCCTGCCTCAATGGCAATTTCTTCCCTCTTTTGAGCTCTACTCTCTAGGCCAAGGAGGGCAATTATTTTGACCTAAACTGTAAGCTCTTTGTAAGCAGGGAACATGTTTACCAACTCTGTTATATTGTTATATTGTACTCCCCCAAGCATTTAGTACATTGTTCTGCGCACAGTAAGAGCTCTATAAATGTGATTGATTGATTGATTAATTGACCTACAGGCCAGTCACTATGTTTTGTAAAAGGACTCCTGTTTGGCTGATATTCAAGAGCTTGGGGAGGAGGGGGAGAAGAGTTTAAAACATCCCGTCTTCTCCCCCTCCTCCCCAAGTTCTTGAGTCCATGGGGGTGACTCCTGGCTCCAACCTAGCAACAGTTACAGTTATTAACCCCCATGCATTGCTGCTCTTGGGTCGCAATAGCTGGAGTGGTTACAACCTAGCAGCGTGGTTCAGTGGAAAGAGCCCAGGCTTGGGAGTCAGAGGTTGTGGGTTCTAATCCTGGCTCCGTCACTTAGCTGTGTGACTTTGGGCAAGTCATTTAACTTCTCTGTGCCTCAATTACCTCATCTGTAAAACAGGGATTAAGATTGTGAGCCCCATGTGGGACAACCTGATTACCTTGCACCGCCCCCCGCCCCCAGCTCTTAGAACAGTGCTTGGCACATAGTAAGTGCTTAAAAATACCATTATTATTATTATTATTATCTATATCCCAGGCTTGAATAGAGGAATAGAATGAAAAGAGCCCAGGCATGGGAGTCAAAGGACCTGGGTTCTAATCCTATTTCTGCCGCTAGTCTGCTGTGTGACTTTGGACAAGTCACTTAACTTCTCTATCCCTCAGTTATCTCATCTGTAAAATGGGGATTAAGACTGGAAGCCCCAAGTGGGACAGGGACTGTATCCAGTCTGATTAGCTTGTCTCTATCCCAGTGTTTAGTACAGTGTCTGGTACACAGTAAGTGCTTAAAAAATACCAAATACAAATACAAATACAAAGGGCTTAACAATGGAGGGTGGTCTGAGCCACTGTTGGTGGAAGCAGCTAGGTCAGAGTCAGCCCAGTGCTCTATGGGGTCTGATCATTCATTCATTCGTTCATTCAATCGTATTTATTGAGCACCTACCTTGTTCAGAACACTGTACTAAGCACTTGGGAGAGTATTATACGACAGTAAACACACACATTCCCTGCCCATAATGAGTTTATCATCTAGAGGAGCAACACCCAGTGCTTAGAACAGTGCTTGGTAAGCGGTTAACAAATATCATCATTATTATCGGAGGGAGTCAGAGGGGTGGCTTTGCAACTCTGCGAGGATTTTTTCTTCAGAACTTTTGGAACACTGCAATTTTGAGGTCCACAATTTGTAAGATCAAGTTGTAAGCAGGGGACATGTTTACCAACTCTGTTAAATAAAACACAACTATACAGTGTTCTGCACACAGTATGAGCTCAATAAATGTGATTGATTGATTGACCTACAGGCCAGTTACTATGTTTTGTAAAGGGACTCCTGTTTGGTTGATAGTGAGGAGCTTGGGGAGAAGGGGAAAAGAGTCTGAGAAGAGAAGAGAATGCATTTGTCATTTCTTTTGACTATCATTATATTCTTGACATGGGTTCTGGGGAACTTACTCAAATTTACTCAGATGTTCCATATGACATTGTCATCATGTTAGAGAAGCAGCGTGGGAAGTCTTAAATTGGGGGCTCCTTGGAATTACAATCCTTTTGATCTGGGAGGATGGAAATGAGGAGCAGCGTGGTTTAGTGGAAAGAGCACGGGCTTGGGAGTCGGAGGTTGTGGGTTCTAATCCCCGCTCCACCACTTGTCTGCTGCGTGACCTTGGGCAAGCCACTTAACTTCTCTGGGCCTCAGTTACCTCATCTGTAAAATGGGGATTAAGACTGTGAGCCCCACATGGGACAACCTTGTATCTACCCCAGTGCTCAGGACAGTGCTTGGCACATAGTAAGTGCTTAACAAATGCACACAGTGTCATGTGTGTCAAGGTGGTCACCCTAGCGAAAAGGAGAAAAATTTTTTTCTGCCTTATTAACAGTCAAATATCCAAAGCCAGTCCTGGCCAGATCAAAATTTGAAGTCATACTGACCTAACATTAGTGTGTCTACGTGATATATTCCTATCTTGTAGATCAAAATATACAAGAAGCAATCAAAAACCTTTCTGAAATCCAGATAATCAATCACTTAATAACAATGATGGTATTTGTTAAGCGCTTACTATGTGCCAAGCACTGTTCTAAGCGCTGGATCAAGCAGTGTGTGTAGGGCAATACATTAAGAGCTTGGGAGGCTACAATAGAGTCGATAGACATGGTGTATCAATCGACCTTATTTATTGAGTGCTTACTGTCTGCAGAGCACTGTACTAAGCACTCTGGAGAGTACAACACAACAATATAACAGACACATTCCTTGCCCACAGTGAGCTTGTGGCCTAGAGGGAATTATTTCTTTGACTTCCCTTTTGTTTATAAAGCTCACCACTTCCTGCGAAGGACAGTAAATTACAGTGGAATGGTAATGGTTACTTAGTATCTTGCTCTTTTCTAGGAAGCTGCAAATTAGCTAAATGTTTTATCTTGGTATTTTACTAGGTATCAAAATTATCCTGGCTTGGCTACAGTTTCCAATTTGGTTTTTTCAAGGATTAGAATGCTCTTAGCCCATTTCCAGTCAGCAGATACTCTCCAATTCTCCTTGGATACTCGAAAATAATAATTAACGGCTCCACAATCATACCTGCCAATTCCTTGAGTTCCATTTCAACACATTATTATGATGGGGACTATTATTGCATTTTTAGGCACTTATTATGTGTCAAGCCCTGTTCTAAGCCCTGGGGTAGATACAAGTTAGTCAGGTTGGACATAGTCACTGTCCCACATGGGGCTAACAGTCCAAGTAGGAGAGATAACAGTCTTTGGATCCCCATCTCGCAGATGGGGGAAATTGAGGCATGGAGGAATGAAGAGACTTGCCTAAGGTCACACAGCGAGCAATAGCAAAACTGGGATTAGAACCCAAGTCCTCTGATTCCTGGGCCCATGACCTTTCCACTAGGCCATGCTGCTTCCACTAGGCCATGCCACACATCTGGCTTTTTAAAGTAAACTCCCACCATTTCTTTCCCAGTTGCAATTACATATCACTCTTCCCTTTTGATTCCTAGTCTCTTCCCATTTTGCAGCTTTTGCTTGATCAGTAATAGGTGAACACCCCTTGAAACACACCATCCCAAGGGACCAATTCTGTCTTTAGTTATATGCCCATATTGATTTCAAAAGGACTGGATGCTTAGTCTTAATTAGGTACTCAATTTCAATAACTGTATCTGCTTTCTTCTCACAAGGTATTTAATATCAAATTTACATTACTCGCTTTTATTTTTAAACAGATTCTAGGGTTTTGTTTCTCCTGTAACTGATTAGGCTTTGCAAAGCATGTGGTATTTAATCTCTAGCTTGTCAGATAATAAAAAGAAAGAACCAGTATGTATCTTTCTTTTTACATAAAACATTATTTTATTTGCTAACCCAATGATCTCCTCTGATAATCCTCAGTTTATTACTAGGCCTGTGATGATACATAATGCCACAGTGAGATAATCAAGAACCAGAACTTGACATTACAGTGTTGATTACAGTGACGGGAACAGGAAAGTCTTTTGAAGAGGATTATGTTAAACATAGGCTTTCTACTAACAGTTGCTTTCATCCAATCTGTTTAACCACTTTTGCACCCAAGCCTAGGTAAGTAGGTCAGATATAAGCCTTCTAAGATTAGGAGTCTTTCAAGGTGGAGAATAAACGACTTGTAACTCTTTATCCTGGCCCAATGAAGTCACTGTTTCAGGGTCAATACATTTCTGAAAACTGCCAGAAAAAGAAAGATATGATAACGCTTCATTTAATGCATTCTTCTTTTCATTCCAGTTCGAAGTACCAGGCAGAACTCCCTGGACTGGACTGATAATGCCCTCTGCCTTCTCAGGTAAATAATTGGAAGGGGGCCATATCCAGGAATATATAGTGGGGAAAAAACCACAGACAAACAACCCTAATTGTGAAATAAAGCCGCACACTGTTTGCATGACTCTCTTGGCTGCGACATTGGAACAACAGCTAATAAAAGTGAAAGAAATTGGACTATAGGGAAGAAACATTCTTTTGCTGTATGAAGTAAACTATGATTTCCCCTTTTACCCAAAAGCCATCTCAAGTTTTTCTAGCCTAATCCCATATTTTACAGCTCTGTATGTGAGAAAGCCCATTTCCTTACTTCCAGTCCCCTGCCAGGGAAAAACACCCATTAGCTCATTGTTGTTGACAGTCATAGAATGGGATAATTATCCATCTTCATTTCCTCGATTTCAGAGCTCCTACTCAGGCTGAGGGAATTTTGGTGGAGAAAGGAATTGCTGGTTGTGAAAACCTAAAGTGACCTCATCAGAGAGACACCAGTTGGGGAATCTGTTTTTATTTCCGGGGGAAATCTAGTCAAGAGATTGTGACAGTGAGCTGTATATTTTTTTATTCAAATTCTGACTTTGATACTCCACCTTTGGCCTTGGGCTAGACACTTGAGCATTTCTCTACCTCAGCATCCCCAGAGGTGAATTTGGAAAAAGAGGTGGGAGGATTAATTCCATAATTTCTGTGAAGAGTTTTGAAGATGGAAGTGCTTAGTATCACTTAAATGGGGTCCGTATGCAATGCATTCCCTTTATAGTGCTGCTGACAGACAGAGTGACAGCCCATCCCTGTGTTTAAACAAGTTAATATGTATGTTCCTAGACATAAGGAAGTACTCTAATCATGAAATACAGCTTGCATGTCATTTGGTTTAGAGACTTTATTGAGCACTACTAATCTTGACATATTTTGGTTGGCACTACATACTTGGTGTAGTGGGTTAGTGGTTGAATAGTTTGCAGATTTTGTGAAACAAGATCCTTATTTAATGTCTTTAGTTTGGCTATATTTTGAAAATATACAAAAACATAATATGCTTTTATTTTATAGAATATTTTTTTTTCATTCCAATTTGTGGCTTGGGCTTTTTTTTCCCCCTCAGTATCATGTCTTTTCTTTCTTCCTCCTTTTTCTTTTTTCTTCAACATTTGGACTGCAGCAGCCTGCAAGGAAAGCCCTGAATGAAAGAAAGCTTGTGAACTGATTTCCCTGCTCTAAACAGAAGAAATCTCTTTGTACTGCTTGATGTTGCAAATGTGTTTACATCCTGGTCTAATGGCTCTAAAGCCCGTACATGTTTCTGGACTGATTTAGAACGTCTGATTCAGGAGCAATTCAGGATTAGCAGATGAGGGGAGTACTTGAACTCCACCTACAAGACCTTCATCAACACCATCCCCGGATGCCATTTCTTCTTATTAGGTGGGAAAGCTAAATATTCCTTGCAGTTTTTCCCTACCTCCCTATCCAGGCTGTAACTTCATCTCTCTGGCCAGGCTGCACTATTTGATACGATAGTGCCCGGCTTGAGCCAGGCGGTTGGCTGTAACCTTCCTAAATACATTTTGCTATCTCTTTGTGATGTAAACAGGGACACTCACGTTTGGCAGGGGCTGATCTCTTTCTGTTTTAATTACTTATTTCATAATTACAGTCACTGGATCTGGAAACTGCACATAGCTCTTTAGAGAACTTCAGAGGGATTTTTCTGTTATGACATAATTTATCTTAAAAAAACACATAGCACATTTCTAAAGAGAAATGGAGAGAGTAACACTATTCATGTCTGAACTCTTTCCACATATAGTAGGTTGCAAAATCAGAGCTGGATTGTTTTTGGCTGTAAAAGGTTGGGCCTCTGTATTTAAGAACTGTGAAGATAATGGGTTGGAATATGGATAAATATCGGGAATGGTTGCGATGGAGGAGGATTAAGAAAATATGATTTTTTTTTAAGCATAAGAAAGCATCTAATAAAGCATGCAGCTGTGTCTGAGTGGGTTTACAAGCACCCTAGTCCCCAAGGGGATATTGACAGAGATCCAGGAGAAGAAATAATGAACTGGACTCAACCTGGTGTCGTAAAATTCTCTTTGCCCCCAGATGTTCAGTCATACGGCACTTTGCTGCTCTGCTGATGTAGCGAGAAATCACAAAACTACAGTGATAATGGAGAGATCAGTGTCAGAAGTGGAAAAGAAGGCTGTTTCTCTATTATGAAACACATTTTTATAGGTGATTTTGATGTACAGTAGGTATTAAATAGAGCAACTAAAAGATGTTTTATTTTAGATGAGTGCCAGAGTGCTATTTTCCCCATGGCACTAATAATCCAGCAGATTTCACAAGTTCGTTTCCCCCTTTCAGTCTCTCAGTCCTCCAGCAAGCTCTTGTCTATTCTGGTACATCGACGATCCATTTCAGAGACATTGCTGCCTTAAAGCTATGGTGGCTTTTACTGCTCTTGTGATGTTTAGGAAGAGGACTAAAATGGATTTTTTTTTTTGAGAAGAGGACAGTGGTACCCTATGTCTGTTTAAATATGGAGATGGACCTCTTTCTATAGCTGGGCACTGTTTTTGATGCAGTCACTCTCAAGATACCCTTCTATTCCTCTGAGAAGGAGGGGACATAATAGAACCCTGTGGTACCTTGCCACTCCAAGTCACATGCTCCTTGTTTAATTGTATGCTTCCAACATACTTCAAGTGCTGTCAGAGGAACAACAATAGGAGGACTGTTGTTGGAACCACATGGTTTCTATCAGAGAAGGAGAAGTTAAAAAAAAAATAAGGTCACTGTGGGCTTGGAGGGTTGTTAAGGTTTTAGCCTGCCCGAATTATGTTATGCTTGTGAAAGTTAAGCAGATGAGAAACACATTAAATAAGATGACAGTATTTAGATTACACCTCCCCCAACCCCCCACTTTAGCCCAGTGGATGAAATCTCTACATCTCCTTCATCCCCTCTCTCCCTCCTCCCCTCCCTCTGTTTACCCCCTCCTGCCTCCCCCCTTTTTTTTAATTTGTTAAGATGCTGAAATCTGCTTTGTGTGATTTATGAAGGAACTTGAAGTGATTAGTTTCATAGGGCATGAAAATTCCTCAAGTTCAGGGGGGATGTCCAATCTGTTACCCTGAGCTGTTGACTGGATGAGAACACGAGCAGCTCAGAGCCATAAGAAGATTGTGTTGAGTTATTAAACACTTGTGGTAAAGCTCCTTATTGTTAATTCCCCGATGTCCTGCTGAAGCGATCGGATAAGATCAGATCGGATTAGATCAAAGAGCCTGGGAACCAGTCTTCGGAGCAGATTCATTTAATCAATAAAGAGGGCCTCTAGAGAGCTGGAGAGGCAGGGCCAAGATCACGAGAGATTAGGGTTGGGAGTGGAAGGTGGGAAGGAGAGATTATTTTATATTTTGGAAATGCTACCCTGTAAAACACAGTGTATTTTCCACACAGGCTTTTAAAACACACTGACCAAAGGGCATAAATGCTTCCTTAAACACTTCTTGACATTTAGAACTAACCATGTCTGAATGCAGTGATACTCTATAAACTAAAGGACTGTAAAAGTACCATTAAAGCGATCTATTCCACCAAGTGTCTGGTGTTCAGAGACAACTTCTCTTTAGAGAATTCCAACAGGAGTCGTCTGGGCCTGCGCAACTCTTTGAGAAATATTCCCTCTTTCTGGTTTATTCTGCAAAATTTCCCATTTTATCTTTATTGGGAGGGAAAAAAACCTATCTAGAAAGCCTAAAAGGAGGAACCCCACAAAAAGGTGAATACGAGTAAGACTTTCATTTTACCGAGTATGCACATTGCAGAGATGGTTCTCTTCCCATTTTTTTCAATAAACATCCTAGCAAATATTCATTTCCAAAGCTTTCAGGATCATGCTAAAAGTTAGTGCTAACCCCAGAAAGATTGGGAGGGGGTAGGGGTAAGATGGGAGAGGAAAGAAGGATAAAGCAAATTAGGGATGCTGGTGCTTCAGTGGTTATTGGCCTTAATAGTATTATAAAAACAGTGTTGCCTTTTACAGGGTATAATTTATATTCAGAATTAAATAAGGATATGTAGCTATAAATCCATTCTATAAAACTTAATTTTCCATCTAGATATGCTGATTATTCCAGACCCCGCATACCTTTACCGGTAGTTAATTACCGTGGGATGGTTTAACACTATTTTCCAAATCAGCATGCATGCATAAAATGACTGCAATCCAATTTGACACATTATTAGTGATGATTATTGTCATAGATAAATTAGATTGAACAGAAAATAACCTTCATCCTTAGCGTGTTTTAGCTCTCAGAATTAATGTGATTTGGTGAACACATATAAATAAAAATCTGATGAGTCCCTGCTGGCTCTAGGTCCTGCTGGTGCTGAAGTGTATCAATTTCATGCAGATGATGAATTCCTTAAGCATTCAATGATAATCATGCTTGATTTGACAAGACTTTCTCATGCTATTTTAGGGCCTTAATTTTCTGTGAAGTTCTGTCAAGTGCTCATCAAGCACCCACTTATCTCCCTATCTTAAACCTGGCAGCCAATCACAAGGTTTCCTAACAGTACTGCTACCAAGTGCCAGCCCATTAATATTCTGATCATGTGACTGTCCAAGGAGAGAAGCCAATCAATGGCTGATTAACATTCCGGTCACATGACTGCCGAGGAGCGTAAATGAGTTACACAGTAAGACATCAAACAAATTTTCATCTTGAAAGAGTGATTGCTTTTTCTGCCGCTGTGATGTTTGTCAAATTCACTCTAGCCTTGTCCAATTAAGCTCCATGAGCTGAATTAATAATGAAGAGATGTAAGCACTGTGCCAACGTGATAGCGAAGAGCAGTGCCACCGAATGAGAACAGCTAAAAAAAAATGGCCCAAATGATCAAAAAAAATCACATCTGGATAACTGGAAATATTATTATTTTTTTTTGCAATCTTGATGCTATTTTGTGAGCTCCGATGCAGAGTGTGAATTGTAGCATGCTGCATAAGGATTTCTTTTTTTCTTAAAAGGTGAAAACGATTTTGAGTTTGCACACATCTGAATTACCTTAAAGATGCTAAACAAAAATACATTAATGAGATTATTGTCCAGTGACTATTTTAATGAACTGCATTTATGGCCTCATGGAGATACAGGAAAGTAATTCCCGTTCAGGAAAGGGGAGACTTTTTTTAAAATTCAGAGTCAGGAGAATGAAATTATTCCTTAATTCTCTCAGGTCAACTAAGCCAAACATATGAGCCGCGGCCTGTCCAAAAAAGACAGGTTTGGGGTTCTGGTTATTCAGATAATCTGTTTTTGTGGATAATGAAACTAATCTGAAGGAACTCCAAATGCTCGATTGTACTGTACTCGTCCAAGTGCTTAATATAGTGCTCTGCGGACAGTAAGCACTCAATAACTATTACTGGTTGCAGTGTACCTTTGAATACTATGAAAATTCTCTGAGAAAGGAAGCCCTCTCACTGTTGAGATCCAATGACAGCTTTCCTCTGGCCTCAATGAAAGTTCTATTCAATCAGAAAATCAATTGCATTCCAATGCTGATACTGTACTAAATTCAGGTGACATGTTTAGAATAGAGGCCTTATGACTAATAAACCTTGCTTTCAATTCCGGAAAGAAGCTCAAGACACCCAATGGTTTATTGGGGATATCAAGGAGTGTCAAATCCCAATTATTAAGTTCCAGAATTAAATTAGCAAAATTCTCAAGCCTTTCCACAACAAATATAATCAAATAAATTGTTTGGGGCTGGGGGGCGGGGGAGGGGTGCAGCAGGCCACTTTTAGGTGACCGGAAATAAATCGAGCACCAGTCAGGAGGCAAGGTTTATGTATACAGTTAATAACCTCCTTAATGGGACTTTTTGGTATGGTGGCTCAGGATGCTGTTCGAAGGCAAGATGTGGAACACACTGTATTCAAAAGACCATAAGTCAATTCCCAGCACTGCTAGTCAAGGATGGAAATTGCAAAAGAGAGAAGCTATGAATTTAAAAGCCTCAGTGAGCAGAGAGAGGAGAGGCAGGAGAGCTAGTCACTTGGTGAGGAGGTGAAGGTGGTGAAAGTGGAAGCCTGTCAAGGGGTTATTGTTGAACCCACCCCAGGGCAATTAAAGCCTAGTTAGAAGAAGAATAGAGAACCACCAGTGGTAGGGCAGTTACTAAACCACAGTCTTGTCAGTAGGGGGCATTGGGAAAAGGGGTGGGGGTTGGTGGGGGGGCCCTGGGGAAGAAGGAAGAACCTGAGGGGAGGGGCATACAGTATAATAAGAAGCTGAGCCTGGACCAGATGAATTACTTAAAAGTAGTCTTTAGGTGCAGTATTAATTAAGAAAACTACAGCAGAGTTAATGAAGAAGGCCTTGGATTCTCCCCCTCTTCTCTCAAAGGCAATTTAAACTTATTCCTTCAGGATATTTTATTTGTAACTGCTCTAACCTTGTCTTCAACAATAGGCAGCCTTGAATCTTTAGTTGCTTCAACTTTAACCCTCCACTGCCAAAATGGTGCACATTATTCCAAGCCTTTAAATCAACAGGAGTGGAAGGTACCTTAACTTTCTGTCAGTCATTTTAGGCTGCCGTGAATAGAAGAGCATTGCACTTTCTGCATAACTTTACATAATTAATAGTTTTCCATGCAAAGATTGTTTGCCTTAATTGTTGTTTTAACAGCTGTTTTCATTAAATTGTAAAGCTCTTTTTGTCTAATCCTTTGAGCTGCACTTTTGATAACAAGAACCTCTGAAGCTAGCTTTGGAGGAAGAGAGAGAGAGAGAGAGAGAGAGAAAGGTGGAGTGTCTCTGCCAAGCTGGAACACCATCATGAAGTTACTTGAAAAATAAGGCCTACAGTGGGACTGGTTGTGTAGCTAATCCATTAGTCTTTTCAAAAAGGCCATGCTCTACACCCTCATGGCTAAATTGACCCAACAACCAATCAATGCCTTTATTTGCTGAGTGGCTGCCCCTGAAGGGTCTTATTGCTGGATCCAAGCAGTAATCAAAGCTTCCATCAGTACTGGGGCACTGATGACATAAATGGCCAAACTTTCAACGGGGCTGGCCCGTTTCCAGTCACACCATTTTGAAGATACAAAGAGGCTGTGTTGTGCTGTGGAATTCATTTTCTTGTTTACTTCCTACAGAAACAAGAGCATAATCAGCACTCAGTGCATCGGATCAGACCGCTGAGTTGTTGACAGAAGCTTGGAGAGGCTTGCCAGCTTTCCACATGAAACGCTGGCTTTCTTCTAATACACCCCCTACCGTCTGTGTCTCTGCCAATTGTAGCACATCAGAGCGGCCATTGAGATAATGACCGTGAAGTCTCATGATACACTTTGATGAAGTGTAACATTTTTTAAAGGATTTTTGTCTGTGCCAAAATGATAGAGACAGCTGACTAAAAATCACCCCATCAAAATCAAGGCTGATGAACAGCAGGCAAAGGCATGTGTATCCACAGAGAAGATGGAGAATTTACAGCCAATGACTCTTTCAGCGACTAGACGCGCTACGGATTCCTTTCTTTCCTTCCCTTCTTTAATACGTCTTTGTTTCAGATGAATGTATGTCAGTTCGATGGCACTGTAGGCTCTAATTAGTTTTTTTCTTTCTCTTTTATTCTATTGCACCAAAAGAAGAGTGTAATGGATTCTTTCTCCAGTGGTTGTCAGTCACCCACTGATGATCTTATTGTAGTTGTTGTTGTTATTGTTGATAACGTAGAGTTGATGGAGGATGGGTTAGCTGTCCGGGGTGGGGTGGGGGGGAGAGGAGTGGTGTAGAGTAGGGTGAAGGAACAAGGATTTTGGCAATTAGGCTTTGGCACAGTGGCATCCCAAGTTTCCAAAGCTGGCAAGGAGAGAAAGGCCAAGGCTGAAATACAGGTTGAATCGAAAGGTATCTTGGATTACCTTGTCGAGTTGAGACTTCTAAAAGTGTGAGCCAAAGGTATAATGCCCAACCAAACACTGTGCCCATAAAAAATGCAGAATGTGGACTCTTGGCTTGTTTTGAACAGCTCCATGCTGTTCAGTGGAAGAGCATGGGTTTGGGAGTCAGGGGACTTTAGTTGTAGTCTAGTGTTTCTTCCAACACTTAAGTGCTTGGACCACAGTAAGGACTTAAAAGATACCAGTTATTGGCCAGCTCTGCCACTGGCTGCATGACCTCGGCAGGTCTCTGGGCCTCAGTTTCTTCATCTGTAAAATGGAGATAATAATTGCTGCTTCTGCCTGCCTCACGGGGATATTAAGCAAGGGCATTTACTACATTCCAAGCACTGTACTAGGGTAGCTACAGGAGTGTCAGCTCCGACATAGCCCCTCTCCCACTTGGGGTTCATAGTTTAAGAGGGAGGGAGAGCAGGCATTTAATTCCCGTTTTACAGATGAGGAAACCGAAGCACAGAGAGGCAAGGTGGCACTGCAGTCCAGTAGAGGAGCACGGCCTAGAGCCCAGGTCCCCTGACTCTCAAGTCCACGCTCTTTCCATTAGACCAAGCTGCTTCCCCATGATTGTGAGGATAAAGTGAAATAACTGCCAGGAAGACCTTTTGTAGAATAAAAGGTTAATACAAATTCAAAGTTTTATTATGTTGCATAGCTGGCTGTGCAATACAGGCGCTTTAATGGCGAAGATTAATAAATGCACGGTATGTGTGGAGGAAGAATAGGGAAAGGGGAGTAAGCTTCCCAACTTTTTTTTTAGGACTTTTGCTGCCTTGCCCCATCACATAAAAACCCTCCCCCGCAAAACAGAGACGGAGAGCCAGCGTGTGAGAGGATCCGAGGCAAGTTTTCCACCAGCCGCTGTTGCTACATGTTTCATCTTCTAGCTCAGGCGGGACAATCCAAGCACACAGGAGGAAATGTGGGTCTGTGGGTTAGGCAACTTTTCCCTGCCTGTGACAATTAAAGATATCACCTATGCTAAGTCACTTCGGGCTGAAACCCCAGGGTAAAAAACAAATTACTGCTCAGTTGCCTTTAGCAGGCCTCAACCTCAGCTTCTAGTGGGGAGGAGGAAAAGCTACCAGGCTAGAATGGCAGAGTACTATTTCCAACTTTTTGCAAGCAGGGGACCCTTTGCCTCTTCTAAAATCCCTAGGCTGCATCCTCCTGCTTTGTTACCTTAAGTCACCGCAATAATGAGGTGACCCAGTCTCACCCAACAGATCAGTAGCACAGGGCTTCAGAGGAGTGGGACACAGTGCAACTCTGCACTTGTTGCTAGTAAACTACAGGATGGCATCACAGGACATTCTAAGAAAATCTATTTCGGTAGACAGGATGAATTCATCTCGCTATGCACTCGTGTCTCTATTACATATTTAGATTTTCTTTTTTTACTAGTTGCTTAGAGATGTTGAGGCAAGCGAACGTGTATATACCTGACAGATTGAACAGAGAATAAAGGCAGCAGGGGCTAAGAGATGGTACAAGTGTGGTGAAGGGCCCTCATCAGGAGTAAAAGTAGTAAGAGTTAGAAATATTAATTAGCACTCGAGAATTTATATAAATGGACGATGAGCTGTTCTAAGAGGCTAGAGAAGTTCTCTCAGCCTCTTTCTATTACAGAGAAAGTCTTGTTAGCATTCATTTCACAGGATAGTTCCCAGACTGATCTGAGCCCATTTCCACAGAAAGCTTTGGGTCTCTTCAAACAAAATGAGACTCTGGTTTATTTCTCATAGGAGCAAAGATTAGTGGGAGTTTTTTCAGAAGGAGTCCAGGAGACGAGGAATGACCCTCTTCCTTATTCCTTTCCAGCAAAGGGAGGAGGAAATCAGTGGAAACAGAAGGTCGAATTATGCGATTTTGCTACACCCGGTGGGCGTCTAGCACTGATAAACAACTTTGATGGAAGTTGGCTGTAGGGAATTTGCAGCAGTAATATATTCCTTGGTCTATAGGGGAATTTATTCACTGTGAGCACTAGGGCAGAGATGACTGAACAAAGCCAGTGGAAAAGCAAAAAAAGGAAAGTAACACAATCTGAGGGTGAGAGAGTACTGGTAATTGGGATAAATCCCTCTTCAGTAGTTATTCATTTAAGTCACTCAGTTACAGCTGCTTTCTCACATGTGAGAAAGTCAGAGACCCTTCCAGACACATTTATGTCCATACCCACTTTGGGAAATCCAGGTAACTTAAATCCAGGTAACTTAATCACCAGGGACCACAGACCACCATTTGAGAACGAAGCGGGGTCAGCTGGGTGCCAAGGCTTAGAGTTGGACTTCAAACAGGTTTCCAAACAAGTCAGGCCGTCATCGGCCCTATCTTCCATTGGACTTTCCCCAGTGCCCACCTCACCTCATTTGCTTTAATGCTATGCTATGCACTTTTCCTTGAATTGCTGGATGACAAAATGAAATTCTTTAAAACCAACCACCTGGAATTGAAAGCAGTGCAGCAAAGACCTTTTTTCCCCTCTTTCTCTCACTTTTTTTTTTCCTAATGGTATTTATTAAGTGTTTCTTATGTTTCGAAGCACTGCCCTAAGTGCTGGGGAAGATACAAAATAATCAGGTTAGACAAAGCTCCTGACCCAGAGGGGACTCGCAATCAAAGAGGTAGGGAGAGTAGTTAGTAGCTTAACCCCCTGATACAGATGAGGAGACTGAGGCCCAGAGAGGTTAAGTGACTTGTCCAAAACCACACAGGCCAGTGGCAGAGCTGGGATTAGAACCCAGATCTCCTGAGTCCAAGTCTCTTTTACTTTCCACTAGAGAAAACTTTCTCCCCTCTCAGTTCTTGGGAGGTGATTGGCTGGCTTCCTTTCCCCTTCGGATTTTCCTCCCCCACTTCTTGGTGGAGGTGCGTTGGGAAGCATGGTGCTGAAGTTGATGCTCTCAAGAAAAAATCTAGTTGCCAGCAACATCTCTAGGATAGTGACATACTACTCCTTCTGCCTCTCTTGAAACAGAACCTTAAACACTCTTTTTTGGCCCTCCCTAAGCGTGGCTCACTGGAAAGAGCCGGGGCTTTGGAGTCAGAGGTCATGGGTTCGAACCCCGGCTCTGCCACTTGTCAGCTGTGTGACTTTGGGCAAGTCACTTAACTTCTCGGTGCCTCAGTTCCCTCATCTGTAAAATGGGGATGAAGACTGTGAGCCCCACGTGGGACAACCTGATTCCCCTG
Organism: Ornithorhynchus anatinus; assembly: GCF_004115215.2. Classification (NCBI taxonomy): domain Eukaryota; kingdom Metazoa; phylum Chordata; class Mammalia; order Monotremata; family Ornithorhynchidae; genus Ornithorhynchus; species Ornithorhynchus anatinus. Next base: position 65,717,837 of record NC_041753.1, read on the forward strand.
TGTCTACCCCAGCGCTTAGAACAGTGCTCGGCACATAGTAAGCGCTTAATAAATACCAACATTATTATTATTATTATTACCTCTGGCTGGTTAAAGCACTGTGTGGTGGAGGCACCCAGAGTGTAATGTGGTTTGCAAAAATCCCTAATCTTGTAGAAATGGAAAACCCTTATCCACACATTTCAGAACCTCAAGAAAGGTTTGGCAGGGTGTTCTGAATGATGGTTTGCTGGGTGGGGATGTGGGGGTTCTCATTTTATCTGATCTGGTTTGCACTTTCCTATTGAGAACCTCTGCTTTGCTTGGCTGAGCCCAGATGGAGACTTACTTAGATGTTTCCTAGGACAAATGGAGGGATTTTGCTTTTCATCCCAACACACTCATTTCCGTAAAATATGGCTTTCTCTCTGCATATTAGCTGCTTTTTTTTTTTCAGGTGTTAGGTAGCCTCCCATGACATGTTCAGTTCTATTTATAGAAAACCAACCCCAAAATTAGAATAAATACAAGTTATTTAATGGATATACTATGTTTGTGGGCTTAATGAAGTTGCATAATTTAGGTATTTGATAGCTTTCCTATATATCCGACACTCCCACCCTACTGTACATTTGTTCAACCAAGCTAAAAAAAAACAAATTCCCTTAATATGATATTAAGGGAAACTACTGGAGAATTGTCCTGTTTACGAGGTGACCAGTAGCAAAGGTCGTTTGAGCTCAGGGAATGAAGCATGATGTTTGGACTTTAGACCCTGCATGTGAAGCCCATCGTGGCTCTCCTGACACCCCTTTCTGGTCACTTGATGTCCCCTCCCCCCGGCAACCAATCCCACTTCATGTGGTTCCCTTCAATCCCTCCACCTCCTCTCTAGCTCAGCCAGCCTCAGCTGGGTCCCAGAAGATTTATCTGCTTACTTACTGGGAACAACCAGGAAGATGGGGGAAAAAAACACTTGCTATCAAATGCCTCATTGTAAGAAGCTTCTGAGGACTGGAAAGAACTTTCACCTTGGGATCCAGCTCTGGAACTCTTGGGGATTTGGGATTTCCCCAACCTGTCCTACAGTTCAATTTGAGATGATCTCCCTCTGGCCCCCACCCCCCCACCACTACCACCACTAAACCAATCCCTCCCACCTCCTCTCTAGCCCTGCCAGCCTCAGTGGGGTCCCTGAAGTGAGGGGCTTTGAAACACTTAGGCAATGGGATTTTCCCAACCTGTTTCTAGCACTCAACTTGAAGTCCTTCTGGGTGGCAACAGGAAGATGGAGAAGAGGCAGGGACAGAATAAGGGGTGAGCCAGGGTCTCCATCCTTTTCCTGTTCCTCTATTCCCTCTCAATTCCCCCTCGCCTGCCCCTACTTACTTTCTCCCTGCCAACCCATGAAACTCTTTGTAGAGCTATAAAAACCACACATTCCTTGGGTAATTTATGTGGAGCTTTTAGCAGATGGTGTAAGTGGCTAATTTTTAGGAAGGTCAGTAATGGTCACGGAACTTCAAGTCAGCTACTGCCAGAGAGGAAAATGAAGGAGTCTCTGTTTGTGGTCCACGCCCTCAGCAACCGTTCTGACAGAGGGTTACTGTACTCTTGCACCCAAGCACATTTAATCCATTTATAAGATCCCTTTGTGTGAGCCTCCTTACCAGAGCAAGTAGAATGCTGGGATCCTGCAAACAGCTTTTAAGATGGTCTGACAGTTCGACAGAAGAGCAGTGTGGTTCCGACAGCAAACTGCTTTTTCACACAGTCGCGGCTTGAATTCTCCAGCATTCACAGGGGAGAGCCCCTGGCAGAAACCCTCCCCTGGGGGAGACTGGTACATCGTCTGTTTACCTACTCACATCACCAAAAATAAAAATCTGTTTCAGGAAACAAGGCCGGGGGTCAGAAGGCCAGGATGGGCACTTAAAAACCAGGATACAACCAATTGAGAGTTTTAAATTTTAGCCGCCATTGCTGGGAACATCCAGGAAGATGGGAGGGAAAAAAACCACATGCTATCAAATGCCTCATTGTAAGAGGCTTCTGGGGACTGGAGAGGACTTTCACCTTGGGATCAAGTAGCCGCACTGGGAGATCTTTGGATATTTTTGAGGGGAAGAAGAGGGTGTGTCAATCACTTGCCAGTAAAGCGTTTGGCTACCAGACAGGATTCCTCATTCACCTTCAAAGGGGGCTGCTCATGTGTGGTATGTTTGGCTTTTTTTTGACTGGAACCTGACCTTTTTCTGAGACTGACCTCACAGCAGAGCATCTACTCCCTGTGCCTAGCTCTAGTTTCTCTCTCTCCCCACCAGCCTCTTGCTCACATCTTCCCTTCTGCCATCACATCCAGCAGACCACTGCTCTCCCCATCTTCAAAGCTGCATGGGAGCAGCATGGCTTAGTGGAAAGAGCACGGGCTGGGGAGCCACAGGTCTTGGGTTCTAATCCCGGCTCTGCCACTTAGCTGTGTGACTTTGGGCAAGTCACTTAACATCTCTGCGCCTCAGTTACCTCACCTGTAAAATGGGGATTAAGACTGTGAGCCCCACGTGGGACAACCCGATTACCTTGTATCTACCCCAGTGCTTAGAACAGTGCTTGGCACATAGTAAGTGCTTAACAATTCAGTGCTTAGTACAGTGCCTGGCACATAGTAAGCTCTTAACAAAAACCATAGTTATTATTATTATAGCTCTTCTGAAATCACATCTCCTCTGGAAGGCCTTCTCTGATTCATCTTTTGTCCTTCATCTCCCCATCCTATTTCCACTTCACCTTTCCACATCACCTATGTACTTAAGGCCTAATCCCTAAGCACTGGGGTGCTCGACTTCCCCCTGCCCACCATAAAGGCACATGTCCATATCTTTAAACTCTTCTGCTTCTCCCTTCCTGTATTTTATTTTAGTGTCCATCTCCCCAGCTAAACTGTAAGCTCCTTGAGGATAGGAGACACACGCCTACCAATTCTACTGTACTCTCCCAAGTGCTCAGTACAGTGTTCTGGTTCCAGTGGACTGTAAGCTCTTTGAGGGCAAGGACCATGTCTACTAACTCTATCGTCCTCTCCTAAGCAATTAGCACAGCGCTCTGCAAAGAGTAAGCGTAACGTAAATACAATTGATTGGCTGTCTCTGAGGGCTTGCCATTAAGATATCATCCTCAAAAAAGCAAATCTTTAGAAATAGCATTCTGGCTGGGGAGACTGCTGAAGCCAAACCGTGGATTTGTTTCTGTGGAAATTAAGGACTGGGGATAGGATTGGCAACAAAACTGAAGTCATATTATAGTTTTGTCCAGGAAAACATGTAAGCAATATGCCAAAAAAATGAAATGACATGAAAAATATTACACAATATTTACCTTCACATTACCACAAATAATCACTTGTATCTACATCATGCTTTGCAGATGAAACACTGAAAGCACTTCACAGGCATTATCTTCTGACAAGTAGGAGTATGCCAATTTTCAGTGAAATTAAGGTACCTATCCAACATCAAATAGCAAGCAAGTTAATGACAGAGAAGAGAATAAAACTTAGATCCTCTGATTTCCAGTCTAGTCTGTTTACACCCTGGAATCACTCACAGACTAAAATACAGTACTTAGAAGGTTGGTGGTCCAGCATCAGTGAACAGGACTATTTTAAAATGTGAGTTCAATAAGAAACTTAAGATTTGATCATATTTTCCTATTATTTCTTCCACCGAGTGAGAATTTCTCCATTAAGGCACATTAGCCAGCTCAAACATCTATCCTGCATGCATTGGCCAAGCAATACTTTGCTTAATTAGACCACTTTTAGTCACCCTTGCCGATACCAAGATCTAGCTTCAAGCCAGTATCTGAGAAAGTGTCTTAGACTGTGAGCTCCGTTTGACTCAGAAATTGTACCCAAACTAACTACTCCAGTGTGTAGCAGAGGGCATAGCATTCAACTAAGTGCTTATGAACTGCCATAGAGTAAGATCCAAGAAAAATAAATGGAGAGAAGTAATAAAGGGAGCTCTCGAAAGAATCAGTCAACCAATCGATTGTACTTATTGAGTGCTTACTGTGTGCAGAATACTAAGCGCTTGGGAGAATGCAATAAAAAGTAGACATTCTGTTAGATTGTAAACTCCCCATGGGCTGGGATCATGTCTTCTACCTCTACTGTACTCTCCCAACCACTCAGTACAGTGCTTGCTTTGTGGTAGGCACCCCATCAATACTATTGATTGATTTTTACCAAGTCCACATTTTTAATTCTTATGCCCTAGGAATAGTCAACAAAAAGGGTCTAATGTATTTTAGTATCTGTCTCCTCCACTAGATTATAAGCTCCTTGAGGGCAAGGATCATGTCTACTACCTCTATTGTACTCTCCCCATGTGCTCTGCACAGAGCAAGCATTGGATAGATTCTAATGATTGGTCTTCACTCGTACAGAACCGGTCCCATTCGAGTGAAAAGATTCCTTTTGGAGTCAGGGATGGCTATTTGAAACAATATGGCTTAATAGAAGAGATGATCTCTCATCCACCCTACTGTACTAGTTAAGAATCTTGCTCTGGAAAAGTTCCAGTCCCCATAAAATTGTTCTATCAAGTCAGGCTGTGCCTTCCAACAAGCCCAAGATCTTACTGATCTGGAAACTGTGGGTGCTGTGATGGCCAAGGTGTGAGGGGAACCTTTAACAAAAACAGAAGCTCCCTGTATCTCCTCTGTCCTCATCTCAGCATAAAGCAGATTAATTAATTGCAACCAAGGGAAGGGTAATTACGTTGTAGGTATAAGAAAAGGCCAACTCAAATAATATGGCTGCCCTCTTGTAAAACAAGATCTGACCTGATTATGTAAAGGCAATCCTGGGAATCGGACCAGGAAAAGAAATCATCCCATAGGTCACTAAGTTTTATTATGAAAATAACAACAGTCTGAAATCTTTCTTTTTTTTGAAAGCAACCTCCTCGTATTTTCAAGTAGAGCTAATTATTGTTTTCAAGATACATTCTAGAAGGGTATAAGATGAAACACACTGAGCATTCAGTACCAGCAAGAAAAGTTTCTTAATTCAATGATCGGAAAAGAATGGGATCAGGACAGGGCTAGGTCAGTAATAGCATGAAATCCTGAGGAAAAACACTGTGGCAGAACTAACCCTGGCTGCTTTCAGCCGAATTGGGGAATTTTGTGACCTAACAAGGTCACTGTAGTTAATGTACATTATATACCTCATTGAACCTCAGGACTTATGCCCGACATTCGGATTGGCTATTTCCTGTTCTTTGGCTGCTCGAGAAACACAATGCTTCCCTGGCTCTGTGCAGCTCAACTTTTAGCTTTTTGGTAGAAAACACAATAATTATTTTACATTTTCTTCATTTGTTTACTTCCCATGGTTTATAAATTATAAGAGCGATAATAACCTCCAGGTTGGTTATTAACCGCCAGGAAATGCCTTCCTCCCTGGCCTTGACTGCTTAAATAATTCCCATTATGAGTTTCATCTCTGTAGAAACAGGAATGTATTATCTCAGATGCACTGGTATCCAGTAAAATGAAAATTTGCTTCAACCATGCTAATTTTCTGTAATAGCTCACTTCCGGTCTGCTTCCCCTTGACTTGCAGCAGGAATGCTGAAGCAGACAAGCGGCAGAGCCGCTATTAGAATGCAGGTCCTCTGACTTCTAGGCCTGTGTTCTTTCCACTAGGCCACCCTGCTTCTCCAAGTTCCTCAAGGAACTTATACTGAGGGACAGAACATACATAAGCACACCCACACTGTACAAGTGACAGAAACATAGTAGCATAAACTATATTTGCAACAGATACATACATGGGATAAATATTTGAGCAATGGGAAGTCTGTTGTGTGACCTTGGGCAAGTCACTTAATTTTTTTGTGCTTCAATTACCTCATCTGTAAAATGGGGATTAAATCCTCTGCCCTCTGACTTAGTCTGTGAGCCCTATGTGGGACATGGACTGTGTCCAACTCGATTATCTTGAATCTACCCCAGAGCTCAGTACAGCAGTGCTTGGGAAGCAGCGTGGCCTAGTGGAAAGAGCACGGCCCTGGGAGTCAGAGGATCTGGGTTCAAATGCCGGCTCGCCCACTTGTCTGCTGTGTGAACCTGGGCAAATCAGTCTGCCTAGCTTGAGTGGAGATCGGGTAAAGGGGTTATGTGGGAAAGGATGAGGAGTTAGATTAGGCAACGGGTGGAGGGTATAAAGACATTGGCAATGAGGCATGGATTCAGAGGGAATGTCTTGGGGAATTTTAACTTTTACATTTCCTGACTTGGATTAACACCTTGAACATTGTCATTTCAACAGGAGTTTACATTTTAATCCTTTCTCTTCTCCTGAAATGAAACAGACATTTTGAAATAGCGGAAATGTTCTCAGAAAGAACTGCCTCTCGTCAAGTGATTAGGACAATGTACCGCATGCAGTAGATGCCCAGTGAACACCATTGGTGATCATTCAATCCATCGTATCTATGGAGCCCTTAAATTATAAATTATTTGTGTATGCATATTAATGTCTCTCTCCCCTTCTTGACTTGTAAGCTTATTATGAGCAGGAAACATGTCTACTAACTCTGTTGCATTGTACTCTCTCAAGATCTTAGTACAGCGCTCTGCACATAGTGAGCACTCAACAAATACCACTGATTGATTGATTGATTCTGCAAAATGGGGCAGCCGAGCACGACCGGCTTTTGGAGTGACTTCGTGCATCTCAGTGTTTCAAAGTTCTGTTCGATACCTGTTCTCTCTCCTTCTTAGTGAGCCCCATGTGGGACCTGATATTCTTGAATTGACACCAGAACTTAGGACGGTGCTAGACACATAGTAAGCGCTTAACAAAAACCACAATTATTAAGGGGAGTTGTACCACAGGCATCGACTTGGTTTGGTGTGGCCCTGAAGAAAGGGTATTTCTAAAGTGACTGTTCTCAGTCTATTGCTCAATTCATTCATTCAATAGTATTTATTGAGTGCTTACTATGTGCAGAGCACTGTACTAAGTGCTTGGAATGTACAATTTGGGAACAGATAGAGACAATCCCTGCCCAATAACATCGGTGGTATTTATTGAAGACGTAGAGGGGAAATGCAGCAGAGGCCAGACACATATTCCCTGCCTTTGGGGAGCTTACAATCGACTGGGGGAACCAGACAAAAATTCTTTACACACTGTGGGAGCGGGAGGAAGTTGTCACTGCAAAATAGTGCACCCATGTTCTACATGAAATTATTCTTGAGGAAATAGGGCTCCCAGATTTGAAGATGGCCTTGGCTTATTTTCTTTTAGGACATCTGGCAAGCTAGATGAGGATTTTCCAAGTTTACATGGTTCTCACAGGCGGTGGCAGAGGCTGGCTGTGGGTGGGGTGAATCAGTTGAAAAATAACATTCACATAAACAGCGAAAGCCAGAAGTCTTCATCAGCCTCAGAATGACTTCCTCTTAGCCCGCAGTATGGAGTGAAGGTTTAGGCTGATTGCCACACTGTTCTTGTTTTGTGTCTATGTTACAAGCTGTTCCATGAATCAGGCTCTGGAAACGCATCCCTCTAGATAACCCTGGAAAGCGTTACCCCAAATGAGTCTCCATTGGATTGAAATCAGTACTCACCTTCAGAATTCTGAGGAAAGTTCCTGCTGCTTTGCTTTGGGTGTTCCCATATGAGAAGTCATATGGCCTAGTGGCAAGAGCTCAGGCCTGGGAGCCAGAGGACCTGGGTTCTAATCTCAGCTCTGCCAATTGCTTGCCATGTGATCTTGGGCAAGTTACTAAACTTCCCTGTGCTTCGGTTCTCCTGTTCGCCCTCCTACTTACACTGTGAGCCTCATGTGGGACAGGGACTGTGTCCAACCTAATTAACTTGCACCTACCCTAGGGCTTACAACAGTGCTTGACATCTAGTAAGCAATTAAATAAAATTTTAAAAAAATGATTTCACTCATCACCTTTCACCAGGCTGGAGTTGGGGCGAGGGGGTCCATTCTGTCTTACTGATCAGTTCGGAACAAGAATGCTGAGATGATATTTATGACTTGCCCAAGAGAAATCAGTTCCTTTCAAGGTATATTTTGCTTCTGAATACTTTTTATTTTTGTTTCAGTTATTCCTCCTCTAGAACAATATTGATCTTGGTGGTATTGATGCCTACTTGTTTTGTTTATCTGTCTCCCCCTTTTAGACTGTGAGCCCGTTGTTGGGCAAGGACTGTCTCTATCTGTTGCCCAATTGTACATTCCAAGTGCTTAGTACAGTGCTCTGCACACAGCAAGCACTCAATAAATACAGTTGAATGAATGAATGAATTTCAAAAAATCCCGGTTAGAATTTACAGGCCCTGATTACATTTCATCTCAACTGTACTTTTCCTCTAGACTGTAAGCTCCTTAGTGGCAGAGAACATATCTACCAAATCTGTTGTATTGGATTATTATTAATTATTATTATGGTATTTGTTAAGCACTTACTATATGCCAAACACTGGGTCCCAGAGAACTGAAATGACTTGCCCAAGGTCTCACAGCTGTCCAGGGGCATAACAAGGACTCCCAACCTCATGGTCTTTTCACTACATTATGCTGTCTACTCAGCATTATTCATTATTATTTATTGTGATTGTTATTATTATTTGGATAAAGCTTTCCCAGTAAAGCAGGGTGGGACCTAGCAGGGTGTGAGAGATTGACAGACTATCAGGAGACTTCTTGTTTGGTGAATTTTTCATACATGAAGATCTGAAACATTCTTTGATGAAATGTTTTGCAGGGAAGAATCGGATTCCATTTTCAGAACTAATGCTCATGTGTACTGTAAATTCCTTCTCAAAATAACTTTTGGCTATTTTGTCGACCTGATCTTTCTGATGATAATGATGTTGATAATGGTGATGGTGGAGTTTCTTGTCAAAAAGAAGTGAGCCTTGGCCTGAGACTTCAGGATTGAGAACCTGCATGAAGGAATGGATGGTAATAATAATGGTATTTAATAATCATGGTATTTGTTAAGGGCTTATTATATGTCAAGCACCTTTCTAGGCATTGGGGCAGATACAAGATAATCAGGTGAGACACAGTTCCTATACCGCGTGGGGCTCACAGTCTTGTAGAAGGGAGAACAGGTATTGAAGTCCCTTCTTTCAGATGAGGGAACTGAAGCACAGAGAGAAATGAAGTGACTCACCCAAGGTCACACAGCAGACAAATGGAAGAACTGGGATTAGAACCCAGGTCCTCCCACTCCCAAGCCCATGCTTTTTCCACAAGGCCACGCTGCTTCAGCATCTAGGTTGTAAGTTCGTAGTGGGCAGGGAATATGTTTATTGTTGTATGTACTCTCCCAAGCGCTTAGTTCAGAGCTCTGCATGCACTAAGTGCTCAATAAATACGATTGACTGACTGACTTCAATTCTAACAGCTTGCACAGAGCCACTCACACACACTTGACCCTGTCCTCATCAAGTTCCCGCTGTGACATAGAGTCCAATGAGCAAGTACGTGGGCAGAAATGTCTTCATGGTAGTTCAATACAAATATAAGATGACCTTTTTTCACCCAGCAGGTAATAAATGTATTGAATTTATTACCACAGGAAGTTGTGGAGGAGGAAAATATCAATAGGTTCAAGAAAGGTTTAGATAAATTTGAGGACATTAAGTCCATAATGAGTTATCAGAGGGAAATGTTGATGATGTTAGAAGGCCCAAGAAGAAGTTAGATTTTTGCCCAACAGATCCATGATAGGAAACGGTAGGGATATTAGATGACACCTGCCCAATTTTGCATGCAATGGCATATCAAGGATGTTCCATCCAAATGTTCTAGGTAAAAGACTTTGGAAGCAGAATAAGAGGTTGGATGGACCAATGGTCTGATCCACTAAGGCATTTTTTTGCATGCTCTTACATCAAGGACCTATGGGGATTTTAGTGTTCTTAAATTTGGATGTGGTGGTATTGGATGCCTAGAGCTATGCATATATTTTAAATGACTTAGTAGGAATATTGAGATGAAACAATAATAATAATAATGATAATAACATTAATAATAATAGTGGTATTTGTTAAGCACTTACTACATTTCAGGAACTGTACTGTGCTGGGGTGGTTACAAACCAATTGGGTTGAACACAGTCCCTGTCCCACATGGGGCTCACAGTCTTAATTCCCATTTTACAGATGAGGTAACTGAGACACAGAGAAATTAAGTGTCTTATCCAAGGTCACACAGCAGGCAAGTGGTGGAGCCAGCACTAGAACCCAGGTCCTTCTGACCCCCAGGCCCATGCTCTATCCACTAGACCATGCTGTTTCCCTTATCTATATAAATATATATAATATATAACATAGCTATATAAATATGTAACATATATATGTATATATAAATATAGACATGCTATAGGTGGCTTTTGGATTGACATAATGTGGGGAAATAATTGGGGAAGGTCTGCCTGGAGGAGGTGTTAGGACTTTGATGATGGGGAGAGAGTGGTTTGTGGATTTCAATGTAGAGGGAGTTCAAGGCGGGGGCAAAACGGGGTCAGAGATGAGAGGCAGGAGAATCGAGAGCCCGATTCAGTTGGGAGGATTGAAGTGTTTGAACAGGAGAATAGCAGCTGAAGAAAGGTGATATGTAAGATGAGGAAAACTGGTGGATTTTTGAGGCATGGAGAAATGTGTGCCAAATGAGGTATTAGAAAGATGATTCTAACAGCAACATGTAGTCTAGACTGAAGCGAGTATAGGCTGAGAGCAAGAAGAACAGTGAAAATCGTCCTTTCCCAAGTGCTCAGCACAATGCTCTGAACACAGTAAAGCACTCAATAAATATCACCCATCGATCGATTGATAAAATGCTTAGTAAATACACTTGATTGATTGATACAGTGGTGTAATTATTGAAATGCTGAGAACTTGAACCTCGGTGGTGGGCTTTTGGGTGGAAAAGTGGGGACAGATCAGAGAAATGTTTTGAAGGTGGAATCAGCTGGATTTAGCAGTTGATTGAATGTGAGAGCTGAACAACAGGGAGAAGTCATGGTTGTCACCAAGGCAGTGACAGCGGCCATTTTGGGAAGCCCTCACTCCCTCTTCACCCCTTGAGGTGATTCATCTCCCCCGCCCCGGGCGACGATGTCCTTGTTCTCATCGTGTTACCTTACCTTAGCCGCCGCCTTCGCCTGCAACCCACCCCGGACAACCTCAGGGCCCCCGCCACCGCCTCAGAGACATTTGGTCATGAGCTCCGGGACTCTCTCAGCCGCTAGCCGCTTGACTTTGAGTTTGATCGGGTCGGGTCGACCCCCGACCCTGGTCATCGCCTGCTTATTAACACTATTGTATTGTATCATACTGTACCATGTTGCTATATTGTTGAAGCAGCATGGCGCAGTGGAAAGAGCACGGGCTTTGGAGTCAGGGCTCATGAGTTCGAATCCCAGCTCTGCCACTTGTCAGCTGTGTGACTGTGGGCAAGTCACTTAACTTCTCTGTGCCTCAGTTCCCTCATCTGTAAAATGAGGATTAAGACTGTGAGCCCCACGTGGGACAACCTGATTCCCTGTCTACTCCAGCGCTTAGAACAGTGCTCTGCACATAGTAAGCGCTTAACAAATACCAACATTATTATTATTATTATTATATTACCGATTTCACTTGTTATTGTTTATTGTCGTCAGTGCTGCCACCCACCTCTACAACCACATTTCTCATTTTCCTCCTAACCCCCACCTTCACCTTACCAAACTTTTCCATCTCGGTTGAAAACACCATTCTCCTCCCTGTCCCATAAACCCACTGCCTTGGTGATAACCATGACTTCTCCCTGTTGTTCAGCTCTCACATTCAATCAACTGCTAAATCCAGCTGATTCCACCTTCAAAACATTTCTCTGATCTGTTGCCACTTTTCCACCCAAAAGGCCACCCACCTCTCTGGCCTCACCAGCCGCCTGACTTTGAGTTTGATCAGGTCGCCCCTTAATCAAGCCTACCCCCGACCCTGGTCATCGCCCGCTTATTAACACTACTGTATTGTATCATACTGTATCATGTTCCTATATTAACACTACTGTATTGTATCATACTGTATCATGTTGCTATATTACCGATTTCGTTTGTTACTGTTTATTGTTGTCAGTGCTGCCACCCACCTCTCTGGCCTCGCCATGTCCCTCCTCCCCCCCTCCTCCCTCCCGCCCCTTCCTATCCTCCCCTTCCCCTTCCCCCCTCTTGCTCAGCTCTTTCCCGCTCTCTCCTCTGTCTCCTCCCCCCTCCCCTCCCCGCCCTAGAACCCCACTTTACCAGCGCTACCCCTCTTCCCCCTTCCCCTACTCTCCCCCCACCAAACCCCTTCCTCACCCCCTCCCCCCTTCTCTCTTCCCCACCCACGCCCCATCCCAGTCCTCCTGTCCCACCGCTACCCCTCATCCCCCTCTCCCCGTCCAGGGCCCCGCCACCTCCTTCCCATCCAAACTCTCCCCTCCCCCCGCCCTTTCCCCCTTCTCCCCCTTGCACCCACAGCTACTTTCAAGTGTGGCCTCTGGAACCCCCGCTCTATTACAGGTAAGCTACCTTTCGTCCATGACCTTTTCCTCTCCCGTTCTCTCCTCCTCCTCGCCCTTTCAGAAATGTGGCTCACTCCCGAAGACATGGTCTCCGCCGCCGCTCTCTCCAGCGGAGGCCTCTCCTTCTCCCACTCCCCCAGACTCACCCGTAAGGGAGGAGGCGTCGGCTTCCTCGTCTCACCCCGTTGCCGCTTCCGCACTATCCCTCCTCCCCCCTCCCTTTCCTTCCCCTCCTTCGAAACCCATATCATTCACCTCTACCACCCCTTCCAGATACTTGTCGCTGTCATCTACCGCCCTCCTGGTCCCACCTCCGACTTCTTCAACCACCTAGACCCCTTTCTCACCTTCTTTCTTCTCTGCCCACTCTGATCCTCGGAGACTTCAACATCCATATGGATGTACCCTATGACTCCTCTGCCGCCCGCCTGCTATCCCTCCTCGACTCTGCCGACCTCCTGCTCCACCATACGGCGCCCACTCACCGACTCGGTCACACCCTTGATCTCGTCATCTCCTACCGCTGCACTATCTCCTCCCTCACCGACTCTGAAATCCCTCTCTCTGACCATAACCTTCTCACCTGCCTCATCTCTCACACTCCCTCCCTGTGCAAATCTTTGCTACTGCCCCACAGAGACCTCCGCTCTCTCGATCCCATCCATCTTTCCAAAAGCATCTCTCACCTTGCCGTCCTATCCTCACTTCCCACTCTCTATGATCAGGTCTCCGCTCTCAACTCCACCCTCTCTACTCATCTCGACTCTCTCGCCCCCTTTCTCTCCGCCGCTCTCGCTCCACTAATCCACAGCCCTGGATCACCTCCTCTGTCCGCCTCCTACGCTCCTATGCTCGAGCTGCTGAGCGCTGCTGGCGAAAGTCCAAGCACCAAGCCGACCTCACACACTTCAAATTTATCCTTTCCTGCCTTAACTCTGCCCTCTCCTCTGCCAGGCAAAACTTCTTCTCCTCCCTCATCGACACCCACGCCCATCACCCCCGCCATTGTTCCGGACCTTTAACTCTCTCCTTAGGCCTCCTGTTCCTCCCCCTCCCCCATCTCTCACCCCCAATGATCTGGCCACCTACTTTATCACAAAAATCAACACAATCAGGTCTGAGCTCCCCAAAGTCACCCCTCACCCTCTCCCCTCCCCCCCACCTACCTTCTCCCCTACTTTTCCATCCTTCCCTGCAGTATTCTCAGAGGAGATCTCCTCCCTCCTCGCAAGTGCCACCCCCTCCACCTGCGCCTCGGACCCCATTCCTGCTCACCTTATAAAAAACATCGCCCCTGCCCTCCTCCCTTCCTTAACCTCTATTTTTAACCACTCAATCTCCAATGGCTCCTTCCCCTCTGCCTTCAAACATGCCCACGTCTCCCCCATCCTAAAAAAACCCGCTCTCGACCCCACTTCCCCTTCCAGTTATCTCCCTATCTCCCTACTACCCTTCCTTTCCAAAATCCTAGAGCAAGTCGTCTACAATCGCTGCTTAGAATTCCTTAACTCCCATTCTCTCCTGGACCCCCTCCAATCTGGCTTCCGTCCCCTCCACTCTACTGAGACTGCTCTCTCTAAGGTCACCCATGACCTCCTTCCTGCCAAATCCAATGGCTCCTACTCCATTCTAATCCTCCTTGACCTCTCTGCTGCCTTTGACACTGTCGACCATCCCCTCCTCCTCCACACCTTATCTCACCTTGGCTTCACGGACTCCATCCTCTCCTGGTTCTCCTCTTATCTCTCTGGCCGGTCATTCTCGGCCTCCTTCGCTGGCGCCTCCTCCCCCTCCCATCCTTTAACTGTTGGAGTTCCTCAAGGGTCAGTTCTTGGCCCTCTTCTGTTCTCCATTTACACTCACTCCCTTGGTGAATTCATTCGCTCTCATGGCTTTGACTACCATCTCTACGCAGATGACACGCAGATCTACATCTCTGCCCCTGTCCTCTCCCCCTCCCTTCAGGCTTGCATCTCCTCCTGCCTCCAGGATGTCTCCACCTGGATGTCAGCCCGCCACCTAAAACTCAACATGAGCAAGACTGAGCTCCTCATCTTCCCTCTCAAGCCTGGTCCTCTCCCAGACTTCCCTATCACCATGGATGGCATGACCATCCTTCCCGTCTCTCAGGCCCACAGTCTCGGTGTCATCCTTGACTCGTCTCTCTCGTTCACCCTACACATCCTATCCGTAACCAAGACCTGCCGGTTTCACCTTTACAATATCACCAAGATCCGCCCTTTCCTCTCCACCCAAACAGCTACTTTACTGCTACAGGCTCTCGTTATATCCCGGCTAGACTACTGTGTCAGCCTTCTCTCTGATCTCCCTTCCTCCTCTCTCGCCCCGCTCCAGTCTATTCTTCACTCCGCTGCCCGGCTCATCTTCCTGCAGAAACGATCTGGGCATGTCACTCCTTTTCTTAAACACCTCCAGTGGTTGTCTATCCACCTCCGCTCCAAACAAAAACTCCTCACTCTAGGCTCTCCATCACCTTGCCCTTTCCTACCTCTCCTCCCTTCTCTCTTTCTACTGCCCACCCCGCAAGCTCCGCTCCTCTGCCGCCCACCTCCTCACCGTCCCTCGGTCTCGCCTATCCCGCCGTCGACCCCTGGGCCACGTCCTCCCGCGGACCTGGAATGCCCTCCCTCCTCACCTCCGCCAAACTAATTCTCTTTCCCTCTTCCAAACCCTACTTAAAACTCACCTCCTCCAAGAGGCCTTCCCAGACTGAGCTCCCCTTCTCCCTCTACTCCCTCTACCACCCCCCCTTCACCTCTCCGCAGCTTAACCCTCTTTTCCCCCTATTTCCCTCTGCTCCTCCTCCCTTCCCATCCCCTCAGCACTGTACTCGTCTGCTCAACTGTATATATTTTCATTACCCTATTTATTTTGTTAATGAAATGTACATCTCCTCGATTCTATTTAGTTGCCATTGTTTTTACGAGATGTTCTTCCCCTCGACTCTATTTATTGTCATTGTTCTTGTCTGTCTGTCTCCCCCGATTAGACTGTAAGCCCGTCAAACGGCAGGGACTGTCTCTATCTGTTGCCGATTTGTTCATTCCAAGTGCTTAGTACAGTGCTCTGCACATAGTAAGCGCTCAATAAATACTATTGAATGAATGAATGAATGAAATTGATCACAGGCTTCATTTATTCATTCATTAATCGTATTTACTGAGTGCTTACTGTGTGCAGAGCACTGTACTAAGTGCTTGGGAAAGTACAATACAACAATAAATGGTGACATTCCCTGCCCACAAAGAGCATACAGTCTCGGGGGCAGGGAAGATGGACATCAATACAAATAAATAAAATTACAGATATGTGCATAAGTGCTGTGGGGCTGGAAGGGGGACAAGCAAAGGGAGCAAGTCAGGGCAACACAAAGGGAGTGGGAGATGAAGAAAAGTGGGGCTTAGTCTGGGAAAGGTTTTTGGAGGAGATGTGACTTCAATAAGGCTTTGAAGGTGGGGAGAGTCATCGTCTGGTGGATTTGAGGAGGGAGGGTGCTCCAGGCCAGAGGCAGGACGTAGGCTAGGAGTTGGCAGCAAGACAGGTGAGATGGAGGCACAGTGAAAAGGTTAGCAGTAGAGGAGTGAAGTGTGTGGGCTGGGCTGTAGAAGGAGAGAAGCGAGGTGAGGTAGGAGGGGGTAAGGTGACGGGGTGTTTAAAAGCCAATGGTGAGGAGTTTTTGTTTGATACAGGGGTGGATGGGAAACCACTGAAGGTTTTTGAGGAGTGAGGTGAGGTCCCGAATGTCTCTGTAGAAAAATGATCTGAGCAGCAGAGTGAAGTATGGACTGGAGTGGGGAGAAACAGGAGACTGGGAGATTAGCAGGGAGGCTGATGCAGTAATCCAGGTGGAATAGGATGAGTGATGGTATTAATGTGGTAGCAGTTTGGATGGAGAGGAAACGGTGGATTTTAGCAATGTTATGAAGGTGAAACCAACAGGATTTGGTAACTGATTGAATATCTGGGTTGAATGACAGAGAGGATATCACCAAGGTTAAGGACTCACAAGACAGGAAGGATGGTGGTGCCGCCTACAGTGATGGGAAATAATAATGTTGGTATTTGTTAAGCACTTACTAGGTACAGAGCACTGTTCTAAGTGCTGGGGTAGATACAGGGTAACCAGGTTGTCCCACGTGAGGCTCACAGTCTTCATCCCCATTTTCCAGATGAGGGAACTGAGGCACAGAGAAATGAAGTGACTTGCCCACAGTCACACAGCTCACAAGGGGCAGAGTGCGGAAAGTCACGGGGAGGACAGGGGAAGATGAGGAACTCTGTTTTGGACATGTTAAGTTTGAGCTGACGGAAGGACGTCCAAGTGGAGATGTCTTGAAGATAGGAGTAGATGCGAAACTGGAGAGAGGGAGAGAGATCAGGGCTGGATCAGGGCTTCCTGGAGGAGATGTGATTTCAGAAGGGCTTTGAAGATGGGGAGAGCAAAGATGGGGTAGGATAAGCGCCTGGACCAGCACGGTAGCAGTATGGATGGAGAGGGAAGGGGCTCGTTCTAGAGATGTTGTGAAGAAAGAACCGGCAGGGTTTGGTAACTGACTAAAATTGGGTGTTGAATGAAAGAGAGGAGTCCAAGAATATGCCAAGGTTATGGGTTTGAGAGACAAGGAGGAAGGTGTTGCTGTTAGCTGGGTTGGGAATATTATTTGGTAAAGGAAAGGATTTGTGAGGGAAGATGAAGAGTTCAGTTTTGGACATATTAAGCTTGAGGTGGGGGGCAGGACATCCATGGAGAGAGCTCCTGGAGGTAAAAGGAGATGCAAGACTCCAGAGAAGGAGAGACGTCAGGGCTAGAGTTGTAGATTTGGGAGTCATCACTGTAGAGTTGGTAGCTGAAGCAATGGGAGTGAGCTTCTAAAGAACAGAGAGCTTCTAAAGGGAGCTAAAACAGGCCAAGAATTTTTGAGTGGAGTTGAAAAGACAAAATCAGATTTTTAGGGACTGTTGTCTCTCTACAGCCTGCGACTCGTCTTCCTTTAAAGTACAGCTAGGTGGAATGTGACTTCTTGTCTCCTTTGATTTGTGGGTCCAAACACCATTCTCCATTACCACTAGAAAGATTTGGATAATTTTCCTGATTAATTCCCAGCACTTCAAGCCATATAAACCCATCAGCCCCCTCATGCACTTATGTACTGCGAGTCATCCTCAGCACTCACATATATACATTCATTCAACCATATATTGAATGATTGATTTTGATTACTCTGTAAATGCTTTCATTTCTGCCTCTCTTATTGGAGTAGAAGCTCCTCGTGGGCTTATTCTTCCCAATTTCTTCCTGCATTGCAGCAATACGCTCTATTGCTCCTCCTACTTCTACTAGAGAAGCAGCATGGCATAGCGGATAGAGCATGGGTCTGGAAGTCAGAAGGACTTGGGTTCTAATCCCAGCTCTGCCGCTTGTCTGCTGTGTGACCTTGGGCAAGTCACTTCACTTCTCTGTGCCTCAGTTACTTCATCTGTAAAATGGGGATTGAGATTGTGAGCCCCATATGGGACAGGGACTGCGTCCAACTCGATTTGCTTGTAGCCACCCAAGCGCTTAGTACAGTGCCCGGCACATAGTGAGTACTTAACAAACACCATCAGCAATATTTTTATTATTACTGCTATCCATTATCTACAGATGTTGTTTGCATAATCTCAGTCTGTGAGACCCTCTTCCACAGTCCGGCCTTCTTGATCCCACCTTTTCAGCTCAAACCCGATATCGAGAGAGGGAAAGTTGAAGGGCTGCATTAAAAGTTTGATTTTGCAGCACTGGCCCATCAAATTTCAGATGATGACTTGAGCCCTTATTTTCAAATGATAATTCTGGGAAAAGTAAACGGTGGCTGCCGATCTCCTTGGTGTGCAAGCTCCTTATTAAGCAAATCCAAGGGAAGTTTGAATATTTCAGCAGAACTGCGCTATTATATTTCTGCCAGTCATCTGTCTAATAGTCACTAACTCAGTGGAATCATGATAAGTCATGCACTGCAAGTTCAAATACAGAGAACTGCTCCATCTAGAGGTTCAGTTCACACACTTTTAGCTGATAACTCAAGTTGGCGATTCCGCTGACTGATCCCACTTCCCTTCTTGTCTCTCTTCTTCCAGCTGCCTTATTGTTTGCTTAAGGCCCAGAGCTGCCGCCGCCCCCCTCTCCCCACCATGACCCACCTTAAGATATTTGGAAAATGGCACCAGCCTCCTTATCCATTTCTTTCCAAACAAACAACACCCTCCCTCCCAGTCTGGTTATCTCTCTTCCAGGGGAAATGCTCTCTTCTCCCCAACATTTAGACACCTTCCGTCTCCTCATTCTGCTCTCTGCCTGCTTGGAAATAACCTATTCAAAGCCGCAATGTAGTGTCCAAAGGGAAAATGCACTACTGCTTTGCATCAGTCAGATGCGGCACCTCCGAGCTGAAAGATTTCCTCCTGAGAGAGCGTCTGAGAGGAAGGCTTTCTGCAGATAAGAAGGGTGGAAGGGGACGTTTTGTTTACCGATGTGATTGATAGGAAATGATGTCATTACTTTTAAAGGGGTAAGGATTCTTTATTTTTTTCCAATATTGGCTCTCAAGTATGCTCACTCATGAAGTCTTGACCCAGCGGATGTGCCTATAAAATATGACCTACGTGGAAAAAAAAGGGCCATAGCCCTGAAATTCTTCCTTTAGTTTTGTTCCAGCAGCAGCATTCTCAGTGGCCATTCGACTTGCGTCAACAAGCTACCAAGTCACCTTATACCTTCGATTACCAGTTCCAGTTCTATATTTTCTCCAGGACGTGTTTCTCACCATCAGTCGAAAGTTCAATACCAAGACCGGCAGCTGTGGAAATACTTGCTGCCCTCCAGGACTCTTAGTATTTCTGGGAATAATGTCCCCGTGCCAGCTCCTCAGAGAACTGAAGTTTCAGTGTTATTTTGAGACTTACTAAAAGAAACCAAGTCAAAAACTCAGCATTACCCTCTTTGGACATCAAAAGGTCCAGGGAATGAAACTCACACCCTACTCAAGGACAAGCAGGCTGTGGAATGCTGGTTATAATGATAATAATGGTGATAATAATAATAGTAATAACCGTGGTATTTAAGTGCTTCCTATGTACTAAGAGCTGGGGTAAATACAAGATAATTAGGTTAAACTCAGTCCCTGTACCACATGGGGCTCAGAGTCTAAGGGGAGGGAGAATAGGTATGGAATCCTCACTTTACAGATGAAGAAACTGAGTCATCGAGTTGTGACTTACCTAAGGTCACACAGCAGGCAAGGGGCGCAGCTAGGATTAGAACTCAGGTTCTCTGCTTCCCAGGCCCGTGCTCTTTCCACTAGGCCAGGCTGTTTTTCAGATTCTAAACTCTTCATGGGCAGGGATTACATCTTCTAACATTATTGTTTTCTCTTATGTGTTGGACCTCTTAGACTGGGAACCCCATGTGGGATGGGGACTGTGTCCAATCTGCTTTTATTGTCTCAACCCCAGTGCCTAGCACAGTGCTTGGCACTTAGTAAGCACTTAAATAGCACAATTATTATTATTATAGTGTGCTGCAAACAGTAGACCTTCAATAAACATAATTGATTGATGGAAAGACCCCTCAGTTGGTCCAGGAGGATCTCGCTCAGAAATACTGTAAACCTCGGCCAGTGGTTTCACCTCAGCTCCTACTAAGCAAAGGTAGTCGATTTAAAACAAACAAACAAAAATCCTCTACCTAGGGCCTCCTGCTCATTTCCTTCTGTTGTCATTACAAAGTAAAGCCCAGCACCCTGACAAATTAAAAAAAAAAAGAAAGACTCTGTTAAATAATGAATCAGGCAGGCAATCCAGCAATGTTTTCATGGAATATTTATGTGGCTTTGTAAGTTGGGCTGCTTGACATGCCAGAGAAGACATCGAATTTCCTTCGCAACACACTTCCTGAGTGGCATTCAGATTCCAGAGTATTCACAGACCCAATGGGGAAAAATGAAATTAATTGGGGACATCATTTTCAGAATTATTTGACATGTCCTGAGCATCAAGCAGCTAGTATGGAAATGAAGGGTTGAATACAGTCTTTGGAAGAACAATTTTCTGCCCAAATCACAAAGGAATAAGGTCACCGGAAAGGGGAAGAAAAGGGTATTAGGCAAGACAGAATTTGAACTTTGATTTCTGAGGTGAAAAGCCTAGTGGATAGAGCACTGGCCTGGGAGTCAGAAGGACCTGGGTTCTAATCCCGGCTCTGCCACTTGTCTGCTGTGTGACCTTGGGCAAATCACTAAACTTCTCTGTACCCCATTTACCTCATCTGTAAAATGGAGATTAAGACTGTAAACCCTATGTGTGACAGGGACTGTGTCCAACCCAAGTATCTTGTATCTACCCCAGCGCTTAGAACAGTTCCTGGCACATAGTAAGTGCTCTAGAAATACCATTATTATTTTAAGGATAAGATCTGATTGTGTTCAGGGTTGTCACCCTGGGACTTCATGTACAAAGGCAAAGTTATCTGGGTACTTTGGGGACAACGAGATTTTTCAATAATATTCTGTTACTGTGTTTTTATTTTTCCCAAGTACTTGAACATCTTGTCTTCCCAAATCCTTATGTGGTAGGGAAAGGTATGATTAACCCCATTTTGTGGGTAAGGAAGATAAGGCACAGAGAAGTTAAGTGACTATCTTGAGCCGTAGCAGTAATAGAAGTCAAATTTATCAAAAGCCCACTTGGTACCATGCACTGGACTAAGCAAGCACTTGAGAAGTACAGAATAAAGAAGTGACAGTTCCTGGCCACAAGGAGCTTTCATTCTAATGGGGGAAACAAATATAAAAAAAAATTACAACTAGAATGGTCAAAATAATTGATTTAGTACACCTAGGTTGAGAGTTTCTAGTTCTCTACCAGTCTCGACTTCGGGTGGGAGAGTCAAGCAGAGGTCTACCATTCCATTCCTAGCTTGGCCAGTGGCTAGCGAGTGAAAGGCATTCTGCTACAAGTCAAAACTCACCCATGCTGGGCAGCAGCATCATGGGAGAGAGTTGAAGGCGGAGACTCAAGTTTACTGCACAGAAAGAGGTAATGGTAAACTACTTCTGGATTTTTACCAAGAAAACTCTATGGATACACTACCAGAATGATTGCAGATGGAGCGGGGGGTGTTCTGGGCAAGATGTTTCCATGGTGTTGCAATGGGTCAGAGACGACTCGACGGCATAAGATGAGACACCTAGGTTCATGGGTGCTGAGGATGGGTATAAGTAGGTTCAAAAGTGCTAGAGGTAGAGAGAGCAGTGGTCTGTCTGATGTGGAGAGGGAGGGAGTTCCACGCCAGGGGAACAACGTGAATAAGAGATTGGAGGTTTGGAGAGTCGAGAGCTGGGAGGTTGGGGGAAAGAAGCCAGAGAGTTGGGGAATAGCAGGTGTAGAGAGCAAATAGTTAAGGAGGTCACGTGACCGACCAGTAACAGAGCTGGCACTAGAACCCAAGCCCACTGACTCCTAGACTCACACTCTTTCCATTAGATCACACTGCCTCCATTTTGTGTAGGGCAGCAGTGGCCTGCAGAGGTTTGGGTTGTTGGTAGTGTTGGGACCTGAGCCCGGTAGCCTCAGGTAACTCAGGGGATATCTCCTTGTTTCCTAACATCCTCTGGTTGTGTCCATTGACAGGAAATGATTAATATAGATGCCGATTCCTTAATGTAAAACCGAAAAGCCGCATGTGCTGGCTTGATTCAAGGTGCATTAATGGCTCCTGAGAGCTCCCATCAGATAGAGGACTCAGGCTCTGGAGCAGCAAAGGGACCTTTATTCCTTGGGATGGGGCCAGGATCTTCTGGGAAAACACTTCCTCAACCTTTGGGGTTTGAGGCAGGAGACAGTCACATTTTAGAATCATCTAGGCATTCCTAATGGTTGATGATTAAGCAGCTCTGTTGTCATATTATAAAGCAGGTTCGGGCGACCTTTTCCCCCTTTCTGTGTCAGACTGGAGGGTTGGGAGAGAGATGAGGGAGCCAGGAGGGTAAGAGGTGCTACCTGTCTGCTGTGTGACCTTGGGCAAGTGACTTCACTTCTCTGTGCCTCAGTTACCTCATCTGCAAAATGGGGATTGAGATCGTGAGCCTCATGTGGGACATTGACTGTGTCTGACCTGATTTGCTTGTACTTACCCTGGCACTTAGTACAGTGCCTGGCACATAGTAAACAATAAATACCATTATTATTATTACCTCTCTAGCTTGGCACATAAAGTGCATCCCATCTGCCTCCCAACTGACCACAGAGAAGCAAAAGCTGGGGGAGAGTCTTATATGGGCTTGGGGAAGCCTGTGGTAGTCTCATGTGTCCTGAGCCCAGGGGTTGAGTTGGGCTAGCTCAAAAGGTGACCAATCTGAGTTCAGGTTGGGGCTTGGTTGCCCTGTCAGCATCTGTGCCTTTCTCCCCTTGACCATTTATGTATCTACAACCACGCTTAGGGCATATCACCACTTATTCACTTGTTATGCTTCTATTCACCTTATTTCCTTGCTATTACCAGCTGAATCTCAGTTATTCCTCCTGCACCAACTATTTGTAAATAATTTTGGTCTTTCTGTCTCCCCATTCGATTGTAAACTCATGGCACAGTACATAGAGCACATGCCCGGGAGTCAGAAAGTCATGGGTTCTGATCCCTGCTCTGCCACTTGTCTGCTGTGTGACCTTGTGCAAGTCACTTCACTTCTCTGGGTCTCAGTTACCTCATCTGTAAACTGGGGATTGAGGCTGTGAGCTCCATGTGGGACAGGGACTGTGTCCAATGTGGTTTGCTCACATCCATTCCAGAGCTCAGTACTGTGCCTGGCACATAATAAGTGCTTAACAAATATCACAGTCATTGTTATAATTAACTCCTGGAGGGCAGGGACTTTACATCCTCCTTGTTGCTCCATAAATTATCTTGTTCGATTGAAAGAGAGATGTTCCCTCAGTGCAATGACTGGGATTCTGCCAGGCTCGGGGGGTGTTTTTGTGTATGCAAATGACATATGTTTGACTATTCAGGACAAACAGGAAAAAGATTGAAAGGGACAGGAAATGACCATGGGAACAGATCGACTAAGGCAACTAGACCCAAGGCCTCCAAGGGATGTGCCATTTCCTTTCATTCAGGGCATTGTGGTCTGGTGGAGAACATGAATGGTAAGGAACTGAGTTCATTCATTCATTCATTCATTCATTCATTCATTCATTCAATAGTATTTATTGAGCGCTTACTATGTGCAGAGCACTGTACTAAGCGCTTGGAATGAACAAGTTGGCAACAGATAGAGACAGTCCTTGCCGTTTGATGGGCTTACAGTCTAATCGGGGGAAACAGGCAGACAGAACAATGGCAATAAATAGAGTCAAGGGGAAGAACATCTCATAAAAACAATGGCAACTAAATAGAATCAGGGTGATGTACATCTCATTAAACAAAATCAACAAAATAAATAGGGTGATAAAGATATATACAGTCGAGCAGACGAGTACAGTGCTGAGGGGGTGGGATGGGAGGGGGGAGGAGGAGAGGGAAAGGGGGGAGAAGAGGGTTTAGCTGTGGAGAGGTGAAGGGGGGGTAGAGGGAGCAGAGGGAAAAAGGGGGGAGCTCAGTCTGGGAAGGCCTCTTGGAGGAGGTGAGTTTTAAGTAGGGATTTGAAGAGGGGAAGAGAATTAGATTGTCTGAGGTGAGGAGGCAGGGCATTCCAGGACCGCGGGAGGATATGGGCCAGGGGTCGACGGCGGGATAGGCGAGACCGAGGGACAGTGAGGAGGTGGGCGGCAGAGGAGTGGAGCGTGCGGAGTGGGCAGTAGAAAGAGAGAAGGGAGGAGTTCCAATCCCTGCTCTCAATTCTTCCTTTTCGGTCTTGTCCCCACCCCTAAAAACCATTCTGCATCCCTGAGGTATTGCTTCTAAGAGAGGAGAACAGAACACGGCACCGATCGCTACCCGCAGGGACTCTCTGAGCGTAACACATTAGCCATGGCGACGTGCTCTCCAACTGCTGAATTATCCCCACAATGATAACCTTTGTTAGAGTCAAAGAAGGGAGGGGAAACCTAGCCTCAGTTACCCTGGCAAATGGAAAAATCAATCGTGCTACTCCCTGGGCCCAAGGCATCCTTTAAAATAGAAAAGAAAAATAAATGCTCCGATGACCTTGATAATCAGAGTGGTTAGGGATCCAATAATTGTCTCAAGAGAAAGCCAGGTCTGGTGGAAGAACTGGAAGTCCTGAGGTAGAAGAATGGCACGTAACTGGACAGGATAGGGACAGAACAATTGGTAAAAGCAACGGGATTATTGCTATTACCCATTCAAACCGCTGACAGGGTGGTAATCCAAACCTCGTCAGAAAGAGTCGCTCCCACAACAAAAAGCAGTGCCAGAAGGGAAGCAGGATGAGAAACAGGCAGGATCAGCAGCTTTGGTGCCAGGATCTCCATCTGGCACTCTTGGCCTAGGAGACAAGCTGGCTGTCCCCATCTCCATCTTCCAGTAGGAAACCCCAAGGGAGAGCAAAGAGGCCTTTCCTGGGACAACACCAAGTCAAATGGAAGGGAAGGAGATGAGAGAAGGAGAATTCTTTAGAAAAACATTTCTCGAGCTGGAAAAGATTTTGACTATATTTCTTCCCGACCTCAGCTACACACACACACACACACACACACACACACACACACCTCTGTACCTCCTAAGCCAACCCAGCCAAACTGCAATGCTTAATCATTTGAGTAGTTTAGCATCCCCTGAGGAGAGGGTGACCATGAAATAGCCTTTTTGAATAAATTGTTGCCATATTTAATCTGAAACAGAGAATGGATTTGTTCTTGATATGTTCCATTATCTCTCGATCGCGGTGATTAAAATCCTTAAATACAGTAAGTTCCACTACCCATTAGACTGTAAGCACCTTGTGGTCAGGGATTGTGCCAGTCAACTCTACTGTACTTCCCCACGTTCTTGTTACAGTGACCAGGACTCAGTGGACTGTAAGCTCCTTGAAGGCAGAGATCACACCTACTAACTCCATTGGATTCTCCCAAGCGCTTAAAACAGTACCCTGGACCCAGTAGACTGTAAGATTCTTGAAGGAAGAGATCATGTCTATTATCCCTATTGTATTCTCCCTAGCGTTTAGTTTAGTGTTCTGCACATATAAGTGATGGATAAATACAATCAATTTATTGACTGTCTAATCGTACATCATGGTTCAAAAATCTGTTCTAATAATGATGGCTTTAACTTGGGGCTTATTGTGTGCCAAGCACTGAGTTAAGCGTCGGGGTGATTACAAGATAATCGGATTAAACACAGTCCCTCTCTCCCACAGCGATCACGGACTGAGAAGGAAGGAGGGCAGGTATTTTAACCCCATTGTATAGATATGGAAACAGGCACAGAGAGATTAAGTGACTTGCTCAAGGTCACACAAGTTTATAAAGCCACTGGGCAGGTCCCATTTGAATCCTGTCTAGTACAGTGGCCAGTACACAGATGGTGTCGATGAAGTTATGATTAGTATTATTGTTAACGTAAGAATCGATAAAGAGAGATGCATCAATTTCAATTGCCATAGCATGAGGTAGTGTAATTCAGGGGAAGGAATACTGGGCAGAAATAAACATGACCTAACATCTTCTTGCAAAAAAATACACATTTTGTCCAGCGGGTTTGTGCAGAGAGTCAGGAGAGAAGGGAGATAAGAGAATTACAGAAGAGAAAAGAGGTGGGAATTTATCTCATCTCCATACCTTTGAACTCTGTGCGATCTGTACACTTGTGTACTCAGAACCCCTCATAGCAGTTGTGTACCTATCTTACGTACCATAATTTACTTGAGCATTAAGTCAGTATACGTATACATTATACATATCCCCTTTTTCTTTCTAGACTGTAAGCTCGTTGTGGGCAGGGAATGTGTCTGTTATATTGTACTTTCCCAAATGCTTAGTACAGTGCTCTGCACACAGCAAGCACTCAAATACCATTGACTGACTACTCTCATGTGATTACAGTACAGTGCCTGGCACCCAGTAAATGCTTAATAAATACCATTAATTGACTGATTCTTATTTCTCCTTCCTGCAATTTCTTTTCATGTCTGTCTTCCTTGCTAGATTTTAAGGTCCTTGAGGACAGCGATCATGTCTACTAGCTCATGTTAGTGATCATGTCTCCAAGCACTTCACACACTACTCTGTACACAGATGCTCAGTAAGTACTATTGAAACATACATGTTTCTATATATGTTTATATTCCTTTTTGCCCTTCCTCTGCAGTCTCCTGTGGCGAGGCCATGACAAGCTGCCTTGTCAATAATGATGGTATTTGTTAAGCATTTACGATGTGCCAAGCACTGTTTTAAGTGCTGGGGTAGATACAAGGTAATCAGGTTGTCCCACTGTGGGGCTCACAGTCTTAATCCCATTTTAGAGAGGAGGTAACTGAAGCACGAAGTTAAGTGACTTGCCCAAAGTCACACAGCTGACAAGTGGCAGAGCAGAGATTAGAACCCATGACCTCTGACTCCCAACCCTGTGCTCTTTCCACCAGGCTACAGTTAGTGACTGTTTGTGATCCCGTGAACAATAAGAAGGAAGAGACTCAAGTGCTCTATTTGAGGCAGGGGATTGCAGGCCTGAGGGGGCGGAGCATGGAGGGAGGCGAGGCTTTCTCTCCCTGTTCTAACCCAGTAACGGGTCTGGGCCAATCAATGACTGCTACGGAGCCCCACAGCTGCAATGCCTAAGGCAGGTAAAAGGCCCTCTTTTTGAACTGTGAGTGGGCATGCAGAGCAGCAGAAGGCAACAGCACTTGGAGCAGAAAGCAGCAGCATTGGCAGAATGGGCTCCCTTGACCAACAGACTGGTATTGGACCCTTGGTGAAGTGGAGTGAGTGAGTGACAGTGTTTATGTGTTGGTAAAGCTAAGTAAAAACTTTCCACAGTAACCCTGGTGAATAGAGGTGTGGTTTGACTTTACTGCATGTCAACGAGGCTTACCCCAGTCCAGTAACACAGTTGACACAAACCAGGGTGGGTGTGGGGGGCTCCCAATATTGCCTAAAGCTGTATAGTCAATTGTACTGTCAATTATTTATTCTGAATATTTAGAAGCATTTTTACATCAGTCTCCCCTGTTTGAAAGCAATCTCTTTGCAGGTAGGGAAAATGTCTTGTATGTCTCTTTTACTTAACCCTACTAAAATCACACCACCTCCGGGAAGCTTTCCCCGACTGAGCTTTCATCTCTTCACCGTACCTTCCTTCCTACTGCATCACCACCTATGCACTTGAGTCCTTACCCCTTAAGCATCACCCCCTACCTACACAGCATGTATATATCCTTATACTCGGTTGCTTCGCCTACCTGTAATTTATTTTTATGTCTGCCTCCCTAGCTAGATTGTATTTACCGAGCACTTACTGTGTGCAGACCAATAAACTAAGCGCTTAGGAGAGTACAATACAATAGATTTGGAAGACATGATCCCTGCCCACGGGGAGTTTACAGTCTAGAGAGGAGCTTACAGAAGCACTAGATTGTCAGCTCCTCAAAGGCAGGGATTGTGTCTACCAACCCTATTGTATTGAACTCTCCTGGCACCGAGTCCAATTCCCTGTATATGGTAAGCACTCAGTGAATACCACTGTTGGACTGAAATGACTTTCTCAAGTGCTTAGTAAAATGCATCGAGAAGGCACTCAAATACCATCGCTACTACCAAACGTGACAACACGAGTCAGCCTTTGTGTGAGCACTTTGAGGCTGGAATTTTAGATCCTGTTTCAACCTTTTCTGTCACACATGTACAGGTAAGTGAATTATCATAAATGGTATCTTCTCTGAGAACAAAGGATGACTTTAAATAGGTGTTAGAAGTGATTGCGTGCATTGTGTGCAGTACTGGTCAAAGCAGTTGATAATATAACTTAAGTTCTCCTTAATGTGTTTTAGTCACCATTGATCCTGCTTCACCTTAAGGTCATTTAATTGGGCAATTTGCCTGTGGAAATCACATCCCCTCTTTTTTCTTTTCTTCTTTCACTCCTTCTCCAATCCCTCCACCAACCAGCCTGCTTAGACTCTGGAAACTGCTTTAAGGGTCTGGGACAGGGATAAAGATGGGGATGGGAATGGGGAGAGGAAGGGGAGGGGAATGGCAAAGCCTGAGATGTTCTTGTAGGGGCTTGGACTGTGTACTTAACTCCTTATATTTATGATATCATTCTGGCCCATCCACTGTGAACATTTGTTAGGTGATAAACATCAAGGGCCCCTCTCAGGATGGCACCCAGAGAGTTTCCAGTACTCTACCAGTCTCGGCTACAGGAGGGAGGGTCAAGCAGAGTTATACCCATTCCATTCCTAGCTTGGGCAGTGGCTAATGAGCGGAAGGCAATCTGCTACAAGTCAAAACTCACTTGC
This sequence comes from Ornithorhynchus anatinus, assembly GCF_004115215.2. Taxonomy (NCBI): domain Eukaryota; kingdom Metazoa; phylum Chordata; class Mammalia; order Monotremata; family Ornithorhynchidae; genus Ornithorhynchus; species Ornithorhynchus anatinus. The sequence goes on from NC_041753.1 coordinate 65,746,881, forward strand.
GCTGGGTGGCAGCGGCTTGGGAGAGAGTCCAGGACGGAGACACAAGTTTACTGCACAGAAGAAGGCAATGGTAAACCACTTCCGGATTTTTACCAAGAAAACTTGATGGATACACTACCACAATGACTGCAGATGGAGAGCGGGGTGTTCTGGGATAGATGTGTCCATGGAGTTGCTATGGGTCAGAAACGACTCGACAAGACAAGAAACATCAAAGGCTGGTATGGAATAAACACCGTAGCCAATGGTAGACCCAATATCATTGCACTGAGTGAATGAAAAATGGGACTAAGTAGAGGTTTTATCAGAATTATAGTTCATTTTGAAATTACTCAGGTAACAAGGTCAAAACTACAATAAAATTTTTGTATATAATTGCCACAAATCAAATATGCTTCAGTGCTTATAAATCAATTGATTCACAAACCTGCACTGAAGCAGTCTTTTCAAGTCTTACATATGGGGCACAGAGTACAAAGTGAAAATGAATGTTAGTAATTATCTGGTGATTTGGGGCTGGATAGACCAAATTGTGAATTCAGGATAAAAAAGCAATCCACTTTATAAAGTCTGAATAATGATGATGATGCTTTATATTTGCTGAGCACTTACTTTGGGAGAAGCACTGTACTAAGCACGAGGAAAATGTATGGTGGATAATAATTTAGACACAATCACTGGCCCTCAGGGGGCATCAAATTTTAAAGAGGGGGAACTGGTGATAGACATGCAAGGAAAAAAAATTCACAAAATAAAGCAAAAACAAGAAATTAACAACCAAAATCATACGAGCTGCAGTCATGGTAGCCAGCATTTCATTGTGAGTGCAAAGGATGAAAAGAGGGCAGCCTTTTTAGGTGAGATGGTGACCAATAAGAGCTATTGGGACAGCAAGTCACCATTTGGTCTCTTCTCAGCTCTGACTGGAAACTCTCAGGTCTAGTTAGGGGCCTGGGGTGAGCAAGAAAAGCAGTTTGGTCTAGTGAAAAGAGCATGGTTTTGAGAATCAAAAGGAAGTAGGTTCTAATCCCGGCTCTGCCACTTATCTGCTGTGTGACCTTGGGCAAGTCGCTTCACTTCTCTGTGCCTCAGTTTCCTCATCTGTAAAAAGGGGATTGAATCCTACACCTTCCTACTTAGACTGTGAGCCCCACATGGGATATCGACTGGGTCCAACTTGATTATTTTGTATCTTCCCCAACACTTAGTATAGTGATTGGCACAAAGTAAACACTTAACAAGTACCATAATTAATTACCCCTGTATGGAGGTGGGGCTGCTGCTCAATGTGGGGGCAGAAGAGAGAGAGGGAAAGTGGCTTTAGGGGAGTCAGAAAGGGGTTCATGGAGCAAGGCTGCTAGGAGAATTAATAGAGGAAGTAGAAGACTGTTATAATATTTTGTTTAGAAGAGCCAGGTTTACTTCTTTGTTATCAATCAACCAATGGTATTTATTGAGCGCTTACTGTTTGCAGAGCACTATACCAAGCACTTGGGGGAGTACAGTATAACAGATTTGGTAAACATGTTCCCCAGGCAAAGATCCAGCGTCAGTCAGTTGTGCAAATTGGGACCAAGGATTTCTGGGTAATTGAAAGTTGGGGTCACCGAATAAAATTGGGTCAGGCTCTTCCTCACAGTCCCGGGCCTAATTTTGTTCCATTCTCTGAAGAATTTTTTCAATTTTCTGAATTAGCTTCAGTTTGGATAACCAAGTTCAGATAATCAACCTTCAAATGAACTGGTGGCGATCCATTCAATACTCATGAGAATCAGTCCCATTCTTGAGGTGGTCTGGGGAATGGAGATTCCATTATATCAAGAATAACTCCCCAGAAGGTATTAGTGCCGTGTGTACTTCGGAAAAAAAAAATATGTGTATAGGGGGTGGGGGAATAGGGGAGCTTGCAAAATGGTGATTGACCTTTTCTTGCTGCTTACCCAGGGACTGAGGTGGAAAGATGAAGGTAGAGCCAAGCCGTTCCCCCAGTGTTCCTGTTCCCTCCCGTGTGCTCCCGCAAGTCTGGACGTAAAAAAAACCTTGTGAAATGTTTGGGAAAAGCGTGGGCCCAGCCAGAGCAGCTGGAAGTTTTTTCCATGCTGTGTTTGACTTTTGAAAAATCAATGCTTTTTTTTTTAATTAGTCACCAATCTGGAAATGGAACTTAGCTACTTGGAAATCCAAGAAAACGTCACCAGCTTCCCCTAATCTGAAATGTAGTGCATTTCCATGCTGTTTCCTAAAAGCCAGTTATTCGTTGTTTTCCATTATTTTCCTCACAATGTCCCGGATTTATTCCCCACTTGAAGTCATAGATTCAAAACAGGGTACGATTCAGATCTCTCTGCCAATGGACATAACTCTTGGTGGTAATGGGATCAAAGATGGAATTTGTCTCTCAGATAAGGATTCTTTCCCTCCCAGGCTGTGCTTATAAGTAAATACAAATTTTAATTCCGTTCATCACATGTTTATGTATTTAAATGTAGGAGTCGAATTGATATAATTGGAAACATTACACATTTGCTTTGATTTAAGTCGTTAAGTGATTGAAAAGTCTTTAATTTCTGAGTGAATTACATAACTGCTCCTGTGGCTTATTTCAATTTATACTTTTTGCATAATTAGGATGAAGTAATTTAATTTACAGGTTTCTGTTTAAATGATTTAAATGGTGTCTGCAGAGGAGCTAGGGGCCACCTGATTAGTTGACTGGAATACGACTGTTTCTCTCAGCGTTGGAGAAGGTCAAAGTTCAAATTACCTTCTCTAAAACTTGAAAAACTTGCTTCCCCTCCTGCTCCCACCAGTTTCATTGTCCATTTTGTCCTCTGGTTTTAGGATGAAGAGACTTTAGAATTGACATTTGTTGTTTGCGCACTTTTCTTGCCAATGTCATGTTTCACTGCACACTGCCTTTTTTTAAAAAAAATTTCTTTAATGGTATTCGTTAAGCACTTGATATGCCAGGCACTGTACTAAGCATTGAGGTAGATACAAGAAAATCAGACCACACACAGTTCCTATCCTAGATGAGGCTCATGGTCTAAATTGGAGGGAGGAGGAATTATTTTTTTTTTTTTTTTTTTACAGATGAGGTAACAGACACAGAGAAGTGAAGAGACTTACCCAAAGTCATATAGCAGAGGAGTGGCTGAGCCACTATTAGAACATAGGTCCTCTGATTCTCAGGCCTGGGCTCTTTCCACTAGTCCATGCTGCATTCTTACTTTTTTGAACCGATGTTGGGGTCCAGCAGGGAGAGGGAGGTTGTTACCCATCTGTGTGACATTTTCAATCTGCTAACAAGCATGCGCTCTTCAGGCCCAACACTCTTCAGGACCCAGAGCATTGCTAAGGCAGGAAAACACCGCTTGGACTTTTCAGTTCTTACCCCTTTTAAGTTTCTCCCAACTCCTCCTTGTTGCTTTGTCACAGTTTCCTTCAATCTCTTTCTCCCCATAAAAATGTCTGGCTGCCTCTTAAACTCATTTATGTAATTTGTGATGATGGTTTCACTTAACTTATTCCATCTGCTTACTGCTCTTTTTGGTAACATAACTCTGTCCCCAATCCTTGTTTACCCATCTTTCCTAATTATTTTGTTCTCTTCCTCTGGTTCCGTCAGGGTTGGAGCATATCTTACTTTCCAGGCTTTCCCTATTAGAGACGTGAGCTAGGCTGTCTCACTACCTAACTGCCAGCAGGGAATATAGGGATATCCTCTTTTTAGTACGTCACTGAGCTGGGTCCTGCCCATGCTTAAGCTGATCCCTGGTTATTAGTTAAGCCCCTTAAAAGATGCCCAAAGTGTTTCAGGGCACTAAACGGTGCCATGCTACAAACAGTTATCACAAATTCTGTAGCATAGCTAATGACATCTGGGAAGCAGCCACAGAAGTCAGATCAACCTGGCATACAGCAATTAGGAATTAGGTGACTTTTAGACCATCGGCTATGGGGAGATTGTGAATGTGAAACTCGAAAATGGCAGCAGGTGTGGTGGGTGACAAGCGCCAGAGAGACACCTGATGTGCAAAGGATTATCCCTGGCATATTGTTCTTGTCTCTCTCTCTCACACACACACACACACACCCCCATATAAAAATCTCAATGTCAGAAGCATTGTCTTCTAACCTGAAGCATCAGGAGAGGCTTGGGTTGGCCTGGGTTGATTTCAAGTAGATGTTTTCTGGCTCTAAATTAGACATGTCAAGCTCCAGGCTGCTTATGTGGTTATTCATTTGCACGCAAGCCACCCTTTTAAAAAGCTGCCAATTTCTTTTAGAAGCTATTATCTACCTAATGTGTCCTTAAACAGAAAGAGATGGAATTGAGCCATCCATCAGTGGTATTTATTGAGTGCTTACTGTGTGCAGAGCACTGAACTTAGGTTATCCTTATATTGTCAAACTCTGAGGAAACTAAGGCCTGGTCAAATAATAGAAGTAGAACTGTTTACAACCTTTTAATCAAGTGGGACTACTGTGAACTAAAGCAACTAGAGGAAGCTGAATGACCATGCTGGGAAGAGATTGCATCTGTGTGGAGGAAAAAATATTCCTCCCCCCACCCGAAGATAAGGTATAATTATCATATTAGCACGAGTGGGTCAAATCACAGCAAATAATGGAACCTCTCTTTCCCCAGAAGGGTCAAATGGTCAAAACACCAGAATTACTCCTCAAGATGAAATCTACCAGGAAATGAAAAATGAGGTGTGGCAAATGAAAAAGAAACCCAAATCCTCCTGTGTTTGCAAACAAAGTCATTGTTATATAATATATAACAGTTATAATATATATAATAGTCACAATCTATTATATGCAAAGCAATACCAGACTCAGGGAAAATGCAGAAACAGAAAATATTATCCTGCCCTTTGAAGAGCTTAAAATCTAGTAGGGAAGACAAAGGGACATTAATTGTTGAGATTTCAGTAATAATGATAATGATAATTGAGGCATTTGTGAAGCATTTACTATGTGTCGAGCATTGTGCTAAGCACTGGAGTTAATTAACGATAGTAAGATGGGATGCAGTCCCAGTTCCACCCAGGGCTCACAGACTAAGAGGGAAGGAGAAAAGGTAGTCTCCATTTTACAGATGAGGACACTGAGGCACAGAGAAGTGACTTGCCCAAAAATCACACAGCAGGCAAGTGGCAAAGCTGAAATTACAATCCAGGGCCTCTGACTCCCGGGCCTTTGCTTTTTTCACTAGGCCAAGTTCGTGAGTTTTTTTTACTTTTATTCTATTGAATGCCAGATGGCAGGCATTCAATAAATATTCAGTGCTGAGTCCCCTTCTATTCTCCATCTACACCCATTCCCTTGAGGAAACTCAACTACTCCCATGGCTTCAACTACCATCTCTGAGACGATGAATCCCAAATCTACCTCTCCAGCCCTGATCTCTCTCTTTCTCTACAGTTCCTCCTGCCCTCAGGACACCTCCACTTGGATGTCCTGCTGACACCTCAAACTCAGCATGTCCCAAACTGAGCTCTTCATTTTCCCACCCAAAGCCACTCGTCCCCACAACTTTCCCATTACTTTTGACACCACCATCTTCCCTGTCTCGCAAGCTTGTACCTTGGCACATAGGAAGTGCTTAACAAATACCATCATTATTGTTATCCTTGACTCCCCTCCCTCTTTAAAGCCATTTATTCAGACACCAAATCCTGTTGATTCTATATTCATAACCCCTCAACTCTCTAGTCAAAGTGCTTGCTTCATTGCTGGTCCAAACACTTGTCATATTCATTCATTCAATCGTATTTATTGAGGGCTTACTGTGTGCAGAGCACTGTACTAAGCACTTGAAATGTACAATTCAGCAACAGGTAGAGACAATCCCTACCCAACAACAGGCTCACGGTCTAGAAGTCATATCCCATCTCGACTATCAGCCTCTCTACCTCCAGTCCATACTCTGCTGCCTGGGCCATTTTTCCAAAAATCATTCTGTGCATGTCTCTCTACTCATAAACCCCCAGTGAAAGCCCTTCCACCTCTGCATCAAGTAGAAACTCCTCACCGTTGGCTTTAAGGCCCTCAATCAGCTCTCTCCACCCTACCTATCCTTGCTATCTGACAGATGATCACTCTCCCCACCTTCAAAGCCTTATTAAAATCACACCTCTTCCAAGAGTCCTTCCCTGACTAAGCCCTCATTTCCTCTTCTCCCACTCCCTTCTGCACTGTCCTTGCACTGGACTTGCACCCTTTATTCACCCCTCACTCAGCCTCACAGCACTTATGTGCATATCTTATTTATTTAAATGTCTGTCTTCTCCTCTAGACTGTAAGTTCATTGTGGGCAGGGAACATATCTACCAACTCTGTTATACTGCACTTTCCCAAAGGTTTGATAGAGTGCTTTGCACACAGTAAGCGCTCAGTGAATGATTGATTGATGGCTCCTTTCTCACTATAACCCAGCCTGCACACGTTGCTCCTCTAGCACCAGCATAGAGACTATGCCTTGATCTCATCTACCTCACCATTGACCCCTTATTGATGTCCTCCCTCCTCCCTGGAAGTCCTTCTCCCTTCATATTCAAAGGTCCACACCTCTCCCCATCTTCAAGTGCTCATAAAATGCTCATCTTATCCAGGAAACCTTCCCTGACTAATCTCTCATTTCCCCAGTCTATTTTCCCTTCTACTGCATCAACTAGAATAATTACAGTATTTGGTCAGTGCTGTGTGTCAGGTGCTGTATTAAACGCCGGGGTAGATACAAGATAAATCTGGCTGGACACTGTCCCACGTGGGGCTCACAGTCTTAAGAGAAGCAGCGTGGGGGAGTAAAATAGGGAGTAAGAGTGTGAGCCCCAGGTGGGGCAACCTGATCACCTTGTATCTACCCTAGTGCTTAAAAGCAGAGCTTGGCACATAATAAATGCTTAACAAATACCATTATTATTATTAATCTCCATTTTACAGAAGAAACTGAGGCTCAGAGAAGTGAAGTGACATGCCCAAGGTCACACAGCAGACAAGTGGCAGAGCCAGGATTAGAACCCACGACCTCTGACTCCCAGATCCGGGCTCTTTAGGCCATTAAGAAACATGCAAATTCAGGATTTTTTTTCCTCTCACATAAGCATTGGTTTTGCTTTTCCAGCCTTGGCCCTGTGGGTGGGTTTTCATATCTGGGAGAATATTTAGCTCCCATGCATTAAATTCAACAATTTCCTACTCATGGAAGGATATAAAGTCTATATATAGGCACTGTACTGTTTACAAGATTCATTCTTTTCATCAAAAAAAGATTAGGGGTTGTTACAGGATTAAGGATCATGGGCTAGATATTATCAATCAGGGGAGAGCATCCAATGCTAAAAGTCTCAGCATGCCCATGCTGATGGATATTAGAATCCAACGAGGCTTTTTCCTTGGGAGATTGGAACTGAGTCCTCGGACTATGGTTAAAATGACTGGACCACCCTATGTTTAATATCATTCATTCAATCGTATTTATTGAGCACTTACTCTATGCAGAGCACTGTACTAAGCACTTGGGAAAGTATGATACAGCAATAAATTTAATTATCCAAGTTATATATCCAAGTTATCTAAGTTAGATATGGGATTAAACACTTCCACAGGGATGCAGATGAGAGTGACCAAGGCAGAACCAGATTTTCAAGCCAGACAAGATCAAAGTTGAAATTTAATTAGTACCATACACTGGGAGAGAGTATAACCAAAAATGTTAAAGTTGAGATTTCCCAAGTAATATCTACAGCCACTGAGGTTCAAGCTGCCAGGGCAAATGGTACTCCAGCTGCCAGAAGTCCATGAAAAGCAGTAGGGCCTATCAAAATCACTCGTATTTGAGTGCTTACTATGTGCAGATCACTGTACACAGCACTTGGAGGAGTACATACAGTAGAATTAGCAGACATGTTCTCTGCCCATAATGAGTTTACAGTCTAGAGGGCCTCGTGGAAAGAGCATAGGAATGGGTGTCTGCTGTGTGACCTTGGGAAAGTCACGTCACTGCTTTGTCCTCGGTTTTCTCATCTGTAAAAATGGGGTTAAGATACCTGTTCTCCCATCTCCCTTAGACTGTGAACCCCATATGGAACAGGGGCAGTGCTCAATCAGCTCTTGTATCTACCCCAGGACTTGGCACATAATAAGTGCTTAACAGATACTGCAATTATTAATAATAAATCCAACACCATGGACTTTAGGCCAGAGGTTTGGCAGCCTGAGAGATTCCTTGGGAAAAAGTCTGGAAACAGGATTCAGTCTAAGATAACCTCCAAATCAATTCACCAAGCTTCACTTTTATCTCAGGGATAGCCTATGCAGAGAAAAATACATTACCACATCAAGTTCTTCTTCTGGGGAGTCTCAGGAGAGTAGGCAGGAGCACACATCATAGCCAGCAGCCAGCTTCAACTCCTTGACTTTACTTCACTCTGCTCTCAGGAGAATTTAGCTCCACTTCTAGGGTGATTGGCCCTTTCCCATTCTTAGCAGAGGTACCAGCTACCTCCCAGATTGTTCAAAATGATATTATCATCATAATGGTCATATTGTACTCTTCCCAAGAGCTTAGTACCATTCTAAGGGAGAAGGGAGAGAGAAAAGGGAAGAGAATAGCAGGCTTAGTTAGGGAAGGCCTAAGAAGAGATGTTCTTTAAGAAGGACTTTGAAAGTGGGCAAAGTGATGGTCTGGTAGATGGGACATCAGAGTAGAGATGTCCTGAAGGCTGGAGGAAATGGGAGACTGCAGAGGAGGAGAAAGTTCAGGTCTGGAGAGGTAGATTTAGGAATTGTCCATGTAAAGATAGTAGTTGAAGCTGTGGGAGAGAATGAGTTCTCCAAGGAAGTGGGTGTAGATGGAGAATAAAAGGGGACCCAGAACTGAGCCTCGTGGGACCCCAACGGTTATGGAGGGGGAGGCAGAGGAGGAACCTGTGAAAGAAACTGAGAATAAGCAGCCAGAGAAATAGGAGGAAAACCAGGAGAGGACAGTGTCAGTGAAGGCAAGATTAGGTAACGTTTTCAGGAGAGATCAAGGAGGATTAGGATAGTGTAAAAGCCGCTTAGTTCAGTACTCAGCACAATGTAAAGGCTTAACGAATACCACAATTATTAAGCAAAACACCTGTTCCCTGCCCACAAAAGAGTTTAGACTCGAAAAGACTCAAAAAGGGGAGGCATGAAAAATATTTACAAATAGTGGGAGCAGAAGGAAGAATGCGGATCAGATAGGTAAAATTGAGACTGTATCACAGGATCAAATTAATTCTGATAACAGAACACTAATTAATGAGGAAGAATCTGCCAATCCCCTCAGATTTGGGGCTTCAGAAGTCAGAAGCTTTCTTTCACTTACCTTCCTTATACCTTTGGTAATTTCAGTGGGAGTTTTGTTACCTGTAAGACTTCAGAATCAGGCTCACTTGATAGCTTCTTCAATTCCTTCGTTCACTGGAAGCAGAAAAACCGGGCTTGTTGCAACCTACTTTGGCATGGTCTCTGCTTAGTCTGTGCTAAATGGGCCTTAGAGCTTCGCTACCACCTGACCACGAGCACCAGGTTGCTGAGCAAGTCAACTCTAACTCCGCTTCTGGTCCCAAATAAAATATCAAACCTTCCACTGCTAATCTCTGCAGCTTGCCAGAGATGGATCCTTGTGAGAGGCATACAGCCACACTCCTGACCATCATTTGCTAGTTAAAGGCCAGTCATCCATTTGAGAGACCTCACTGATTTGAAGTTAGGTGTGATAACAGAACACGTAACAAGTTATAAATAAGGATTGAACACATGCTGAGCTCTGAGAATAGTTAAATTGCACACTTTCAACCAAAAGATGAAAAATAGAAGGGGAAGAAGCCTATTCTGATTCAATTGCCATTGCTCTTCTATTTTGGACCCTCTGAAGAATATTGCTTCACTGCAGTGAAACAGTCATTTACTAAATGGGCTACCGGTGGCTCAGAAGAGTTGTTGCAGCTTCCAAAAGTGCTTCCCAGGCATAGCTTCTGCCCTCAGAGAATCTGACTCAATGTTTGTCAATGGTGGAGCACGCTCAGTGGAGTCAGTCATCCCCATACACTGACCATGCTCCATCAAAGACAATCGTCCCATGCACTGAGCATGCTCCATTAATTTGACCAGCTGGCTTTTCTAACCTTTGCCAATTAGAAGGTAAGTGTTGTGTGGAAATAGGGCTGCTTCTATTTCACTGGTCAGTGCATTTCTTTTTTCTGTCAGCTCTGCCGGTTAAAGTTCTGGAAGGAAATGACATTATTTCAGGTGGGATTTTAAGGGGATAAAGTCTTCCACTCAGTTAAGTGTGCATTTCCCCAAGTCAACCAAAAAGGGGTACCTGATTAGAAATCCTCTCATAGGTAAAGTGGCTATTCCCCACCCCTCACCCAGTAGTGCCCCACTGTTAAAGAATTGCTTTGCTGAATTGTACTTTCCAAGCACTTAGTATAGTGCTCTGCACACAGTAAGCACTCAATAAATACCACTGAATGAACTGCTGAAAGAGGAAAAAGAAGACAGGCTGTTAAAGCAGACGCCAGCCTGCCATTCTTTCTCCTTCACATTTCTTTTCTTTGACTCCATTCCCCCCCACCCCCTTACCTCCCCATCCTGAATGAATACAAGGCTCCTATGAGGCAGATCTTTTCTTTCAAGAGTCTTTTTGGTTGTATTCTCTGTTATTTTCCTCCCATCCCTGAGAGAGAGAGGAGAAACAGAAGCATAGATGGAGGAAATTGAGGCAAAGAGTGATGGTCCACTAAGACCAGGAAGCAAATTAGTGATGCAATTAGGGGTGGGACTCCCATCCCATTATTCTACCACCACCACCTTTCACCTTTCAATTAGCTGTGGGTTTTAAAAAAGAAGTGGCACAGCAGGGCTCTTAGAGTAGGGAAAAACTTTCAATTAGAAATTGGCCGGGCTTGCTCTACCCAATTTTTCATTTCTACCTGCAACTGTGGAAAGTCAAATGGACAGCCCAGCTGGTGGTAATAAAAGAGTGGGTGTGCACGTGTGGGCTGTGTTGGGTAGCTAAACAAATGACTTTAGAATGACCACCTCAGTTCATGCCAAGAATGTTTCAGTAGAATATGATGGTTTTTTTTTCTTTTCTAAAACAAAGGGTGGGATGGATTTAGATTTTACTGGGTAATGCACTTTCTTTTACTCCTTCCCAAACTCTAATAAACAAAACAACTAAGGACATGTCAGCATGGGGCAACTGTGTCTTGGGGAGAGAAGTTTTCCAAAGAAAATTTTGTCTCTGCCCTGAATCTGTATGGGACAAACCTCATGCTAAGTGCCTATTGAACTTTAATGGTGATTGAGCGGGGAAGACAAAACCAATGTTTTTAGATTCGGGTTCCATTAGTCTCGCCTCCGAGGCTGCCCCAGGAGTCCTGATGTCAGCCTGTCTGCATGATTGATGGAGGGTATTTTTGGCTCTTTGCTGTCACAGATCCTCTCGCCCCCCCGCCCCTTGCCATTTTGGATAGCCGCAAGGCTGTGCTCCGAGTCCAAGCAGGCTACTAGTGGAGTGAAGAAGTGACCACAGGTCTGCAGCCATCCAAAGTAGTGGCCATAAGCCAAGCAGGAGGCATCAACAAGTAAGGCAGCCTCTGGCAATCTTGCCTGTCTCCACAAATGCACCTGGCCTTGTGCAACCAAAGGTTCTAGTTGCCAAACTTGCTTTTGTCAGCTGAGTCAGGGCCCATGAGTACTGTGCAGAAATGGGTGTCCTGCATGGATATTTTTTAATGCGGTGCCAAATGGGTCTTGGGCAGATCTTTTAAAAAAAAGTAAGGGCTCAATAAATATGATTGACTCACCGACTGACTTGCCCCAGGTCACACAACTGGTAAATTCCCTTCCCCCCAGAAGCTAGGAATCTAACCTGTTTTCAGTGCAGAACAACCTCAGAGGAGATAACTTTTAAGGAAGACTTTGGAGAAGGGAAGGGGCATGGCTTGGTGGAGCAGAAAAGAAGGTCCTTCCAAGGAGGGGGAGAGAAAATGTGAGCATTAGGTGTGAGCTAGGTATAGGGAATTGTTTAGGCTACTGTGGATAAAGAGATCTATGAATTCTTTCCATGAATTTCCCAAAGATCCCTAATCTGAGAACCTGTGATATCCCAATTGAAACTTAGTCCTACGTAATCCATGACTTGCACGGTACAATTTAATTAAGCCCTGAAAAGAAGCACTAGCCATGTGCCTACAGGCTTTAATAAATCTAGGAAGGGCTGATTGGTGAGAAGAGGATAGATTCTAGTCTATTTATGCTTGGTTTTCATGAAAAGCAGGTTGTGTAGATGAAAATTGAGTCTATTTTCCTGGTGTTCATAAAAGATATCTTTTTCTCTATCTCTTTCTCTCATTTTCCCATTAATTAACTTTAAGCACAACTTGCCCTGCATTGGTACAATGTCATAATGAAACACAGCAGGACCTAGTGGAAAGAATAAGGGCCTAGGAGTCAGAGGATCTGAGTTCTAATTCCAGCTCTGTCACTTGCTTACTATATGTGACCTTGGGCAAGTCACTTAAATTCTGTGTGCCTCAGTACCCTCATTCTGTAAAATAGAAAATAATTATCTGCTTTCCCTCCTACTTAGACTGTGAGTCTCATGTAGGACAGGGACTGTGTCCGACCTGATGGTCTTGGATCGATCCCAGCACTTAGAGCAGTGCTTGACACAAAATAAGCACTTAATAGATATCATTCTTCTTCTTCTTAGTAGTATTACGGATTCCCATCTGAGTATTTCCACCCCCTTTTGATGATCAGTGGTCAGGGAAAGTGATGCAGCCCAGATAAATGAAATTCACAACTAATCCAAAGACTTCATTTTGTCCCTGAGTTTCATACCCACCCTCAGCCAATTCTTTTATCAGGACTATTAGTAAGTGACAAAACAGGCCAACTTAATGGTATTTATTGTTTATTTTTTATGGCATTTGTTAAGTCCTTACTATGTGCCAAGCACAGTTCTAAGTGCTGGGGTAGATACAAATTAATCAGGGTGGACACAGTCCCTGTCCCATATGGGCTTATAGTCTTCATCTCCATTTTACAGATGAGGTAACTGAGGTACAGAGAAGTGAAGTGACTTGCCCAGCATCACACAGCAGACAAGTGGCTGAGCTGGTATTGGAACCCAGTTCCTTCTGACTCCCAGGCCTGGGCTCTATCCACTAGGCCCTGCTGCTTCCTTTATTCTTTCATACAATCTTATTTATGGAGCGCTTACTGTGTGCAGAGCACTGTCCTAAGCACTTAGGAGAGTACAGTATAATGGAGTTGGTAGACACGTTCCCTGCCCCCAGTGAGCTTCCAGACTCCAATCCTTCCCTGTCCCAGGTCCTCAGGAAGTCCTAATGAGTAGGGAAATGGTCAGAAGCAAGCATTTAGTACAGAGCTCTGTGCATAGTAAATGCTCACAAAGTATGATTGAATGAATGAATGAATGAATGAATGAGGGTGGAAAGCAAAGGATCGGGATGGTGATGAGCTAGTCCATGACTCCTGTGGTGCTGTAGTCACTATATAGGACCCATAAGAGATACAGTATTGGCCCTCAAGGACCTTACACCTGGATTTGAAAAGGAATCTGTCATTCTCTGTTTCCTCCTTGCCATTCCCTGTTTCCTCCTTGCCATTCCTCAGTCTTCAGGGACTACTTTGTCTGTTCTTCTGTCCTTGAGGAGTTCTTGTCTCCTCTGAGTCTCTCCTGGCATCTGAAAGCAATGATCAGACAGGGCAACCAATTCACAGTGGAAATTGAATCTGATCTCATCATCCCCACATGGCGGAAGCGACCCAGTATGAACTGGAATCAGAATGTTGCAAAATTACCCTTTCTCAGGCATCCCTCAGCTGGGCTGGGTCCTGGCTTTCAGTATCGAAATCCTGTAAGTCACAGAAAACACATGTTGGTTGGGTCCTCAGTCTCAGTGGGCACCTGGCCTTGTCCCAGGTGAAAGTAAAAAGGGTGAAATGACTCGATATTTTACAGGGCAGTAAAGTGTGGTTGCGATTATGTCTTTGAGAAATCTAACCCGACGTGTGTAGTCATTAGTCTTCCAAGGCTGGGATGGATTACAAGCACAGATTGACCCCCTAGAATATTTAAAATGGCTGAGCTTTCTCTGGAAAAGGAGAAAATTGTCCTCAGGTTTACATTTTCAAAAATGCTTTGTTTGGAATGGTGTTTTTATTGTTCCCCTTTTGATTTTTAAATACAAATGAAAGTTTAAATTGGCCAAGTCTCTGCAAAAGTTGCTTTGTCGTGCAGCCCCACTAACAAGTTAACCTAAAACAATTTTCTAAAATGTATTTTTAATGAGAACCTTAAATCCCCTACATTTTTCTTGTGTTTTTTTTTCCCCCTCTAGCCTTTTTACAGCCCTCTAGAGTTTCCATGCTCAGCTGCCAGCAGCATAGCTGCAGTGTCCAGTAGAGTTTAGTAATTACACCGGATTACTTTAGCTCAAAGTTGTTTTTATTTTTTAGAGGCTGGGGAAACCAATTGAAAGGCTGGATTTGAAAGTTTCCATTGTAAGTGGCTTGATATTCACTCCACCCTCAACCCCCTGGCTCTTATGTGCGTATCTGTTATTTATATATATATCAGTGTCTACCTACCCCTCTACACTGTAAGCTCCTCGTGGGCAGGGAATGTGTCTATCAACTTGTGCTGTATTTCCCCTAGTGCTTGGAACAGTGCTCTGCATGCAGTAAGTGCTCAATAAATACCGTTGATTTACTGGGAAATGCTTGTAGGATGGCCAAAACCCATGGTGTACTGGCTAGAGCACCGGCCTGCGGGTCAGAAGGTTGTGGGTTTTAATCCTACCTTCACCACTTGTCTGCTGTGTGACCTTGGGCAAGTCCCTTCACTTCTCTGGGCCTCAGTTACCTCATCTGTAAAATGGGGATCGAGGCTGTGAACCCCACATGGGACAGGGACTCTGTCAACCCGATTTCCTTGTATCTACCCCAGCGCTTAGTACAGTGCCTGGCACATACTAAGCACTTAACAACTATCTCAATTATTATTATCTACCCAACCCTCTTCAGGGTCCTCTTCAGAGCTGGGTAGGAAGGCTCCACAGCTCAAGTCGGACTTGATTTGCAAGTACACCCAGGGGATAAGATTCATTATTTTCTCCTTTTTTTTATGCTATTTGTTACATGCTTACTATGAGCCAGGGACTGTACTAAGTGCTGGGGTAGATGCAAGCTAATCAGGTTAGGCACAGTCCATGTCCCACATGGGGCTCCCAGTCTTAATCCCCATTTTACGGGTGAGGCAACCAAAGCGCAGAGAAGTTAAGGGACGTGCCCAAGGTCACACAGTGGACAAGTGACAAAGCCGGGATTAGAATACAGGTCCTTCTGACTCCCAGGCCCTTGCTCTTTCCACTAGTGCATTAGTGCATTTTATACTGAGGTTTGATTCTGCCCTACTTGAAGGGAGGGTAAATTTGGCCACATGGAGCATTAAGGGGCAAATATATCCTCCAGAACTGAGGTTTCCAACCAGGGGTTGAAGTATTTCTAGAGGGTTGTCCAAGTGCCGTTCAGGGCGGTGGGGGGGTGGTGCAGGGGAGGCGGCCACTCTGGGTCCAGCGGCAACTCCTGCTGTTGTCAAACTGTCTCTTGCTGACCTTCCTGACAAGTGGAGAACTGCAGGAGCCCAGTGAGAGTCAGGGCAACGGCAGCCAGAGCAGCTAGGAAGAGGAATTGTGCCTACCGCAACCTCTGACTCCCTGTGGTGCATTTGCCTCTGCTGAGTGCAGAGCAAGAAGCAACCTCGGAGGCAAGGATTTGGGGAAAGAGGTGAAGGCTGCAGCGGCAGGAGTAGGACGTGTGGGTTTTTAGGACAGAGTAAAGCTGGCTCAATCATTTATCAAAGAGCTTTCTGAGCTTAATACTTCTAATAATAATTGCTAGTGTTTTTATGCCATTTACTAAGTGCTCAATAATAATATTTAAGTGCTTCTTATGTACCAAGCACTGTATTAGACACTGGGGCAGATGTGAGGTTCATGGCAGAACCAGTCCCTCTCCCACATGGGACTCAGTTTAAATAGGAGAGAGAACAGGTATTGGAGCGGCATGGTCTAATGGGTAGAGCACCGACTTGGAAGTCAGAAGGACCTGGGTTCTAATCCTGGATCTGCCACTTGTGTGCTGTGTGACATTGGGCAATTTGCTTCACTTCTCTGGGTCTCAGTTACCTCATCTGGAAAATGGGAATTACGACTGTGAGTCCCACGTGGGATAGGGACTATGTCCGACCTGAGTCACTTGTATCCATTCCAGCGCTTAGTACAGTGCAATCTCGGTGTCATCCTTGACTCGTCTCTCTCGTTCACCCCACACATCCTATCCGTTACCAAGACCTGCCGGTTTCACCTATACAATATTGCCAAGATCCGCCCTTTCCTCTCCACCCAAACGGCTACCTTACTGCTACAGGCTCTCGTTATATCCCGGCTAGACTACTGTGTCAGCCTTCTCTCTGACCTCCCTTCCTCCTCTCTCGCCCCGCTCCGGTCTATTCTTCACTCCGCTGCCCGGCTCATCTTCCTGCAGAAACGATCTGGGCATGTCACTCCCCTTCTTAAACAACTCCAGTGGTTGCCTATCGACCTCCGCTCCAAACAAAAACTCCTCACTCTAGGCTTCAAGGCTCTCCATCACCTTGCCCCTTCCTACCTCTCCTCCCTTCTCTCTTTCTACCGCCCACCCCGCACGCTCCGCTCCTCTGCCGCCCACCTCCTCGCCGTCCCTCGGTCTCGCCTATCCCGCCGTCGACCCCTGGGTCACGTCCTCCCGCGGTCCTGGAACGCCCTCCCTCCTCACCTCCGCCAAACTGATTCTCTTTCCCTCTTCAAAACCTTACTTAAAAATCACCTCCTCCAAGAGGCCTTCCCAGACTGAGCTCCTCTTCCCCCTCTACTCCCTCTGCCATCCCCCCTTTACCTCTCCGTAGCTAAAGCCTCATTTTCCCCTTTTCCCTCTGCTCCTCCACCTCTCCCTTCCCATCCCCACAGCACTGTACCCGTCCGCTCAACTGTATATATTTTCGTTACCCTATTTATTTTGTTAATGAATTGTACATCGCCTTGATTCTATTTAGTTGCCATTGTTTTTATGAGATGTTCTTCCCCTTGACGCTGTTTAGTGCCATTGTTCTTGTCTGTCCGTCTCCCCCGATTAGACTGTAAGCCCGTCAAACGGCAGGGACTGTCTCTATCTGTTGCCGACTTGTTCATCCCAAGCGCTTAGTACAGTGCTCTGCACATAGTAAGCGCTCAATAAATACTATTGAATGAATGAATGAATGCCTGGCATCTAGTAAGTGCTTAACAAATGCCACAGTTATAATTATTATTGATAATATTGATAATGATGATAATCATCATCATCACCATTTTACAGATAGCAGACTGAGGCACAGAGAAGTGAATTGCTGAAGCTCACACAGCAGATAAGTTGCAGAACCAGGATTAGAACCCAGGTCCTTCGACTCCCAGGTCTGGGCTCTTTTGACTAGGCCACAGAACTCTCCCCTGTTTACTATGTGCTAAGTGCTGGAATAGATACAATGGCATCACACTGGGCTCAGTCCGTGTCCCATACAGAGCTTACAATCTATCTGAGACCTGGAGTGGTTAAGTGACTTGCCCAATGTCACACAGCAGGCCTTGGTAGTACAGGGACCAGAATCTGGATCACTGATTTCCAGTCCCCTACTCTTTCCAACAGGCCACAGCAGACCTGTGAATAAATATTTTTTGAGGTCACTGAACTAATTCAGGATTCTTTGAAATGTAACTTTAATGGGTTGATTCTTGTCCTGTCAGGCTGAGAGTGATGTCCTCTTATTTGCTATTGAGATGGCTGTCATTCATCCAAGAAGAACTCTAAGATCAGGTGGACGTGGATGGGCTTCCACAAAATGGTGCATATGCTGTCATGGCATTATGTTGCAGGCTCACTATAGCACGTGACTTTGTGTTTGCTTGTGTGTCTAGTATCCACGAGGACTCTCAGTGGCACCCTAGTTATTGATGGTGATGGTCAACATCCTCCATTTTTATCTTGCGGGTTATTCTCAATGAGGGCGGTGAAGGGGGCAGTTCAACCAATGGTATTTATAGAGCACTTACTGTGTGCCGGAGCACTGTACTAAGTGCATGAGAGAGTACACAAAAGAGTTGATAGAAACAATCCCTGCCCACAAGGAGCTTACAGTCTAGAGAGAAAGGCATTAAAAGAAATTCCAGATAGGGGAAATGAAAGTGTAAGGATATGGACATTAAGTGCTGTGGGGTTTGGGGTGGGAGGTGGCTATCAAATGTTTAAGAGGTACCGATCCAATTGCATAAGTGCAGATTAGCAAGGAGAAGACGACTCTACCTCTGTGCACGGAGGGGGGTATTTTCCTAACTCCTCGCTGACGATCATAAAGTGATAAATATCAGTGATGTCTTTCAAAATTATTATTATTATTATATGCTGTCGAGTCGTTTCCGATTCATAACAACTCCATGGATATACTTTCTCCAGAATGTCCTGTCCTCTGCCATAATCCACAACCTTTCTGATGGTACCTCCGTTACCGTAGTTATGGTCTCTATCCATCTAGTTGCCTGTCTGCCTCTTCCATGTTTTCCCTGGACTTCTCCTAGCATTAGTGTCTTCTCCAGAGAATCAGCCCTCCTGATTATGTGTCCAAAATATGCTAATCTAAGTCGAGTCATTTGGCCTTCCAAAGACCACTTTGGTTTAAATTTGCTCCAAAATCCATTTACTTATTTTTCGGACCATCCAATGAATTTGCAAAAGCCTTCTCAAACACCACATTCCCAAAGAATCGATGTTCTTTCTATCCTGTATTTTCACTGTCCAGCTTTCGGATCCATCCATTGTCACTGGAAACACCATAGAGTTGACAATTTGTATTTTTGTGGCCATTGTTACATCAGCACATTTTATTAGGTTCCCTTAATCTTAGAACCCTGAAGATCATCAAGGACCTACATGGCAGGGTTAAAGGAACTGGAATAACTGAATCTCTACATGTCTAGCTAGGACAAGAATAGGTATAAAAAAAGAAGAAATAGTTTTAAACTAAAGTCTAGGTAGACTGAGCATATAATTGGCAGACCCAACTTTTGCTTCGACTATGAGATAAGAGAGTGCTATGGCTCCCAATGGCATGAGAACACGTAATCTTCGGTCATACTCCTCAGCTGGAACCTTCTTTCTTGGGCTACCAAACCAAGAAAGAAACCAAATGGCCACTAGATGCTGAGTCAGTGGCCATTTTATTTCCCAAGATTCCTGGGAATGATAGCTCAAAAAAGGTGAGCTATGTGGCTGACCAAAACACCTGGAGACCACAGTCTGCATAAGCTACCATAAAAATCTAGCAAAAAAGGACATCTATCCATTAAGCACTTGATGTTCACCCCACCCTCACCCCAGCACATTTATGCCCACATCTTTATATTCTGCTATTTTCCCTATCTGTAAATGATTTTAATATCTGCCTCTAGACTGTATGCTTACTGTAAGCAGGGAACATGTCCATCAACCTTATTATATTGTACTTTCCCAATTGCTTAGTACAGTGCTCTGCACTCAGTAAGTGCTCAATAAATATCATTGATCGATTGATGGGGGGGCACTGATGGCCCTCACAAATGCCGGATAAGGAGACACTTGATGTCACATACGTCGAGTCATGCATACAATATATTTTGATGTCGCAGGTGTCATTTTGCAAAAGTTTGTGAAGTTCGGGTGATCCTAGAGCATTTCTCCGGGGGAGCTCATGGTCTTCCCACTTTCTTCAAAGCTGATGCAGTCCCTTCCCAGCTTAGTGTGAACTTGCACGGTGCATCCAAACCATGGAACTTGGTGGTGGGAGTCGCTGGGGAGGGAAGCTGGATACTGGAAATGAAAATACTAGATATAAAGGCATCCAGACTGGATCCAGTCAATCAGTGGTATTTATTGAGTGCTACTCTGTGTAGAACACTGTACTATATGCTTGGGAGAGTACAATCAAGTTAAAATGTATGATCCCTGCCCTCAAGGAGCTTTCAGTCTAGTGGGGGAGACAGACATTAAAATAAATTACAGATTAGGTTAGCAAGGAAGTATAAGGGCATAGGTATATGTACATAAGTTTTATGGGGAGTGAGGTATTGAAGTACCTAGGGGGAATAGACTTATGTGCAGACGTGATGTAGAAGATAGGGAGAACAGGGTGGGGAGATGAAAGGTTAGTGATAGATGACTCAGAAGGGAGGGAGACTAGGGTGTGGAGATGAGAGATTAATCAAGGAAGACTTCCTGGAGGAGATATGATTTTAATAGGACTTTGAAGTGAGGTGAGTGGTAGTCTGTTCAATATATGGGGGAAGCAGTGTGGCGTAGTGGAAAGAGCATAGGTTTGGGAGACAGAGGACCTGGGTTCTATTCCCGGCTCTGACACATCCGCTGTGTGACCTTGGGCAAGTCAATTCACTTCTCCGTGCCTCAGTTACCTCATCTGTTAAATGGAAATTAAGACTGTAAGCCCCAAGTGGGACATAGACTGTGGTCAACCTGATTATCTTATATCTACCCTAACGCTTAGTACGGTGGCTGACACATAGTAAGCGCTTAACAAATGTCATAAAAAAAAGGCATTCCAGACTGGAGGGAGGGCATGTGCAAGGGGTCGACAGCGAAGGAGATGAGATCGAGATACAGCAAATAGGATGGGGTTAGAGGAACAAGGCATGCAGGCTGAGTTGTAGTAGATCAGTGAGGTAAGGCAAGAGGGGGAGAGCTGATTGAGTGCCCTAAAGCCGATGGTGAGGAATTTCTATTCTATGCAGAGAAGGATGGGCAATCTTTGCAGGTTTTTGAGGAGAGGGGAGATGTGTGTGGAATTTTTTTTTTTTAGGAAAGTGATCCATCCTGGACAGGGGCAAGCCAACTGCAAACTGTACTGTTCAGGTGAGTTGAGCGTAAACCTTCTCGGGTACAGGGGAATGAACTAAAGGACTTTTATGATGTCTTCCATCCCTAGAGAGAATGATTCATTTCTAATGGGCTATTGAACTGAAAGTGAGGGAGTTAATTCTCCAGGAAAGAAGGAAAAAAACTTATGTGACTAAAACCTCCAGGCCACAAAAATCAGGAAATGCACAGTAAAGGGCAATATTAGCACTACCATTCTGGGGCTTGTGATGGGACAAGGGGCCTTTGACTCAGTACAGTACTCCTATAACTTGGTACTATGAAGCATGATCCTTCATTTGATGGCTGTACCAACCATGCATCATGCATCCTCTTAGAAAATATCAAATGGGGCAGAATCTTTAATTTCACTTTTGTAGGTCTTTATACTGAGTTATTGCTGCCAAGTGAAGCAAAATCCTTAATTTGATGTCTCTGGGGATAGTCATACTGTTAAACCTCAAATGAGGATAATGAATTATTTGATATGAAACTGGCTGTAGCAAAAATCTTGTTGACTTTACATCTTTAATGGGAATAACAGCAACTGATTCGAAGTGGCAGCTATGAGCAAGTGTCTGGAGGTTTATTTTAAGCTCTCGCTGATTTTTTTTTTTCCCTCCCCTCGGTTGAAAGGATCTATTTGACAGTTGCCTTGCCAGCATAGGTATTTGCAACTGATGTTTTGAATTCCAAGGTTTATGCCCTTGATGATGTTAACAGCATTGGAAATAAAATGATATTCAGCCCACATTTATATTGTTTTGGATGAATAATAGGTTGCTTAATAAAAAGAAAATGCTCTGGCTTATACAATGCCTGCTTTATATACGTATGCAGCAGGATGAAGGCCACTACCTTAGAAGCAGATGACTTTCACGATTCCCTTTGAAGCCCATTTTGCAAATCATACAAACAGTTGGCAAATATTCACTGCTTTGTGTCCGGCAGACTGACCTCCAGAGGCAGATAAAGGTGAGATGGAATAAAAGGAAACTTTGCTGGGCCACCAAAAGAGGGGTGTAATGAAGTCATTGCTTTGCAGTCCAGAGAGTTATGCTGGGATCCAGGAGATCTGAGTTCTCATCCCAGCTCTGCCTCTGGCCTGCCTAGTGACCTTGGGGAAGTCCAGCAGTCCCACAGATCTAAGAGGATAGAGCACTGGCCTGGGAGTCAGAAGGACGTGGGTTCTAATCCCTGCTGTGCCACTTGTCGGCCGCGTGACCTCGGGCAAGTCACTTCACTTCTCTGGGCCTTAGTTACCTCATCTGTAAAATGGGGTTTAAGACTGTGAGCCCTATGTGGGACAGGGACTGTGTCCATCCTGTTTAACTTGTATCTACTCTAGATTTAGTACAGTGCCTGGCACATGGTAACCTCTTAACAAATACCATTAAAAATAAAAAGTGCTCCAGAGGGAGATGAAGTTTAGGAAGAGATGGAGCATTCTTCTTCAGCCACCACCACCTTGTCCCTCCTATCACATCCTCCTCATCAATAGCATTCAATCAATCAATAATAATTAGTAACAATAATAATAAAAATAATGGTATTTGTTAAGTGCTTACTATGTGCCAGGTACTATATGGTATTTATTGAGCACTTACTGTGAGCAGAGCACAGTATTAAGTGCTTGGGAGAGTACAGTGTAACAGAGTTGGTAGATAGGTACCCTGCCCACGATGAGCTTACAGTCTAGAGTATGAGGATGCTATTCCCTTCAGTTTACAAGGGGCCAAGGGAGTTCACTGAGGTCACATGGCATTTGCAGGGCAGGGCCACAGCTATTTACCAACAAGCCTGTACTCCAACCCTCAAGTGGCAGGGAGCAAGGAGTCTTAGCATTGATTGAGCAACTATTGTGTGCAGAGAATTGTACTAGGTGCAGGAAGAATATAATAATAATTGTGGTGTTTGTTAATTGCTTACTATGTGCCAGGTACTGTACTAAATGCTGAGGTGGATACAAGCAAATGGGCTTGGATATCATCCCAGTCCCTCGTAGGGCTCACAGTCTTAATCCCCACTTTACAGATGAGGGGACTGAGGCCCAGAGAAGTGAAGGGACTTGCCCAAGGTCACACAGCAGAAAAGTGGTGGAGGCGGGATTAGAATCCAGATCCTTTTGACTCCCAGGCCCATGCTCTATCCACTGGGCCACAGTAGAAGTGGTAGATGTGGTCCTATAATGGAGTCTGCCCTCTAATGGGGAAGGCAAGCTGACCCAAATTGCAAAATTGCAATCAGTAAGGGTATAAGAGCAGAGATACAAAGGACCAAAAAAACCCAAAAAAACCCCCAAAACCCACCTCACAGGTAAGCTACTGACATTTTGTTTTAAACCAAAACAGCACATTTGCCAAAGAGCACAAGGATGACTTTTGTGAATTTCGATATGGTTAGATCTAGGACCAAGCTTGCAGGACTCAATTGATCAATCAGAGCACTGTATTAAGCACCTGGGAGAGTAAAATATAACAATGTTCATGTAAAACCATCTAAAGGCCCGAAGCGCAAACCCCAGACGGGGTCTAAAGTATCCTCCTCCCATGGCAAATATGGAAATTTCAAAAGTCATTCAGCTGCAAAACTTCTATTTGGTCTGCCTAGTTTGCCTTGGCCCCATCCATATGTACTAAAACACCTCCTTCCTCTCCTCTTCCCAGATCCCTGTGTGAAGAGAACACAAGCATTGCCTATAGCAGATCCACTCAGCGTTGACCCCCAAACAGTGATCTCCATGAAAACCAGACAGAAAAGAAACAGAAAAGAGAGGCAAAGTATAGCACATTTGCTCATTAGCCTGGCCCTGATTTCTTTTAAACTCTAAGCCAGGGCCGGTTATGCCATCCTATTAGCCATCCCAACATTTGTGGATCTCTCTATTTCTTTATTTGCTATTTCTTTATTCATTTGTTTATTGCTTTGTATCAAATTTCTCATTTGCAACTAAGGTATATGTGTCCATTCATGTCTACTCTCTCCCCCATTGTATTGTGAGTTCTTTGAGGGCAGAGGTCATATCTTTTACTTCTTTTATGTGTTCCCCAAGCATCAGCGCTTAGAACAGCGCTTGGCACATAGTAAGTGCGTAACAAAATACCATCATTATTATAGGAGTGTGGGAGAAAATAGTGGGTAGGGATTTTAGTGGGGAGAGGGGATTGGGAGGGAACAAGCTTCAAAGGGAGGCCTGATAACTCTCATTTTGGGTCTTTTTTTGTCCTGATTAGAAATTCTCCAGCCTTTCAGAGGCTCAGGAAAAGGGAAGGATTCTGGGAATCTAGCTCAAAAAGCAGAGGGGGCCATCTCCCACCTTACCCTGTGAAGTCGGCATCTACCTCCTCAAGCATTTTACAGCATTTTCTGACTAGAGTAGACACTCAAGTCTCTTGATACTGATACCGTTGATCCTTACTTATTTTCTTGACTGCATTAGGTTATTCAAAATAAAGGTCACCATTAATAATGTTGGTATTTGTTAAGCGCTTACTATGTGCAGAGCACTGTTCTAAGCGCTGGGGTAGACATAGGGGAATCAGGTTGTCCCACGTGGGGCTCACAGTCTTAATCCCCATTTTACAGATGAGGGAACTGAGGCACAGAGAAGTTAAGTGACTTGCCCACAGTCACACAGCCGACAAGTGGCAGAGCTGGGATTCGAACTCATGAGCCCTGACTCCAAAGCCCGTGCTCTTTCCACTGAGCCACGCTGCTTCTCTCTTATCAGTCAGTCGTATTTATCGAGCACTTACTGTGTGCAGAGCACTGTACAGAGCGCTTGGGAGAGTACAATACAACAATAAACAGACACAGTCCCTGCCCACGAAGAACTTACAGTCTAGAGGGGGAGACAGACATTAATATAAATAAATAAATGACCAATATGTACATAAATGCTGTGGGGCTGGAAGAGGGGCTGAATAAAGGGATCAAGTCAGGGCAAAGCAGAAGGGAGTGGGAGAAGAGGAAAGAGGGCTTCAACAACATCACCTTGATTCTATTTATTTGCTATTGTTTTAATAAGATGCTCTTGCCCTCGATTCTATTTATTGCCATTGTTCTTGTCTGTCTGTCCCCCCCCGATTAGACTGTAAGCCCCTCAAAGGGCAGGGACTGTCTCTATCTGTTACCGATTTGTACATTCCAAGCGCTTAGTACAGTGCTCTGCACATAGTAAGCGCTCAATAAATACTATTGAATGAATGAATGAATGAACAACAGCAGTAATTGTCTGCCCACTGTGGGTAGAGCACTGGAGAAGATGCTTGAGAGCATCCAGCAGAAGTAAAAGGTGTGGACCCTGCCCATGAGGGGGATTTACCGTTTAATTGGAAAGACAAACGAACATAATGACCCTATACATGGCCACTTACCTTCCCCCTCTAGGTTGTAAACTCATTATGGGCAGAGAATTGTACAATCCATGGTATTGTACTCTTCCAAGCAAGCACTTAGTACACTGTTCTGCACATAAATATCATTGATTGATTGATTAAAAATGGTAGTTTTAATTTGGATTTTGACACCTTTCATCAGTGAAAGCATCAGAGTGGTGGAGAAGCATCTAGTTGGATTAAGAATGGGTAATGCTGCTAGTTGTTTTTCTGGAAATTGATTGTCATGTGGTCCAAGAATCTCCTCCCGTGACCATGAGAAATGGGGGGCATCTCTTCAGAGAAATCACTTTTGCAATTTTATCCCAGGTTTTCTCTCTCTTCTTCCCTGTTCTCCTTCACCAGTCAAAGCATCAGCCTTCTTACTTGGTCCCTGCTTAAGTGTTGCAGCAAGGCACAAATATTTCTTGAATGGAGTCTTGTGTCTGGAAAAAAATACTGAAAATAATTCACTGCTACTTGGGGGTAATTCACATCTGCTAAAGCTGTGATTTCTCCTTAAAGACAGATTCTGGATTGTGATTATTTGAAGTGAAAATGTTATGTATTCAGATGGTGGAAAAAAAATTGTTGAATGGGATTTGCGTGACACCAGATAGGGTGTTGGAAATAAAAATGTAAAGTAATATTATCTTTGTGATCTGAGATGAAAAGTTCTAAAAGCAACTTGGCCTTGAGGGGCTGCCACATGAATTTAATAATTTTCATGTGGATAATCATTTTCCAAACTGTGGCAGTGACTTAATCCTTCCTAGAAAGACAGGAGTGCATCTTCAAACAAACTGCCTGAGCTGTTTGTTCACAGTTTGCTGTTTTGATTCAGTAAGATGGATTATAAGGGGGAACAACTAGAGCTGTGACAGCTTTGGCTCAATCCTTCCTGGCCTGGAATCCCTTTCTCCTTTAAAAAGCTCTCCAAGTTCATAAGTCTATGAAGGACTTAATTGAAGTCACTGGAGAAATTCTGTAGGAAAACATCAAACCTTTTCAATATGCCAAGTTAGAAGAAAAAAGTTCATTGTTACTGTATAATTTTTGTGCCTTCATTTCTTTTTGCCGAACGAAAGCAACCTAAAAGTGAGTTGTATTAAAAGCAAACCAGCCTTGAATCTGCAGCCAGGCTAGATGAAGCGTTGGAAAGCAAATCCTCCAAAAAGAATGTTTCTTTAGTGACTGAGGTCTTTCTTTAGTATCCCTACTAGATCAGAACTTTGTGAAGAGAAGGAGGAGCAGGGTTCTGGAGTTTAGTCCTGACTCACTTTCACTGGGTGTCTTTGGGTAAATAGTATAAACATCCGTGGGTCTTGGTTTTTAATTCCACCTGATTATCTAGGGCACTGTGAGACCAGGAGAGCCTGGATGATTGGAAATCAATCATCCAAGCCATTAGTGGTGTTTATTGAGTGCTTATGGTGTGCAGAGCACCATATTAAGTGCTTGGTAGAGTATAATAGAGGTGGTGGGCATGATCCCTGACCTCAAAGAGCTAACAGTCTAGTGAGGAAGACAGACTTGAAAATGAATTACAGATTGGGGAAATGGTAGACTATAAGGATATGTTCTTAGCATTAAGTCCCTTTGCGACATTGTCTGGAAACAATAGGAAGGGGCTTATGGCACTAACAAGAAGAACTGAAAGCAATCAATTGACAGTTACTCTAAATCCAAAGTCCTCTTGTCTTCCATGTCTTTGGAGACTTTGGTACAACTGAAATACCTAGTAGAAGATCTGGAAGTTCAGAAATGCTTCACTTAAATACATGCAGAGTTCTATTTAATCTGAATGGAGTTTCCAAATGGCAAAGACATGATATCTTTTAATCAGCTGGATTCTCCCAGTGAGGCAAAATAAAGAGTGTTGGAAGGCCCATTTACTCTTCCATACCACCCGACTTCAACACAGCAGTCTGCCTCCCAATCAGTCAGTCAATGGTATTTATTAAGCACTTACTGTGTGCAGAACACTGTACTAAGCACTTGGGAGGATACAGCGGAGTCGATAGACATGGTCCCTACCTTCTAGGATCAATCACAATCCACGACATTTAGTGAGGGCTTACTGTATGCAGACCACTCTACTAAAATGTGTGGAAGAGTACAATAGAATAGAGTAGGTAGACTTGATCCCTGCCCACAAGGACCTTACAAATTGGAGAGGGAGACAGACATTAAAATAAATTATAGATGACAATGTACATAAGTGCTACGTGTGAGTGTGTGTTGGGGTGGCGGGGGATGAAAATCAGAGTGCTTACAAGTTACAGACCCAACTGCATAAGTGATGCAGAATGGGATGCTTATTTCCCACTACAACCCAACCCATACACTCTACTCTTCTAATAACAACCTACCCTGCACCTAAATCACATCTATCCCTTCAACCAATTCCTTGCCCATGTCCTCCATCTGGCCTGGAACTTCATCTCCCTTCATATCCAACACTCCCCCACACTTTCAAAGCCCTCCTAAAATCACGTCTCCTCCAAGAAACCTTCCCTGACTAAGCCCCCATTTCCCTATTTGGTCTCCCTTCTGGATCGCCTATGCACTTGGATCTGTACCCCTTAAACACTTTGATATTCACCCTAGTCCCACAGCACTTATACTCTATCCTGACTCTACCATTTGTCTGCTGTGTGGCCTTGGGCAAGTCACTTCACTTCTCTGTGCCTCAGTCCCTCATCTGTAACATGGGGATTAAGACTGTGAGCTCCACGTGGGACAACCTGGTTACCTTTTATCTACCCCAGCATTTAGAACAGTTCTTGGCACATAGTAAGCACTTAACAAACACCATCTTTATTATTATTATTTCCCTTATTTGAAATGTATTTTAATGTCTGCTTCCGGTGCGGACTGTAAACTCCTTGTGGGCATCAACTCTATCAACTCTATCATATTGTACTTTGCCAAGTGCTTAGTACTGTGCTCTGCACACAGCACTCAATAAATCCCATTGATTGATTGACTACCTCAATCTCATCTGTCTCCATGCCTACCCCTTGCTCCCCATCCTGCCTCTGGCCTGGAACTCCCTCCCGCTCTATATCCAAGAGATAATCACTCCCTTCCTTCAAAGCTTTATTAAAAGCACATTTCCTCCTTTCCTACTGCCTTCTGTGTTGCCCTGGAACTTGAATTTGTACCCTTTCATCACCTCACCCTTGGCCCCCCAGCACTTACGTACATATCTGTAATTTATATAAATGTCCGTCTCCCCTTCTAGATTAAAAGTTTCTTGTGGGCAGGGAACATGTCTATCAACTCTGTTATATTGCATTCTCCCAAGTGCTTAATAATTACAGTGCTCTGTTCACAATAAGCACTCAATCAATAAAATTGATTGATCGAATGATTGGAAGGCAAGTAGGGGAAGTAATGCCGAAGGGAGGGTAAATAAGGAAAGTGAAGGCTTATTCAAGGAAGGCCTCTTGGAGGAGATCAGGCATCATCAGTGGTATTTATTGAGTGCTTACTATGTACAGAGCACTGTACTAATCACTTGGGAAAGTACAACAGAGTTGGTAGGCACGATCCCTGCCCACAAGGAGCTTACAGTCTATTGCTTTCTTTCTGCCTTCTGGCTTCACCCTTTTTCTTGCCAATGTCATGTTGAAATCTATTGCTGCATATTTTTCAATTTTATAATCACTTTATGAGAGTGGGAGTTTCTTGCGCATGTTGAATTCCAGAAACAATAACGTTTTGTTAAATTCTTTCCGCAATTTTCTAATGAATGGTACGGGAATAATGAAGTGAAGAAACCAGATGCATAGAGAACCGAGCAAATATATTATTGTGTAGCATCCCTGTGGCCTGGAAGAAACAAGATAGGGTATTAGGTCAGAATTGAGTAGATACTTTTCCACGTACTTGAAAGTGATTGCACTAAGCTATTTTTTCCTTCCAGATAGCTATTATTTTGGTCCTGTTAGATCTTCCAAAAAGCATTTGCTCTAAGTGGACTGGGGCTTTTTTTTTTGTACCAATGGTGTTTTCCATTCCTGTTTTGTTACAAACTAAAAAAAAAAAGCCCAACAAAAAAACCCCAAACCTCTAAAAAATGATTTCAAAAAGAAAAAAAAGCCACATTGCGTGCTCCACAGACAACTCCTTTCCTTTGATTCTGACTAAAAATTTAAGACACCTCCCCATCCCATGAATTGAAATTCTTTCTTAGAACATCGTTATAATATGCCTGCTTCAATGTGTTTGCCGTTGTCCCTGACTGGTCTTTAGCCCTTGGGTTCTGAGAAGTACTCCCCCCTCTCCCTGCCCTTCGCCCCCCAAAGGCTTGGAAAACTTTGTGTTTTCCATGTCTGTGCTCCCTGGAATGATGTGAACAAAAGTCTACACACAGTTCCTCTGGGTCACTGTCAACAGTCCATCTGGTGCCTAACTCTACTCCCCCCGCTGTATTAATGACTAACCAGATGAATCAAATATAATGAGCTGAATGAGACAGTGGCAAAACAGTCTCTTCTCCCTCATACCATATAATTCTGGCAGCCTAATGGGAATCATGAAGGCTTTTGTTCCATTTCCAAGGGTTTGGTAGGAAATGCTATATCTCATTATCACTATTAAAATGCTTTCTTCAGCCAATGGCTGGCTATTTTTTTTTTAATTTCAGTCTTCTAAAAATATCAGAATGTCACCTAAGCACATAAGCAAGTCTGTTCCCTACAGTGGCATCCGGAGGCTTGGAGGAAGCGGGAGATGGTTGCCTTCAGTTGTGGCGTGTGTCATCGCAAGTCGACTTGTCACTGGGATTTTGAAAGAGGAGGAGGAAATGGAGAGAGGAGTTGATGGTATAGGAAGTTTCTTCTCACCTGTTGGGAGGCGTTCATAGGGATGCGATTTCTGTAACTGGTTCTGTAGATTTGGGATTAGGAACACAATAGGCAACAATTGGAAATAGCGTGGCCTAAAGGAAAGAACATGGGACTGGGAGTCAGAGGACTTGGTTCTAATCCTGGCTCTGCCACTTGTCTGCTGTGTGACATGCTTGGGAAAGTCACTTAACTTCTCTGTGTTTCAGTTACCTCAACTGTAAAATGGGGATTAAGACTGTGAGCCCCATGTAGGATGCAAACTGTTTCTAACCTGATTGTCTTGCATTTACCCCAGTGTTTAGTACAGAGCCTGGGACATAGTAAGCACTTAGCAAATACCATTAAGGAAAAAAAAAAATAGTCCTGAAGCTTGATTTCTGAAAATCCTGGATGATCACATATTTGGAGTACTGTTTTGTGTCTAATCCACATTTCTTCCTCTTCGGGTCAATATCAATCAATCAGTGGTATTTACTGAGCCCTTAATGTGTGCAGAACACTGTGATAAGCAATCGGGAAAGTGAATACAGTAGATTTGCTAGATGCAATTCCTGCCCACAAGGAGTTAACAGGTCTAGATGGGGAGAACGATGTTAAAATAAATTAGGTAGGGGAAGCAGCAGAGTATAAAGATATGTGGATAAGTACTGTGGGGGTAGGGGTGGGGTGAATATCAAGGTGTTGGTATTTAATAATGTTGGTATTTGTTAGGTGCTTACTATGTGCAGAGCACTGTTCTAAGCACTGGGGTAGATACAGGGTAATCAGATTGGCCCACATGAGGCTCACAGTTAATCCCCATTTTACAGATGAGGTAATTGAGGCACAGAGAAGTTAAGTGACTTGCTGATAAGTTAAGTGAGCAGCTGATAAGGTGCTTAAGGAGTATACACCCAAATGGATAGGAGAAGCAGAAGGGAGGGTGAATAGGGTGGGGAATGAGAGGTTATTCAGGGAAGACTTCTTGGAGGTGATATGATTTTTAGTAGGGCTTTGAAGATGGGGAGAGAAGTGGTATGTTGGATTTGAGGGGGGAGGGAGTTCCAGGAAGGAGGGAGGATGTGAGCAGGGGGTCGATGATGAGAGAGATGAGAACAAGCTACAGTAAGTAGGTTGGTGTTAGAGGAACAAAATGTGTGGGCTGGGTTGTAGTAGGAAATCAGAGAAATAGGTGGGAAGGGGGCAAACAGACTGAGTGCTTTACAGCTGATGATAAGGAGTCTCTGATGCAGAGGTGGCTGGGCAACACTGGAGGTTCATGAGGAATGGGGAGCTATGCAGAGAACAGTATTTGAGACAAACAATCCAGGCAGCAGAGTGAAGTATGGACCGGAGATGATAATAATAATAATAATAATAATAATAATAATGTTGGTATTTGTTAAGCGCTTACTATGTGCAGAGCACTGTTCTAAGCGCTGGGGTAGACACAGGGGAATCAGGTTGTCCCACGTAGGGCTCACAGTCTTAATCCCCATTTTACAGATGAGGTAACGGAGGCACAGAGAAGTTAAGTGACTTGCCCAAGGTCACACAGCTGACAAGTGACAGAGCCGGGATTCGAACCCATGACCTCTGACTCCCAAGCCCGGGCTCTTTCCACTGCACCATGCTGCTTCTCTATGGGAGAGCAGCTGATAATAATAATAATCACTATTATTATTATGGTATTTGTTAAGCACTTACTATGTGCCAAGCACTGTTCTAAGCGTTGGGGTAGATACAAATTAATCTGGTCGGACACAGTCCCTGTCCCACATGGGGCTTACGCTCATCCCAATTTTACAGACTCATCGCCTTGATTCTATTTAGTTGCCATTGTTTTTACGAGATGTTCTACCCCTTGACGCTGTTTATTGCCATTGTTCTTGTCTGTCTGTCTCCCCCGATTAGACTGTAAGCCCGTCAAACGGCAGGGACTGTCTCTATCTGTTGCCGACTTGTTCATCCCAAGCGCTTAGTACAGTGCTCTGCACATAGTAAGCGCTCAATAAATACTATTGAATGAATGAATGAGGGAACTGAGGCCCAGAGAACTGAAGTGACTTGCCCAAGGTCACCCAGCGGACATGTGGTGAAGCTGGGAGAAGAACCCAGGTTCTTCTGACTCCACTAAGCCACACTGTTTCTCCACCAGAGCTGATACCAGAGTTGTTTTCCCCTCTCTCTGCTCATCAACTTGCTCCCCACCCAGGGGTGAAACCACCTATACACCCCCTGCCCCCAACCTTCCCCGCCCCTTCTTCAACATTCAGAATTCACTAGTTTAGTTACTGTACAAAATGGAGGGTTTACCGCCCCCCAGACTTCAGTTTCCAAGATGGTACCACTGACGGTGATCACCGCCTGAGACTCTGGCTGAGAAGGCCACTGGTAGACACAGCAGTAGACCGTGCTGTCCGGCGGGCAGTGACCAGGAAAGGATTGCTCTCATTGAGTAGCGGCTTTGAAAACAGTAAAGGGTCTGAAGGGTGACTTGCACTGGGGAACTCTCTTTACATGCTCACAATGTGGACTGAGACTTCTGTTCTGCGTCGATATCTTTCAGCCACGTCCTCACTCAGGTCTAGGATCTTGCCGACAGTCATGTCATCTCCTAGAATGGAGAACTCTGTGTGCTTTTTAATGCTATTTATTATTTGTTAACCACTTACTATGTGTCAAGCACTGTTCTAAGCGCTGGGGTAGATTCAAGGAAATGAGGTTGGATACTGTCCCTGTCCCACATAAGTCTCATAGTCTAAGTCGGGGGGCGTGGGGGAGGATTTCATCCCCATTTTACAAATGAGGTAGCTGAGGCACAGAGCAGTTAAATGACTTACCCGTCACACCGCAGACAAATGGCAGAGCAGGGAATCACTTGACTGAGAAGCAGCGTGGCACAGTGGAAAGAGCACGGGCTTTGGAGTCAGGGCTCATGAGTTTGAATCCCAGCTCTGCCACTTGTCAGCTGTGTGACTGTGGGCAAGTCACTTAACTTCTCTGTGCCTCAGTTCCCTCATCTGTAAAATGGGGATTAAGACTGTGAGCCCTACGTGGGACAACCTGATTCCCCTATGTCTACCCCAGCGCTTAGAACAGTGCTCTGCACATAGTAAGCGCTTAACAAATACCAACATTATTATTATTATTATTATTATTGACCAAGTGATTCTTCCTCCACTGTGTGCACGTAGACCGGAAGCTCATTATGGGCAGAGGACATGTCTGCTAATTCTGTGGTGTTGTACTCTCAGAAGCACTTAGTACAGTGCTCTGCACACAGTGAGCGTTCGATAAATATCATTAATTGATGAAGAAACTGCTTTTTGATTTGCCCCTGTGGCTGTTCACTGCGGTGCTGGCTGTTTTTGATTCTGCTTTGTACCACGGGGCATTTGTCTACACCGTGGATGAATGTAGCACACAGAGTATTATAAAGTGCCATCAGGAAGTTATTCTAAGCCATAAACAGTAGTACTTACTAAAGGCTCCATTGCCTTCTTAAGAAACTCAAATGGATCTGAATGAGCAGGTGTCTATAGGACAGTCCCGTGAGAGTCAAATAGGATGGGAATTCGGCCCCAAGTGCTGTTCTAAAGAGCGTGGAAGAGGGACACACTCACATCGCTTCTCTCTGCCCTGAATGCTCAACAATTCTTCACGGAATAGATTTTAAGTGTGTACCACTTCAACAAAACAGCAGCCTAATCAGTTGGGAAAGCTGAACATTTTCAAAATGCTATCATCATGGAGCATCTTTACAAGGTTCACAAGGACTTGTTTTTCAACTTTTCTTGGTTAGCCCCATTGACAACTATCCCAGGAGCACTAGAACAGCAATAATCACAGGATTATATTACTGCACTTGTTAGCTACTTACGTTTCTCCTCTCACCCCTCGAGGAGGCTCACTAATGCTTGTGAGGGGGTCTTTTTGGAAAGGAAGTTTCAGGACCTGAACCCGTTTGAGGTGTGTTTTTTTTTCTGTTTTCCAATGAAATTTGATCACAGCCGACTTCACCTCTCTGTCCTCTCTCTCACCCCTCCCTTTTGTGGACCTCGAGATTAAATAGATTAAAAACCGCTGTTTGAGATGTGTCATTGCGGCATGCCAGCTTTGAGCTATTCTGTTTGTTTGTTCCCAAACCTTTCTATGCCAGTTCCATAATCACCCCCTGCCAGACTCAAGGCTTTGAAAATTAACATATTGCGCATACGACATATGTTTGAAATTAGCAGGAAATCCAGCCAAGAGTTAGAAATTAACAAGAAAAAAAGTTATCTTGGAAAATATTTGGGAGCCAAAGAAGAGTGTTTGGCTCAAAACATTCGGGCAGCCCATTGTCTATTGAATTAAATAACTCCAACATGTATCCCTTCCTCAAATGCAGAAGCAGCGTGGCCTAGTGGAAAGAATCAGAGGAACTGGGTTTGAATCCTGGCTCTGCCACTTGCCTGCTAGGTGACCTTAGGCGATTCACTTCACTTCTTTGGGCCTCAGTTTCCTCATCTGTAAAATGGGGGTGCAACACCTGTTCTCCCACCTATGTAGACTGTGAATCCCCATGTAGGACCTGATTATCTTGTATCTTCCCCGCTGCTTAATATAGTGCTGGGCACATAGTAAGTGCTCAACAAATACCATTTTTGTTGTTGCTATAATTTTTGTACCCCTTTCAACTGTCTTCAGTTGTAGTGCAAAGGTGCAGGTTACTTAGTTGAGCCCTGTGAAGGTCCAGGGTAGCATTTATTTATAATAATAATAATAACAATAATTATGGTATTTGTTAAGCACTTACTATGTGTCAGGCACTGAACTAAGCACTGGGTTGGATACAAGCAAATATGGGTTGGATGTAGTCTCTGTCATTAATCTGTCATTCTGTCTCTGTCCCATATAGGGCTCACAGTCTTAATCCCCATTTTATAGATGAGGTAACTGAGGCACAGTGAAGTGATGTGACTTGCACAAGGCCACACAGCAGACAAATGGCAGAGCCTCAATTTGAACCCATGACCTTCTGACTTCTAGGCCTGTGCTCTATCCACTATGACATCCTTAATTACTGGCTTTCTGCCTCTGTAAAATGGGATAACAGTTACTGACCTACCTTATGGATCGTGGTCAGAAATGGAGTGGGAGACAGAAATGAATGAAAGGCTCCACATATTTGGCTAGGCAGGTCTTCTAGGCTTCTATTCAGAGTAGTATTTATTGAGTGTCCACTGGATACAGTGCCCTGTTCTAGGTGTTTGGGAAGTGCAGAACAAAGAAGTGATATGTTCCCTGCCCACAAAAGGAGTTTACACTCTAAAGGGCGATATGAACTGGGAAATATTTACAACTAAAGAGGTCAAAATGAATGATTGAATAAACATATATTCTTGAGTGCTGAGGATAGCAAGCTTATTGTCCCCAGTTATTACTTGCATGTACCTTTCCAGTCAGAGACAGAGCTGTCACTGTTTTTATTTCTTGACAAGTATGGGAAGAAGACATTGAAAAATTCCAGCTTGGCCAGTCAAGGTGGAGGGAGATTTTGAACCTTCTTTTGGACTAGTAAATGTTTTAATAGATAAATATGTCACCTGTTCTTCAATGAACCATAAGGACTAAATTATTTCCTGGGAATAAACTTGTGACCTCTTTGAAGTTAATTGAGCACCTTGTAATAATTTATTCAGAGGTACCCTGGTGCCCCAGTAGAGTTGAGCCACCTCACAGGGGTGAGCAGTTCATTCTCAGATAGAAATTTCCTTCCCCAACTCATTGCATGGGGAAGTCCCTAGTAAATACAGTGTTCTGCACATGATAAGCGCTCAATTAATCCGTGATCGATTGATCAATAAACCACTGTGCATCTCAAAACTGGAGGAACTTGGAGAGAGTCTGAGGAGAGCCCCAGAGATGATTAAAGGGTCGAAGAATAAGATATATGAGATGCTAAAGGGAGGTGTTAAGCAGGTGACCCACCCTGGGGGGAGAATGACCTATGTACGGTTCCCATCCAATCGGCAGAACATTAATAACCTGCTCTTTACCTCTGCTTTGCCTGTGGACCTGATTTAAGAGCTTCCAACATCAGCATTTGTGGGACATGAGAACAGGGCGGGAAGCCACAAGTGGTGAGAGGAGGAAACGGAGGAAAAGACAGGGAGAGAAAAAAGGCAAAAAGTGTGCGTGAAAACATCGACGTGCGTCAAAATCTAAAGAGTGTGTGTGTGTAATCTGGTTGTGAGTTTGTGAAAAAATCTGAGTGTGTATAAATCTGGGGTGAGAAAGCGTGAAAATCTGAGGTGGGGTATATGTGAAAATCTGGGAGTAGTTAGTCTGCAGAAGAGAAGAATGAGGAACAACAATAGGAGTCAACAAATAAGTGAAAGATTGTTATGCCAAGCATGATGACCAGATGTTCTTACAGTGAGGACAGAAGAAAAGAAAATGACTCTAAATTGAAGGATTAGGAATTTTGGTTAAACCTAAGGAA
Source organism: Ornithorhynchus anatinus (assembly GCF_004115215.2). NCBI lineage: Eukaryota > Metazoa > Chordata > Mammalia > Monotremata > Ornithorhynchidae > Ornithorhynchus > Ornithorhynchus anatinus. Next base: position 65,783,636 of record NC_041753.1, read on the forward strand.
ATGGGTCCTCTCCGGGAGGACTGTTCAGTATAGTCATGATTAAACAGGGTTAATGTGAGAGATGGAGAATGGAACTCTTCAGTCTTAATGGAGGAAGGATTTTCTTCAGTTTGGAAGAATAATAATGACAATAATGACTGTGGTATTTGTTGAGCGCTTAGTATTTGCCAAGCACCATACTAAGCGCTGGGATAACTACAAGTTAATCGGGTCCCACATGAGGCTCACAGTCTAAGTAGGAACGAGAACAGGTATTGAATCTCCATTTTGCAGATGAGAGAATTGAGGCACAGAGAAGTTAAATGACTGGCCCAAGGTCTTGTCTTGTCTTACTTTGTCAAGTCACCTCCGAGCCAGAGCGACTCCGTGGACACATCTCTCTCAGAACGCCCCACTCTCCATCTGCAATCGTTCTGGTAGTTGTATCCAGTTTTCTTGGTAAAAATTCGGTAACTTTTGACCACTGCCTCCTTCCGCACAGTACACTTGAGCCTCCGTCCTCGACTCTCCCCTGTGCTGCTGCTGCCCAGCACAGGTGAGCTTTGACTTGTAGCAGATTGCCTTCCTCTTGCTAGTCACTGCCCTAACTAGAAGTGGAATGGGTATGCCTCTGCTTGGCTCTCCATTCCATAGTCAAGAGTGGTAGAGTACTGGAAACTTTCCAGGAGCGATCCTGAGAGGGGTGCCCAGGGTCACCTAGCAGGTAATTGGCAGAGCTGGGATAATAATGTTGGTATTTGTTAAGCGCTTACTATGTGCAGAGCACTGTTCTAAGCGCTGGGGTAGATACAGGGTAATGAGATTGTCCCACGTGGGGCTCACATTTTTTAATCCCCATTTTTTACAAATGAGGTAACAGGCACAGAGAAGTTAAGTGACTTGCCCACAGTCACACAGCTGACAAGTGGCAGAGCCAGGATTCAAGCCCATGACCTCTGACTCCCAAGACCAGGCTCTTTCCACTGAGCCACGCTGCTTCTCGTATTAGAACCCAGCTCCTCTGACTCCCAGGCCAGTGCTCTTTCCACTAGGCGACACTGCTTCCCTGTTTGGGATAGTGAGGTCCTTGGCGAAAGTACTTACTACCATATTCTTATTCTCTGCTGCTTCCCCAGTATGTAATTTATTTGAGAGTCTGTCACTTCCCACTTGACTGTAAACTCTACAAGGGCAGGGATTGTGTCTTTTTACTCTTTTATTTTCTCCCAAGTGCTTAGTACGGTACTCTGCATACATTAAGCATTCAATAAATACCACTGATTGACTGATTGAAGGCAGAAGATCAATGGCATTTTGTCACCATACCACCAAAGGTGGATAATTCTGCACCCATATATTTTTTTCCTAATCCAGATTATTTACTTCATACAAATAATTAACCTGAATTAGCCAATTAGCAGCCCTGTCCCTGCATGAAAGTTTTGAAGGAGAACTCAGGAAGGCTCAACGATTTGACAGAAGCTTCCCGACTGAATCATCAGTTCTGATCAGGCTCCTGCTGTGTGCAGAGCACTTTCCTAAGCACTTGAGAGAGTACAATAAAAGTAGAAGATGTGGTCCCCTCCTAATCTAATGGAAGACAGAGGCATTCCATAGACACAACTGGTAATAGCTAAAATGAGCAAATAATCAATACATGAATGGCTAAATAATATAGGATTTGTTTTGCGTTTACTATGTGGCAAGGGCTGTTCTAGGCTCATTCATTCATTCATTCAATTGTATTTATTGAGCTCTTACTGTGTGCAGAGCACTGTACTGAGTGCTTGGAAAGTACAATTCAGCAATAGAGACAATTCCTGCCCACTCCGGACTTACAGTCTAGAAGGGGGAAACATTTCAATAGATTTCTATTTTGGAAAGATAGGGAGTCGATCAGTCAGAAGTATTTATTGAGTACTTACTGTGTGAAGAGAGCTGTGCTAAGCGCTTGGGAGAGTACAGTAGAAAAAGGAGACACAATCCCTGCCCTGGAGGATCTGAACAGTTCTGAGATGCAAAAGTTGCCCCTAACTTGGGTCAATCCTCTTGCACACTTTGCCCTTTTTGGTGTATCATCATTAACCTCTGAGGGGTTGTGGTACGTTGTGCTGTACCCCTGCCCATCTTCTCCCTTGGTTTTTGGCTTGTTTTTGTTTTTTATGGCATTTGTTAAGTGCTTACTATGTGCCAGGCACCGTGCTAAGCACTGGGATAGATACAAGATAATGAGGTTGGACACAGTCCCTGTCCCACATGGGGCTCACAGTCTTAATCCCCATTTTACAGATGAGGTAACCGAGGCACAGAGAAGGGAAGTGACTTGCCCAAGGTCGCACAGCAGACAAGTGGTGGAGTTGGGATTAGAGAGCATGTCACCTTTTGGTTTTGTATGCCTGAGCATTCAGTAAACTGCGTTGCACCGAGCGGGCACTCAATACATTCTATTATGACTACAACTACTACTGTTACTATTGATTACTACTCCTCATTTTACTGTGATCCTGCTACTATTACTACCACTACCATTCATTCATTAAGTCAATCATATTTTTTGAGGGCTTACTGTGTGCAGAGCACTGAACTAAGCACTTGGAAAGTACAATTCAGCATTAGAGACAATCCCTGCCCACCATGGGCTTAGAGTCTAGAAGGGGGGAGAGAGACATCAAAACAAGTAAACAGGAATCGATGGCATCAATATAAATAAATAGAATTATAGATATATATACATCACAACAAGTAAACAGGCGTCAAAATGATTAAATAGAATTATAGATATATACATATATATAAGTGCTGTGAGGCAGGGAGGGGGGAAGAGCAAAGGAGGCGAGTCGAGGTGATGCGGAAAGGAGGGGGAGCTGAGGAAAAGGGGGGCTTAGTCTGGGAAGCCCTCTTGGAGGAGGTGAGCCTTCAGTAAGGCTTTGAAGGGGAGAAGAGTCATTGTTTGGTGGATTTGAGGACAGAGGGTGTTCCAGGTCAGAGGTAGGATGTGGGCCAGGGATCGACACCGGGACAGGCGAGATGGAGGCACAGTGAGAAGGTTAGCAACAGAGGAGCGGAGTGTGCGGACTGGGTTGGAGAAGGAGAAAAGGGAGGTGAGGTAAGAAGGGGCAAAATGATGGAGAGCTTTGAAGCCAAGAGTGAGGAGTTTTTGTTTGATATGGAGGTTGATAGGCAACCACTGGAGATTTTTGAGGAGGGGGGTGATGCGCCCAGAGCGTTTCTGTAGAAAGATAATCTGGGCAGTAGAGTGAAGGATGGACTGAAGTGGGGAGAGGCAGGAGGTTGGGAGGCCAGAAAGGAGGCTGATGCAGTAATCCAGTCGGGACAGGATGAGCGATTGTACTAACATAATAGCGGTTTGGATGGAGAGGAAAGGGCGGATCTTGGCGATGTTGTGAAGGTGAGACCGGCAGGATTTGGTGACGGATTGGATATGTGGGGGGCTCTTGGGTAGATATGAATGAATCAGGTCAGACATGGTCCCTCTCCCAAATGGGGCTCACAGTCTAAGTAGGAAGGAGACCAGATATTGAATCTCCACTTGCCTGATGAGTAAACTGAGGCCCGGAGAAGTCAAGTGACTTGCCCAAGGTCACACAACAGACAAGTGGAAGAGCTGGAATTAGAGTCCAGGTCCTCTGACTCCCAGGCCCATGATCTTTACACTGGGCCACACTGCTCCTCAACTAAATGGAACAAATAAACGGATAATTTTACCTGTTTACCACCAATTACCTGCTGTGTGACCTTGGGCAAATCACTTGACTTCTCTGGGTCTCACTTACCTCATCTATAAAATGAGGATTAAGAGTGTGAGCCAACCTGACTAATTTGCATCTACCCCAGCACTTAGGACAGTACTTGACTCGTAGTAAACACTTGACAAATGCAATCATTATTATTATTAGGTCACTGCTCTGAGTCATGGTAGTCTTGGATGTGCTAGTGCTCACACTGGCTTGGTTTTCTGAGTTGAAAAAGCTGGGAGAAATATTTTGGAGTAATAATAATGTTGGTATTTGTTAAGTGCTCACTATGTGCAGAGCACTGTTCCAAGCGCTGGGGGGAGATACAGGGTAATCAGGTTGTCCCACGTGAGGCTCACAGTTAATCCCCATTTTACAGATGAGGTAACTGAGGCACAGAGAAGTTAAGTGACTTGCCCACAGTCACACAGCTGACAAGTGACAGAGCCGGGAATCGAACCCATGACCTCTGACTCTGAAGCCCAGGCTCTTTCCACTGAGCCACGCTGCTTACCCATGCAATTCCAAAGTCCAGTTGGGTTGAAAATCTGTATCGGGATGTTCTTGACCATACTTTTCAGGGTTTCTCAAACCTTCCCAACAAATAATGATGATCTCCACTTTCTTTCTGAGAGCTTGCAGCCCAAAGAAGGTAATAATAATAATAATAATAATAATTATGGTATTTAAGCACATATTATGTGCCAAGCACTGTACTAAGCACTGGGGTGGATACAAACAAATCAGGTTGGACACAGTCCTTTTTCCCACGAGTGGCTCACAGTCTCAATCACCATTTTACAGATGAGGTAACTGAGGCGTCATTTTTATTATTATTGCTATTATTATTGTATTTGTTAAGCGCTTACTGTGTGCCAAGCACTGTTCTAAGCGCTGGGGTAGATATAGGGTAATCAGGTTGTCCCACGTGGGGCTCACAGTTTTAATCCCCATTTTACAGATGAGGTAATTGAGGCTCAGAGACGTTAAGTGGTTTGCCCAAGGTCACACAGCAGACAAGTGGCGAGTCAGGATTAGAACCCATGTCCTCCAACTCCCAAGCCCTGCTCTTTCCACTAATTGGAAGATATCCTGAATGGTCAGCAGGAATCCCATATATTTTATAAATGAGCTTAACTGTTATAATTTTGGTAACAATTCGATAATGTTCATTGAGTGGGGCTAAGGCACATCTTTTGAGGCACCTGTCAAGTTTATTGCAAAATGAAACAATGCCTAAAACTGAAAATGAGATTTGATTTACTTTTCTTTAAACAATTTGGTACCACCCAAACCCATGGCTTTAAGCATTAAATACCCTGGGAAGATTCACAGTCCACACTGTTTTCTATTTTAGGCTGATTTCTTTAACCTTTTTCTCACCTGTTTCAAGTCATCAACAGCATGCAATCTGTCAATACTGAGCACCCACTTGTGTACAGAGAAGCAACGTGGCCTGGTGGAAAGAGCCTGGGCCTGGGAGTCAGAGGATTTAGGTTCTTATCCCGGCTCCACCACTTGTCTGCTGTGTGACCTCGGGCAAGTCACTTCACATCTCTTTGCCTCAGTTCCTTTGTCTGCAGAATGGGAATTTAATACCTGTTCTTCCTCCTACTGAGACTACTCTGTGGGATCTGATTATCTTGTATCTACCCTAATGCGTTAGTACAGTACTTGACATATATAGTAAGCGCTTATCATTGTTATTATTGTCACAGAGCCCAAGAGGGTATGAAGAGACGATTTCTGCCTTTAGGAAACTTCAGGATTTATTTCTTGATGGTTCTGTGGGTTTCTGGCACAGCCCTTGGTGCTGTGAGGATTTACAGAAAATGAAAAAGTTAGTTACAGTTCCTAGCCTAGTTGAATTTACGATGTACAGCTTTCATTGAACAGTAAGGGTCACTTCATTTCTCTGTTTGGCCAGTTTGCATTGAATGGAGAAGTGAGAGAAATGGGAGCTCTGAGGAGTTGTTAATCTGTAATAGGGAAGCTCACGGAAGCTCCCTGAAGAGGCTCCAGATTTGAGCAAAGGGTCAATCAGTCAATCAACCGAGAGTATTTATTGAGCACTTACTGTGTGCAGAGTACTGTACTAAGTGCTTCGGCTAGTTCAGTACAACAGAGTTGGTAAACATATTCCCTGCTCACACGCAGCTGGGTCAGCCAATCAGGATGCATTATCAACCCACCAATTGGAGAAGCAGTGTGGCCTAGTGGATAGACTATGGGCCTGGGAGTCAGAGGGACCTGAGTTCTAGTCCTGGCTTTGTCACATGTCTGCTGTGTGACCTTGGGCAAGTCACTTAACTTCTCTGCACCTCAGTTACCTCATCTGTACAATGGGGATTAAGACTGTGAGCCCCATGTGTGACATGGACGGTGTCCAACCTGATTACTTTGTATCTAGTTCAGAGCTTAGAAACAGTGCCGGGCACGTAGTAAGCACTTAACAAATGCCATTAAAAAATCACTCAATTAGTGGTATTTATTGAGAGTTTACTGTGTGCAGAGCACTGAACTAAGTGCTTGGGAGAGTTAGACAATTTCCTTGCCCATGAGGATCTTACAATCTAGAGAGAATTGATTGATTTTAAAGGGAGTTTGTTGGGTTTTATTCCTGAGTCACTCTCACACTCCCTCTGACATACCCTCCTCCTCTTTTTATTAGACACATACCCTTCCAGCTCCCTCTGAAACAATTCCAATCAGAACAGGCCATCTGACCCTTATTTTCTTCCTGGTTCTCTGCTCCAGATTGTTCTGCCTTACTTCCACCCCTGGTTCTAGACACTGGCCTGCTGTGTGGCCTTGGGCAAGCAATGAACCACTCTGGATCTCAGTTTCCTCATCTTTAAAATGGGGATAAGATATTTGTTCTCCCTATCCTTAGGTGGTGAGCCCCCATGTAAGACAAGGACTGTCTCCAATCTGATTATCTTAAAACTACCCCAGTGCATAGTTCAGTGCTTTCTCCCATAAATGCATACTATAATCAAGTTCCTCCATAATAATAATAATAATGTTGGTATTTGTTAAGTGCTTACTATGGGCAGAGCACTGTTCTAAGTGCTAGGGTAGATACAGGGTAAGTAGGTGGTCCCACTGAGGCTCACAGTCTAAATCCCCATTTTACAGATGAGGTAACTGAGGCACAGAGAAGTTAAGTGACTTGCCCACAGTCACACAGCTGACAAGTGGCAGAGCCGGGATTCGAACCCATGACCGCTGACTCCCAAGCCCGTGGTCTTTCCACTGAGCCACGCTGCTACATGTAGGTACCTCTGAAAGCTGAAATAGCTTTTGGGGATTAAGCTGTCCCACGTGCTATCCTAGAGGATAAATTTACTGAATGGCAGCATAGACACCCAAAAAAGTTAAAGCAACATCCAAAGGAGTCTATTTTACCACTGGACAGCAGCTTAGGCCGTGGGAGAGTCTGGCTCATCAAAAAGGAAGACTTTTCCCACAAGCTGATTTTGATTCTGAACCGTCTCTCTGGGGTAGCATGCAATCGCTTGTTAGTGTCTCTTAATTGGCTATGGAATCTGAAGAAAACAAATTCCTTAGTCATCCTTCTGAAAAACCACTCAAACTCGTTAAATAGGAGGTTTCATTCCACTCTCTTTTCCAAGATCAAGAAAGACAGATCCAAAAGACCTTTGGGTCAAAAAAAAGAGTCTCATTTCCTGAACTTTTATTTAAACTTTTCCCCTCCTCCCATGATTAAATAGGGTAGGGATGCCACCCCTCAAAACATGATTGACAATATGTCAACTCCAACTATCAGCAAACATTAAAAAATGAAGAGAAAGTTCCCTGTTTGGGTGGAATACAAGATTGTAGTCTAGCTCAGACTGGTCCACCCAATACCGTCTCTGGGAGTGGGTCATTCTGTCGCCTTGTTGGCAAAAGCAGATTAGTTCTAAAATGTTGGTTTGATCAGATAATTCTATTTTAGTGATTTCTTAGAGGGTAAGGAAGGAAAGCCTTATCTGATCTTCATCCCAGTGAGATCCATTTGGGGGTTGCCTGAAAACAGTGCGTCATGTTGACAAGCAGGTAAAAGGGTGAAACTATATCATCTAGATAAAAATCTGCAGAGAGAGAGAAAGAGAAAAAAGAGGAAAGAGAGAGTCACAAAGCAAAGCAGATGCTGGTGGGATCAAATCCCAGGAGAAAATAATTTGAGATGAACATATTTGGATAATAATCTATGTCTCTGGCCAAAATCTATATACACCAGTCTATTAAATGATGGTTTACATTGCTTGTGCATGTTCACCTCCCTTTAGCACAGTCTCACCAATAAATACATTGATTAACTCTGCTATCTGTCCGATATAGTTCAGATCTGAGTAGGAAGTTCGCTATATGAAAGACAGCTTTTTCCTAGCCGAAGACTGAGGTCCTTCCCCAAATTGCATGTTGCAAGGACTAGAGTTGGATGAGTTCTTCAGAGAGGTCAGGCACATTTGCTCCCTCCCTCTTCCCCCCTTCACCTCCCCTCAGCTAAGCCCCCTTTCCCTCTGCTCCTCCCCCTCTCCCTTCCCCTCCCCTCAGCACTGTGCTTATTTGTATATATTTTTATTACCCTATTTATTTTGTTAATGAGGTGTACATCCCCTTGATTCTATTTATTGTGATTTTGTTGTCTTGTTTTGGTCTGACTGTCTCCCCCGATTAGACTGTAAGTCCTTAATTGGGCAGGGATTGTCTCTATCTGTTGCCAAATTGTATATTCCAAGTGCTTAGTATAGTGCTCTGCACAAAGTAAGCGGTCAATAAATACTATTGAATGAATGAATGAACATTTGCATGGTGCCAGACCACCGAGTGGCAATTCTGGGACTAGACTTTGAAGAACAGGGTTTAGAAATAGTGGATTCCTACTTAAAACCATTGACTCAGCCTTGATATTAGCTGCTAACACTAACAGTGAGGCAGAACAGAAGGAGAATAATCTAGGGGAGAGGTAGTTGCAATTTATATGGTTTGGTTGTGTTTGCCCCACTCCTCAAGAACCTCCAGTAGTTGCCCATCCACTTCTGCATCAAACAGAAACTCCTTACCATCGGCTTTAAGGCACTCAGACAGCTCTCCGCATCCTACCTTGCCTCTCTGGTCTTTTACTACAACCCAATCCGCACACTTTGCTCCTCTAACATCAACCTACTCAGTGAATCTCTGTCTCATCTCTCCAGGGGCCAACCCCTTGCTCACAGTTTTCCTCTGGCCTGAAACTCCCTCCCCCTTCTAAGCCAACAATCCATGACTTTCCCCATCTTCAAAACCAGGTAAATCACATTTCAAAGAGGCCTTCCCTGACTAAGCCCTCATTTCCCTTAGCCACCCTTCCTCTTCCCCTGTCAGGATTGCACCTGTAGAGTTTCCAGTACTCTACCAGTCTCAGCTACTGGAGGAAGATTCAAGCAGAGGCATGCCCATTCCATTCCCAGCTTGGCCAGTGGCTAGTAAGTGAAAGGCAGTCTGCTGCTGGGCAGCAGCAGCAAGGGAGAGAGTTGAGGGTGGCGACTCAAGTTTACTCCTAGCACTTAGAACAGTGCTTGGCACATAGCGCTAAACATATACTACTATTATTATTATTATTATTATTTCTGCATGGAAGGAGGCAATGGTCAACTACTTCTGTATTTTTACCCAGAAAACTCTATGGATACACTTCCAGAACAATTGCAGATGGAGAGTGGTGTGTTCCGGGAGAGATGTGTCCAAAGAGTCACTGTGGGTGGGAGAGGACTTGAAAGCATAAGACGAGACAAGACCCTTCCTCTGCATCACCAATGCATTTGGCTGTGTACTCCTTAATCACTTAGATGCCCAGCCTGGCCCCACTGTACTTCTGCCCATATCCTTGTACTCCTATTTCCTATATCCGTAATTTGTTTTAATGTCGTCTCCCCTTTGTAGCCTGTGGACTCTTTGTGGACAGGAAGCAACATGGCCTAGTGAATCGAGCATGGACCTGGGAGTCAGAAAGTCATGAGTTCTAATTCTGACTCTGCCACTTGTCTGCTGTGTGACCTTGGACAAGTCACTTCACTTCTCTGCACCTCAGTTATCTCATCTGTAAAACGGGGATTGAGACTGTGAGCCCCCTGTGAGACAGGGACTCTGTCCAATCTGATTTACTTGTATCCATCCCAGTGCTCAGTACAGTGCCCAGCACATAGTAAGAGCTTAACAATACCACAGCTATTATTATTATTATTACCAACTCTATCATATTGCACTTTCCTAAGCACTTAAGTGCAGTGCTCTGTATGCGGCAAGTGTGATTGATTGATTGATTGATAAGGGGGGGTTTATTTTGATGGCTAGTTTGTGTCCTCTAATGGAACTCCTTCCTGATGGGTCTAGGGGGTCTCATGATTGATTCTACTGCCCGGGGAAAGGTGTAGGGGTGGTCGGGGGTGGGGGTGGAGGGGGGGGGTCTTTATCCGGATCTTTTCTACTCCCATTACTTACCTATTTATTTGCAAATCCTTCTCCAAGGAGATGCTAATCCAGGTAACCGCCCAGCTGGACACAGAAGCAGGTTATAAATTAATCTGCACCCCAAGGAAACTTGTGGATCCTTTTCCTTTGTTCTTCAAATCAACAGAAAGCAGGGTGTTTGGTTTTTTTTTCTCAGCTTCCCAGAGGGGCAACAGCAACCAGTTGTTTGAGAGCTTGAGGACGTAGGCAAGTGTGCTAACCCTATTCTACACCCAGCAGCACAAATTACCTTCCTGAAACAGTGATCTGCTCACACCTCTCCCTCTCACCCCCCCAGTGCCTTTAGTGCCCCCCCTTACACCTCCACCTCCATCGAGGCTTGATTTCTCTTGGGAAGAGGTCCCGGAGGGGTCAGAGCTGGCCAATTGTCATCTCTCTCTGTCAGTGACTGACCAATCTCCTCTCTGAGACTTGAGGGACCAAGGTAGAAAAAGAGGCTGGGAATGTGTCTGTTTATCGGGATATTGTACTGCTCCAAGCGCTTAGTACAGTGCTCGGAACATAGTAAGTGCTCAATAAATACGACTAAATGAATGAATGAACATTGGCAGGGAGGGATTGGAGGAGCAGAAGTTCTGACACTTCCAGTCCCCTCAGCTTTCAGGGGACTTTAGCTAAATGGCCCCTGGGCTCTCCCCAAACGTTCCAGGGCCCTAACTCAGCTTCCCCACTTGCCTTCAGGGTGATCTTTTGCAAGTCACAACTGCTGTGCGTCTCAGTTTCCTCATCTGTATAATGGGGATTCAGTGATAACAATCATGGTATTTCTAGGGGCCGTCTATGTGCTAAGAACTCTACCAAGCACTAGGATAGATGACGGTTAATTCGGTCGGACACAGTGCCCCTCAAGGGACTCACTGTCTAATCGGGATGGGGGAGAACAGGCATTTAGTGCCCGTTTTACAGATGAGGAAACTGAGGCACAGAGCAGTGAAGTGGTTTGCCCAAGGTCACACAGCAGGCAAGGGGCGGAGCTGGAATTAGAACCCAGGTCACTTGTCTTCCATCTGGGTCCCCTGTTCTCCCTCTCCACTCAGACTGTGAGCCCCATGTGGGACAGGGTCATGTTTGATCTGATTTTTTTAAAAAAATATCTACCCCAGCAAATAGCACAGTGCTTGGCATATAGTAAGCACTTAACAAAAACTACAGTTATTATTATTATTAGGGTTGAAGCCCAGCAAATCCCACACAAATGAAGTACTGCTCTTATCTACTGGCCTCAGTATATTATGAGGCCAGAATATGAATAAAGGAAGCACGCATCAAAATTAGTCAGCAAATCGTATTTATTGAGTGCTTTGGGTGCAGAGCACTGTACTAAATGCTTGGGAAAGTACAATATAACAATAAACAGACACATTCCCTGCCTACAGCAAGCTTACAGTCTAGAGGCACATAAGTTCTGAGATAGATACCAATACTTGTCAGTATCACCAGGCAATAGTGGAGGGAAAAGGTGAAGGAGAAGAAAGGGGTGCTTAATCAGGGAAGACTTTGGGCAGGAAGTGGGATTTAATTGAATTTTGGGGGAGGGGAAGGTTATGGTTTGAAGCATATTGATTCTTTTCCTTCTACTGGGGAGTAGGATATTTTGCTTAGTGCGGCACTCTGCACATAGTAAGCTCTCAATAAATAGCACTGATTGATATATACCATCCTGAGCGCAGTGGAAAGAGCACGGGCTTTGGAGTCAGGGCTCATGAGTTCGAATCCCAGCTCTGCCACTTGTCAGCTGTGTGACTGTGGGCAAGTTACTTAACTTCTCTGTGCCTCAGTTCCCTCATCTGTAAAATGGGGATTAAGACTGTGAGCCCCACGTGGGACAACCTGATTCCCCTCTGTTTACCCCAGTGCTTAGAACAGTGCTCTGCACATAGTAAGCGCTTAACAAATACCAACATTATTATATAGACAAATACAGAATGATAAGGTGACTAACAGGTTATGCAGATAGAACTCACCCATCATCCATACATCCTTGCTGAGGATTTCATTTTAAGAACAGGACCTGCAACCGTCCCTGTTCAGCTGATTTTCAGGAAGCCTGCGGAGAGGAGGCCTGCATTATGCAAGTACGAGTTGAGCGTTCCAATTGGTTCTCTTCCTGAATGCAAATGGCAACTTGAAGAGTTGGCTTTCGCTCATTGAACTTCCATCCCTGCTTAGCAAGATTTATATTTTCACGTGGAGCCTAATCAAGACAAATACTACCACAACAGTTGCCGCACGTTTCTTACCATGTGCTGTTGTTTAGTTTATCCAGAGCCTACTTCAAAGGACCATAATTTCAGCATTTCATCACTTCTGTCATTCTGGCATTATTTGATGCCTGTTCTATTCTCCAGGTTTTTTTTTTTTCAGCTAGACTATTAATAAATATGAAAGTGCATGTGTCTCTTTTATACTCTGATTAGCATCTTGCTTGCCCTGCTAGTTCTGCATGCGGTATGCAGTAAATTGAGTGCTGATGGACTTAACTAAGTTATGGAAAAACAAAATGTGTTTGGATGGATTCATAATATACATTTCTCTCTCACATACTCTCATTTTTCTGTCTGTAAGCTCGTTGTGGGGAGGGACTGTGTCTGTTTATTGTTGTATTGTACTCTACCAAATGCCCACAGTAAGCGCGCACTAAATATGACTGAATGAATTAAATTTTTCTTTTCTCTGTCATCCTCTTTCTCTCATCTCTCTTTTTCTCCCGTGGGCTCTCACTTCCCCCTCGTGAGTGAGTATACATTCATGCATAGGCATAGCAACTGAGTGTTTGCGTGTATTCATACTCTATATATAAAATCTGTGCTGCCTATATATAATTTGACAAAGTCCAGGATTTAAAAAATTCTAAAGAACAGCTCATGGATCAGTCAGAGCTAACGACAAATAAATGACTCAGATCCATTCCCATGGTGGTTATGGACCGTTTCCAGTGATAGGCTTTCAATTGGGAAAATAAGGTCTCTGGATTGTGTAAAGTATTTCACATCAAGAGAGTAAATGTTCATGATCAGCTGCCTTTTGCAAAACTCGTGGTCTAGATGCTTTTAATGGCTAGAAATATGGCTGGGTTATAGGATTCTGGATTCTACTCTCTGCTGCGATAACACACACAAATCCCTAAATTCAATTGGATAAATGACTTAACTTCTCTTTGCTGCTATTTACTAATTTTTTAGAATAAGCACTGAATGATTTGGACCAATTCATGTGGGCTTTTTCAGTTGTTTATTTTCTTGGACTTAATCAATTCACAGGAGCAGCATGGAGCAGTGGATAGAACACGGACCTGAGAGTCAGAAGGTCGTTGGTTCTAATTCTGGCTCTGCTTCTTGTCTGCTCTGTGACTTTGGGCAAATCACTTCACTTCTCCGTGCTGCAGTTACCTCATCCATAAAATGGGGATTCATTCATTCATTCATTCAATAGTATTTATTGAGCGCTTACTATGTGCAGAGCACTGTACTAAGCGCTTGGAATGAACAAGTCGGCAACAGATAGAGACAGTCCCTGCCATTTGACGGGCTTACAGTCTAATCGGGGGAGATGGACAGACAAGAACAATGGCAATAAATAAGAGTCGAGGGGAAGAACATCTCGTAAAAACAATGGCAACTAAATAGAATCAAGGCGATGTACATTTCATTAACAAAATAAATAGGGTAATAAATATATACAGTTGAGCAGACGAGTACAGTGCTGAGGGGATGGGAAGGGAGAGGAGGAGGAGCAGAGGGAAATGGGGGGAAAAGAGGGTTAAGCTGTGGAGAGGTGAAGGGGGGGTGGTAGAGGGAGTAGAGGGAGAAGAGGAGCTCAGTCTGGGAAGGCCTCTTGGAGGAGGTGAGTTTTAAGTAGGGTTTGGAAGAGGGGAAGAGAATCAGTTTGGCAGAGGTGAGGAGGGAGGGCATTCCAGGACCGCGGGAGGACGTGGCCCACGGGTCGACGGCGGGATAGGCGAGACCGAGGGACGGTGAGGACGTGGGCGGCGGAGGAGCGGAGCGTGCGGGGTGGGCGGTAGAAAGAGAGAAGGGAAGAGAGGTAGGAGGGGGCAAGGTGACGTAGAGCCTTGAAGCCTAGAGTGAGGAGTTTTTGTTTGGAGCGGAGGTTGATAGGCAACCACTGGAGGTGTTTAAGAAGGGGAGTGACATGCCCAGATCGTTTCTGCAGGAAGATGAGCTGGGCAGCGGAGTGAAGAATAGACTGGAGCGGGGCGAGAGAGGAGGAAGGGAGATCAGAGAGAAGGCTGACACAGTAGTCTAGCCGGGATATAACGAGAGCCCGTAGCAGTAAGGTAGCCGTTTGGGTGGAGAAGAAAGGGCGGATCTTGGCGATATTGTAAAGGTGAGACCGGAAGGTCTTGGTAACGGATAGGATGTGTGGGGTGAACGAGAGAGACGAGTCAAGGATGACACCGAGATTGCGGGCCTGAGAGACGGGAAGGATGGTCGTGCCATCCACGGTGATAGGGACTGTGAGCCCCACTTGGGACAGGGACTGTGTCCAAGTCAATTTGTTCTTATCCACCCCAGTGCCTGGCACGCAATAAGCACTTAACAGATACCATAGTTATTATCATTATCAGTGTCAATAGCACTTATTGAGGGTCTACTCTGTGTAGAGTAGGTGCTAAGCACTTAGAATAGAAAACAGTTTGAACATACAATCCTTGCCTTCAAGGTGCTTACAGTCTAGTAGGAGAGATATAGATTTAAATCAATTACAGATTGATCCCACTTTCACCTCATCAAGGTAAATGTGTCTCCTCCTGAAAGAACTGAGAACTCTATCATCGACTGGAAGGTTCTTCAGTGGTGGGAAAGTCAAGCCTCATGGTTGGAATAGCTTCCCCAGTTCTCAGACGTGCAGGGGCTGAACTCTAGTGGCTGGGGGCGGGGAGGGGTGGAGGTGGGGGCGGGTACGTGGAAGCAGTGTGGGAAGCAGCGTGGTTCAGTGGAAAAAGCACGGGCTTGGGAGTCAGAGGTCATGAGTTTGAATCCCGGCTCTGCCACTTGCCAGCTGTGTGACTGTGGGCAAGTCACTTAACTTCTCTGTGCCTCAGTTACCTCATCTGTAAAATGGGGGTGAAGACTGTGAGCCTCATGTGGGACAGCCTGATTACTCTGTATCTACCCCAGCACTTAGAACAGTGCTCTGCACATAGTAAGCACTTAACAAATACCAACATTATTGTTATTATTATTGCGGTGGATGCCGAAAAGGCTCCCCTAATGCTGGGACGCTGGGGTCAGAGCTCCAACTCTCCTGTGGAGTTTGCTCCTTCATGTTCTGAGACCTTGCACGCTGTCTCTGTCGGGGCTTCCACACCTGTTTTGCAATCTCAAGCTGGATAGAAGTTTGGATGAGACTTTTTTAATGGTAATAATAATAATCGTGGTATTTGTTAAGCACTTACCGTGTGCCAGGCACTGTACTAAGCTCTGGGGTGGATACAAGCTAATCGGGTTGGACCCAGCGCCTGTCCTACATGGGGCTCGCAGTCCTAATTCCCATTTGATGGAGGGGGAAAGGAGGCCCAGAGAAGTGAAGGGACTTGCCCAAGGTCACACGGCAGGCACGTGGCAGAGTCAGGATTAGAACCCAGGTCCTTCTGACTCCCAGGTCCGTGCTGTATCCACTAGGCCATGTTGCTACTTGTGACTTGTAGAGACAAGTTAATCAAGTTGGGCACAGTCTCTGTCCCACAAAGGGGCTCAGAGTACTAAGAAACCCCAAACCTCATATAAGGGTGTAGATGTGGGAAGAAACGTGGCTCAGTGGAAAAAGCACGGGCTTGGGAGTCAGAGGTCATGGGTTCGAATCCCGGCTCTACCACTTGCCAGCTGTGTGACTGTGGGCAAGTCACTTAACTTCTCTGTGCCTCCGTTACCTCATCTGTAAAATGGGGATGAAGACTGTGAGTCTCATGTGGGACAACCTGATTACTCTGTATGTACCCCAGCGCTTAGAACAGTGCTCTTCACAAAGTAAGCACTTAACAAATACCAACATTTGGCTTCCTTTCCTAATGAAGCTTAGAAGGGCCATTAGTAACAAAACAGTTTATAATGATAATTCAGTGCTTGGAATCGCAGGTAACTCTTCTCCTTATTCGCTGCTCCTGGAAAACTCCCAGTCAGTCAATCAATTGTATTTATCGAGCCCTTACTGTGTGCAGAATACTGTACTGAGTTCTTAGGAGAATACTTTATAACAGAGTTTTTTATGGTATTTGTTAAGAGCTTACTATGTGCCAAGCACTGTATTGAGTACTGGGGTAGATAAGAGTTAATCAGTTCAAACACAGTCCCTGTCCCACATGGGTCTCACAGTCTAAGTAGAAGGAAATCCCTCTCCCATTTAGGTATTTATGGGACTGTCTTTGGGGGAAATGGTAATAATAATAATTGTGGTATTTGTTAAGCACTTATTATGTGCCAGGCACTGTACAGAGCACTGGGTTGGATATAAGCAAATCGGATTGGACACAGTTTCTGTCCCACATGGGGCTTACAGTCTTAATTCCATTTTACAGATGATGTAACTGAGGCACAGAGAAATGAAGTGACTTGCCCAAGGCCACACAGCAGACCAGTGGCAGAGATGGGATTAGAACCCATCACCTTCTGACTCCCAGGCCCATGCTCTATCCTCTATGCCATGCTGTTTCCTCTAACCATGGCCTAATGGGAATAACATGGGGCAGTCACGAGACCTGTGTTCTAATCCAGATCTGCCACTGACTTGCTATGTGACCTAGACAACTCACTTAACCTCTCTGAGCCTCAGTTCCCTCATCTGTAAAATCGAGATAAGGTCCCTGCTTTTTCTACCCAGGACCCCAGTCGAGGGCCCTTGAATGGAGATGAATGGCTTTCATTGAGCAAGAGCCTAGGTGTTGGGTCACCTAGGGCAGATTTTGGGATTGAGAAGTGGGGTTGACCTAGTGGAAAGAGCACGGGTCTGGGAGCCAGAGGACCTGGCTTCTAATCACAGCTCTGCCACTTGTCTGCCCCAAGCTTTTGCTGATTAAGCCCTCCTCTCCTCTCCCCCAATTCCCTTCTGTGCCACTCTTACTTGCTCCTTCATTCATCCTCCCTCCCAGTCCCATAGCACATATGCATATATCTGTAATTTTATTCATTTATTTATTTATATTAATGTCTCTCTCCTGCTCTAGACTGTGAGCTTGTTGTGGGAAGGAAAGTGTCTTTTTGTTGTGATATTGTACTCTCCCAAGCGTTTAGTACAGTGCTTTGCACACAGTAAGCGCTCAATAAATATGATTGAATGAATGAATGAATGTGTCTTTCAGCAAGTCACTTTACTTCTCTTTGCCTCAGTTCCCTCACTTGTAAAATGGGGATTAAGACTGTGAGCCCCATGTGGGTCAGGGATGGTGTCCAACCTGATTATCTTGTATCTATCCCTGTGCTTAATACAGTGCCTGGCACCTAGTAAGTGCTTAGCAAATACTATAACTAATAGGGGTAACCACAGGTATCTCAGAGTGGAGGGATCAGTGTCATTTCAGTGAAATTTGGCACCCAAGATGTCCCAGGCAACTCCCCACTTCTCCCATCCCCATCCGTTCCACTTTCAGGTCCTGCCAATAGGATGAACAGAAAGGTAGAAAGAAGGGAGCCCAGCCTGTCCATGAGTTTCTACTTTTCGCCAGCCACCGAGAACTCTAATTCTCAAATGCCCCCCTGCCTGTTGGGTCCTGAGGAGCTGCTCATGCTTCTCCCTCGACTGGACCGCTAACTTTTCGATGAGGTGAACTGTTTGGAGTTCCCCAAGGAGCAGGCTTGTTTCATAATCAGCTGCTAAATTCCTGTCAGACTCTCAAGATGGTTTCAGGTTTGGACTTCTCAGCTAAGTCTGAAATCAAATGAGCCATCTGCCAGTTCTCTGGTTATGTTGCAGAGTTTGCTCCAAGATGGCGGTGTCGAGGCAAAATTTATCCGAAGTTTCTGGATCCAAGTCCGATTAGGATCTCGGTGAAACACCCCGGGAGAATGCTGACTATTATTTATTATGATGTATTTTTCATGGAAGCCCCAAGAGAACCTGATATGATCGCATGTATTCGGGCCCTGGCCACTCTAAACCCTTTCTACTTAGTTGGCGTGTCTTGCATTTACGTGTGGTGGTTCTGTTTTTTTTTTTTTTTTGCGAAATATCTCAAAGATTTAAACAAACACAGACAAAACAAAGACTTTCTTTCTTGGAGGACATCCGTTAGGAATTGCAGTAGTCTAGATTGTTTTCCCATCACATCTTCTGTAGCCTGCTGACTGCTGGGAGGAAACTGTTTTCTTTTAGAGGTTCAGATGTCCCTCTTCTGAAGTCTTCTGAGCCACTGCCTGCAGACCTTCAGCCAGTTTGCTTACTTTGCATTTCTCACTGGTGCTTCATTCAGAGCTAAGTGATTTGAGAGGAACTCCTGGCTCGAGCAAGGTTGGATATTTGTTTGGTTATCTGCTCTTTAAAGCTTCTTTTTTTTTTATGGTGTTTGTTAAGCACCTACTATGTGCCAGGCACTGTTCTAAGCCTTGGGGTAGTTACAAGCAAATCGTGTTGGACACAGTCCCTGTCCCACATGGGGCTTACAGTCTTAATCTTCATTTTACAGATGAGGTAACTGAGGCCCAGAGAAGTGAAGTGACATGCCCAAGGCCACATAGCAGACAAGTGACAGAGCTGATCTTAGAACCCATGACCTTAATAATAATAATAATAATGTTGGTATTTGTTAAGCGCTTACTATGTGCCGAGCACTGTTCTAAGCGCTGGGGTAGACATAGGGGAATCAGGTTGTCCCACGTGGGGCTCACAGTCTTAATCCCCATTTTACAGATGAGGGAACTGAGGCACAGAGAAGTTAAGTGACTTGCCCACAGTCACACAGCCGACAAGTGGCAGAGCTGGGATTCGAACTCATGAGCCCTGACTCCAAAGTCCATGCTCTTTCCACTGAGCCACGCTGCTTCTCTTCTGACTCCCAAGCCTGTGCAACTGTATATATTTTCATTACCCTATTTATTTTGTTAATGAATTGTACATCGCCTTGATTCTATTTAGTTGCCATTGTTTTTACGAGATGTTCTTCCCCTTGACTCTATTTATTGCCATTGTTCTTGTCTGTCCATCTCCCCCAATTAGACTGTAAGCCCGTCAAACGGCAGGGACTGTCTCTATCTGTTGCCGACTTGTTCATCCCAAGCGCTTAGTACAGTGCTCTGCACATAGTAAGCACTCAATAAATACTATTGAATGAATGAATGAATGAATGAATACTATGCCATGCTGCTTCTTATAGTAAGGGCTTAACAAATACCACCATTAGTAGTATTAAGAAGACCTTTTTGGAGAACTGACTGTTTCTGCAGGGCAAGTAGAGTCAATCTTGGCCCAAGGCTCCTGAAATATCCTCCAGGCACTCTCTTGCCCAGAGGAGGTCGCCTATTTAGGAACAAATTCCATTAATGATAAAATGATCATGGGTCAGAAGGTTTATTCATGAGTAGACACATTTTAATACCAGAACCTTCCAACTCAGGTCTTTCTGCAGATTAAGTGAGAGAATTCTTAATAGAAAAAGTTCCAGAGATATGAGACCTTTCCTTAATATGCTCTCTCCATCGATGCTACCAAGACGGGCAACTTTCCCAGATCCAAACTACTAATAGCGCACTCTGTTTCTTTTACCAATAAATTTTGGTTCAAATTATCCACTGTGCACTGGTGTGCAGGAGAACCATCAATTCCTAATAAAATATGGCATGATATTATCTAATGAGTAAAATCTCAGGGTCATCTTGAGAATATAAGGTTTAATAGGACTCCTAAAGTATTGTACTAAATAAATATCCTGCTTTGCACTAACCTCATGACCATATTTATTTTTAATTGCAGGAATAAACGACTTCTGCTTAGATGGTTTAAATAGATTTGCAGAGACTTTGCCAGGTTTATTACTTAGTGCAAGTGCTGATGTGCAAACTGCAAGCCCCTGGATGCATGCATAATCAATAATGCATCTAGAGCTTGCTGGCTGAGTTCAATTGTAGTATCTATTAGCCCTTCTCTCCCAATATCTTGCCTCCAGATAATTATTCAGCCATTCCAGAGGAAGCTGTACTGCTGCATTAACTTTGGGGTGTTTTTTTTTCCTTTTTCTTGAGACGGAAATTCCCCAGGAGAGACAGCAAATGGTTTCCTGCAACATTTCCCTCAGCAATCTCTCTGACTCTCTTCTCGGGCGTGTTCAGCAGCCCCTTCCTTCTTGCCCCCTCCCCTCGGTACTGTCTCCCTCCTCCATCCATGCCAGATTAAGGCACTTTATTTGGCCATTCAGTCTTACCGGGAATTTTCCTAGGCATTATCGTAAGTTTTCGAGGAGATGCCAATGTGGACTGTCAGTAGTCTGAGAAGTTCACCTCTGCTAGAAGAGCTGGAGTTGACCAATGCTAGTCTAGGGGCAGGGGTTTGAGCTGCTATCTTCTACTTGCTGTTGCGTGAGTGGGACATGGGACCTGAGTTTCATTAGAAGATGCAATTTGTTTCAGTGGGCAGGGGTGTCTTTCCATTAAACCATACATATTGAGTGAGTTTCAACAATTCGTTCAGAGTGCCAGGCTGTGGAGTCACCCAGGGATTTATATAGGAGTCTCATTATATCGATTTTAAGAGAGAAGCATTGCGTGGGTTCTATTCCAAGGATTGTTAATAACGAGCTCAATGTGGACTGGGTCTAGATGTGATTTTACTGCCATTCAAATCCCAGACTTGAAAGAATTTGATGCAAGCTTTAGGGATGGGGCAATATAAAATGAGTTTGGGAGTCCATGTATAGCAAAGCTGATACATCCAGCTGGAAGGAATTCAATTAAATTGACCCAGAATGAAGAGGACATTGGGTTGGTGAGGCTGGAAAAGCACTGTAATGAAAACCCAGGGGTTTTCAACTTATTTTACAAACTGTGGCCTCAAGGTTTTACCTGAAGCATCTCCTGCCCCCTCCCTCAGAGATCTCTCTCTCTCTCTCTCTCTCTCTGTGTCTCTCACTCTCCAATATATCCCCCTCCCCTAGGACACCCAGAAATACTCACAGGTTTGGAGGCATCCATCTGGAAGAGTGATGTTAGATAGCCATCCTTCAACATTGAGATGGACTTCATTCAGCTCTTCCAGGCATCCTGTTGCCAAGGAGACAGAGTCCTGGCCTGAATGGACCACTGACCTGGCCCAGCAGTGACCTTATTTATGGTTGTGAGGTCTTATGAACGGAAAGTGGTCTCAGTTTTGAGGTCCAGAAAAGTCAAGACTGGGTTGAAGGTATTGGAAGAGATTGTTTTGCTTCTGATTTCCTCAGAATGAAAGGGATCAGTTGAAAAAGGGGAGACAATATGAGAGTCCTTATGAAGATGCTATTGATAGAAGGAGGAATTCATTTTTATTCATTCGTTTAATGGTTATGAAAACACTTGAGGAGAGGGAGTGCTCCTGGGATCCAGGGGAATTGGTTGCTGATGCCCAGGAGCAAACAAAGATATATAGAGAAATCCTGTGTGGAAAATATACATGGAAAGTAGTTTTTGGAGCCATGGGGGATAAAAAAGCAAAGCGGACTTTGCAGAATTATTAGCTGGTTCTGCAAACATGGGAAACTCCTGGATAGAAGGAATATGAGATTCTGGGAGGAAGGGTTCAAAACCTTTGCCAGGGTTCAGTATGGAAAGATAGAAGAGATGTAAGAAGGCCTTATGGTTAGATGTCCAATTAATCAACTGAGAATATTCATTAAGTGCTTATTCTGTGCAGAGAAGCAGCTTGGGATAGTAGAAAGAGCCTGGGCCTGGAAGTCACACTTGCCTCCTGTGTGACCTTGGGCAAGTCATTTAACTTCTTTGGGCCTCGATTTCTTCATCAGAAAATAGAGATAAGATATATGTTCTCTCTTCCTCTTAGACTGTGATACCAGAACTGTGCCTGGCCTGATTAATAATGATTATTATGTATTATTATCACTGGATAAATGTATTAAATGCTTGGAGAGTACAGTAGAGTTAGCAGATGTGGTCCTTGCCCTCAAGGATTTTACAATCTAGTGGGGAAACAGTCACTAGCAATGAGGGGTTTCTGGAGGATGTAGCATATGAGCTCACTGGGGGCAAGGAAGGTGTCTATCAACTCCGTTGTACTCTCTCAAGTGCTTAGTACAGTATCATTGATTGATGAGGAGAAGCTATATAACATGCATTTTAATCACCAAGTTCTTATTGAGTACCCACTGAGTACATAGCAGTGTTTTGCTTCTGTTATACTTTGCTAGTGCTTAGTGTAGTGTTTAGCACTCAGTTGGTGCTCAGTAAGTACAGTTGATTGATTGTTTAGAGGGCATACAGGTGACCAGGTTTTGGGAATTGAAAGCATCATGGGATGTGCCCCTTCATTGTTCTGATTTTCCCAAGTGTCTGGTAAACTAGCCTGCACCAAGTGGGTGCTCAATAAATGTTGTTGCCACTATTTGCTACTACTATTATTGCTAATAATAATTGTGGTATTTGTTTAGTGCTTACTATATGTCCAAGCAGTACTAAGCGCTGGAGTGGATACAAGATAATCAGATCTCACCTGGGGTTCACAGTCTAAGTAGGAGGAAGAACAGATATCAAATCCCCATTTGGTAGATGATGGAACTGCAGCACAGAAAAGTTAAGTGATTTGCCTAAGGTCACACAGCAGGTAAGTGGCAGAACTGGGGTTAGAACCCAGGGCCTCTGACTCCCAGCCCATGCTGCTTCTCTAAGAATTCTACCACTACTACTACTACTAAAAATTGCAGCAAGTTAAAGAACATAATATGAAAGCTGTGATTTGGGAAGCTACCCAACCAATGAAGAGAGGATAGAGACTGTTGAATTACTGAAGGGAAAGTGCTCCTCCTATTTTTTTTTTATGGTGTCCATTAAGTACTTTCTATGTGTCAAGCCCTTTTCTATGCTCTGGGGTAGATACAAATTAAGCAGATAGGACACAATCCCTATGCAAGTAGGAGGGAGAACAGGTATTGTATCCCCATTTTACAGCTGAAGAAACTGAGGCCCAAGGAAATGAAGTCACTACCCAAGGTGACACAGCAGACAAGTGGCAGAGCTAGAATTAGAACTGAGGTCCTCTGACTTCCAGGCCTGTGCTTTATCCACTAGGCCATGCTGCTTCCTGCCGTATGGAGAAAGATATTCCTCAGGTATTAACAAGCCAGATTTTCTGCTCTATCAACAATTATAACTTTATCAAGCTATCATTTTCTGTTTTTCTGTTCATCTCAGTTTTTTTTAATCAATTATACATGTCTACAAAGCATAACCACATCATTGGATATTCATTCTTTTTTCCCTCTGACGCCACATCCTCTAATTTGCAGCAGCTGTGTGTCTGCTGCAGCAACTCTTAAGTCTAAGGCCCGATCAGCATTAGTGAGGACAGGCTCTCATTGGTTTATATCAGATCCTTATCATTACTTTACCTTTATTTGGTTTCTGTTAATATTACAGCAGAAATTTCTTAAGAGAACCTGCCAGATGAATGAGCTTATGTTATCTGGTTTTCAAATAAAAATCTTGCCAAGATTTGCAAACCTGAGGAGAGCAAACTGTAATTAGAATCAGGGATGTTTCTCCTCTCTGTTGTAAGCTAGGCTTAAAGCTGGGAAGGGAAGGGGAGGAGAAAGGAAGAGAGAAACCTGGAGGGATGGCAGGGATTCTGGATGTTGGCCGAGTCATCGTAATCCCAGAATCCAGCTTCCTGCCTACTCTCTTTCATTTCCTTATCCCGGTCCACGCCTCACTTGCTGAATCCTCAATTTGCTGTGTCATATTCAGGCTGGTGGTCCAATCAGTCAACCAATCAATGGTGTTTACTGAGCACTTACTCTGTGCAAAGCACTGTACTAAGTACGTGGGAGAGTTGGTAGACGTGTTCCCTTCACACAAGGAGCTTATGGCCCACTTAGTGAAATGACTTTAGATGGCGATTGTCAGATTATTGGTCCATTCAGTCCAGGATTCGGCCTTTGACAGTTGCACCAAAGGACGTGTGAGTCCTGGGCATTGAACCCTCCACTTCCTGAAGACTTCTCTCGCCTCTTCTCTCTTAGAATCCCCCTCCTCTACAAACCTGTGGTTCCAACAACAAGCCCATTCTGACTGTTTTCTTAAAGCTGCTTCTTGTAATTATCCCTTCACTTTGATATTTTTCTTGCATTGCCTTATGCTGTTGAGTTGTCTCTGACCTATAGCGACTCCATGGATGCATCTCTCCCAGAACGCCCCAGCTCTATCTGCAATCGTTCTGGTAGTGTATCCATAGAGTTTTCTTGGTAAAAATACAGAAGTGGTTGACCGTTGCCTCCTTCTGCGCAGTAAACTTGAGTCTCCTTCCTCGATTCTCTCCCATGCCGCAGCTGCCCAGCACAGATGAGTTTTGACTTGTAGCAGTTTGCCTTCCACTCGCTAGCCACTGCCCAAGCTAAGAATGGAATGGATATGCCTCTTCTTGACTCTTCCTCCCATAGCCAAGAGTGGTAGAATACTGGAAACTCTCCAGGTGAGATCCTGAGAGGGGAGTTAATTTTCTACTCATTCTTTTTTCATGTGAATGGGTGCCCATTGGACTTGAGAGCTTCAAGGAGCTTTTACTGATGGCTAGCTCACTCCAGCTCTAGTTTCCACAGTATATATGACTTTTATAGCTTTCATCCTGCTATTTCGATGAATAAGAAATATGATCACAGGGCAACTGGAGTTAATAGCCAATTTAAGAGGATATTGCTTAAATAGCTTCTCAATTAGGTTCCAATTGGCTACTTGTGTTGATAAAATGAAAGCATCCTTAATAGCAAAGCATTTGCTGTCCTGGGCTTGATGGAAGCTAGAAGATTCTTGTCATTGTTCACCATTTAATGGCCCTTAATTTTCCTAACTCATGTTTTTGACAAAGTGCAACGTGTTTCCTTTGACATCAAATAGATTCTTTCTTTATGCATAAGACAAAACACCTTTTTTAATTCCCAGCCTCTCAGTTGAATTCAATTTGGAAAAACAGCATGGCCCAGTGGATAGAACATGGGCCTTGGGAGTCAGAAGGACCTGGGTTCTAATCCCAGCTCTGCAACTTGTCTGTGTGCCCTTGGGCAAGTCACTTAATTTCCCTATGCCTCAGTTACCTCCTCTGTAAAAGGGAGATTGACTGTGAGCCCTAAGTGGGACAGGGACTGTGTCCAACCTGCTAAGTTTGTATCTACCCCAGCGCTTAGTATAGTGATTGACGCACAGTAAGAGCCTAACAAATGCCATGAAAAAAATTCTTCATTTATTCAACGGGCCCTTATTAATTTTTATTAATTTAATGAGCCCGGTTACCTTCCCTTTCATCACACCATACCATAGGTAGATGGTTGGTTCAGATGTTTTCGACAGCCCCGATGAAGTACTCCTCTCATCCAAGCACCACACAAACAGAAATTGTGGCCAAAATGTCTTTGTGGCGCAAATATAAATTCTCCTAATTAGGAGTATGTGATGCGATAATGAAAACATTATCAAACCAGCTGTACTGTGTGTGCAGATTTCTGTTTTAATTCATGTGTATGCATCTATTACAAACATAGCACAAATAGAATATAAAAATAAGTTAACACTCACAGCCAAACCTGTTAAATTTAGTTCAACAAATTGTATGAAACCCTCCATCTGTTTGTTACATTATCCTCATGATGATAACAGGCGAGGCAGATTTCCTAGCTGAGTTTTATAGAGAGAACGACTTGTTCGGAAAAATATAATCCCCCCGCCTTCCTCCCCCGGACCCTCCGTGAAATCAAATTCGACATTATTTTCTTCTCCGTAGTCTAAATGCTGGTATTTAGCCAGCTCCAATTTCTGACCTACTGCATCAAGCCGATGGTTTTTGGGCGACTTTGAAGTGAGTCCACTGGTCTTCATTGATCCAGCTCATAAGCGCAAATAAACATTAGGCCCCGATCCCATGTATGGCCTTACTTGGGCCTTATTAGGCAAGGATGATGGTCTGCCCCTGTGTGTCTTGCTTATCAGACTTCTTAGGAATAAATCCCTCGAACTCTCCACCAACTGCACCCGCTGCACTTGTGAAAGTGCTGTAAATCATGAGAGGATATGGATTTGTTGCCGGTGGGAGAAACCATCAGCAGGCATGGGTCCATTTTGGACTCATTACCGGTTGTGCAGATGAAGAAAGCAGGAGGGGGGGAAGACAGTGAAAGTGGTAGCCAAAGCACTGGTTATCAGGCAGTTCACCGCAGTACATAAAAAGCCTGGGAGAAGCAGTGTGACCTAGTGGAAAGAGCCTGGGCTTAAGGAGTCAGAGGACATGAGTTCTAATCCCGGCTCCGCCACTTGTCTGTTGTGTGACCTTGGGCAAGTCAGTGACCCCAGTGGGCCTTAGTGACCCCATGGAAAATGGGGATTAAGACTGTAAGCCCCCCACAGGATGACCTGATTACCTTGTATCTCCCCCAGTGCTTAGAACAGTGCTTGGCACATAGAAAGGGCTGAACAAATACCATCATTATTAATTGTAATAATAAGAATTATTATTATAGTTTTGCCCACCAAAGCCAATGATGCTTTTAGTCTTTACAAAATCAAATTTCTCTATCATGATAACATAAAAATTACATGAGCAGTAGTACTATAGTTACCCATGGTATTTACTGAGCACTGGCAGTGTGCAGAACACTATACTGGGCACCTGGAGAGCACGGTAGAATTAGCGCCCCTCAAGGCCCTAGAGGAGCAGCGTGGCGCAGTGGAAAGAGCACGGGCTTTGGAGTCAGGGCTCATGAGTTCAAATCCCAGCTCTGCCACTTGTCAGCTGTGTGACTCTGGGCAAGTCACTTAACTTCTCTGTGCCTCAGTTCCCTCATCTGTAAAATGGGGATTAAGACTGTGAGCCCCACGTGGGACAACCTGATTCCCCTGTGTTTACCCCAGCGCTTAGAACAGTGCTCTGCACATAGTAAGCGCTTAACAAATACCAACATTATTATTATTATTATTAAGGGGCTTAAAATCTAGTAGGAAAGACAGATGCTAAAATCGATTCTAGAGAGGATTGACTGTATCTAGGTAGGACTGATTCAGTTCTAGATAGAATTGACTCTAGACTGTAAGCTTGTTGTGGACAGGGACCATGCCTACCAACTCTTGTATTATACTCTTCCAAGTGCTTAGTACGGTGGTCTGCACACAGTAAATGCTCAATAAATCCCATTGATTGACTGATAGGAGAAAGAAGGAAAAGGGGCTCTTTGCATGATTTAGTGCCTGAGCAATAAGCATGCGAGCTATTTACAGACATGTCATGGGAGGTTATGAGTACCAAAGTGCCTAGGTAGCTCCAAGGTGCTAAACCAGCAGTAGGGAATATAAGCAGGGTGGATTAGGAATTAATTAGGAACGGTCTCCGAGTGGAGATGTGATTTCATAAAGACTTTGAAATTGGAAGAGCTATGAAAGGGGAAGAAGTTCCAGCTAGCAGGGAGGGGGTAAGCAAGAGGTCAGTGGTGGGAGAGATGAGAATGAGACCTAAAGAGTAGGTTAACTTGAGCTAGATGACGAGTGTGAGTGGGGGTGTAGTGGGAGAAGAGACTGGATAAATTGGAAGAAGAGTGTCTTAAAGGCAATCATTAGTCCTGAGTTTCTGCTTGGTGTGATGAGCGATGTAACCACTTGTGGTTGTCGAGGAGTGGGGACATGTTTGCATAATATGGGCAGCTGAGTGAAGTCTTGTCTGGAGAGAGGAAAGACAGGAGGCAGTGGGGAGGCTAGTCAGGATAAGGCTAGTAATAATAATAATAATTGTGGTATTTGTTAAGCACTTACTATGTGTCAAGCACTTTTCTAAGCACTGGGGTAGATACAAGACAATCAGGTTCCACATGGGGCTTCTCATCTAAGTGGGAGGGAGAACAGGTAGAGAAGCAGCGTGGCTCAGTGGAAGGAGCCCGGGCTTGGGAGTCAGAGTTCGTGGGTTTGAATCCCGGCTCTGCCACTTGTCAGCTGTGTGACTGTGGGCAAGTCACTTCACTTCTCTGTGCCTCAGTTCCCTCATCTGTAAAATGGGGATTAACTGTGAGCCTCACGTGGGACAACCTGATGACCCTGTATCTACCCCAGTGCTTAGAACAGTGCTCTGCACATAGTAAACGCTTAACAAATACCAACTTTATTATTATTATTATTACTCATTTTGAATATGAGGGAACTGAGGCACAGAGAAGTTAAGGGACTTTCCCAAGATCACCCAGCAGAAAGTGGCAGAGCCAGGATTAGCACCCAGGTCCTCTGCATTCCAGGCCTGGGCTCTTTCCACTAGACCTCACTGCTTCTCAAGAGCCTGGAACAGTATGATGGCTGTCTGGATGGAGAGGATAATGCTAAGGTAGTGGGCCTCAGAGATAGGAGGATGGTGGTGTTGTCAACTGTGAGGGGGAGGATAGGCAAAGGAAAGGATTTGAGAGGGGAGATGAGAAGTTTAGTTTTGGACATGTTGAGTGTCCCTCTCCTCCATCCAGGCTGCTCTTGTCAGGTGGGTGGTGTTCACTGACCACCCATGGGCCTCAGAATGGAAGAGGTCGAGAATCAATCAATCATTGGTATTTACTGAGCATATGGGAGAGTATGATAGAGTTGGTAGACACCATAGCTTACCGTCTAGTAACAACTGCTTCAATTGACCTCACTGGCCTCCATCCTAAACATCCTAAACACTCAGAGAAGTGTGCTGAACGCATCTTGGATCCACCCTAGAATAATTTCACATCTCAATACATTCACTTTGGAAAAGATTTTTCTTTTCTCTCTTTTTCATGAAAACAACACAATCTGTATAATAATAATTATGACATTTGTTAAGTGCTTAGTGTGTGTCAAGCACTGTTCTAAGCTCTGGGGTAGATAAAAGTTAATCATGTTGGGCACAGGCCCTGTCCCACATAAGGCTCACAGTCTAAGTAGGAGGGAGAACAGGTATTGAATCCCTATTTTACAGTTGAGGAAACGGAGGCCCAGAGAAGTTGTGAGACTTGTCCAAAGTCACACAGCAGGTAAATGGAAAACCTGGGATTAGAATCCAGGTTCTCTGACTTGCAGGCCCATGCTCTTTCCACTAGGCCATTCTGCTCCCCATTAGGTCACAATATATACTAAAGTTCAGTATAACAGAGTTGGTAGACAAGTTCCCTTGCCCACAAGACGCTTAGTCTGCTATGGGACCTTGGGCAAATCACTTAACTTCATTGTACCTCAGTTCCCTCATCTGCAAAATGGGGATTCAATACCTCAATACCTCCTACTTAGATGGTGAGCCCCATATTTGACCTGATTAACCTTCATCTTTCATTCATTCAGTTATATTTATTGAGCTCTTACTACTAATAATAGTGATAATGATGGTATTTGTTAAGCACTTACTATGTGCCAAGCACTGTTCTAAGTGCTGGGGGAGATACAAGGTAATCAGGTGGTCCCACATGGGGCTCACAGTCTTAATCTCCATTTTACAGATGAGGTAACTGAGGCCCAGTGAAGTGATTTGCCCAAAGTCACACAGCTGATAAATGGCAGAGAGGGGATTAGAATCCACGACCTCTGACTCCCAAGCCCGGGCTCTTTCCACTAAGCCACACTGCTTCTCTACTTACTCTGCTTACTGTGTGCAGAGCACTGTACTAAGAGCTGGGGAGAGTACAAAATAACAATAAACGGACACATTCCCTGCCCACAACGGACTTAACCGCCTAGAGGGGGAGAACTACCTCAGAATGTAATACAGTGTTTGACAAAAAGTAAGCACTTAACAAATATTATTATTATTATTATTGTTGTTTAAATGGAATCTGTTCAGTGCTTACCGTGTTCCAGGCACCGTACTAGCTGCTGGGGTGAATCAGGTGAATCAGGTGGACACAGTCCCTGTCCCACATGGGGCTGGCAGTCTCAATCCTCATTTTATAGAGATGGAAACTGTGGCCCAGAGAATTCATTCATTCAATAGTATTTATTGAGCGCTTACTATGTGCAGAGCACTGTACTAAGCGCTTGGGATGAACAAGTCGGCAACAGATAGAGACAGTCCCTGCCGTTTGACGGGCTTACAGTCTAATCGGGGGAGACGGACAGACAAGAACAATGGCAATAAACAGCGTCAAGGGGAAGAACATCTCGTAAAAACAATGGCAACTAAATAGAATCGAGGCGATGTACAATTCATTAACAAAATAAATAGGGTAACGAAAATATATACAGTTGAGCGGACGAGTACAGTGCTGTGGGGATGGGAAGGGAGAGGTGGAGGAGCAGAGGGAAAAGGGGAAAATGAGGCTTTAGCTGCGGAGAGGTAAAGGGGGGATGGCAGAGGGAGTAGAGGGGGAAGAGGAGCTCAGTCTGGGAACGCCTCTTGGAGGAGGTGATTTTTAAGTAGGGTTTTGAAGAGGGAAAGAGAATCAGTTTGGCGGAGGTGAGGAGGGAGGGCGTTCCAGGACCGCGGGAGGACGTGACCCAGGGGTCGACGGCGGGATAGGCGAGACCGAGGGACGGTGAGGAGGTGGGCGGCAGAGGAGCGGAGCGTGCGGGGTGGGCGGTAGAAAGAGAGAAGGGAGGAGAGGTAGGAAGGGGCAAGGTGATGGAGAGCCTTGAAGCCTAGAGTGAGGAGTTTTTGTTTGGAGCGGAGGTCGATAGGCAACCACTGGAGTTGTTTAAGAAGGGGAGTGACATGCCCAGATCGTTTCTGCAGGAAGATGAGCCGGGCAGCGGAGTGAAGAATAGACCGGAGTGGGGCGAGAGAGGAGGAAGGGAGGTCAGAGAGAAGGCTGACACAGTAGTCTAGCCGGGATATAACGAGAGCCCGTAATAGTAAGGTAGCCGTTTGGGTGGAGAGGAAAGGGCGGATCTTGGCGATATTGTAGAGGTGAAACCGGCAGGTCTTGGTAACGGATAGGATGCGTGGGGTGAACGAGAGGAACGAGTCAAGGATGACACCGAGATTGCGGGCCTGAGAGACGGGAAGGATGGTCGTGCCATCGACGGTGATAGAGAAGTCTGGGAGAGGACCGGGTTTGGGAGGGAAGATGAGGAGCTCAGTCTCGCTCATGTTGAGTTTTAGGTGGCGGGCCGACATCCAGGTGGAGACGTCCCGGAGGCGGGAGGAGATGCGAGCCCGAAGGGAGGGGGAGAGGACAGGGGCGGAGATGTAGATCTGCGTGTCATCTGCGTAGAGATGGTAGTCAAAGCCGTGAGAGAGGATGAGTTCACCGAGGGAGTGAGTGTAAATGGAGAACAGAAGAGGGCCAAGAACTGACCCTTGAGGAACTCCAACAGTTAAAGGATGGGAGGGGGAGGAGGCTCCAGCGAAGGAGACCGAGAATGACCGGCCAGAGAGGTAAGAGTAGAACCAGGAGAGGACAGAGTCCGTGAAGCCAAGGTGAGATAAGGTATGGAGGAGGAGGGGATGGTCGACGGTGTCAAAGGCAGCAGAGAGGTCAAGGAGGATCAGAATGGAGTAGGAGCCATTGGATTTGGCAAGAAGGAGGTCATGGGTGACCTTAGAGAGAGCAGTCTCGGTAGAGTGGAGGGGACGGAAGCCAGATTGGAGGGGGTCTAGGAGAGAATGGGAGTTAAGGAATTCTAGGCATCGATTGTAGATGACTCGTTCTAGGATTTTGGAAAGGAAGGGTAGTAGGGAGATAGGACGATAACTGGAGGGGGAAGTGGGGTCAAGAGTGGGTTTTTTTAGGATGGGGGAGACGTGGGCATGTTTGAAGGCAGAGGGGAAGGAGCCCTTTGAGATTGAGTGGTTAAAAATAGAAGTTAAGGAAGGGAGGAGGGCAGGGGCGATGGTTTTAAGAAGGTGAGAGGGAATGGGGTCCGAGGCGCAGGTGGAGGGGGTGGCACTTGCGAGGAGGGAGGAGATCTCCTCTGAGGATACTGCAGGGAAGGATGGGAAAGTAGGGGAGGGGGTTGGTGGGGGGGAGGGGAGAGGCGGAGGGGTGATTTTGGGGAGCTCAGACCTGATCGTGTTGAAGTGAAGTGACTCAAAACCTTCGGTTGATCAATGTTTTTTATTGAGTGTTTACTGTGTGAAGAGCACTGTTCTAAGCACTTGGGCAAGAGTACAACAAAATTAGCAGACCATGAGTGGCAGAGGCTTGTTTAGAACCCAGGTCCTCTGACTCCCAGACCTGTGCTTTTTCCTCTAGGCCATGCTGCTTCTCTGACCCTGGACTTACTTTTGATTTAATTGAAGTTAGGAAGAGTCCTATGTGAGAAGAAGCTTCAATTTGAGTCACAATTCCCCTGACCCCGACACCAAGCAGCAGCATAGTAAATAAACAGAGCTACAGCACTGAAGCTCCACTTTAGAGACAACCATAATAGTGCCAGAAAGCCTCAGACTGGGAGCTGAATAACACTTAGAGCTTTGAGAATGTGACATATAGAGCCAGCCCAACCTACCCAGAAATCCACAACAGCAGACAACCCTTAAATGATGATCACCCAAATTTAGCTCCTCGAAGAGCCGTCTCTTCTCGGGATTTCCAGGGTTTAACATTTTCATAACAATCTCGTTTGCATCATGCCTCGATGTGGAGCCCCAACCACACCACAAGTTTCCCGACCGTGTCTGACTCCCACAAGTACGGCGTGGTGGACCCGGCAGGGGAAAATGGCAGTTTGAAAGAACGTAGCTGAAAGAACGTCCCGAGACGATGTGGGTTATAAACCAACATTTGGGGTTGTCTGGAGGGTCTGTGGAGACTTCTCCTGCCTGGTTTTTATCAGCTTTAATGTGATTTTCAGGTACACCTTCTCTTCTCTAGATAATAATAATAATGATAATTATGGTACTTGTTAAGCACTTACTATGTGTCAAGCACTGTTCTAAGCACTGGGATAATTACAAGTTAATCAGGTTGGACAAAGTCCCTGTCCCACAGGGGGCTCACACTCTTAATCCCCCTCTTATACAGATGAGGTAATGAGGTACAGAGAAGTGAAGTGACTTGCCCAAGGTCACACAGCAGACAAGTGGTGGAGCCGGGATTAGAACCCAAGATCTTCTGACTCCCAGGTCCGTGCTCTATCTACTACACCATGCTGCTGCATGTAGGGCAGATGACACATAAACATGGAAGCTGATTCTTTCCCAAGGAAAAGGAGAAAGCATGTTGTTTTAGGGTGTCTCCATGGAATCAAATTAAGAGCAGCGTGGCCTAGTGGAAAGAGCAGGGGCCTGGGAGGTAGAGGACCTAGATTCGAATCCCAGTTCTGCCAATTGCCTGCTGTGTGATCTTGGGCAAGTCACTTTATGTCTCTGTGCTTCAGTTGCCTCATCTGTAAAAATGGGTATTCATTGTCTGTTCTCCCTCCTATTCAGACTGTGAGCCTCAAGTGAATCAGGGACTGTGTCTGACCTGATTAACTTGTATCTACCCCAGTGCTTAGAATAGAGCTGGACACATAGTAAGTGCTTAACAAATACAATCAACATCATCATCGTCATCATTATTAAATCCCTCTCTCAGCACAAGATCAGCACATTATACCCTTAGAGTGCCTAGTAGTGCTTGGGGTATACTTGGGAGTATGCTGGAGACAGGCAGACATATACGTCAGAGAGTGAGTCCGACATGACCGCTGCTTGCTCTGCTTCTCTTGGATACCCCCTCAATGTAGCTCCTTTGGCAAATGGAGAATCTTGAAGTGGGCTGAGGGAGATGTCTTCCCTTCCAGAGCTCCCAAGACTAGAAGTAATAGTAGGAGGAGGAGGTCGGAATAGTAATAACATTTATTAGGTGCTTACTGTGTGCAAAACACTAGAAAAATCCCTGGGAAAGAATACATGGGTGAGAATCAGACAGGGTCCTTGGCCCTCAAGGGCTCGCAGTCTAAGAATAAAGGGAGTAAGGTGACAGACATAAAAAAATGAGAACCCAAAATCAACATAAAAAACTAGAACAGGCATAAATATAAAAGTAAACTGCATTCTTAGGCATCTCAGAAGGGAGAGTCAGGGTCACCAAATTTTGCAACTCAACAACCCCTCTAGACTGTAAACTTGCTGTGGGCAGAAAAAATGTCTCCCAACTCTGTTATATTGTACTTTCCAAAGCGCTTAGTACAGTGCTCTGCACATAGCAAGTGTTCAATGAATATGATCGATTGATTAATTGAAGCATTTATCCTGCTCTGTGAGTGTAACAGAAAAAGAAAAAGTCCTCACCTCTTACCAAACCATCTGCCAAATCAGTACAAATGGATTCCAGGACTTTACCAGATTTTTCTTTGAAATTTTTCAATGTCTAAAGAATGATATGGGTTTAAAGAGGAACCAACATTCTGACAGCTCAAATGAACAAGAAATCATATAGCTCATTAATTCTCACAACAGCCTACTAAGCTGTGGAGGAAACGTATTTTATTAAATGACAGTGAGGGATCAATACATTTGGAGACTTACCAGTAGTCAGAGAGCTTTAGAAACTCAGAGCTTCTGAGTACCAGAGATTGCAGTAGCACAGTGTAATTTAGGGGTATTGATGTGGTAAGAGAAACGATCGACACAATCTCTCTTGACTTTATGGTCCAAAATTACATATTCTTTTAGAAATTGAGAAAATTTCATTTTGATTGTATAGCCAAGAGGTGGACACACCATTGGTTAGAGAGCTACGCTTGAAAAGTAGTTATCAGTTTTTCCCAGTTCCTTTGGAAATGACACAGAGCTTGGTTCTAGATGATGTTCGAGGAAAGAAAAAAAACCCCAAAACAGGGAAATTCACTTAGCTGGGAAAGTAAGTCTCCAGAATTGCTATTGGCTTTGGCTAAGTGGAATGATTCAGGAAGCATCTATGTGTCCTAGTGGACCACAAATTAAATTCATGTTAGCAATGTGGGGCTGTTTGAAAGAAAACAGGTATTATATATCAATTTGTCTATATTTATCTATCTACCTATACTCCTATATAAGAAAAATGCTCTCCTGGGTCAGAACAATTGTTCATCCAGCCCAGGATGCTTGGAGGAACAGTGGAATCAAGCAGTCAATCAATCCATCAATCATATTTATTGAGCACTTATTGTGAGCAGAGCACTGTACTAAGGAATACAGGCCTATCCCGCCGTCGACCCCTGGGTCACGTCCTCCCGCGGTCCTGGAACGCCCTCCCTCCTCACCTCCGCCAAACTGATTCTCTTTCCCTCTTCAAAACCTTACTTAAAAATCACCTCCTCCAAGAGGCCTTCCCAGACTGAGCTCCTCTTCCCCCTCTACTCTCTCTGCCATCCCCCCTTTACCTCTCCGCAGCTAAAGCCTCATTTTCCCCTTTTCCCTCTGCTCCTCCACCTCTCCCTTCCCATCCCCACAGCACTGTACCCGTCCGCTCAACTGTATATATTTTCGTTACCCTATTTATTTTGTTAATGAATTGTACATCGCCTTGATTCTATTTAGTTGCCATTGTTTTTACGAGATGTTCTTCCCCTTGACGCTGTTTAGTGCCATTGTTCTTGTCTGTCCGTCTCCCCCGATTAGACTGTAAGCCCGTCAAACGGCAGGGACTGTCTCTATCTGTTGCCGACTTGTTCATCCCAAGCGCTTAGTACAGTGCTCTGCACATAGTAAGCGCTCAATAAATACTATTGAATGAATGAATGAATAAAGACAGGGAAGTAGAGGAGAAAGCAACTCGTGGTTCTGCAAACATCAAACATGCAAACACAAAAAGGGATAGCCTTTTGGTGGGTCCCTTATTGGCATTTTCAGTCAAACATACAGCATGTATTTCTATCCAGAGTGTATATATCTGGAAGGAGTGCAGATTTGGAGAAGCAGAATGGCCTAGTCGATAGGGCATGGGCCTGGGAGTCAGAAGGTCCTGGGTTTCTAGTCCCAGCTCCACCAATTGCCTGCTGTGTGACCTTGGGCAATTCATTTAACTTTTCTGTTGTCTCAATTACCTCATCTGGAAAATGGGGATTAAGATTGTGAGCCTCCATGGGGGACATGGACTGTGTCCAAATCGATTAGCTTGTAGAACAGTGCCTGACACATAGTAAGCACTAAGCAAATACCACAGTGTGAAAGTTGAGTGATCTGGGGTCAAGTCTTAGCTATGCCATTGGTCTTCTGTCCAGTAGTATAATAAGAGGGATAGTAGTAGTAATCATAGTAATAGTATTGTAGTGAATTGTACTCTTCCAAGCAATTAGTAGAGTGGTCTGCACACAGTAAGCGCTCATTAAATCAGAGCGTGGCTAGAGAAGCAGCGTGGCTCAATGAAAAGAGCCTGGGCTTGGGAGTCAGAGGTCAGAGGTCAGAGATCAGAGTCAGAGGTCATGGGTTCTAATCCCGTCTCCTCCTCTTGTCAGCTGTGTGACTTTGGGCAAGTCACTTCACTTCTCTGGGCCTCAGCTACCTCATCTGTAAAATGGGGATGAAGACTGGGAGCTCCAAGTGGGACAACCTGATCACCTTGTATCCCCCCAGCGCTTAGAACAGTGCTCTGCACATAGTAAGTGCTTAACAAATACCAGAAGCAGCATGGCTCAGTAGAAGCAGCGTGGCTCAGTAGAAAGAGTCTGGGTTTGGGAGTCAGAGGTCATGGGTTTGAATCTCAGCTCTGCCACTTGTCAGCTGTGTGACTGTGGGCAAGTCACTTAACTTCTCTGTGCCTCAGTTACCTCATCTGTAAAATGGGGATTAATTGTGAGCCTCACGTGGAACAACCTAATTACCCTGTATCTACCCCAGCGCTTAGAACAGTGCTATGCACATAGTAAGCGCTTAACAAATACCAACATTATTATTATTATTATTGTTATTATTATTAACTACTGTTGACGATAGTAGCAGTGACAGCTAAGTGGCAGCAGAGAAGCAGCGTGACCCAGTGGAAGGAGTACGGCCCTGGGAGTTAGAGGACCTGGATTCTAATCCCGACTCCGCCACATGCCTTCTGTGTGACCTTGGGGAAGTCACTTCACTTCTCTGGGCCTCAGTTTTCTCACCTGTAAAATGCAAAGTAAGGCTGTGAGCCTCATGCGGGACATAGACTGTGTCCAACTTTATCAGCTTGTATCTGCCCCAGCACCTAGTACAGTGCCTAACACATAATAAGTGCTTTAACAAATACCATTTAGAAAAAGCAGTGTGACCTGGTGAGAATCAGCATGGCCTAGTGGATAGAGCACAAGCCTGGGAGTCAGATGGACTGGATTCTAATCCCAGCTCTGCCACCTTTCTGCTGTGTGACCTTGGTCAGTTCACTTCACTTCTCTGTACCTCAGTTACCTCACTTGTAAAATGGGGATTAAGACTATGAGCCCCATCTGGGACAGGGACTGTGTTCAACCCTATCTCCTTGACTCCACCTTAGATCTTAGTGCAGTGCTGGGCATATAGTAAGTGCTTACCAAATACCACAGTTGTTATTATGTGCAGTAGTAGTAATAATAATAACTGGTATTTGTTAAGCACTTACTATGTGCCAAGCACTGTTCTAAGCGCTGGGGTAGATACAAGTCCCTGTCCAACATGGGGCTCACAGTCTAAATAGGAGAGAATAGGATTTAATCCTTACATTTTACAGATGGGGTAACTGAGGCACAGAAAAGTTAAGTGACTTGCCCAAGGTCACCCCCTCTAGACTGTAAGCTTGTTGTGGGCAGGGAATGTGTCTGTTTATTATAATATTGTCCTCTCCCAAGTGCTTTGTACAGTGCTCTGAACACAGTGAGTGCTCAGTAAATATGCATGACCAAGTGACTGACTGACTGCTTAAATAGGGCAGTCCAAGCTCGAAGAGCTCAGCAGGTCCATTTTTGGGTCCAGCTGCTCAGGTCATGGCCGTGCATGGTGCAAGAATTGGTACAAGTGGCATGTGACTTGGAAAGACTTTGTATGTCCCCAGAGCCTCTTGTTCAGTAGAAAAGTATGCGCTGAAGAGACTCGGAAATGCTCTTGCCATCTTGTTAGGATTCCCTCCTTGACTAGAGCCATCTTCACTCTTCAGAGGTATAGGGATGACATGGGCAAGGTCACGTAATGTCTTCCGCGATGTGTAGTAAGTGCTTAACAAATGTCAGAATTCTTTTTTATTTTTATTGTTACAGTGAGCACAGGCTCTATTTCCATCAAGGACCTGTAAAGAGAGAACAATTTTATGCCAGAGCAGGAGGAATTTAGATGAACATTATGAAGCATCTCCCGCCAATGAGGATGGAAGGTTTTGGCATTGCCACGGGGAACTAGGCAATTTCTTTCTCTAGAGAATTCTAAACAGAAGGTAGACAACTGTCTGTCTTGGATCTTTTAAATGCAGTTCCTGAAGACAAGGGGTTGAACTGAATGATTTCCCAAGGTCTATCCTGCCCCAGGATAATACGATAAATTAGTTTCGTTGTTACCCATATTATTTCACGTGCAGGTTTTAAAAAAACAAAACAAAACCAAACATTCAAATTTTTGCCAGTACGAACTCAACCAAATTATCTCATCTGATTTTTAAACCAAGCCATTGTAGGCTTCAGTATGGATACCGTCTGATTCCTTTGCAATGATATTCTTAAGGACGATTTTATTAAATGTAAAGTCTGACCTTCTCCTTGATCTGACGTGTCCATCACTCTATGAAATGTGCATACGTTTTCTCTCCTACGGGACCTTATGTTCTGAGCATTTAAGCGCACACAGCACCAGTTCTCTTCTCAGTCATGCAATGCTGAATGACTGGAGTCTATGCCTGCTAATCAGAAATGTACATTAATAACACAGCTCTGGGAGTATCACATTATAAAGACTAGCCCATGGGAGAAAATGGGATTTGGGTCCCTGGCTCTTGCTGATTGGGACTGTATAAGGTGTTATGGACCACTAATCATGGTTATGAGGCCCCTGGTCACCCAGGGTGGAAACCCAGGTGGAAAAAAAAAATCTCTTTGGGAAGCAGGGATGGAGTTTAGTTTTCCTTTCAATCCATTCTCATTTGAAGAACTGTTCTCCGGAGACAGGGATGGATAGAACAGTCAAACCCCGTCAAGTCAGTAGACTGCCTCATGGTTCACTGAAACCCTAAACCCTGAAATCCCTTTCAGAACAAAGTTTCTTTCAGAAATGCCAGAGGCATCTTGTATAGGAACAGTGCTGGCACTAGGTAAAAGAGCACTTTTTCTCCCTTTCCTCCTCCCTGCTGAGATTCCAACCACAGTATGAAGGGGGTTGAGAGAAAAGAGGGGGAAGGAAGGACATTCAAATTCATCGAGTGTTTCTGGGGATTATAGTTCCAGAAACTTTACCTCCTGCTCTGCACGTTGACTTGGGGAGTCCAGTGATTGATTTGAGCAGCATGCTCAGAATCCTGGACATTCTAGGGAGCTGACTGCCAGCATTGTCTTATATCTGTATGCTCTTGGGAGTCCTGCCTGTCTCCTTCAGGGCCTCAACTTTACCCACCACAGAGGCTACTCAGAGCCAGCGTGGCTTAGTAGAAAGAGCACGGGTTTGGGAGGCAGCGGTCGTGGATTCTAATCCCGGCTCCACCACTTGTCAGCTGTGTGACTTTGGGCAAGTCACTTCACTTCTCTGGGCCTCAGTTACCTCATCAGGAAAATGGGGATTAAGACTGAGAGCCCCCGTGGGACAACTTGATTAACTTGTTTCTACCCCAGTGCTTAGAACGGTGCTTGGCACATAGTCAGCACTTAACAAATACCATTGTTATTATTATTATTATTATTACTCAGGATTTGTTTTTCCTGGGGAATAGAGTGGCCTTTAACAGCACGTGGGGAGATCAGACACCAAGATGCACAATGACATGTGTGCTACACCAGGCAAGCAGTCTAATGTAATGATGTCTCACAGACATTTTGCGGAAATCCAGCTCACTTTACCCAGTCCTAGAGCTGTTATGTTCCCCCCCCCCCCACCATCTCCTTCTCTCCCCCACCACCCCCTTTTCTCCCCCACCACCCCATTTCTCCCCCACCATCTCCCTGTCTCCCCTACCATCCCTCTCTCCCTCCCCACCAACTCCCTTTCTCCCCATCCCAGGTCCCTGGCAATGCAGCGGACCACTTCCAAGCCATGAAAGGTGTGGCAGGAGCTGAGCTGAAGGGGGACTGGGTGTTTAAAATCAAAACACTGGACTCAAAGGCATGTGGTGCCATGTCTGTACAGGACACGTGGTACCAGCTGAAAAGTGGACTATCTGGTATAAAACTGAATGAATGGTGGCCACCTTAGTGGGGGAATAGTGTTGGCGATAAGAGTTCAGGGTGGTGGGGAGGGTGATAAATACTCACTCTATTTGGGGTCTTCCAGTCCGGTAATGGAGCAGAGTGGATGGAATCAATCTCACGACAGACATGGCTGCATGATACACAGTTACCCCACAGACTAAAACCCTTCAAGAACCATTGT
Organism: Ornithorhynchus anatinus; assembly: GCF_004115215.2. NCBI lineage: Eukaryota > Metazoa > Chordata > Mammalia > Monotremata > Ornithorhynchidae > Ornithorhynchus > Ornithorhynchus anatinus. The sequence continues at coordinate 65,824,414 of NC_041753.1, forward strand.
TATGTTTTAGGCTTCCAGGAACTTCCTTGGATTTGCAGTTAATCAATGGCATTTATTTTGTCCCCCCCCACCCCCACCCCCAGCTCGCACCATCTCTTTCCCCTAATTACCTGGCCACATACATCATCAACTAGATTGAAGCAATCTTCCATATCTACCTAAAATCTCCACTGCTCCTCTCCAATCCACCCTTCTCCTCCACCCTCTATGATTTTCCCTATATTCCCTACAGTAATTCAAAATGAGATCTCTCTCTCTCTTCCTCTCTAAATCTTCCCCCCTCCACATGTGCCTCTGACCCCATTCCTTCATACCTTTTAAAAACACTTGCCCCTTTCCTTCTTCCCCCTTTGACTGCCATCTTCAACTGTTCACTTTCCAATGGTCTCTTCCCCACTGCTTTCAAACAAGCTTACGTATCCCCTATCCTAAAAAAAGCCCTCCCATGAACCCTCAGGTCCCTCCAGTTAATGTCCCACTTCCCTCCTACCATTTCTCTCCAAACTTCTTGAAAGAGTTGTTTACACCTGCTGTCTTCTCTTCCTCTCCTCCAATTCTCTCCTAGATCCCCTCCAATCTAGTTTCTATCCCTTTCATTCCACAGAAACAGCCCTCCCTAAGCTAACCAGTGATCTTCTTCTCGACAAATCTGATGTCTACTCTACTCTGTCCTAATCCTCCTAGGCCTCTCAGCTGCCTTTGACACTGTAGACTACCCCCTTCTCCTTGAGACTTTATCTAACCTTGGATTCACTGACATTAATCTCTCTTAGTTCTCCTCCTATCTCTCTGACTGCTCCTTCTCAGTCTCTTTTGCCAGCTTCTCCTCTGCCTCCCATCCTCTGATGGTGGGGCTTCCTCAAGGCTCAATTCTAGGTCCCCTTCTATTCTTCATCTGTAGCCACTCTCTTGGAGAATTCATTTGCTCCCATGGTTTCAACTACCTTATCTAGGCCAATGATTCCCAAATCTACAGTCCTGCCCTCTCTCCCTGCAATCTTCGATTTCCTTCTGCCTTTAGGACATCTCTACCTTGATGTCACACCAGAATCTCAAACTAAATATGTCCAAAACTGAATTCCTTATCTTGTGACCCAAACCTTGTCCTCCTCTGTATTTCCTATCACTGTAGACAACACCACTATCCTCCCTACCTCACAAGCCAGTAGCCCTGTCATTACCCTCGGCTCAGCTCTCTCATTCCACCCACATATTCAATCTGGCACCACATCCTGTCGGTTCTACCTCCACAACACTGCTAGAATCTGCCCTTTCCTCTTCATCATTCATTCAGTCATTCATTCATTCAGTTGTATTTATTGAGTGCTTACTAAATGCAGAACAGTATACTAAGTGCTTAACACTTCATCCAAACTGTTACCATGCTGATCCAAGAACTTATCCTATCCTGCCTGGGCTACCTCATCTGCCTCCCCGTTAACCTCGCGGCCTCCTGTCTCTCTCAACTCCAGTTCATACTTCGCTCTGCTGCACAGATCATTTTTCAACAAAAACATTCAGTCCATGTCTCCCCACTCCTTAAGAACCTTCAATGGCTGCCCATCCACCTCCACATTAAACAGAAACTCCTTACTATTGGCTTTAGAGCCAATCAGCTTGCCCCATTTTACCTTACCTTATTCATCTCCTACAGCCCAGACTTCACACTCCGCTCCTCTAGTACCAATTTAATCACTATGCCCAAATCTCATCTATCTTGTCACCAATGCTTTCCCCAAGTCCTCCCCCTAGCCTGGAAAGCCCTCCCCATTCCATATTTTCCAGACTACAACTCTCCTCCTCTTCAAAGCATCATTAAGGTCAATTCTCCTCCAAGCAGCCTCCCCCAATTAAGCTCTCTTTTCCTTGGCTCCCTCTCCCTCTAAGTCATCTATGCATTGAATCTGTGACCTCTGGGCATTTGCTATTTGCCCCACCCCCAACCCCACAGCACCTATGTACATATCTTTAAATTATATATTACAAATTGTTTATATTAATGTCTGTCTCCCCTTCTAGACTGTAAACTCCTTATGGGCAGGGAACGTGTCTACCAACTCTGTTACTCTGAACTCTTCCAAGTGCTCAGCACAGTGGTCTGCACATATGAAGCACTCAATGAATACTATTAATTGATTGATTCATTCATTCATCGAGCACCTACTGTATGCAGAGCTAAGACCAAAGGAACAAATTTCAGAAAATGCTTTCATAAGTTTCTCACAATATTTTCTCCCCTTGATTTTAACCTAGTCTTTCTTTGGGAATCTAGCTGAAAATCAATGAATAAATACTAAAAACACACACAGATTTTTCATTTCAAATGAAAGCCTGTCCTCTGCACCCAGTAAAATTGGTTTGGAAGCAAATTTTGATATACTCTTAGGGTAGCGAGTAGAGTGAATAGACCATCCATAAGCAGCAAGTAGAAACTTGTCCCACCCGAAAAGGCTGAAGTTTCTGTGGCCTAATCTAAACTTGATTTTTCCAATTGGTCCAAAGCTAACAACCAGTTTCCCTTGTATAATTCTCTTCGTTACCACTAGTGCTGAACTTGTCCATAAAACAAAATTGCCTGGAACTTGCCTCTTCATATCTAATCAATCAATCAACCAATCCATCCATCCATCAGTGGTATGTACTGAGTACTTACTGTGTGCTGAGCATTGTACTAAGTGCTTGGGGAAAAATAATAATAATAATGGTATTTGTTAAGTGCTTAATATGTGCAAAGCACTGTTCTAAGCGCTGGGGGGTATACAAGGTGATCAGGTTGTCCCACATGGGGCTCACAGTCTTAATCACCATTTTACAGATGAGGGAACTGAGGCACAGAGAAGTAAAGTGACTTGACCAAAGTCACACAGCTGACAAGTGGCAGAGCCGGAATTTGAACCCATGACCTCTGACTCCCAAGCCCGGGCTCTTTCCACTGAACCATGCTGCTTCTCTGAGCAGAGAATAATACGAGAGCATTAATAGACATGATCTCTGACTGCAAGGAGCATACATAGAGAAAAACTTACACAGTCTAGAGAGGAGTCTAGAGGCAGAGTGGTCTAATTGAAGGTCTTGAAGTCAGAAGACCTGTGTTTCTAGTCCCAGAAGTGCTTTGAGACCATGGGTAAGTCACTTAACCTCTCTTTGCCTCAGTTCCCTCACGTGGAAAATGGCGATGTTACCCACGAAAATGGCGGTTACCCACTCTCCTTCACTCTTAGACCATAAGCACGGTGTGGGACAGGGACTTTTACCCGATTATATTGTAGCTATCCCAGCATTTAGAGTGTAGCATGCACATAATACGAGTCATAATTAATAGCATAATTGGAAAAATCTTTGTTCATTCTTGAAGGATCCCAGAAGCACCTAGCTAACTGCTGTTGTGTTTAACTTCATTTGTAGATTCCATGGCTCTGTTTCCAACCCAGACTTGGCTTGAGACCCTGAAAAAAAAAACAAAAAAAATCCTCTAAATAAATACAACCCATCTCATTCTTTAAAGGATTTGGGCCTTTTAGTTATTCATTAGCAACTGCTTTGAAGTATTGGAATAACACATCTGTGAAGGTTCTTGTACTTTGGGACATCAATTCTTGGATTTTGAGCAAATGTAACAATTTCTACAGCCTAAATGTCTCATTGTTTCCTTAAAACCTTAGGATTAGAAAAACATATCACTTTAATTTTCCTCCTATTCCGCATCAGTATGAAACCTTCAGAATCATCAGAAAGGAGCATTTCCCAAAAGCAACAGGAGGGAAAAAAAAAAAACCAAGGATGACTTTATTTTCTGTTTCAGCCCAGCATGAGGAGAATTGGATCACTCTCTAAGTAAGGACTGATAAAGGGGGAAGGAGCATGTTCTTGGCACAAACAGCTCCTTCTGTCTTGAGTGTTAATGTTGACAGAGTCCCAAATCCACCTACGAGGAAGAGCCAAAAGTAGTGTTTGGATTAAACCAGAGAGACACTCACTTGGGTGGCATCCTTTGGTTTTGAACGCAAAACACTTTCCCCACAGCGGAAGGTTTATGAATTCATCCAAGAGTGGTTGACTTTCCTGGGTCTCTAACCAAAGAAACTCAATCCCTGTATTTTACAGAAGTCGTAGGTCATCTTTCCAGTCTGCTTGGGAAAGAACCAAGAGTGGCTAACATTAGACCACCTGAACAAACAACAGATTACCAGACTCTCCCTCAGAGGTCTTTCCCAGCCTTGAGAGAGGGGAAAACTACTTGTTTTCATCTCTTTCTAGCAAAACTGATACTAGTCAACTCTCTTGAGTCAGAAAGAGGCTGAAATTCAATTCTGGCTTGCTCTTTGGCTCTCCTTTTAGAAGGTTAGTATGTTCTGAGGGTATCTGTGAGCAATGGAAAAAGTAAGGCTGAAAACCAAATGACTGGGCATAGAAATGTAAGCAGGTGGGGCACCAGTGACATGGTTAGGCTCTCACAGGATATCAACTCCCGTCTCCATTTTGGTGGATTCAGGAGAAAGGGGCCCAGAAAGGGATCTTCAGATATTATACCAGGGCGAGGGGTCTGAGTCCCCTGTTTTTGTCTGGGCCCTCCTCAAGTCTGTGGTATCACAGTCCCACAGAAGCATCTATTTTTTTATGGTTTTATTTTGTTAAGCACTTACTATGTACCAAGTACTGTTTTAAGTTCTGGGGTAGATACAAGATACTGAGGTTGGACACAGTCCCTCTCCCACTTGGGTCTCACAGTCTAAGAAGGAAGGAGTAGGACTTAATCCCCATTTTACAGCTGAGAGAATTGAGGCCCAGAGAAGTGGAGTGACTTGCCTAAAGTCACACAGCAGACAAGTGGTGGAGCCGGGATTAGAAACCAGGTCCTCTGACTCCCAGGCCCATGCTCTTTCCACTAGGCCACATTGCTTACAATTCTCTTGGATTTTTCCCTCACCGAGCATGATGGGAGGAGAAATGAGGCGGTACCAACCATGGGATCCACCCATTAATTCATTCAATAGTATTTATTGAGCACTTACTATGTGCAGATCACTGTACTAAGTGCTTGGAATGTACAATACGTCAACAGATAGAGATAATCCCTGCCCAATGATGGGGAATCAAGCTCATCCTAATCAGGCTCACCCCACTGTGTGGTGTGGTCTACTGGAAAGAGCATGGGCCTGGGACTCAGGGGGCTAGGTTCTAACCCTGGCTCTTTCACTTGCCTGCTGTGTTACTTTGGGAAAATCACTCAGCTTCTCTGTGCCTCAGTTTCCTCATCTGTAAAATGGAGAGTCAGTACCTGTTCTCCTTCCTAGCCCACTATGGGTCAGGGACTGTAAATTCCCCAACACTGAGTACAGTGCTTGGTCCACAGTAAGTGCTTAACAAATACTACAACTATTATTATCATTTTTTTTCCATTTGTTGTCTTCCTTGTTCTTTCTCATCTTCCTCAACTGATATTCCCTAGGCCATTCAATGGAAACTTGGCAAATCTCTGGCTCTGGAACAGTGCTTTGTAGTCTGTCACTACTAGTTGACAGCACATTTAGTGGACTGAAGGGCTTGGTTTTCCCATTTTGAGAGGCTATACTTAAAGGAACTTCTAATGGATTTTCCTCTTGCCCTACTGCCTTGGGAAAAATCAGTGGCGGAAATCTCTGAGAGACAACTGTATTTCCCCAAACCGTAAAAAGTCACCCCTCTGCTCTCGTCTTCCTCCTCCCCATCCTCCAGAGCTTGCCACCAATCAAGGGACAAAGATTTAAAGCTCTGGTTGAAAACGTGCTTTATAGTTACACCATAAGGTGAAAAAGGAGATGAACTTATGCAAGCTAGCATGAAAATTATCTCCAACCCAATTTGCTTGAATCCTCCCCAGTGTTTAGTACAATGCCTGGCATGTAGTAAGTACTTAACAGATACCACAATTATCATTACAATATGATGTACACATTCCCTGCCCACAACGAGCTTACAGTTTATAGGGGCATTCAGACATTACTATAAATAAATGACAGACATGCACATTAGTGCTGTGGGTCTGGGAAGAGGAGTGAATAAAGGGAGCAAGTCAGGACGACGCAGAAGGGAATTGAAGAGAAGCAAAAGAGGGGTTAGTCAGGGATGGCCACTTGGAGGAGTTGTGCCTTCAATAAGGCTTTGAAGTGGGGGAGAGTAATTAGTAGTTCCAGCAGAAATGTCTATTTTGGCCCCAAGTCCCAGCACCAAACATGCACATTTGGGGAATGCCCCAGGCTGATGAAGGAAATGCTTTGGAGGCTAAGAGCTCTGTCCTGGCTCACAGCCAGCTCAAGAAACCTGGCATCGACATGGACATGCCTGTCTGATTGACAGATTGCATGGGAGGTTTTTCCACTGACCTCCTAGTTCTATTTCCTCATGGTGCTATCTGTCCCTCCAGCCTTGCTGAGTGCCTGCCTCCTGTTGACTTAACCCAGAGGGAGGTGAATGACACTCTTGCTTAAAGCAAAGAGTAAAGGAAAGATGTCAACAAGTTGTTTCATGCTGGAAACAAGGCTTTTTAGATGATCCACATAATCCCAGATAAAAATGATCTTAGTCCTATTCCTCGCCTCCGCCTCCTTCCAGTGTGTTGAGAATGGGCTAGGGGAAGAAGCTATTCTCTATATGAAACTTAGGCATATTGGGAGGTGCATTTACTCCTTTAAGTCTCTATCTGGGACCTGTTGTGATAGGGAATGTAGCTGAGGTGGCATGGAATTCTTTGAAAACCCTCCTCTACCCCTGGTAATTCTTTTAAACGCAGTGATGTGCTAGCGAGATTCACACTTAGTGTGGATTCAACATCAGACTTGGATATAAATGAGCTGCTCTGCATTGGAAGCTCCTTAAGGGCAGGAACTATTGAACTCTCCCAAGTGCTTGGTACAGTGCCTAGCACTCAGTAGGCAATGAATGCCATTGTTTGACTGATCTCTGGGCTTTCATGGATCTATGTTTAAAGAGGGAAAATCAATCAATCAATCATATTTATTGAATCAATCATATTTATTGAGTGCTTACCATGTACAGTACACTGTACTAAGCACTTGGAAGAACACAATATAGTAATATAACAGAGTTGATACACACGTTCCCTGCCCACAAGGAGCCTCCAGTCTGGAGGGGAAGATAAACGTTTATATAAATCAATAAATTACGGGTATGTACATAAGTGCTGTGGGGCTGACGGGTGGAGTAAATAAAAGGAGCAAATCAGTGTGATGCAGAAGGGAGTGGGAGAAGAGAAAAGGGGGGCTTCATCAGGGAAGGCCTTTTGAAGGAGATGTGCCTTCAGTAAGGCTTTGAAGGTGGGGAGAGTAATTGGGGGAAAAAAAAAGTGATCTATCCAGTGGCAAGTGTCTTGTCACCAATCTGTCAGTTAATCGTATTTATTGAGTGCTTATTGTGTTCAGAGCACTGTACTAAGCACTTGGAAAAGTATGATACAGCAGTAAAACAGATCCATTCCCTGCCCATGATTAGCTTACAGTTTAGAGGGACTCTAGACCCAAGACTCTTATTGCTGTCCCCTAAGGTTTCAGATGCTCCCCGGGAGACTACATTTCTAGAAGCCCCAGTCCAAGATAGAAGCATAAGTACTGGGATTGTTGGAGATATTGTTCCTGTGGCAGCAGGATTGGCTTGGGGAGGTCAAGTTTGTAAATCCACTACTGCTTCTACCTCACATGGGTGTGGTGAGGAATAATGAATAATAGCCCGTGTAAATATAAAGAGATTTATTGATGTGTAGAGACACTACTGATTCTGGAAACTAAGACTGCCCTTTTATTTATAAATCGACAAAAAGCAAAGAAAGTGGAATGATGATTGTGAGATCATTAAGATTGCATTTTCTGATTCCCCCAAATGTAGGTTCAGAGATTAAAATAGTCATTTCAACATGCATGACAATGGGACTGACATTTCAGTGGGAAGGGGAAGAGTAAAAGAAATCTGGAATCTATCCTTGTGTCTTTAGAGTTTGTGAATTTTGATCTGGCTAACAAATGGATTTTAGAGCAAATTAAACCAAAGTGGTCTTTGGAAGGCCAAATGACTCGCCTTAGATTAGCATATTTTAGACACAATCAGGAGGACTAATTCTCTGGAAAAGACACTAATGCTAGGAAAAGTCCAGGGAAAACGTGGAAGAGGCAGACCGGCAGCTGGATGGATAGAGACCTTAACAACGATAATGGAAGAACCATTAGAAAGCTTGCGGATTATGGCAGAGGACAAGACGTTCTGGAGAAAGTATGTCCATGGAGTCGCTATGAATCGGAAACGACTCGACAGCACTTAATAATAATAAACTGCCTTGACTTTTTCATTTTTTTATGCTTGTGATCATATGGGGAGGAAAGGGGCTATCCTTCCCATGGGATGATTTGGGGTCATCACACTGGGTTCTTTGCTCTAGGGGACCCTTCTCCCCCGCTTGAGCAGTAGCAATGTTGGTCCAGGAGAAATCAGGTGATATGGGACCAAACTGGCCTCATGACTGATGGATCTTAGGTTTGACTTGTGGTGGGGAAAGGGCAGTTTTTGGAGCTTAAACTACTGCACTATGCCACTCCTCAAACCTTTCCTCTTCAATTAATAGTAGCATTGAACACTTACTATGTGCAAAGCATTGTGCGAGCACAAGAGCATAATTAAACATGATTGCTGTCCTCTCTGCTTCCAAATTCCCAGACTTGTGCTCCCTGCCCTTCCGGGGACCTGGTGTTTCTGGTGTTTCTGACCTTTCTAGGTCCTGATTTATCTGTACCATCCAGAAGTACTCATGAGTTTATTTACATAATCACAACCTCTACCATCGCTTCAAAACCTTCAACTTCCTCCTGAAACCCTCAATCCCCCTCCCCCCACTTCCCTCCCTAAACCCCCCTGATCTCACTAGCTGCTTAGTACAGTGATCTGCACGCCATAAGTGCTCAATAAATATCAGTGATCGATGGATTGACTTCCCCAAATCTCTCCACTAACCCCGCAATACCCTACTCCTGTTTCCTCAACTTTCCCATACTTCTCAGCTAGAAGATCCCTAGAAAAGATCACCCACCCAGTCTTTAAATTGACCCCTTCTAACCCTATCGTTTATCACTTCCTAAAATCACTTGTTCATACTCTCCTCCCCACCTCACTGCCATCTTCATCCTCTCACTCTCCAATGGTTCCTTCAAGTCTGTCTTCAATCAAATGCAAGTCTTCACCATTCTAAAGAAGCCCTCTCTCAGTCCCATGATCTCCACCAGCTGTGATCCCAATTCCCTGCTCCCATTCCCATCTAAAGTCCTAAAATAAATCATACGCACCCGCTGCCTTGTTTTCCTCTCCACCCAATCTCCTCTTGACTAACTGAAATCTGGCTTTTGACTCCTTTATTCCCCTAAGACTACATTCTCCAAAGTCACCAAAGACCTCCTTATAGTTATGGTACAAAGGACTCTACTCCACCTGATCCTCCCTGATCTGTCTACTGCTTTTGACACCCTGGGCGAGTCCTTCCTCCTTGAAACACTATCAGGAGTTAACTTTACCGACACAGTAATGATGATGATGATGATGATGATTGTGTATTTGTTAAGCCTTACTATGTGTCAGGCACTCTACTACGCCCTGGGGTAGATACAAGGTAATTGGGTGGGACACAGTCCCTCTCCCACGTGGGGCTCACAGTCTCAATCCCCATTTTACAGATGAGGTAATTGAGGTCCAGAGAAGTGAAGTGACTTGCCCAAGGTCACGCAGCAGAAAGTGACAGAGCTGAGATTAAAACCCATGTCCTTCTGACTTCCAGGCCCCTGCTCTATATATAAGTTGGTATTTGTTAAGCGCTTACTACGTGCAGAGCACTGTTCTAAGCGCTGAGGTACACACAGGGGAATCAGCTCCACTATGCCATGCTACTTCTCATATGCTGTAGGGTTCTCCTCCCACCTCTATGACTGTTCCTTCACAGTTTTGTTTGCTGGCTCTTCCTCAGGCTCATCTATTTACTGTGAAATTCTCTCAATGATCTTTATAGACCATTATATTGTGTGCAGAGCCCTATTCTAAACACTTGGGAGAGCATGATATAATTGAGTTGGTAGACATGATCCCCACCCTCAAGGAACTGCAGTTTAGTGGGAGGGGCTTATAGACCAGTGGGATGAGAAACAGCTTGGCTCGGTGGAAAGAGCACGGGCCTGGGAGCCAGAAGACCTGGGTTCTAATCCCAGCTCCGCTACTTGTCTGCTGCGTGACCGTGGGCAAGGCACTTAACTTCTCTGGGCCTCAGTTTCCTTAACAGTGGAATGGGGATTCGATACCTGTTCTCCCTCCTACTTAGAGTGTGAGCTCCACGTGGCTCAAGGACTGTACCTGGCCCGATTAACTCCTATCTACCCAGTGCTAGAAGGGTACTTGACATACAGTAAATACCAGAAAATAAACAATCAAATGTCAGTTGAACATGGTGGTGGAAGTCACAGATGAGTTTTCTATGGCCGTTAGTGCAGAACATGAACTAGAGAGAATGTTGGAGTCAGTTTGAAGAAGAGGGAACGGAAGTGGACCATAAGCTACAGATAGAAGTCAACACATCTGAAAGAAACTGAAGGAAATGGAAGACTCAAATGTGCTTATAAGTAGCCCGGAGAAGAGGGAGAAGTTAATGATAAGGGAGAAGGGAGATGGGGTTGGAAATAGGGATTCATGGCAGGTGGGAGAGGATCAGGATGAGAAAAAGGAAGTAGAAACGTTGAAGTTAAATGGCAGAGAGGAGAGAGAGAAGAAATTAAGACAGAGCATTTAAGGGCTCAAGAAGAAAGTTATGAAATCCTCCCTAATTAAAGAAAAAATAATGACATTTTGCAAGCAAATGGATACTTTAAACCCTATTCTTCAAACCGTAATGCAATGACAAATACAATATTAAAAACTTCACAGTCCATTAGCTCATAGAGGCCAAAAAAGCAATTCTTCCAAGCAGAGAAAGGAAATGATTCTACAGAAGGCATGGGGTGAATGGGTAAAACCTTTAGATTGCTCTGAAATGATATGGTTTTGTGAAAGGTGGGTTCCATGGTTTTAGCAACCACCTCTATGTGGATGACTCCCAAATCTATCTCTTTAACCCTAACCACTCATCTGATCTGCTTTTCCTCATCTCCTCTTGCCTTCAGGATATCTCCTCTTGGATGTCCTGCCGGCACCTCAGACTCAGCATATTTAAAATAGAGCTCCTTCTCTTTTTCCCTAGATTAAAATCCTTTTTCATTAACTTTCACATTTCAGTCATCAACACCACCATCCTTTCTGTGCCAGAAGCCTGCCACCTTGGTGATATTCTCAACTCTACTCTCATTCAATTCTCACATTCAGTCTACTGCCAGATCTGGCCAGTTTTTCCTGCACAACATCTCCTGGATCCACCCCTTCCTCTCCACCCAAACTCTGACTACCCTGGTTCTTGTCATAGCGTGACTATTGTGTTAGCCTCCTCACCCATCTTCCAACCTCCAACCTCTCCACATTCTAATCTATACTGCACGTTGCTGTACAAATCATCTTCCCAAAGCATTGCTTGACCCACATCACTCCTCTCGAAAACTTCCACTGGCTTCCTGTGTCTCTTCTAATCCAACAAAAACATCTCTATCAGCTTCAAGCCTCTCCATTATCTGATCCCACTTTACCTGTCACCTCTCCTTAGCCGTTATTCTCCCAACTTAATATCTCCACTCCCGTTCCAACCTTCTAACTATACCTCACTCTTAACTGTCCTGCCTCTTTGCCCTCACTCACGGTATCCTCTCAGCTTAATAATAATAATAATAATAATAATAATCTCCCTTCCTCCCTCCCCATATCAGAAGGCCCACCACTTCTCCCCACATTTAAATCTTCTCCAAATCCCACCTCCTTTAGCATGCTTTCTCCGGTTAATTTCCCAGTACCCTAAGCCATACCATCCCTTCACCCAACTCTAGCATTTATGAACTTATTTACACCCTCCTTAGCTGTCACATATATATATATCTGCTTATTTTATTTTGACCACTCTAGTTGAAAATACGTTTTTTCCTTCGTTAGAGTGTAATCAATCCATCAACCAAACAATGGGATTTATTGAGTGCTTAATATGTGCAGAGCACCATACTAAGCACTTGGGAGAGTACAGTGTGATATTGTTGGTAGAAACAATCCCCACACACAAGGAACTTACTACAAGGTCCTTTTGGGCTGGAAATGTACCACCTGGTTATTTGGTGCTTCTCAAGCACCTGCTAGAGTGCCCCACACCAAGTGGTCGCTCAATAAATGTTGCTCCTACTATTACTACTACTACTACTACTACTGATGATGATCTGAAGTGAGTTTTCAGCATCTGACATTTAGCATGTGGTGGACTGTTCCGTCTTGCTGGTCTGTGCAATGCTGGAGTGAAAAGCAAAAGGGATGGTGGCAAATCCCTTAATGAAATTTTTAATAATAACAGCTGTAAAGGCGCTACTTTCTTGATCAGTGCATCTGTCTTTCCTTCTTCTACAAATACGGCAGATCGCTCATGAGGGGCAATGGGAACGTTCACGGTGTCCAGTTTTAATGATCAGAAAAGCATAGCGCGACTAAGTAAACAGGTAGAAGAGCTTTGGGGAATCCAGACGGCCGGGAAAGATGATTATCTGTGCTCGAATTCCCCGAAGCAGAGCGGTTTGGCCCATCCCAATACAGGTGGGGCCACCGAACAATGCGGGGCTTAGCTCAGGTGGCTAAACCCAGCCGCATTCCCAAATTTCCAATAATCTGGACCAGCCTCATTCCCTGACGGTCCCACTCTCTCCTTAAAACCTGCTTTGAGCTCGGGTGGGAAGGGTTCAGTTAGCCGACCCTGCTCTTTGAGGTTCTTAAAGATTCCTGAGCTAGGGGAGCTTCTTCCCTCAAACCTGGAGACTAATAGTAGCAGTGGGGGATGTCCCAGACTTTCCTAAGGAGTCTGTAGACCGTAAGCTGCCTGTGGGAAGGCATCACATCTACCAGCACTATCTTATTGGACTCTCCCGAGTGCTTAGTACAGTGCTTTGCACACAGTAAGCGCTCAATAAATAGCACTGATTGATCGAGCCTCCCCGCAAAATGTAACGAAACTGCCGACCTTTGCCAAGGAGGGCTGGAAATCAGTGATTCCACTCAGTGTGGAGGCGAGCAGTGGGGAGCATCTGCTGAATGCCAAGTCATCAATTTCCCCTCCCTGTTAGGCAATGCCTTCTCTATTCACGCTGCAGAGAGCCTACTTTCCAGATGGCATCAGGGTCATGATGATGGACTTCATTATTGCTAGTCAGATGGCAGGCTTTCCCAGTGAAATGGAATAATGATACTATGGTGGGGGTTACACTGAAGAGCCATCCAGATACTCTGACTGCTTCTGGCCCTCACCTTGAGGAAATGCATTGGGCCCTGTCTGCGGCAGATAATGGATTAAAAGCTTTTGTTACAAAAAAAAACACCAAGAGCATCTTTTTTTTAAAAAAATGCCATCCCACATAGCGAGAACACAGGTATAGTGGAGCTCAAAGGTTCCCATGGTGCTCAGGAACAGCTGTAATTAAATAAAACATAGGATGTGGCAAGCTGGCGGAACAAGAGAGATACAATTAGGGCAGGGACGATTGTCTTCAGTGCAATTATTTGCAGACATCATTAATGAGTTCCCTGCTGAAGCAGGGGGGAAATTCTTCCTTTGGCTACGTGTTAAACCTTCAGCTCTGAAATGGCTGTAATCAGGCCAAGATTAGAGCAAGTACGGCTTAGACGTTAGATGTTTTTCAATGTAGCACCTGAGAGAGTATCCGAAGACGCTAGATTTCCTCAGCATCTGACCTACATCCCCAGAGTTCTTATTCCCTGGGAAATTGCATGTGTAGTTGAAAGTTCCACCTCCCGACCCCCTAGCTTCCCCTGTCCTTTTTGAATCTTTTGTATTTCATCAAAAACAGAATGAAATTCCCTTTCTATGTGTTTACATTTAAAAACCAAACCGAAGGACCCTATTGAGGTGTAATTCTTTGCAGGTTATTTAGGAGGATTGTGGGGGAGGAATGAGGGAGGGAGCCCGAGAAGAAGAAAAGGATTTTTTTTTTTCCAAAAGGGATTTTGTGGCTTTTGGCACTGTTAATAATTTGTGTGGAAAAATAATGTTTTCTTGTGTGTTTAATCCTGTGCCAAGGCAGCTGCTGGTGCAGTAGCGATCTGAAACAAATTAGAGGGCAGTTAAAGCGAGATTTTCCACAATCAAGAACAAAGCAGGACCAGTTAGCATGAGGACAGCTTGTTCTTGTTGCTAATGTGCTTAAAAACTTGCTGCCCATAATTTGAAACAGCTTTTGTGTGAGGATGCCGGCTTTGGTTTCTGAGGTCTAGTCCTAAATCAAAATCAAATGGAAAGTGCAAAATAAGAAAATGACAAGTTATGCACCGACATCTCCTTCTTTGGCTGAAGGGATGCTTTTTTTTATTATTCATCCTCGCTATTGATATGAAAGTTAATTCCCCTCAATATTAAAATATTTAATGGATGACAGCTGGCTGAAATCTGAAGCTCGCAGCCAGCTATTTACCGAAGGAAAGCTCTCAATAACGGTGTGGCAGCTATAACACATTTACAAATTATTTAAAGATGTATTACCTTTGCTGTTAAGGAAGTGGATGTTAAAAAGATTCAGTGCCTCTTTAAAGGTTGATCTGAATCTCCAGAGTTTTAATCACTGTAGCTTTTCATTTCACTGAGTTTGAATTAAATGGGGGTCCTTAGGTGAAATACTCAGGAAAGGAGTACACTGGGGTCCAAATACCTTTCAGTGCTTGGAATTTAAAACTTTCAATTGTAGCTCCAATAGGCTGCTGAGAATTAAGTCTTGTTGGAAGAAAAATAGGGCAAGAGAGGCTTCTCGTTTGGGTGCTTGCCTGTGCAAATGCTGGCCGGTATGATCTGTGGTATTGTGAGACCATCAAGAACTTGGATGCTATTTATTAGTGAGGAAGTGGAAATTTACATCCAAAATATAAACTCACCAGGGTGAAGATGAAGTTCCAGTGCAGTACTCAGAAAGAAAGGAAAACACTAGCTCTCAGCAGCAGCATTTCAAATACCAGTTGTTTCTTGTCTGACACTCGAAAAGGTAGACACTCACGTCCAGAGTGTGGACACATGAGGGTGTGGAGGGGGAGGGGAGGTGAATAAGGTGGAGGACCACAGTGAAAAGGTAATAATAATAATACTTTTTTTTTTTTTAGAAGAGTATTAGCTCGGATGCTTTGATGAACTTGAACTCAGTTTCTTGGATCTGGGAATTGGGTTGAAAAATGGCATAAGAACCAAATTTGGCTTAAGAGTGCCAATATTCCTGGGTTTCAGGAGAGCTGGAAAGGAAGCCTGCAGCAGTCTTTAGTTATCGTTTTTGTACCATAATCCTCCTCTTTCTCCCTTGAATGAAACGAAAGATGCAGAGGAATTGTGAGGAGGAGACTTTTTGTTCCAGGAAAGATTCTCAAAGCTCTCTACAAGGTCAGGTTTGAAGTGGTTTGGGTTGAAAATGGGAAGCAGCGTGACCTTGGTGGAAAGAGCATGGGCCTGGGAGTCACTGGACCTAGGTTCTAATCCTGGCTCCACCACTTGTCTCCTGGGTAATCTAGGGCTAGTCACTTAACTTCTTTGTGCCTCAGTTTCCTCAACCTCAAAATAGGGGATTAAGACTGTGAGCCCCATTGGGGACAAGGGACTGTGTCCAACCTGATTAGATTTTATCTATTCCAGTGCTTAGTTCAGTGTCTGGCACATTGTAAGCACTTAACAAGTACTATTAAAAAAGCTCATTATTTTATATTAACCAAGTATTTTGCCTGATCAGAAAAGTACATTTGAGCATAAATTTGACACCATTAAGGACTCAGGGACATTTCTGTGGTGGGTCTTATCTGAATAAATAAGCTTCCCATGTTACAACAATTCGACACTACGTTGTTGGTGAGAATCAAAAATTAAAGGCCTTCTTGGTTTCATTCTTCCCTATCACTAAATGCTTTTTGGGGGGGCACATCTCTGCCTCGACCCTTCCTGCCACCATCCTTATTGTGTACCAAATGAGTATGGCTTTGAAGAATGATGTAGAGGTGCCCCAGTTAAATATTCGGTAGGGTTCAGTGTTCATCTTAGCTAATGCAAGTTTATAAATTTAGAAAATTCATTCATTCATTCATTCATTCATTCGATAGTATTTATTGAGCCCTTACTATGTGCAGACCACTGTACTAAGCGCTTGGAATGTACAATTCGGCAACAGATAGAGACAATCCCTGGCCATTGATGGGCTTACAGTCTAATCGGGGAAGACAGACAGACAAAAACAGTAGCAATAAATAGAATCAAGGGAATGTGCACCTCTAACAAAATAAATAGGGTAATAAAAATATATACAAATGAGCAAATGAGCACAGTGCTGAGGGGAGGGGAAGGGAGAGGGGGAGGAGCAGAGGGAAAGGGGGGAAAGGGGGTTTGACTGAGGGGAGGTGAAGAGGGGGGCAGAGAGGGAGCAGAGGGAAAAGGGGAAGCTCAGACTGGGAAGGCCTCTTGAAGGAGGTGAGCTCTCAGTAGGGCTTTGAAGAGGGGAAGAGAGGTAGTTTGGCGGAGGTGAGGAGGGAGGGCATTCCAGGACAGGGGGAGGATTTGGGCCAGGGGTCGACGGCGGGATAGGCGAGAACGGGGGACAGTGAGGAGGTGAGCAGCAGAGGAGCGGAGCGTGCGGGGTGGGCAGTAGAAAGAGAGAAGGGTGGAGAGGTAGGAGGGGGCAAGGTGATGGAGAGCCTTGAAGCCTAGAGTGAGAAATTTTTGTTTCGTGTGGAGGTTGATAGGCAACCACTGGAGGTTTTTAAGGAGGGGAGTGACATGCCCAGAGCGTTTCTGCAGGAAGATGATCTGGGCAGTGGAATGAAGAATAGACTGGAGCGGGGAGAGACAGGAGGAAGAGAGAGCAGAGAGAAGGCTGACACAATAATTCAGCTGGGATATTATGAGAGCCATACTAATTCCTTTCTCTCAGGAGCTCGAAGAAGACTATAGTTAAAGCCAGCCTCCCAGGGCCAAAGTCTCTAGAGAAGCAGGACTTTATTCCCCCGACTTTAGTCTAAAAAAGGCACCCCCCTTTCCACCAACTTGAGGTTATGTGAAGCTCTCTCATTCTCTTTCCTCCCAAGCAAACCTTCTAGCTCTACCTCACTTTTGACTCTCCCACCTCTGTCCTCTCATTCATGCTGTTCCCCTGGCTTGGAACTTTTTCCTCCCCAAATCTGACAGGCCACAGCTATTTTCATAGTCAGAATCCTCCTAAAATCCCACCGCCTCCAGCAAACCTTCCCCGATGAATTCCCGATACCCCCGGTTGACTAAAAGTCCATCAGCCGTCTCTATAGCCCTTCTGAAATTACAACTCCTCCAGAAGGCCTTCCCTGACTAATCTCTCTTCTCCTCTCCCTATATCCCAATATCCTAAAGGCCTGGTCAGGACAGCACGGGCAGCAGAACCAACTCCCAGCTCCCTGGTTCATAAATTAGAGAATCAGCGTGGCTCAGTGGAAAGAGCAGCGGGCTTTGGAGTCAGAGGTCATGGGTTTGAATCCTGGCTTGGCCACTTGTCAGCTGTGTGACTTTGGGCAAGTCACTTAACTTCTCGGTGCCTCAGTTCCCTCATCTGTAAAATGGGGATTAAGACTGTGAGCCCCACGTGGGACAACCTGATTCCCGTGTGTCTACCCCAGCGCTTAGAACAGTGCTCGGCACATAGTAAGCGCTTAACAAATACCAACATTATTATTATTATTAAGTGCCTATGAACTTATGACTCCCAGTCTCAGGGAGAGGGAGAACAGGTATTTAACCCCCATTTTCCAGATGAGGAAGCTGAGACCCAGACAAGTTAATTGACTTTGCCCAAGGTCACACACAGTCAAGTGGTGGAGCCGGAATTAGAGCCCAGGTTGCCTGATTCCCAGACTTGTGCTAAGCAGCGTGGCTTATCGGCAAGAGCAGGAACATGGGAGTCAGAGGATGTGGGTTCTAATCCTGGCTCTGCCACTTGTCAGCTGTGTGACCTTGGGCAAGCTGTTTAAGTTCTCTGTGCCTCAGTTGCCTCGTCTGGAAAATGGGGGTTAAGATTGTGAGCCCCATGTGGGACAATCTGATGACCTTGTATCTACCCCAGTACTTAGAACGGTACTTGGTACATAGTAAGTGCCTAACAAATACCATAATAATTGTTATTATTATTATTAATAATAAATTGGATGCAATACCATTGATTCTCATAGCTGGCAGAGTCCAGTTTTTACTTCCAGCACTGATTTGGGTGGAGGGGCAGAGGATTTGGGACATAACCTATTAGTTGAGAAGAGGAGAAAGATGATATGTTTTTCACCATTAAAGCCCTGTTTATCATTAAGTTCCCCATTTGACACCTCCATGCTAATGGGCTATTTCACCACCAAGTCATGCCACCTTAAGAGTGGGACATGCATCATATACAGACCCCACTGAGTTTATCATTAGTGCCGTATATAAGAGCAAAAAACCCAAAACGAAACAAAAAAACCAATCCCCACACAACCCTTATCCTCACTAGCATATTGTTTGTTGTTGTATACTACTGCCTGGCCTTATGAAAATGCCAAGACCATGCCCTCATCTTTAAGTTTAACTTAGAACTGTAAAATGCTTTTTTCATTTAGAAATAAAATAAAACCTGGGATAATATGGAACTTGTAGAAACACTTGGATCTAATTTTCAGCTCAGATGCGCCAAAGCATTTTGGCAAACTATGAATCGTTCTGAATGTCAGGTTTGTTCCCGGGCCTCTGGGTACAGGTGGGTTCGGTATTTTGCTGAGATTGGTCTTAGAGCATAAGAAAATGGGAATTGTCTGGCGTGCCAACGTTTCTCCCCCTCACCAAAACCCCGCGTAACAATAAACTCATGGCTTCTCTTGCCCAAAACAAAAAAATCTAGGGACTCCAAAGCTGATTGTTCCCTCAGGTGCAAGAAAATAAGTTTCTATACAACAGAATCAGATAGTGGAATTATAGAACTTAGTCTTGTAAAATACGCTGATGTATCAGGCCCACCATACAGGAAGAATGAAAAACAAACCTTTATTTGGCATTTTTAGGCCATCTTCCCAATCATAAACTTCATCCGGGTTTATAAAGAAAGCACTGAAGAAAGGGCCCTGCTTTGAATTTGCCTGCCGTGCCCTGTGCTTATAATTATTTTATTGTTCCTTGCATGACCCTGCAGAGGAGATCCGTGTCTCATGATTTAGCGGGGCACTGTTTGTCTGGAAACCAGCTGGGTTTTGGGCAGGAGCTCCCCCAGCGGGAGGTAGGGCCCAGGGCAACTGTTCTGGAGGGAGACCCACCCACTAGGTCATGTCTAAAGAGCCCAAATTCCACCCTTATATTTCCTCCTTTCTCCTCATTCCCTCCCACAGGCCCACTAATGGCTGCTCTCTCTCCCCTTCCCTCCTGTTCAGGGTACCCCACTCTGTTGACCCCTTGCCCACATCCTCCCGCTGGCCTGGACCTCCCTCCCCCTTCATATCCGACAGACCACCACTCTCCCCACTTTCAAAGCTCTAATCAAATCACATCTCCTCCAAGAGGCCTTCCCTGACTAAGCCCTCACTTTCCCTATTTGCCCTCCCTTCTGTGTCGTCTTTGCACCAGGGCCTGTCATCCTTAAGCACTTTGATTTTCCTTAGGACTTGGGTACATATCCACCTGTACTTTATTTTACTGTCTTCTCCTCCAGTCTGTAAGCTCCACGTAGGCAGGGATTCATTCAATAGTATTTATTGAGGGCTTACTATGTGCAGAGCACTGTACTAAGTGCTTGGAATGTACAAATTGGCAACAGATAGAGACAGTCCCTGCCCTTTGATGGGTTTACAGTCTAATCTAGAGTCTAATCTAATCTACAGTCTAGAGAAGCAGCGTGGCTCAGTGGAAAGAGCACGGGCTTTGGAGTCAGAGGTCATGGGTTCGAATCCCGGCTCAACCGCTTATCAGCTGTGTGACTTTGGGCAAGTCACTTAACTTCTCGGTGCCTCAGTTACCTCATCTGTAAAATGGGGATGAAGACTGTGAGCCCCACATGGGACAACCTGATTCCCCTGTGTCTACCCCAGCGCTTAGAACAGTGCTCAGCACATAGTAAGCACTTAACAAATACCAACATTATTATTATTAATCGGGGGAGACAGACAGACAAGAACAATGGCAATAAATAGAGTCAAGGGGAAGAACATCTCATTAAAACAATAGCAAATAAATAGAATCAGGGTGATGTACATCTCATTAAACAAAATAAATAGGGTGATGAAGATATATATATAGTTGAGCGGACGAGTACAGTGCTGAGGGGATGGGATGGGAGGGGGGAGGAGCAGAGGGAAAGGGGAGAGAAGAGGGTTTAGCTGCGGAGAGGTGAGGGGGGCAGTAGAGGGAGCAGAGGGAAAAGGGGAACTCAGTCTGGGAAGGCCTCTTGGAGGAGGTGAGCTTTAAGTAGGGTTTTGAAGAGGGGAGTAGGGTTTTGAAGAGGATTGTTCCCACCTACCATATTGTACTGTACACTCCCAAGTGCTTGGTAATAATAATGATAATAATAATAATAATAATGTTGGTATTTGTTATATGCAGAGCACTGTTCTAAGCACTGGGGTAGACACAGGGGAATCAGGTTGTCCCACGTGGGGCTCACAGTCTTAATCCCCATTTTACAGATGAGGTAACTGAGGCACAGAGAAGTTAAGTGACTTGCCCACAGTCACACAGCTGACAAGTGGCAGAGCTGGGATTCGAACCCATGACCTCTGACTCCAAAGCCCATGCTCTTTCCACTGAGCCACGCTGCTTCTCCAGTGCTAGTATGGCACTCTGCACATGATAACACTAAATGAAATATCATTGATGGATTGAGGTGCCATGAATTTAGATGAATAACTGTGTCATCGCCCCTCTGCCCCTATGGTGGCAATGCTCCAGAATTTCACCAACTGGGAGCCAATAGTAGAGTGCAGGATCTGTGGCTATTGCTTAGAGGTAACTCTCCACCTAAAGGGACTACAGAGTGTCTTCCTCTAGATTGTAATCTCAATGTGGTCAGGGAATGTGTCTCTTTATTATTATATTATACTCTCCCAAGTGCTTAGTACAGTGCTCTGCACACAGTAAGTGCTCAATAAATGCTATTGAATGAATGAACGAGTGGCCCTGAGAGTTGGTAGAATGGCGCAGTTATCCACCTCTTCACACTGAATTTCTGAAGACTGGAGGACTCTCAATGACAGTGATATACCCCACCCTCTGCATCCACCTCATTTTCTTATCTATCCACTCTGTTGTACTGTATTGTCCCAAGCTCTCTGCACACAACAAAGCTCAATAAATACCATTCACACATTAACTGTGAGGGAGTCGGGCTCGGGGGTTACAGGAATGGGTCCGTTGAGGTCCAGAAAGAGCAAGAATTTTTCCACAGACCAGCGGACGATACGATCCTGCCAATTCCTCCCGTGATCTGCATGCCTCCCGTCCCAGGTTGTGATACATCACTGAGAGTCGTCGGTTACATCCAAGAACATTATTTGGATGACAGCAGTTTAAGCACTAAAGAAATCTGAGGCCTGACAGACTGAGCAGATTATAGCCCACACGAAATATGCATAATGCATCACCAGGGCTAGGTCGTGTCTGTGGCAGCTCAAATACTGATACTGATTGAGATGCTCATCTGTCATTTGATTGTGTCTTATGTTTTGAATCCCTCCAAAGCGGGAAAAGGAACTAGTTTGCTTTGATTGATGATGCACAGAAGGGATTTCGGTCTGCTCATCATACAGACCTTGAGAATAAAGTCTTGGGTTTGTTTCCATGCTGATCTGAAACTGAGTACTTACTAAGGAAGGATTTCTATTTTGGAAAGAGAGGGAATCGATCAGTCATAGGTATTTATTGAGTACCTACTGTGTGAAGAGTGCTGTGCTAAGCACTTGGGAGGGTACGGTAGAAAAGGGAGACACAATCCCTGCCCTGGAAGATCTGAACAGTTCTGAGATGCAAAAGTTACCCCTAACATGGGTCAGTCCTCTTGCACCCTTTGCCCTTGTTGGTATATCATCATTAACCTCGGTGGGGACGTGGTGCATTGTGCTGTACCCCTGCCCATCTTCTCCCTTGGTTTTTGGCTTGTTTTTGTTTTTTATGGCATTTGTTAAGCACTTACTATGTGCCAGGCACTGTGCTAAGCACTGGGATAGATACAAGATAATGAGGTTGGAAACAGTCCCTGTCCCACATGGGGCTCACAGTCTTAATCCCCATTTTACAGATGAGGTAACTGAGGCACAGAGAAGTGAAGTGACTTGCCCAAGGTCACACAGCAGACGAGTGGTGGAGTCGGGATTAGAGAGCGTGTCACCTTTTGGTTTTGTATGCCCGAGCATTCAGTAAACTGCGCTGTACCAAGCGGGCACTCAATACATTCTATTATGACTACAACTACTACTGCTACTATTGATTACTACTCCTCATTACTACTACGATCCTGCTACTATTACTACTACTACCATTCATTCATTCAGTCAGTCAATCGTATTTTTTGAGCACTTACTGTGTGCAGAGCACTGTACTAAGTGCTTGGAAAGTAACATTCAGCACTAGAGACAATCCCTGCCCACCATGGGCTTAGAGTCTAGAAGGGGGGAGACAGACATCAAAACAAATAAACAGGAATCAATGGCATCAATATAAATAAATAGAATTATAGATATATACAGATCAAAACAAGTAAATGGGCATTAATATAAATAGAATTATAGATACGTACACAAATATATACACAAGTGCTGTGGGGCTGGGGGAGAGCAAAGGGAGTGAGTCGGGGCGATGGGGAGGGGAGGGGAAGCTGGGGTAAAGGGGGCTTAGTCTGGGAATGCCTCTTGGAGCAGGTGAGCCTTTAGTAGGATTTTGTAGGGGCGAAGTGTGATCGTTTGGAGGATTTGAGGAGGGAGGGCATTCCAGGCCAGTGGTAGGATGTGGGCCGGGGTCAATGGCGGGTCAGGCGAGAACAAGGCACAGTGAGAAGGTTAATACCAGAGGAGCGGAGTGTTTGGGCTAGGATGTAGAAGGAGAGAAGGGAGGTGAGGTAGGAGGGGGCAAGGTGATGCACTGCTTCGAAGCTAATACTGAGAGTTTTTGCTTGATACAGAGATTGACAGGCAACCACTGGAGAATGTTGAGGAGGCAGATGACATGTCCAGAACATTTCTGTAGAAAGATAATCCGGCAGCAGAGTGAAGTTTAGACTGAAGTGGGAAGAGACAGGAGGTTGGGAGGTAAGAAAGGATTCTGATGCAGTAATCCAGTCGGGATAGGATGAGTGATGGCAGTATTGCCTAGTGGATAGAGCACAGGCCTGGGAGTCAGAAGGACCTGGGTTCTAATCCTGGCTCCGCCACTTGTCGGCTGTGTGACCTTGGGCAAGTCACTTCACTTCTCTGTGCCACAGGGACCTCATCTGTAAAATGGGGATTAAGACTGTGAGCCCCAAGTGGGACAGGGACTGTGTCTAACCTGATTAACTTGTATCTACCCCAGCGCTTAATACAGTGCCTGGCACATAAGAAGCACTTAACAAATACCACAGTTACTATTACTATTACTACTACTACTACTACTACTACTTGTTCTCAAGTGCCTAGCACAGTGCTCTGGATCAAAGCCATTTAATCAATGCTATTGATAAGAATGATGTGATGATGATGATGACTACGACAGTGTCTCCCATCAGCTTACAGTCTATAGGGGAAGACAGACATTAATATAAATAAATAATTTATAATATATAATTTATAGATATGTATATAAGTGTTGTGGGGCTGAGGTTGGGGCAAGTTCCAAATGCCCAGATAATAATAATAATGATGATAGTATTTGTTAAGCGCTTACTTGTTAAGCGTGGCTCAGTGGAAAGAGCCCGGGCTTGGGAGGCAGAGGTCACGGGTTCTAATCCCGGCTCCGCTGCTTGTCTGCTGTGTGACTTTGGGCAAGTCATTTCACTTCTCTGTGCCTCAGTTACCTCATTTGGAAAATGGGGATGAAGACTGTGAGCCCCACATGGGACAACCTGATCACCTTGTATCCTCCCCAGTGCTTAAAACAGTGCTTTGCACATAGTAAGCACTTAACAAATTATCATTATTATTATTATTATTAGGTGTCAAGCACCATTCTAAGCACTGGGGTAGATACAAGGTTATCAGGTTGTCCCACATGGTGCTCACAGTCTTAATCCCCATTTTACAGATGAGGGAACCGAGGCCCAGAGAAGTTAAGTGACTTGCCCAAGGTAACACAGTTGATAAGTGGCGGGGCCAGGATTGGAACCCATGACTTGTGACTCCCAAACCCGTGCTCTTTCCACTAAGCCACTCAGATGTCACCTGTGCAGATGCGAAGCCCTAGTAAAACCACAACTCCTCCAGTAAACCTTCCCTGATTAATCTCTCATCTCCCCAACCTATGTTTCTTCCCTCAGCATTACCGATGCAGTTTAGTTCGTACCCGCTAAACACTTCATGTACTCACCCCACCCCGACACCATTTAGGTACATACCTGGATTCTCAGTTGCTTCCCCTACCTGTAATTTCTTTAAATGTTCATTTCCCTCACGAGATTGTAAACTCTTTGAGGTCAGGGATTGAGTCTACTTACTCTATTGTACCCTCCCGAATCCTTAGTACAGTGTTCTGCCCACAATAACTCAATCCATCAATGGTATTTATTGAGCTCTTACTATGTGTAGAGTGAGTACATGTGTAGAACAAGCACTTGGGAGTGTACAATACAAAGAATTAGCAGGCAGGTTCCCTGCCCATAATGAGCTTATGGTCTATGGCGGGGAGACAGACATTAGTATAAATAAATACCTGTGGTTGATTGAATTGTTGAAACAATGCTTACAGGAGTGTGAGAATAGACATAATAGTAAACAGCAGTGTATACACACATTCTCTGTTTGTTGGAAATGGCCCCCTCTTCACACCTAGGATGCTATCAACACCTGCCCAGAGAGTAGCCTCATAATGGTGGACCATCGATTTTCTCCCCGCCACCTACTTCCACCATCAGACAACGTGATGCACTGGGCAGTTAACTAGACCTTTGGGTCTTTAGGTCTTCGGGATCACTACACTTTACACGGCCTCTATTAGAGAATAGTGAGTTGTGCTCACCCTGCACAGTTTTCCTCTCAGTTCAGGCTGTGGAGAATGAAGCCACCATCACACGTAATTTTCATACATTCACTTGCTCCAAATGTCAAGAAATAATCCTCCTGGGTGACACCTATTTCTTTCTGTCCTGGGGTCTGTTATTATTATTTTGATTTCCAGTTAAAGTCAATTCACACACTCAGTGTGTGCCTTTCTTGGTGTTGTAAGGGGAGGAGGGAAAGTGAAACCGGCAGTAGTCAGAAAGAAAATCCCCTCACTGGCCCCCTCTGTCCTTCTGCCTGCTTTTCCCAAGCAGGATTTCACATCTGCTTCCCCAAAGAATTTAGTGGCCTTCTCTCAAACTGAATACATCCAGGCTTTGACCTTGGTAGGAGTGTGTGTTTGTACGTTTGGGGGCTGAGGGAGGGTAGGGGTGGGGAAGGGCCTGCTCAAGTATGGGCAAAGAAGAGTTGGAACGTCCTCAATCCGGTGCTCGCCCTACACTTTCTGTGATGTCATAGGGGCGGAGCCTGTTCAAGGACAAGTCTGGCAGACGAGTTCAGAATGGGAAGGATATAAATTGACTCACTAGTAGGGTTACAGCCGTATACACTCCTCAACAAATCATCTGGAGAAACAGATGTTGTAGTGATTGACCAATAAGGTCACAGTAATGCTCACTCCTGAACAAAACGTCTGGAGAAGCAGAGCAGATGCCCTGTGTCACCTGCTCACCTCCGTGATTTGAAGCCAATGTCATTTGCTATAATGTGTGTTTTGTGAAATGATGGCAGTTTCTTCTCACTATTTCTAGAAAAAATGCGAGAGAAGTAAAAGCAAAAGCTACTTGAATGCAATGATAAGGTTCCAAATTTAAGCTCACTAAAGTCAGGAACTGCAGAACTGAGAGATCTCAGAGGGGCAGTAACTTTGCCACGGTTTATATCCTTATAGTAAGCTATGCATTTAATAGCCTAACTTGTAATCACAAATATTATGGGAAATGTTGCTTCTAGAACCTTTGACTTCAGATCTCCTGACTTTTGTGGGTTTCAAATGTTGCAACCTAAATGAAGGGTGAAAATTCTGTTCTTCTGTTTAGGAACCTAATAAATTGTTAGCCCCATTCACACTTCCTCTGCTTGCCTACTCCTGTCTAAACTCACACACAGAGCAAAGATTAGTGGGGTAAGGTATGAGGGGGAGAGGGGGTTGGGGGGGAAGAGCTATGCAGGGCGCAGCTATGCACTGGCAAAGAGAAGGAAGGTAGGAGTGACTATTGTCTCAATTCTGATTTTCATTGTGCCGAAAAAGAATTTATGAAAGCTTTAGGGGAGAGCCTTTTACCAGCTTCTCCAGGGATAAATCTTCAGTTTTACATTTGTCACTATTTTTTATAGTATTTGTTAAGTGCATATTATGTTCCAGGTACTGTACTATGCGCTGCGGTAGATACGAGCTAATCAGGTCGGACACAATCCATGTCCCATATGGGGCTCATGGCTTTAATCCCCATTTTACAGATGAAGTGACTGAGGCACAGAGAACTGAAGTGATTTGCTCAGTGTCACAAAGCAGATAAATGACAGAGGTGGGAGTAGAACCCAGGTCCTCTGACTCCCTGGCCCACGCTCTTTCCGCTAGGTCAGTGGACACTCAATAAATACCACTGCTATTATTTGGAGTTGCATTGTCCATGTTTACATTCCTAGTGTCTAATACAGTGATAGACACTCAGTAGGAGCTCAGCATGACTAGCAATCGATCATATTTATTGAGCGCTTATTCTATGCAGAGCACTGAATTTAAGGCTTGGGAGAGTCCAGTGTACCAGGTGTGGTAGACACGTTCCCTGCCCACAAGGAGCTTGTAGTCTAGAGGGGGAGACAGATATTAATATAAATATATATATTATGGATATGTACATAAGTGCTTTGGGACTGTGGGTCAAATCTAAGTGCAAGGGCAACACAGAAGGGAGTGGGAGAAAAGGAAATGAGAGCCTAGTTGGGGAAGGCCTCTTAGAGGAGATGAGCCTCTTTGTCTTCCACTTGCCATTCCTTCTTAAGAGGCCTCATCCCCAACTTCAAAATGACTGACATCTCTTTGAAATAAAGACAAATACTCCTCCCCTGGTGTAGCGCAAGAGTCCCCGAGCACTAGAAACACAAAAAAACCCTTCCATTTCTGACTGCCAAGGTTCTGAATGTTTTTATTATGCGTCTTGCAATCTGTTCGCAAATCTGTTCCCGTGTTGTTTGCCTCTCTCAATTAATTGCTAAGGCCAAGACCCTTTGCATTCTGGGTGGAAATGATGCTGCTAAGGTAGAGGGCCACATAAAGGTTCTTAACAGAGGAGATAATGGAAAGAAAAATGTCTGCCCTTACATATATGGAGTTCCTTCTGCTTAAGGAGATTAAAAACAACTGTAAAATCAGGAAGAATCAGGGGAAAGATGGAACTGTGGTCATACTGCATTCAGTAAGACCTGCTAGGACACAGGGTAGGTTTTTAAGGTTGCCCACGGTGGGTGGTCACCCAGGACCCCTACCTCATTCCCTGTAGGTGGCAAAGTCTTTTGTCTCTCTCTCATTTATTGGGGGGCCATGGAACAAGAGCCAGGTACTAAATGCTAACCATTGGTAAATGACAAATTACAATTCTCCAGGTAGACAGTTCACGCGAATGCCACGAACCTGGTTGCAAGTTAGTAGTGATGTTCCAGGAGAATTTTGGGTGGAGGTGGATGTTGGAGGGAGATAGACTGCGGGTTCCTTGTGGACAAGGGATTGTGTCTCCCAACTCTGTTGGATTATACTCTCCCAAGCACTCAGTACGGTGCACTGCGCACAGAAAGCGCTCAATAAATACCATTGATTGATTGGATTCTGACATTCCAGTCAGCCCCCATAGGCCGGTGGGAGGTTCCTGAGCCTGGGACCCAGGGAGTGAGGGTATAGGAGCCCATTGTGGGTAGGGATTGTCTCTCTTTGTGGCTGAATTGTACTTTCCAAGCACTTAGTACAGTGCTCTGCCCACAGTAAGTAAGTAAGTACGATTGAATGAATGAATGAATAGGAGCCATAGCCAGTGGCTTGGGCCTTTAGAGCTACTGGAACAACTTCTCATATTGCAAGCAACTAAACTGTCGGAGCATTGGTTTCTGGCGGATTTGTAGCTTTGAGCTTGTTATTTGCATTATTCAAAGCTCTTTCTCGGATGGCTGACTCACATTCATTTCGTCGAATCCATCGCCTTTTTCAGCAACGCTCGTGACCATCCTTTTGGGAGGAAGAAGAAGATTGAAGAGGTTCAACATTATGTCAGTGGGGATATTTTTTAAAGAGGAAATAGCTTTTGACCCCCAGCAGGGAGGTAGACCTGGGCTTGGATTGGTTGGAAATTGGCCTGGGGTGTTTGATCTGAGGGGTCTTGTATTTACCCCAGAGTTTAGCACCTAGTAAGTACTTGATAAATACCATAAACCTAAGAGGCCCACAGATCGGGGAGGTGATACATACTTGTTTGGCAGAAGACTCAGCTTCTGGAAGGAAGCTCCAGAGGCTTCCCTGCTTGTTTAAACCCCACTAATGCCATTATTTTATAATCCCATTCAGGTTAAAAATGTGATGTATAAAGATGTCAAGCCAATTTCGGATGTTTCCATCTGGAGCACCCAACCCTCACTATGGAGATTCTCCTGGCCTGACTCCTCAGACACCTCTAAAGTGTTATGCTCTCTCTTTTAAATACAAAGACGGAGAATATAGTAGTAAGGGCATCTCCAGAGAGATGTCTGTGCGACTGAAAAGTGACCTTGTTTGAGGCGGTGCTGGGAACATATTAAACATACAGCCAGGAGAAATGGTTCCAAACTTTTTATGTGGAACATTTTTCAACTTTAATAAGAAGGAATAGAAAGGGCTGGATACTTCATCAAGAAGGAACC
Source organism: Ornithorhynchus anatinus (assembly GCF_004115215.2). NCBI lineage: Eukaryota > Metazoa > Chordata > Mammalia > Monotremata > Ornithorhynchidae > Ornithorhynchus > Ornithorhynchus anatinus. The sequence continues at coordinate 65,853,679 of NC_041753.1, forward strand.
CACTCCCTGCCCCTCCTCCCATTTGGCACTCCCACTTTCTCAGATGAATTTGGGTAAAATTGTAGCTGCGAAATTTTGACATTTCAACCAAGGGAAAAACGATAATGTTAATCATTCTGGTATTTGTTAAGCCCTTATTATATGCCAAGCTCTGTACTAAGCACTGGGGTAGATACAAGATAACCAGGCCCCTCGTGGGATTTCACAGCCTAAATCCAGCACTTAGAACAATGCTTGGCACATAGTAAGCACTTAACAAATACCACCATTATTATAGGAGAAAGAGCAGGGATTGAATCCCTGTTTTGCAGATGAGGGAACTGAGGCACAGAGGAGTGAAGTGACTTGCCCAGGGTCACACATCAGACAAGTGGTGGAGCCAGGATTAGAACCCAGGGCCTCTGACTCCCAGGCTATCCACTAGGCCGTGCCATCTCCCAACTTATGCTTCCGTCTGCCTAGATACAAAAGCAGATCGGTTTTCTGATTACAGTAAGCAAAACAGGGAAGGCTAATGTCTTCATGGGGTGAAGTCTCAAATAAGGGAAGACAGAAATAGAAGCAAAGCGAAAGAAATGGAAAGAAAGGGAAAGAGAGCCTAAGACCAATGTTCAGTCAATCATATTTATTGAGTGCTTACTGTGGGCAGAGCGCTGTATTATGTGCTTGGGAGAGCACCATGTAACAGTTCATTGTAGGCAGGGATTGTCTCTGTTGCTGAACTGTACTTTCCAAGCACTTAGTACAGTGCTCTGCATACAGTAAGTCCTCAATAAATACAATTGAATGAATGAATGAACAAAGTTGGTAGACACGTTCCTGTTCAATGCTGTTCCAATGCTAGATTGTCAGCTCCTCGAAGGTAGTGATTGTGTCTACTAATTCCATTGTACTCTTCCAAAAACTTAGCACACAGGAGATGCTCAATGAATATGATTGATTGATTGATAGATTGTTGGTCCTGAGTCCATCCAGCCCCGTCTCCCGTCTCCCACAATAGCAACAGGAGCCTTGGAGAAACCACTTGACGATCATCATTTTTTTTTTCATCCATTCTCAGGGGCAGGGATCTCACGTCCTTAACTTTGTGAGACCCTTATGGGAGAGGGATGAATACTGTTACTACTTTCTTCCTTTGCTCTCCTCCACTGCCATCCTCTCCCCTCTCCTGAGCAGGAGAGGCAGCCCTATTAATTAGGAAGAGTCAGTTCACCCTGAACCCCCTCTAAGGCCTCAACTGTCTTCCACGCCTGCCTCTGCTGCTCCTGCTTTTGGGCGGGAATTAATGCCAAGGAACCCGTTCCCGATAAAGTGCACCTTCCTGTAATAGTGGAAGAAGTAGAGAAGCAGCATGGGCCTGGGAGTCAGAAGGACCTGGGTTCTAGTCCTGGCTCTGCCATTTGTCTGCTGTGTAACCATGGGGAAGTCACTTCACTTCTCTGGGCCTCAGTTACCTCATCTGTAAAATGGGGATTAAGACTGAGCTCCATGTGGGACAGGAACTGTGTCCAACCTCATTGTCTTGTATCTATTCCAGTGCTTAGAACAGTGCCTGGCACATAGTAAATGCTTAATAAATACCACAATTGTTATTACAAAGATCTCCATGCAAGGCATTTTCCACCTAGGGAAAGGCAGATAAAAATGGGAGAGGAAGGGAAAGAATGATCTTTCTCAAGAAGCAATGGGGGTTGCTGCAGAGCTGAAAAGAACATTGAAAGATATACTGAGGCCCTACCAATCAATCAATTGATCATTGGTATTTATTGAGAACTTACAGTGTGCAGAGCACTGTACAAATCCAGGTGCATAGATGACGCAAAAGGGAGAGGAAGTAGGGGAAATGAGGGCTTAAGTCAGGAAGGCCTCTTGTAGGAGATGTGCTTTTAATAAGGCTTTGAAGATTTTAATAAGCCATCCCCTAGGGGCAGAGAATTCCCTCCCCACAAGGACTCCAGATTCAGGAAACTTTGTCCAAATTTTCAGATGCTCTCAAAGCACAGTTGCCATGGCCACTAAAGGTTACTCACCTTCCAAGCACTGCTTTTTAGTGCTTTCCAGGCAATGGGATAAAGCTGGATTTAGGGCTCTCAAAATCCATCCTTACCCCTCCAGAGTCAGCCACCTGCATCTTTATTCGGCCATTGAGACAGTAGGTTCAAAGTCAACGTCCACGTGGCTAGCGAAAATGGTCTTTCTTCCCCTTCCCACCCCCAAAAGAAAAGCACCAGCTTTGTGAATTTTACTGTGCTCCCCTCAAATAAAGATAATTCCATTCCTTTCTGTCCCCCCACCACAGTCCTCCTTTCTTCCACCTTCATAGCCGTGGAAACGCAAGGCTTCGCCTGGATTAAGGGAGTGCAATTTGTGAATCACCCTCAAGGCCACGATTTCCCTATCTCATGCGTCAAAGGTAGCAACAAGTGTCCATAAGCCTACAAACCAGTCACAACCAAACACGGTCATTATAAGACTCATCTGGGAGGCAGCTTAAAAATAGCCTGTTAATAAGTCATTTTGCAGTTAAGAATCTGGATAAGGCTAATGGGGTGTTATCAATCAGGAGGTACAATTAAAATCCTGCATTAAGAAAAGCTCCAGCTAGGAAGAGTGGGTTTCATAACACCTGTTTTCTATTATACAATATTGTATTCTTTAGCAGCAAATTACACAGATCAGAAGACTGTAGTTAACCGTTTCCTCAACTCAGCCTGAGGTAGTTTGAACAAAGCTAAGCCGGGTCAGGGCAAAAGTTCCATCACGGCCCTCAGAGGGCAGTTTCCTCATTGCCCTCAAACATAACTGACCCCCTCAGGAGAAAATCAAAATATTATGGAAACCCTACAGGGGTGAAGAAACCTTTCATGCCTGGAGGGAATTGGTTGATGTGTCTCAGCATCAGGAACCTGAAATCCTGCTCCTTTAACCAAAGTACCTTACTCATTTTATTTTTTTAATTTTGTGTATATTTACTTTACGTTGTCTTAGAGGTTCCTTTTATCATTCCTTACGTGTCTGTTGTGAGTCCCCTCTTCCCCTTTATAATCTTTGATCGTGAGAACTCTGAGGGCTTGACTAATTCCCAACATGTCTATTTTTTCCCACAGCTGAGTTCAGTGCTCTGCACATAGTAAGGGCTTAAAAAATACTATTACTACTACTATTACTATTACTACTACTATCAGTGGCAACAGTATGAGAAGCAGCATGGCTTAGTGGAAAGAGCATGGGCTTGGGAGTCAGAGGTCATGGGTTCTAATCCCAGCTCTGCCACTTGTCTGCTCTGTGACCTTGGGCAAGTCACTTAACTTCTCTGTGCCTCACTTCCCTCATCTGTAAAATGAGGATTAAGACTGTGAGCCCCATGTGGATGGCACGACCATCGTTCCCGTCTCTCAGGCCCGCAATCTCAGTGTCATCCTTGATTCGTCTCTCTCATTCACCCCACACATCCTATCCGTTACCAAGACCTGCCGGTTTCACCTTTACAATATCGCCAAGATCCGCCCTTTCCTCTCCACCCAAACGACTACCTTACTGCTACGGGCTCTCGTTATATCCCGGCTAGACTACTGTGTCAGCCTTCTCTCTGATCTCCCTTCCTCCTCTCTCGCCCCGCTCCAGTCTATTCTTCACTCCGCTGCCCAGCTCATCTTCCTGCAGAAACGATCTGGGCATGTCACTCCCCTTCTTAAACACCTCCAGTGGTTGCCTATCAACCTCCGCTCCAAACAAAAACTCCTCACTCTAGGCTTCAAGGCTCTACGTCACCTTGCCCCTTCCTACCTCTCCTCCCTTCTCTCTTTCCACCACCCACCCCGCACGCTCCGCTCCTCCGCCGCCCACCTCCTCACCGTCCCTCGGTCTCGCCTATCCCGCCGTCGACCCCTGGGCCACGTCCTCCCGCGGTCCTGGAACGCCCTCCCTCCTCACCTCCGCCAAACTAATTCTCTTCCCCTCTTCCAAACCCTACTTAAAACTCACCTCCTCCAAGAGGCCTTCCCAGTCTGAGCTCCCCTTCTCCCTCTACTCCCTCTACCACCCCCCCTTCACCTCTCCGCAGCTTAACCCTCTTTTCCCCCCATTTCCCTCTGCTCCTCCCCCTCTCCCTTCCCATCCCCTCAGCACTGTACTCGTCTGCTCAACTGTGTATATTTTCATTACCCTATTTATTTTGTTAATGAAATCTACATCCCCTCGATTCTATTTAGTTGCCATTGTTTTTACGAGATGTTCTTCCCCTTGATTCTATTTATTGCCATTGTTCTTGTCTGTCCGTCTCCCCCAATTAGACTGTAAGCCCGTCAAACGGCAGGGACTGTCTCTATCTGTTGCTGACTTGTTCATTCCAAGCGCTTAGTACAGTGCTCTGCACATAGTAAGCGCTCAATAAATACTATTGAATGAATGAATGAATGACAACCTGATTACCTTGTATCTACCCCAGCGCTTAGAACAGTGCTTGGCATGTAGTAAGCGCTTAACAAATACCATCATCATTATTATTATTATTATTAACAGTATTGATTGATTGCCTACTGTGTGCAGAGCACTGAACAAAAGAAGTGAAAGATGGGATCTCTGCCCTCAAGAAGCCTGCAATCTATCGGGGGAAACAGTGGACATAAAATCTTCTTTGAATACAAAAGACAACTATATTTGGATGTAAATCAATCAATTAATTGTTGGTATTTATTGAGCTCTTACTGTGTACAGAGCACTGTACTAAGAGCTTGGGAGAATACAGTGCAAAAGAATTGGTAAAAACGATTCCTCCCCTCAAGGAGCTGACTATCATTTTCATTCTTTTCTATGGCTTCATAGCATAAAGTTATGAATATAATAATAGTAATAATAATGTTGGTATTTGTTAAGCGCTTTCTATGTGCAGAGCACTGTTCTAAGTGCTGGGATAGATACAGGGTAATCACGTTGTCCCACATGAGGCTCACAGTTAATCCCCAACGCTAGTGAAGAACAAGAGACTAGAAATAAATCAATGAGACCAAGTGAATAAATAACAACTAAATAGATAAATACATGAGTATGAAAGGGGCTGATGGAATGAGCTGGACTTTAAATCAACTCACTTTTCATCTGCGACAAAATTCATGAGACGCTTTGCAAAAAAAAAAAAAGGGAAAAGAAAAAAAAAGCACAGAAGTTCAGCCCCAAATGAAGCTAAGTTGCTTGAATTGAACAGCCTAAGAGACAGTCAGTGCATTCTCTCGCTTATTGTTGCACAGTAAATTAAACTCGTGATGCTGAGACTGGCTCCATGCTGATGTTCTTGCCGTATGGAAAATCACATGCTTCCAATTTTTTTGAAGTCTCTAACAGATGACGGTAATAATAAGAACTAAAATCACTCAAGTCAGCATATGAAAGGGAACTGTCTATTTTTTTTTTAAATAAAAAGGCATCTTCATGCCATCTGCTTGAGGTACAATAATGTTTTGTAACACGTTTCTGAAAGCACTTTAAAAGGCATCATCTGTGCTTGTCCTTTTCTGCTAGACAAGAAATAGTTGTATCCCTCCTGTCTGATGTGGATTTTTGAATCATATAATTATTTTTGATTTCCCTCTAAAATTAAGTGTCTCAAACACAGTTTTAATTGGGATTTCATTAAGTAGTTATTATACAATAAATCAAATGGTAGTTGGTTCTTCTGAGCATATATAAAGGATTTGCAAGAGATTGGGAGAGCTATGGATACCTTAGAAAGCTGATCACTCTCAATAGATATGTTTTTAAAATAATCAGTTGATATATAATTAACGTAAGTTAACCACTGCAATTAAATTCTGTTTATGATACCCTGCTGTGTTGTTCCCCAAACTAAGCAGAGCTCTAATTGTTGTTTATTTAACCAAAATAAACTCAATGTACTGAGGGAAAACCAAAAAAGGAAAAATAAAGAAAAGCATTGCCCCATTTTAAGGAAAAGGGAGAACTGACACTAGATCAATCAATCAATGGTATTCCCTGGGTCTTCACTGAGTACAGAGCACTGTACTAAGCACTTGGGAGAGTACAATATAACAGAGTTGGTGGAGATGATCTCTGCCCACAAGGGGCTTACAGTCCACAGGATAGGAAAGAGGCAGAGATACTTTCTTCATTGGGTATCAAGGCTCTCCACTAGCTCTCCCTAATTTAATAATAATAATAATGTTGGTATTTGTTAAGCGCTTACTATGTGCAGAGCACTGTTCTAAGCGCTGGGATAGATACAGGGGAATCAGGTTGTCCCACATGGGGCTCACAGTCTTAATCCCCATTTTACAGATGAGGTAACTGAGGCACAGAGAAGTTAGTGACTTGCCCACAGTCACACAGCTGACAAGTGGCAGAGCCAGGATTCGAACCCATGGCCTCTGACTCCAAAGCCCGTGCTCTTTCCACTGAGCCACGCTGCTTCTCCAGAAATGTACATTTCTGCTCTCCTCACCTACGCTGCCTCAACTCACTCACTCCCAAGCTGAACTTCTAACATCTCTCCTGACTTTCCCACCTCCACTTCCTCACTCACACTGTTTCCCAGGCTTGGAATTCCTTCCCTGCCTGAATCCTACTGACCTCAGCTCTCCTCACATTCAAAACCTTCCCGAAAGTCCAATCCCTCCAAGAAGCCTTCCCTGCTTAATCCCCAACACCCTGAGCTATACAAACCTCCCAGCCACATCCAGCAGTTTTCTATTTCTTTATACCCATCCTCAGCACTGTGTAGACCTGCCTATTCAATTTAGATTTGATTATTATTACTTTTTCTCAGTTATAAACACGCTTAAATACATCCCCTCTGATAGAGCACGATCTCCCTGTGGGCAAGGAATATGTCTCCTGCCTCTGTTGTACTTTTTCAATCAGTACAGTGTACTGCACACTGTGACTATTGAAGAAATACTGTTATTACTACTACTAGAAGGAGTGTGGCGTAGTGGATAGAGCACGGGCCTGAGAGTCAGAAGGTCAAGGATTCTAATCCTGGCTCTGCCACTTGTCTGCTGTGTGACTTTGGGGACGTCACTTCACTTCTCTGGGCCTCAGTTCCCTCATCTATAAAATGGGGATTGAGACTGTGAGCCCCACATGGAACAGGGACTGTGTCCAACCCGGTTTGCTTGTACCCGCCCAGTGCTTAGAACAGTGCCTGGCACATAGTAAATGCTTAACAAATGCCATTATTATTATTATTATTATTACTATCTACTGCTGCTGCTACTACAACCTCTGACCTTAAGAGGCATTAAGCAATAAGATGAGCCCCACGTGGGACAACCTGATTCCCCTGTGTCTACCCCAGCGCTTAGAACAGTGCTTGGCACATAGTAAGCGCTTAACAAATACCAACATTATTATTATTATTATTATTATGATTTCCTGAGGGGTCAACAAGCCCAAAGAGATGAAGAACTCATGAAAGACAATTGAACTAGATAGATTCAAATCTGCAGGCCTAAGACCTTTAGCTACAATGTTAGGGAACTCAAGGAGATAACCGAGGTTGGTAAGCAGGGTTCGATTTGAGAAGCCAAGGTGCCGGATACCCAGTCTCCATCCTCAATAACTATCTCCCAGAGGAGTGCCGGAGGAGTTTGAAGATGATGGAGGCAGAGAGGAGGAGGAAATGGAGACATGGAAGCTAAAACTCAACTTGCAGCACCCAACGATGCTGCCCACACGTATAAGTGAGACAAAGCTGTTTTTGCTGACTGCCTGAGAAGGTAGTTTGGGATTTCTGACGCAGCGTGGCTCAGTGGAAAGAGCGCGGGCTTGGGAGTCAGAGGTCATGAGTTCTGTTGCCGACTTGTTCATCCCAAGCGCTTAGTACAGTGCTCTGCACATAGTAAGCGCTCAATAAATACTATTGAATGAATGAATAATCCCGGCTCCGCCGCTTGCCAGCTGTGTGACTTTGGGCAAGTCGCTTCACTTCTCTGGGCCTCAGTTACCTCATCTGTAAAATGGGGATGAAGCCTGTGAGCCCCATGGGGGTCAACCCGATCATCTTGTATCCCCCTAGCGCTTAGAACAGTGCTTTGCACATAGTAAACACTTAACATATACCAACATTATTATTATTATTATTTCTTTGTTCCCTTTCTTCTCCCTTTCTGAAGAATCAGCATAGCCTAGTGGAAAGAGCCCAGGCTTCGGAGTCAGAGGACCTATGTTCTTATCTTGGCCCCACCACTTGCCTGCTGTTAGACCTTGGGCATGCAACTTAACTGCCCTGTGCCCCAGTTTCCTTATCTGTGTAATTGGGATTCAATGCCTGTTCTACCTCTTAGACTGTGAGGCCTATGTGGGACAGAGACTGTGTCCAAACTGATTAACTTGCATCTACCCCAGAACTCAGAACAGTGCTTGATGCATGGTAAGTACTTAACAAATACCATAATTATGTAATCCATCTTGACTTTGATCATGCACGACACACTCATTGGTAAACTGAGCAAATGTAAAAATAAATAATTAATTGTGGTATTTGTTACATGCTCACTATGTACCAAGCACTGTGTTAAGCAATGGAGTAGATCCAAGATAATCAGGTTGGACTCTGTCCCACATGGGGCTCACAGCCTAAGCAGGAGGGAGAACGGATATTTCATCCACATTTTACAGATGAGGAAACTGAAGCAAAGAAAAGTCACCTGACTTGCCCAAGGTCAACCAGCAAGTAAGTGACAGAGTCAGGATTAGAACCCAGGTTTTCTGACTCCCAGAACTGTGCTCTTTCCACTAATCCACGCTGCTTCCCTCAAACACAGGGTCTACAGGACTATAGCACACTTGGGTTGTACACTGTTGGTCCACAGGGTGATTATCAATCTGGTGAGAAAAATAAGTCTGTCCTCGGTCCTGTGTTGTTCATTGTTTTCATCAGTGACATGGATGATGGACTAGGGAGGAAAAATAAATGGCGTAAGTACAAGGTGGGGAAGGACCCATATGAGGGCAACAGAGAAAAATCTAGGAGTTAGAGTTGGTGACAGTTGGATAGCAGTCAGTAATGCAGCCTTAATTAAAAAGCAAACACAATGCTAAAGAGAGTAGCATGTTTGAACTGTGAGGTAATCCTCCAATTATTCTCAGAATTGGTCAGTCCCTAACTGGAGGATCTGTCCCCATCTGGGCTCCACTAGTAAAGAGAGATGTCTAAAACGGGAAAGAATTCAGAGGTGTGCCACAAAGAGGAATTCAAAGGCTCAGAAAATAAGGCCTCTGAGAAAAGGGGAAAGGAACTGGGATTAATTCAGACCAGAGAATAGGAGGTTGAGAGGCAACTTAATAATGGTGGTCAAATATGTGAGGGGCTCTCACAGAGAGGAAAGTGACCACCTAGTCTCTGCCTCCATGACTGCCAAAAGTGAGGAAATGCACTAAAATGACAAAATGAACAATTTAGCTTGGCTATGAGGAAGAATTTCTGGACGGGGAGGGTTAAATATTAGAATAGGTTGTGTGGTGGTTGCTGAAGCTCTGTTATGCACACCTTTTAAATTGGCTAGCCTCTCCTCTATCTGGAATGCTATTTATACATACGTAAACGTATGTACATAGTTACAATAATTATCATTGTGGTATTAATTAAGGGCTTACTGTGTGCCAAGCACTGGGTTGGTTTTAAAATAATCAGGTTGGACACGGTGTCTGTCCCACATGGGACTCACAGTCTAAGTGGATAGGGCCTAGCGGCTAGGGTACAGGCCTGGGTGACAGAAGGTTCTGGGTTCTAATCCCAGTTCCACCTCTCATCTGCAGTATGACCTTGGGCAAGTCACTTCACTACTGTCTGCCACAGTCACCTCATCTATAAAATGGGAGCTAAGACTGTGAACCCCATGTGGGATATGGACTGTGTCCAACCTGATTATCTTGTACCTTCCCCAGCCTTAGTACAGTGCCTGGCATATAGGAAGGTCCTAAGAGATGCCATTAAAAAAGTCAACAGGTATTGAATCCCCATTTTACAGGTGAGGAAACTGAGGCACAAAGCAGTTAAGTGACTTGTCCAAGTCACCCAACAGGCCAGTAGCAGAGCTGAGATTAGAACCCAGAACCCCTGGCTCCCAGGTCTGTGCTCTTTCATTCATTCATTCATTCAATCGTATTTATTGAGTGCTCTTTCCACTAGGTCACACTGCTTCACTGCTATTCGTGACCTGCGGAACCTGCAGCTTCCTCCAACTCCCACCCCTCACTTCATTAGAGTGTAAGGGTACTGTGGACAGGAAACGTGTCACTCGTATATTCTGTATATCCCAAGAGTCTGGTATGGTCCACCACATCAAGTGCAGGAGGAGCAGAGCCGGAAGAACCTGTTTCCCCAAATGGTCAAATTGTTAGATTAAAGTCTTCAGCTGGGATGCAGCATCGCCTGAGGCCTTATTCTTCTATCTCCTTAAAATGTTCCCTCTGCCTTCCCCTGCTTTTGGCTTCCCCATTTCAGCTCTCCAAACAGGAGCCATTTGGGTTTCTACTCGGGTATCTTGCCATCATCCATTTGCCTCACGTGGCCCATCTGATCCACTGTGTCAAACCCATCTTCCTACAGAAACGCTCTGGGCATGTCACTCCCCTCCTCAAAAACCTCCAGTGGTTGCTTATCAACCTTCGCATGAAACAAAAAATCCTCACTTTTGGCTTCAAACCTCTCTATCATCTTGCCCCCTCCTACCTCACCTCCCTTCTCTCTTTCTGCTGCCCACCCCGTGCACTCCGCTCCTCTGCCACTCACCTCCTCACAGTCCCCCATTCGCACCTGTCCTGCCATCGACCCCTGGCCCATGCCCTACTGCTGTCCTGGAATGCCCTCCCTCCTCACGTCCACCAAACTAACTCTCTTCCCCTCTTCAAAGCCCTAATGAGAGCTCACCTCCTCCAGGAGGCCTTCCCAGACTGAGCCCCACTTTCCCTCTGCTCCTCCTCCCCTCCCTCGCCACCCCCCCCGCCCTCTGCTTTTCCCCCTTCCCCTCTCCTCAGCACTGTGCTTATTTGTATATATTATTTATTGCCCAATTTATTTTGTCAATGAGGTGTATATCTCCATGATTCTTTTTATCTTGATGATGTCTTGTTTTGTTCTGTTTTGCTTTGCTGTCTGTCTCCCTCGTTTAGACTGTGACCCTGTTATTGGGCAGGGATTGTCTCTATCTGTTGCCGAATTGTGCATTCCAAGCACTTAGTACAGTGCTCGGTACATAGTAAGCGCTCAATAAATACTATTGAATGAATAAAACCCAAATTATAAATTGGATATCAATCTGTCCAGCCATCATATTCACTGAGTGCCTGCTCTGTGCAGAACACTTGGGAAAGGACAGTAGAATTAGTAGATGTGATTCCTGCCCTCAAGAAGTGTATAACCTAGTGGGGAAAACAGACACTAAGAGAAATTACAGGTACAGGGAAGTAATAATAATTGTGGCCTTTGTTAAGCACCTACTATGTGTTCACTGTTCTAAGGGCTGGGGAAGTTGCAAAATAATCAGGGCAGACACAGTCCCTGCCCCACCCGACTCTCACAATCTACGTGGGAGGGAGAATGGGTATTAAATCCCCATTTTACAGATGAGGTCACAGAGAGTTAAGTGACTTGCCCAAGGTCACACAGCAGACCCATGGCAGAGTGAAGATTAAAATTCCTGTCTTCCAAAGCCCAGGCCTCTGCTCTTTCCACTAGGCCAACCTGCTCCTAATAGAATATAAAGTGCAGCTAGTGGTGACACAGAAGTGCTGAAGTGGCAGTTAGGGGAGGATATCAGGTAAGAAGATGAGAGATTCATATCTAATAGACACCCCCCTCAGAACCTCCAGTGGTTGCCCATCCACCTCCCTATGAAACCTAAACTCCTTACCTTCGGCTTTAAAACACTCAGTCATCTTGCCTCTCTTAGCTTACTGCTTACCTACTACAACCCAGCCAGCACACTTTGCTCCTCTAATGCCAACCTGCTCACTGTACCGTAATCTCATCTGTCTCGCCGCCAACCCCTAGCCCATGTCCTGTTTCTGACCCAGCACTCCCTCCCCCTTCATATCCTACACACTATCACTCTCATTCATTCATTCATCCATCCATTCATTCTCTCCCCACTTTCAAAGCCTTATTAAAATCACATCTCCTCCAAGAGGCCTTTCCCAACTCAGCCCTCATTCCCCTACTCCCTCTCCTTCCTGTGTCACCCTTGCACTCGCATTTGGACCCTTTAGTCACTTGATATTCATCCCACCCTCAGTCCCACAGCACTTCTGTTCATTTCCATAATTTATTTTAAAGTCTGTTTCTCCCCCTAGACCAAAAGCTTCTCGAAGGCAGGGAACACATCTACAAACTCTGTTAATATTGTTCTCTCCCAAGCACTTAGTACCATGCTCTTCACATTCAATAAATATGATTAATCAATTGATTGATTAGAGAAACAGCGTGGCTCAGTGGAAAGAGCACGGGCTTGGGAGCCAAAGGTCATGGGTTCGAATCCCAGCTCTGCCACCTGTCAGCTGTGTGACTGTGGGCAAGTCACTTTACTTCTCTGTGCCTCAGTTCCCTCATCTGTAAAATGGGGATAAAGACTGTGAGCCCCAAGTGGGACAACCTAATCACCCTGTATCTACCCCAGTGCTTAAAACAGTGCTCTGCACATAGTAAGGGCTTAACAAATACCAACATTGTTATCATTATTATTATTATTATTGATTAAAATACAAACATGAATTGGCCCAGTTGTCTAGGTGACTCTAGGTGAGGAATAACAGTAATATTAAACACTTACTATGTGCCGAGCACTGGGATAAATACAAGCTTTTGAGATCAGACAGAATCCCTGTCCCATGCAAGGCTCCCAAGCTATGTTCTCCCCCTTTCACAGATGAAGAGACTGAGGCCTAGAGAAATGAAGTGACTTGCTCAAGGTCTCACACAGTAGGCCAGTGGCAAAGCTAGGACTAGAACTGGGGTCTCCTGACTCCTAGTCCTGTGCCCTTTCCACTAGAAAGAACTGCTGTAACAAGTATTTTCATCACATGCTTTGGCTAGGGAATTAGACTTAGGGAATTAGGGAACAAAGCAAGCCTGTTTGGATACAATGTGCCTTGGGGTAGGAAGAAACAGCCTGTGGGCACATGAGCAGTTGGAACAGGTGAATTCTACAGCATGAGCTTTCCTTGATCCAGGCTTTTGTGAAAGAGCAACCTCCATGTTTTCGGAGAGCTGCGCATGTCCTGAATTCAGTAAGTTCTCCATTGAGTGGGCCGGGCCAGGGAGGCGGTGGCTCAGAGAAAAGGGAAATGCGTGGATTTTCCTGGTTGTCGATCTGTGGGTTGGTTTAATGCCTTCCTCCATGGAGGATTTACAGAAGCCAATTGCAGCCTCTCCATAATTGAGGGCTCTACCTGTACTCTACCGCCTCCCCAGAGTCAACAGCTGTTTCACCTCAGTCCCCGGGACCCATCCAACCAGTGGGCACTAATGCCCTGTGGATTTCTAGTTTTTTCCAGGTGCCAGACCTCAAGCTCAGTCTCATTAAGGCTTCCCGTTCTACCAAGAGGGTCAGCGGGTGGCTTTTCTATGGCCCAAAGTTCTGCCCTTTTATCTAGTGAGAAAAGTTTTATGTGGGTGCCAGTGGTGACTTCTAGTCTAAAAAGTGTGTTTACGGTGGCAGGGGGCCTGGGAGGTCCACACCACTACTGGAGACCACGTCACTCCTCCCACCCATGAAGGGAAGAAAGGAATCCCCCTCTCCCAGCAGGTGTCCCCATGGCCCACCCCCGTAGAGCAGTAGTGATGAGTCTAATTAAATCCTCCTGTGCCCTCCTAATAATGACAATACCTGTGGTATTTGTTAAGTGCTTACTATGTGCCAGACACTTTACTAAGCACTGGGGTGGATACAAGCAAAGTGGGTTTGGCACAGGCCCTGTCCCACCTGGGACTCGCTGTCTCAATCCCCCTTTTACAGAGGAGGTAGCTGAGGCACAGAGAAGTGAAGTGATTTGCCCAAGGTCACACAGCAGACTCCTCCAGCCCCACCAGGCCCCCATCTGACTGCCTCTTTACTAGAGAGAAGATGACATTTCCAGGTTTAGTCGGTCAATCATATTTCATTCATTCATTCAAACGTATTTATTGAGCACTTACTATGTGCAGAGCACTGTACTAAGTGCTTGAAATATACAATTCGGAAACAGAGACAATCCCTGCCCAACAATGGGCTCACAGTCTAAATGGGGGAGACAGACAACAAAGCAAAACAAGTAGTCTGGCATCAATATCATCAAGATAAATAGAATCATAGAATATACACATCATTAACAAAATAAATAGGGTAATAAATAATATATACAAATATGTGCAAGTGCTATATTTGTCAGTCAGTTGTATTTATTGAGCCCTTACTGTGTGCAAAGCACTGTACTAAGGGCTTGGGAGAGTACACTACAACAACAAGTAGATACATTCCCTGCCCACAACAAGCTCACAGCCTAGAGGGGGAGATGAACATTAATCTAATAGGAAGCCACAAGACCCAGAACTCTAACCAATTTTAGCCATAAGACCAGTCCTCTAGACTCTAAGCTCCTCGTGAGTAGGGAGCGTGCCTAGCAACTCTGTTATACTACACTCTCCCAAGCACTTAGTACAATGTTCTGCACACAGTAAGCACTCAATAATTATCAGTGTTTGATCGATTGGTCAATCAAGCAAGTTGTTGCATCCACTGGTACAGACAAACGACAAGTTAGGCAAGGTCCAGTCATGATTTCCACTGGCAAACAGAGGACAGGTCTTCCTCAGGGAGTTCTTGTTGGTCAGTGTGAACCCTATCAGCTTGGTGATGCTGTTATGTGGTACCATTTGAGGGTGTAGCGTTGGATCGGTGTGGAGGTGCTGGCTGAGTAAAATTGGGTCACCCAAAGCGGTGCTGAGGGTGGGATGGAAGTGGGACTCGGTGGGGTCCCAGGAAGTCAGGGTGGGGATAGAACTGACCCAGAAGGGACAGAGACAGGGACCAGGAAGGTGGAATGGTCTAGAGCTTAAAAGGTGGGGAGGGGGAGTTTGAGGTTTCAGGCCATGGGGTCATCACAGTCGGAAGACAGGGTGAGGGCAGGTTTGGGATTTTGGAGGCTGGCTCAGGGGCACTTCATGAGGGACCCAAATTTAAAGGAGAATGGGATAAGTAGGGACAGGGAGTTGAGGGGCAGAGGGGTCCAGGGTGAGACTAGTCAAAAACTCCTCCAAATTTAATGGCTTATTTTGGTGAGGGGTAGATTTGCATTGGGCTGGCCAGCAAAGTGAGTGAGCACATATATCCATGAAAGTCAAGATGGAAATATTCAGCATGTGATTTTTTTCAGTCTCTGCAGGTTTGGAAAGTGAGGGTGAAGGGAATGTGAGCCAGGAGCAAGGAATCGTGACACTCTGTGCAGTCAGGAATTCAGTTCCTTGGCCCACGGAGAAGTTCTGTTTACATTCACTCATTCACAGGAGCTGTTGCATTAAATTCAGCGAGATGCCCAGGTTTCCAAAATTCAGTAGGTGGTGAGTGGTATGTGGAAATGGTGGTCGCCATAGCATGTTTGTACACCCACCCTCCTGCCCTCTGAGTGTTCCACGTTACCTAAGTCTAACCACAAAACCAGGCCGTAGTTACAGCAAGAGCTGTGATAATCTTTTGAAAGGCAGAATGAATGTGGTGCCATTATGCTCTCTGTTCCAAGGTCTCCCTCAATGTTAATGGCCTGATTTTTGCTTGGTTTGGCTGGTATGGATGTTAAACTCATGCTGGAGAAGTCAACTTGACTCTGTGAGGCATCCAATTCTTAAGTCTCCCCTCCCCCCAGTCCCGTAAGCTTTGGCACCGTTCAAGATTCAGTTACGCTACTTATTAAAATGAAGAGGTGTCATTCTTTTAAATCATGTCTTGCTTATTTCTCAATCAACATACTGTGTAGCTCTGGGAAGAATATAATCCCGGCACTTTTCAGAGATTTTAATCTCAAGAAAAATTCCCAAAGTAAAATGTCAAATGGCCTCGATTCGTTTCACCCTATATTCGCCCTAGACCCTCCTAAATGTTGGTTATTAATCAAATGCCAGTGAATTATTGAGAGTTTTGAAGTCTTAAGAGCTCTTTAAGAGAGCATACAGAATCAAATAACTGTTTATCCTCACTAAACGTTATACATAATCAATTAGTGTTTTGTTTATCTACATAAGTTTCTCCCTCTTTTAATTGAAAGCTGTTTGACTGATCCTGTGCGTGAATGCTGTAATCATTTCACTGTTCTGAAACATCGTTGGCATTTAGGAACCCTAAAGGATGAGCTGATTTGACGGCTTGGAAACCTGTTAGGGGAGTGAGGTCTTTGGAGAGTGGAACAGGGTCATAGCTATGAAAATCAAGAGTTATTCTGATTGCGATCCACAGAATAAGAGATCTATCATCAGCATTAATAGTGTTTCTCGAGCTCCTATGCAGTTCCAGAACTGTCCTGGGGGGCAAGGGTAAGTTTCCCCAAGAAGAAGCTGAGGAGCCCTTATCTCTGAGGAGCTTAAGATCTAATATGGGGAGACAGGCAAAACACTCAAAAACACAGCCAGGTGATGTGCTAAAAAGTGCAAGTGTCTGGGACATAAAACCTAAGAGTCTAAATACTAAAAATAAAATGAGATTTACAGAGGTGTTTTAGAGTGCTGGGGGACAGGAGCAAGGTTTGGAAAGGGTGGAGTGGATTTTTACAGTAAAATACAGTCTTCAATGTGCTTTATGCTTGACCTAGGTTGTTTCGTCCCTGGAATATTAGTCTGTAGCTCCTTGGAGAGTAAAGAACCATCCAGATGTGCAACTCTTTTTAGAAGCATGAAGGGATTAAGAATGATATAATGATATCTCCAATTAGTAGAGCATTTTCATTTCCTGAAAATTTTTGTTGTTGTTTTGCCCTCATAACATCCCTGTGGGGTAGGGAGAGGCAAGTATTTTCGAGATAAAGAAACTGAGGCCCAGAGAGGTTGGGCGATTTGCCCCAACACCACACAGCAGGCCACTGACAACGGTGGGACTAAAGCCCAGATCTTCTGATCAACCCTGACTCTTTCCACTAAACTGCCCCGTCTCCTTGATGTTAATGTTATTGTTTCCCCAGAGGAAACCTCAATAATAATAATACTAGTAGTTGTGGTATTTGTTACACTGTTCTAAGCCCTGGGGTGGGTGCAGACAGATTGGTTTGAACACCGTCCCTGTCCCACATGGAGCTTACTGTCTAAATCCCCATTTTACAAATGAGGTAACCGAGGTGCAGAGAAGTGTACCGCTTAGTACAGTGCTCTGCACACAGTAAGCGCTCAATAAATACAACTGAATGCATTTACCCAAAGTCACATTGGACACAAGAGATGGAGCTGGATTAGAACCCAGGTCCTTCTGACTCCCAGGCCCATCTCTATCCACTAGGCCAAGCTACTTCTCTGAATCGTAGCCTCCTTATTTTTCCAGGGAGTTAGGGGCCATTCTTCGTTTTTAGTCCATTCCCGTTTGTTCCCTTCATACACAGGACTAGAGAAGACTTCATTTGAGGGGGTACTACTGTAAACTCATTATGGGCAGGGAACGTATCTGCTAATTCTGTTGTATCGTACCCTCTCGAGTGCTTAGTACAGTGCTCCGCACACAGTAAGCACTAAATAAATCGATTGCATAAAGAATATGCACAACCCCAATGCTGGCTCATAGCAATGGTCCATTCAGCCTCCTACACTGTAATAGAAGTAGTATTGGCAGTAGTAGTAATAACAGTAGTAATAACATTTACTGACTCCCAGTGAGCACTGAGCAGGTGGGAATAATATTTATTGAGCCCTACTGGGTGTACTGAGGACACAAGAGAAAGAAGAGAGACACATTTCCTGCCCACAAGAAGATTACACTTCACAAGGCGGGACCTTCTCTGTGCCTCAGTTTCCTCCTCTGTAAAATGGAGATTCAACACCTCTTCTCCCACCTACTTAGACAGTGAGCCCCAGGTGGGATAGGGATGGTTTCTGACATAATCATCTTGATTCTACCCCAACACTTCAAATAATGCTTTGCACCTTGAAAGCATGTAAAAAGTACCAAAATTATTGAATACCACAATTATTCCTATTTTTTGTGGTCCCCTCATGTCCAAGATTCAGTCTTGTCATATTGTTCTCCCATGTTTGACTGGAGTGAGTTCAGTCATGCCAAAGAGATTTGCTGTTTTAGACAATCCTCAAACCGGAGTCTTTCTGTTCCATCTTGTTTCCCTTAATTCATTTAAAACAAAAAGCAATAATATGGTTTAAAAATAAACAAAAGGCTCATAGGAAAGTAACATTAAACTTTAAAGCAGTGCACTATTTTCCTTGTGGAATTGTTTTCTCCATTGCTTTTTCTGTCCTGATGCCTAGTAAGTTTATGGTGCCTGAATAGAAAAATATTGATTTGAAATCTTGGCATGTTTTTTGCAGATGAAATCATG
This sequence comes from Ornithorhynchus anatinus, assembly GCF_004115215.2. Taxonomy (NCBI): domain Eukaryota; kingdom Metazoa; phylum Chordata; class Mammalia; order Monotremata; family Ornithorhynchidae; genus Ornithorhynchus; species Ornithorhynchus anatinus. The sequence continues at coordinate 65,872,192 of NC_041753.1, forward strand.
GAGAATATAATTTAAGAAATGTTCATCTAGACCTAACCTTTTCCTCTGCACAGAGCGATATTCCTAGTCTTTGAGGCTAGAGTCCCAAAGAATGGCAAATGTAATATTTCAAATGGAACCTCTCCTGAAATCAATTGTTTCCAAAAGTTCCCCATGGATCTCAAATTAAAACATTCTTCATGACTCTGCATAACACATTCAAATCAAATGAGGAATTTCTGAATCTCTCAGCTGGCTGATTATTTGTTATATGTGTTTGTACTGAAGAGAGATGGGCTGACCGAAAAACACATAAAATCTTTTATTGTCAATCTCAGTCAATTCTTCCCCACGTGTGACATTCTCTCAGAGGCTTCATTTACCTGCCCTATCCCCGTGTCAGTTTTCTTTATGAGCTGCTCCTGGATGTGTCGAGCAGTACTTGTTTTTCAAATGATTGGTTTGGTTTCTCGTGCCTTAATTTCCATCAACCGTTTTCCCAGGTGGCCGGTGTTATAGGTGGTAAATTTACCTCTGTTTTCTTGGTTGAATTTGTTGAAGAGTTTCTGCTTTAGACTTGGGAGGAATCATTAGGTAAACGTTCTTTTGGAATCTTTTTCAAAGTCATCCCTCACTTCCAAATTGGCAACCTGATGTTTTGATTCGTTCATAGTGGGTCCCATCCATGCCAACCCCTTTTTGGTTCAAGGAAGAGGGCTTTCTTTTGTTGAGTTCATCCTTTGGGAGCCTTAGTCTTTCATTCAGCCAGATGGGCTTTGTTTATGATCGGTGAAGAGCTTTGTGAGATCTGAGAGTGATCTGTCAATCAATCAATTAATCAATAGCATTTATTGAGGGCTTACTGTGTGCAGAGGGCTGTACAAAGCACTTGGGAAAGTGAGGTACAATAGAGTTGGTAGACAAGCTTGCTGCCCACCAGGAGCTTACAGTCCACAGAACAGTCTCCAGTTGTGGTGAGTGAGTTTTCCTCATAATGCAATTTTTAGGTTGTGTTTTTAAGACTCAGTGGATAAAAGTTGGTGAAGGCCAATCAAAGAAATTCATCTTCATCCAAATGTCCCAGGGCAGGATTCATTCAAGTTTTTTCTGATTTTCATTGCTTATAATGTGTTGCTTCTCCCTACCTGATATTTATTTTCATGTCCCTCTCTCCTACTAAACTGTAAGCTCTCTGAGGGTAGCGATAATGTCTACCAACTCCGTTGTACTCTCCCAACCTCTTAGTAGAGTGCTTTGCCCACAGTAGATGGTAAGCTCTTCGAGGGTGGGAGCTGTTATCTGCTTACTCTATTGTACTCTCCCGGGGGCTTAGTACAGTGCTCTGCACAGAATAAGGGCTCCGTAAATCATTTGGACTGGTTGATTAGTTCCTGTGCTGCTCCTGTGAAATACTGTTATGCCAAGAAAATATGGTGTCACAACTAGATTCTGCCCAGAATGGAGCCTCTGGTTCATTGCTCTGCCTGTTGTGGTCTTCAAGGAGCAAATTAATAAGAGCATTTCTGGCCACCACAATGCTAATAATAATAATAATTATGGTATTTGTTAAGCGCTTACTATGTGTTGGATGCTGCTCTAAGCACTGGGGTAGATACTAGGTAATTGGTTTGGACACAGTCCCTGTTCACATGGGGCTCACAGTCTCAATCTCCATTATACAGATGAGGCAACTGAGGCCCAGAGAAGTGAAGTGACTAGCTGAAGGCCACACAGAAGACAAGTCATGGAGCCGGGATTAGAACCCCTGACCTTCTGACTCCCAGGCCCGTGCTCTATCCACTAGGCCATGCTGCTCATGCTACTAACTCTCCTCTCTACGCAGACCCCAATGCTTTTGCCCAGTTGAGGGGTGGGTGGCTACTGGATCTCATCACAAGGGGCACTTGGCCAGAGCATCCCCCACCACCACTAGTGCCATCCCCCCCGCCCCACTCCCCTCGCCCCATTTCTAAGTGGACAGAATCTAAACTCCTCCCTCCTTATGGGGTAAGGCCTATTTAAATTCTGTGTCAGTTCTCTCTTTGGTACCCAGAGTAAACACTTCACCCTAATCAAGATGTAATTTAGGCCCCGGATCAATCAATCAATAGTATTTACATATTTCCCTAGCACTGACTGTATTTCAGAGCACTGACCATGAGCATTAAGAGGAGTTTAAAACAAGGTAGCTTTCCCCAACTAGATTGTGCACTCCTTAAGGTCAGAGAGCATGTCTTGATCGATCAATCAATCAATCCACTGTATTTGTTAAGTGCTTACTGTGTGTAGAACACTCTACTAAGCGCTTGGGAGAGTACATTATAACAGTGCACACACCGAGCTTGTCTCCCCACTCGATTATATCGTACTCTCCCAAGTGTTGAGTACAGTGCTCTGCACCCCATAAGTGCTCAATATATCCCATTGATCGATTCATTAAATAGAGTTAGAAGACAGGAGCTTACAGCCTTCTGGGGGAGTGAGCCCATTGTTGGGCAGGGATTGTCTCTATCTGTTGCCAAATTGTACATTCCAAGCGCTTTGTACAGTGCTCTGCACACAGTAAGCGCTCAATAAATACAATTGAATGAATGAAAATGATGTACACATCGAGGAAGAGAAAGGAAAACATGGATATGTAGGTGAATAAATGCTGAAATAATAAGGAATACTGCAACTGCCCCCTTAACTGATACCCTTTTGACCAGTGCTGTCAGGTGAGAGGAGTGAGGCTAGCCAGTGAAAAATAGAGTTACTCTCAATGGGTCCAACTCTTACCCAATGAGGACTAAGAACAAAAACAGCAATATTCCCAGATAGATAAACCGAACCTCCCCTTTGAAGTTTAGAAATTCCTGGCCTGGGGCAACGGCCCAGGAGGTTGAAGAGTCCTGGAACTATGCCTGGTGTAGCAACCTGAATGTCCACATTAACTGAGCTGATCTTTGGGCAGAGTTTTTTGTCTTTTCTGATTCCACAACTTAATAGCATTTATTGAGTGCCCACTCGGTGCAGTGCAGTGCACTGAACTAAGGCCCTGGCTAGTATGAAATACAGTTTGGCTCAGTGGAAAGAGCATGGGTTTAGGAGTCAGAGGTCATAGGTGCTAATCCCGGCTCCACCACCTGTCAGCTGGGTGACTTTGGGCAAGTCACTTGACTTCTCAGTGCCTCAGTTACCTCATCTGTAAAATGGGGATGAAGACTGTGAGCCTCAAGTGGGATAACCTGATTACCCTGTATCTACCCCAGCACTTAGAACAGGGCTCGGCACATAGTAAGCACTTAACAAATACCAACACTATTATTATCATTAGTAGTAGTAGTAGTAAAGTAGGCAGAGAAGCAGTGTGGCTTAGTGGATAGAGAACAGGCCTGGGAGTTAGAAGGACCTGGGTTCTAATCCCAGCTCTGCCTCATGTCTGCTGTGTGACCTTGGGCAACTCACTTCACTTCTCTCGGTCTCAGTTACCTCATCTGTAAAAAATCAGGATTGAGAGTGTGAGCCCGATGGGGGAGAAGGACTGAGTCCAGCCTCATTAACTTTTATTTACCCCAGCACTTCCCCTCTCAGGGTCTCACCTGGAGAGTTTCCACTTCTCTACCAGTCTCGGCTATGGGAGGAAGAGTCAAGCAGAGGCAGGAGATGCAGCATGGCTTAGTGGCAAGAGCACGGGCTTGGGAGGCAGAGGTCATGGGTTCTTATCTTGCCTCCACCACTTGTCTGCTGTGAAACCTTGGGCAAGTCACTTCACTTCTCTGTGCCTCAGTTACCTCATCTGTAAAATTGGGATTAAAAACGTGAGCCCCACATGGGACAACCCGATTACCCTCTATCTACCCCAGTGCTTAGAATCGTGCTTGGCACATAGTAAGCACTTAACAAATACCATCATTATTATACCCATTCCATTCTTAGCTTGGGCAGGGGCTAGGTAGCGGAAAGCAATCTGCTACAAGTCAAAATTCACCCACGCTGGGCAGCAGCAGCATGAGAGAGATTCAAGGGCGGAGGCTCAAGTTGACTGCGTGGGAAGAGGCAACGGTAAACGACTTCAGGATTTTTTCCAAAAAAGCTATGTGGATCCACTACCAGAACAATTGCAGATGGAGGTGGGACATTCTGGAAGAGATGTGCCCATGGCATCGCTATAGGTCGGGGACGGCTCGACGGCATAAGGCAAGACAAGATCCCGGCACTTAGAACAGTGCTTTCCACAAAATAGCAAGTACCATAATACAAAAAAAGAAGTAATAGTCTTCGTAATAGTATTAATAGTAGAAGTAGCAGTAATAATAGTCATAGCATATGGTGGTAGCATACAGTGCTCTGCACTCAGCGTATGAGCAGCTCAAAACAGAGAAGCGACATGTTCCTGGCCTACGAGGAGACTGCACCCTAATGGGGGAGACTGACAAACACCTATTTACAGATGGAGTAGTCAAGATAAATCAGTGAATGGGCAGTTGAATAGACATCTATACAAACATCCTAAGGATGGGTATGGAGAAATTTGTAAGTGCTAGTGGTGACTGATGGTTTTCTACGACTCGGGGCTGCTGGGAACTAATTAGAGAAGGCTTAGTGGAGAAGGAATAAAGGACCACTTGAGCTTTCCAATCGTAGATTAATGCCATTTTTTTGGCATTAGGTGAGCAAAAAAGATCTTCAGTTTACCCCTCAGGGTCAGTAGCTCTTTCAGCATTTAGCTCAGTACACGATTCCTAATTCCTAAGGCGGCCGCCCTGCTGAAATCCTCTCTCCAGCCAGCCTATTAATCCAAATGATAATTGACTCTTTACCCATGCAAAGAGCACATGCAGAAAGTCTAAATTTAGGAGGAGACATGCTGAAAGCAAGTTGGCTTAGCCACTTGGTCTCCCTGAAGCTGAAGATGGCACTCTAAAGGGAAAGTTAAGGGCCAGCCTTCAGCACCCTGAAGGAAAGCCGTCCTTTCTGAGGGCTTTAGCCGGTTCAGGTGTTGGGTCTCAGTCCAAATGCTCCACTTGACGAAATCTAGGCAGTCAATCAGGTTTCCCATTTTATGACAGAGTTTATCTTGAAAGATGCTTTTAAATGTACACACAGCGGGTAAAATGCCACTTACGGGGAATTTAATAAACATACTAATTTAGACCTCAGTGAGAGAGAGAGCCCAAATATCAAACATAATGATATACCACAAATCAAATATTCAGGATATCTATTTTAATCTAAGAGGAAACAGAACTCTTTATTGTAATCTTGGTGTAATGCCTTTGGCTTCCTGAAGTATGTGATCTTGTTAAATTAAAGGATTAAAGTGAATGCATCCTTACTTTGGTATGTACTTACAACTAAATAAATAACATGCTTGTTATGTCTGCAAACAAAATGAATTAAGTGAAACAAGACAGGCAGTATGGTCTTGCTGATGTCTTTGTTTTCAACAGAACCTGATCTTGGGAACAGCAACCAACCGAGATAAATAACAAAAGTTCCTCATTGTGGTGAGCTAGCCATTTTTTCGGGCAAGGCTGGAGAAGTTTGGTATTAGGAAAGGATAGAGGAGGGAGAGGGCCTGTGGAGTCAGGGTCCGTGGGCCGACAGATCTCTCTCTCTCTCTCCTCTCCCTCTCTCTCCTTTCCTTCTCTTCCTCTCTCCCTCCCACCCCTCTTTCCTCCCTTTCTGCCTCGACGCCCAAAGGAAGAGAGAGAGAGATCCCGAGTTGGCTAGGATTTCTTGCTCCTTCTGGGGCCTGGGCCCAGTTTCAGCCTCCCTCGGCCGCCATGAAGGCTTTCAAGTGAGGGCCCGCTGGTTTCAATGAAACTCCATTACTGTCAGCATTTATAACCCAAGGGCCACAGCCGGGTCCCCTTTCCTCATGGAATGCCATCCTGAGCCAAACATGCCAGCAGTTAAGCCGCCCACGAACACACCGCAAATATTTGTTTATTGGCAAGTGAAATGTGGAGAGGGCTCCACCACTGGAGGATGTATTATTAATACCAGATTGAAGAGTGCTGTGGTGGAGCTACGGTAAATATCGCTAGTAGTACAATATTGAAGAGTTTGGGAAGTCATCAACCGGTTCTTCAGATCTGAAACACATGACTTAGCCACAAGCTGCACTTTATGAAATCTGAAACTGTAACATGAAGAGTGACCTAATTTAATCCATGTGGACCATACGTTTGATGTTAACAGACCCTTTCTTACCATGGGGGAACGCAATAGGGTCTTTAATAAAATCCTGACTGTGCCCTGCCAAGTCGTTTATCCCGAGGGATTAATTAGATTCTTATTATGATTGATATTCCCCGGATTCTACAGGGCTTGCCTGTACCCTTTTTACACATCCGATTGGAAGGGGTAATTAGCTGCACGCTTAAAATGTTAGTCTTTCTACAGGTGTAATGGTGGTGGTGGGTAGGGGGTGGGGGCAGGGCTCTCGTGGGGTGGTGGGGATGAGGGGGGATGGGTCAAAGTGGTTTCTTTCTGCCAGGGAAGAAGAAAAGCCTAGGGTGTTGGGATTCATTATGTCTATAGGATGCCACATACCGAGGGCTTTTATGGACTTAAATTGATAGGCATGAGCTTTATGAAAAGCACCTCACAAGCAGCTTTCTTGTTAAATGGTTTTACGAGCCGTGATTTGACGGTTGGGCCGGCGACCCAGATTTCAGTCGGCGTGGTGTGTTTTCCTTCCCATCCCGAACAGAAGTCCCAATCTGCAATCGGGGGTCATTCCCAGCCGGCAGATGGACAGCCAGCTATCCCTTTGCTTTGTTGCTCGTGGGCCCGGGCTTGACAAATGCCAGATGGGAACCTTTCATGGCTGCTTAAAGGCTCCCTCTTCTTCCCTCATTTTCTCTCCATTTGCTCCCCAGGCATAATCCTCCTAGGCGGGCTAGCACATAATGGGTCCTATTTCTTGAATTGATGATCTAATTCCTGCCAGTGAGGACGGACAGGGGGAAGCCAGCTTCTCCTGGGGAGGGGTGGGTAACAGGAACGCCGTGACAGATAAAAGACAGATGGAAACAGGAGACCGCTTTCTCCGGTCAGGAACCGGCCCGCACGATCGCATTCAGATCCTAAGGCCGCTCCGGGACCGTGCTTCCAGCTTGCTGCAGGAGGCCTTCTCTGTGTACCGCTGATCTTCCTTTCAGATGGACCCTGTAGAGGAGGCCACGGTGATACCATTTTTTTGTTAGGGCCTCCCTGCTTTTGCAGACCCCATTTCAGTGGACCGGACAGTAGCGGGGGAGTGGAGAGTTGGGGTGGGGCTCAGTTGTGCAGGGGGGGAAAGGTGGTGATGCCAACGGGCAGATGAGAAATCAACAGCAGACGCTTACAGACAGCAAATCTGTCGGCCCAACAGAGAACCATGGTGGGGGCACACAGTGCCACGGGTGGTCTGTAATATGGGTCTCTTGGTTCCTACCCAAAGACATAGATGGGAATTCACCTTCAGTAGTGCCGACCTCACACGCAGACAACTCTCTTCCCTTGGCTGTCTGGCTGTCCATCTCTTTTTCTTCATATACGCATTACTATTATCATTGATTTTAGTCTTGTTAAAATTATTGTCAGCCAATCGTATTTATTGAGTGCTTACTGTGTTGAGCACTTCACCAAGCTCTTGGGAGAGTACACTATAACAATGTAACAGACACGTTCCCTGCCCACACCGTGCTCACAGTCTAGAGGGAGAGACAGACATTAATATAAATAAATAAAATTACAGATATGTACATAAGTGCCGTGGGGCTGGAGGGCAGAGGAATAAAGGGAACAAGTTAAGGTGACATAGAAGAGGGTGGGAGAAGAGGAAAGGAGAGCAAAGTCAGGGAAGGCCTCTTAGAGAAGATGTAGCTTCAATAAGGCTTTGAAGGCAGCGAGTGTCACTGTCTGTTGGACATGAAGAGGGAGGGTGTTCCAGGTCAGAGGCAGGATGGGGACAAGGGTTGGTGGCAAGATAGACAAGATTGAGGTACAGTGAGTAGGTTGACATTAGAAGAATGAAGTGTATGGGCTGGGTTGTAGTAGGACAGTAGCGAGGTGAGGTGGGAGGGGGCAAGGTGCTTGAGTGCTTTAAAGTCGATGGTATGGAGTTTCTGTTTGAAGTGGAGGTGGAATGGGCATGTCCTCATCTGTTAGATAACTAATGGAGTGCTTCCACTCCTACACACGTAATTTACATACTCATGTATGTAATGTGTACTCATTTATTTTGACCACCTTAGTGATAAAATTTTGCTGTTTATCTCCCCCAGAAGATTGTAAGTACCTTGTGGGCAGCAAAAGTTTCACTTCTTCATTCCAAACTATCCAAGCATCTAGTACAGCTCACACACTAGGCAGGACACTCAATAAATACTACTTCTACTTATATTGGTGGGTGCCCCCTAACTCAGAAGTGGAGAATGACCTTAATAATAATAATAACAATAATAATAATAGTATCTGTTAAGTGCATACTATGTGCCAAGCACTGTATGAAGCGCTGGGGTACATCCAAAATAATCAGGTCCCACAGGTGTCTCACAGTCTAAGTAGGAGGGAGAACAGGTACTGAATCCCCATTTTGCAGATGAGGGAACTAGGCATGGAGAAGTGAAGTGACTTGCCCAACGTCACACAGGAGGCACCCAGGTCCTCTGACTCCCACACTCTTTCCATTAGGCCACGCCGCTTCTCTTATAGTGTGAGAATATCCCGGCCATCTGACAAAAGAGAAAAATGCATCTGATGCTAATAATAATACTATCTGTTAACGGCTTACTATTTCTCTAGACCTAAGACATAATCTCTAGACTGTAAACGCATCTCTAGGCTGTAAGCTCATCTCTAGACTGTCAGCTCATTATGGGAAGGGATCGTGCCTGCTAATTCTGTTGGATTGTAATGATAATAATAATAATTACGGCACTTGTTAAGCGCTATGTGCCAAACACTGCTCTAAGCACTGGAGTAGATACAAGGCAATCAGGTTGTCCCTCGTGGGGCTCACAGTCTTAATCACGCTCCTAAGCACTGAGTACAGTGCTCAGCACATAGTAAGGGCTCAATAAATACCCCTGATTGACGTGCCAAGAACCTTACAGAGTGCTGGGGTAGAGACAAGTTAATCAGATTGGACACAATTCCTGTCCCACATGAGGCTCACTGTTTTAGTAGGAGGGAGAAGAGGTTTGGAATACCCATCTTACAGATGAGGAAACGGAGATCCAGAGAAGTCGAAGTGACTTGCCCAAGGTCACACAGCAGGCAAGGGGCAGAGCTGGGATCTAATCACGACGAGAGCTGGCCGGTGGTTCATTCAGGCAGGACGCAGAAACTGGGGACCTCAGCAAGGCAGAGAGTAGTGGAATCATGCCCTGGTGGCAGTACTGGTAGACTCCAATAGGACTGAGTCAGGTCTGCCTCAGAAATGAAGAAAAGAGAAATAGGAGGGGCAAGTCAGCCAAAATCCACCTTAGGGAGGAGATCTGGAATATTAGTAGGATGCCTTTTGAAGTTCTGGTTCTAGGTGAGCATATGTCCTTCTCATTTTCAAAGTCTTCCTAAAAGTCACCTTCTCCAAGGAACATTCTCTGAATAGCGAATTGATTGATTGATATGGATTTATACCCAGGTGCTCAGCTCAGGTTACCTCAGAGCAGAGATCTTCACGAACAGGCCTGGATTTTGGATTGCTCCCTTGTGCTCTGAGAGTGCTAATGTCCCCTCCATGATGGATTGCAATGAGCCCCTTACACCACTGTCCCTCTTTGAAAACATTTTGTCCTAGTAAGGCAAGCAGTGTCATGAAGAACACAGACTACTCTCTATAACCCCAAAATGGAATGTACCTACTTCGCTCTCCAAGGAGTAATCCAGCCAGGTCTGGGCCCTTTCAGAGATGTCAACTTGCCACATCAGAGCTGAGGGGTTATTGTATCCTTTGTGTGAATCATTATTGTTATTATTGTTATTATGGTATATGTTAAGTGCTTAAACTGTAAACTCATTGTGGGAAGGGATTGTGTCTGTTTATTGTTGGATTGTACTCTCCCAAGCACTTAGTACAGTGCTCTGCACACAGTAAGTGCTCAATAAATATGATTTAATGAATGAGTCAAGCCCTGTTCTAAACCTTGGCGTGACACAGGTTAATCAGGTCGGACACAGTCCCTGTCCCACACATTTAATCTGTCACCAAATTTTCACAATATTGCTAAAATCCACATTTTTCTCTCGTGGAACTTCCTCCCCCTTCAGATCCAAAAGACCACCACTGTCCCCACCTTCAAAGCCTTATTAAAAGCACATCCCCTCCTAGAGGATTTCCTTGACTAAGCCCTTATTTCTCATACTCCCTCTCCCTTCTGCGATGCCTATGCCCTTGGTTCTGTAGCCTTGCAATTCTTACTAATCACCCATCATTAAGCCCCACAGCACTTATATAGATATCCATAATTTCCTTTAATATCTGTTTCTCCCTCTAAACTATAAACTCCTGGTGGGCAGGGAACATCTTCCAAGTCTGTTGTATTGTACTCTCCCAAGTGCTCAGCTGTGTGACTGTAGGCAAGTCACTTAACTTCTCTGTGCCTCAGTTATCTCATCTGTAAAATGGTGCTTAACTGTGAGCCTCACGTGGGACAACCTGATTACCCTGTATCTACCCCAGCGCTTAGAACAGTGCTCTGCACATAGTAAGCGCTTAACAAATACCAACCTTATTATTATTATTATTAGTACAGTTCTCTGCATATGGTAAGCCCTCAATAAATATCATGGATTGATTGATTGCTTGACTGAAATGTGGAGTGGAAGGTCAGGTGTCGGCAGAACTCATCATGGTAGCATCTCTAGGCTTGGCTGATGTTGAAATATTTTCCATTTTCTCCTTTCCCCGCGGCCCCCCTCCCCTCCATCCCCTCCCCCTTCCCAGATTGGGCCTCGTAGCCTTTTCATCTTCTTAATTCCTTGGAAGGAAGATACTAGTAATGAGGCCCTCAGCTGAAAGCTGAGTTCTTTACAATAGTGAAGAGGCCTCCTCTAGTGGTGTTGAAAGTGCGGAGAGACCCACTTCACTGCCTCATGCCTCTGAGATGCATAGCTTACTTGAAGGGCAAAAATCTCTTAATAGAATGTACTTTCTCAGCATCTAACCAAAACATAGGGAATGATACAAAGGAAACCTATTAAAGGATTAGAGCTCTTTTAAAAGTAATAATACCAAATAACTTCCTATGCCCTATAAAAAAAATTCCTTGACTTGTAGCACATATAAGTGCTTGGAGAGTGTCATATTTTCTGGTACCAAAAGGAAAGCAATATAGAGCAGGCCAATCCTGTAAGAGGGGGTTCTTAGCCAGACCAAATCCTGCTATAACATATCTGCTCTGGCAAGGAAAGGCTAGAAACAGGCATTGCATAGAGCTGACATCATCACAGCCTCCTGCCTCACCAGATGGCAGCTGCAACTCTTTTGAGGGTTCAACCCAGAAGACAGTTACTTGGACCAAGAACCAGGACCACCCAGACCTCCTGAGAGATGAAGCAATCAATCAACCAGTGGCATTTATCAATCTTACTGTGCTCACTATACAAAGTGCCTGGGAGAGCACAATTATAGTAGAGTTGGTAGACAGGATCCGTGCCCTCAAAGAGTTTAGAGTCTAGTGGTAGAGCTTACAACCCAGAGCAGATGAACTTGAGGGTTAGGAATTTTGCTCTGTTCCTTGGTTGAATTGGGGAAAGGAAAGCAAAAGCAGGGAAATGAGCAAATCATTGACTTGAGGGTGAAGCAGCATGGATTATTTACCCCACCCTCAGCCCCACAGCACTTAGGTGAATACACGGCAGTGGATAGAGCACGGGCCTGGGAGTTAGAAGGTCATGGGTTCTAAACTTGACTATGCCACTTGTCTGCTGGGTGACCTTGGGCAAGTTACTTCACTTCTGTGGGCCTCAGCTCCCTCATCTGTAAAATGGAGACTGAGACTGTGAGCCCCATATGGGACAGAGACTGTGTCCCACCCGATTTGCATGCATCCACCCCAGAGCTTAACAAATGCCACAATTATTATTATTCTCCTATCTGCAATTAATTGAAATGTCTCTCCCCTTCTAGATTGTAAGCTCCTCGTGGTCAGGGATCCTGTCTACCAACTCGACTGTCATAATTTCCCAAGATGCTTAATACAGTGTTCTGCCCACAGTAGGCACTCAATAAATTGCAGTAATTGATTGACCGAGTGAAGTATATCTACCAGCGCTGGTTGCTTGTTTAGTCGCGTCTGAGACTGGTTCAACCACATGTGCTGCTAGAGGGTAAATAGAAAAACTTATGTGGGAGTGGGGCGAGTGGCAGGGAGGTTCAGTCTCACTGTTGAAATAACAGCTAATTGTAGAAGAAGGTTTAGGGCTAGAATTTCATAATTTTTTGGTTGGATGGCACATTGTGGTCTTTCCTGCTAGACTGTGATAATGTTATCAAAAATTGCACTGTGTCAATCATTGTTTCATTAATAATAATAATAATAATAATTGTGGTATTTGTTAAGTGCTTGCTATGGGCCAGACACTATACTAAGTGCTGGGGTTATTACAGGCAAATCGAGTTGGACACAGTTCCTGTCCTTTGTGGAGCTTACAGTCTCAATCCTCATTTTACAGATGAGGTAACTGAGGCACAGAGAAGTGAAGTGGACTTGCCCAAGGTCACACAGCAGACAAGTGGTGGAGCCGGGATTAGAACCCATGTCCTTCTGACTCCCAGGCCTGTGCTCTATTGGCTATGTCATGCTGCTTTGAGTAGGGAGTTAGGGGAAGATGATAGTGTGGCCTAATGGAATTCATTCATTCCATTGTATTTATTGAGTGCTTACTGTGTGCAGAGCACTGTACTAAGCGCTTGGGAGAGTATACTATAACAATAAACGGACACATTCCCTGCCCACAATGAGCAGGGACAGTGACAGCATGGCCTAGTGGAAGGAGCATGGGACTTGGGAGTCAGGAGATCCAGCCGCTAGTTCCAACTTGGCTGTTTACCTGCTCTGTGACCTTGGGCATGTGACAACTCCCTGTGTCCTAGTTTCCTCATCTGTAGAACGTGGATGAGTTTTCTGGCCTCTCTCCCTCCCTCTTAGACTTAGCGTTATATAGGGCAGGGACCGGGTCCATCTGATGATCTTGTTTCAACCTCAGCACTTCACGCAGTGCTTGGCACATAGAAAACACTTAATAATACCATCATAAAACCCTCAGAAGAGGTTAGCAACTACAGGGCTTTTCTCCCAAGGTTGTTCCAATCGCAGAAACACTCTATCGGTTCATTAGCATTTTACAGGAAGCTAATCTGAAACGGCTGGGGATTTGCAGTTTCCAGGAAACATACAGCGGTAACGATGATCTTGAAACACTTGCAATTAGTTCCCTATACAACAGGAATGAATTGATACATTGACTCTGATACAGAAACACAAAGTTAATTCTGCTTGAAGGACATTCCTGCCCAGAGCACCAACGTACTATGGCTGATTTATGGCTGTATTACAGCACTAATGGTCAGAGAGGGCTTTCTGGACTACCCCAGTTCTACCGCTATTACAAACCTCTGCCCGATTGGTGGTGATCATCCCACTCGCCCCCTCCAAGGACAGGTGTAGATGAGAAGCAACATGGTCTATTGCATAGATCAGGAGCCTGGGAATCAGAAGGGCCTGAATTCTAATGCTGGCTCTGCCACTTGTCTGCTGTGTGACCTTGGGCCGGTCACTTTATTTCTCTGGGCCTCAGTTACCACATCTGTTAAATGGGGATTAAGACTGTGAGTCCCATGTGGGACAGGGACTGTGTCCAACCTGTCTAGCTTGTATCTAACCCAGCCCTTAGAACAGTGCGTGACACATAGTGCTTAATAATAATGATAATGATAATTATTATGGTATTAAGTGCTTAACAAATACCATTATTATTACCTAACCTACCGCACTCTGGCCTCAGCACTGCCCCCCCAAAACTTTGCAGCTGGGTGTGGAAGGGGCCACAGGGGGAGTCTGCAAGCTCCTTGAGAGAAGAGATCATGCCTACCAGCTCTATTGCATTGTACCCTCTCGAGTGCTTGCCCTCAAGTCCCACAGCACTTACGTACATAGCTCTAATTTATTTATTCATTTTATTGACTTTCTCCCTCTTTGGACTATAAGAGCCTTGTGAACAGGCATGTCTACCAACTCTTTTGCATTGTACCCTCCCAAGCACTTAAGACAGTGCTCTGCACACAGTAAGCCCTCAGTAAATACCATTGATTGATTGATTGATTGTTCTGCATGTAGTAAGTAAATACCATTGATTGACTGGGATCGCAGATACAGCAGCATCAGCAGAGAGGTCCCCAGTGGGATCGAGCAGGTTGGAACTTTTGCGTAAATAAGTGCAAGTTCCAAGATTAGAAAAGAATAGGGAATGGGAACGGGAAGACAGGAAATGAGTTTGGGGTACAGAGGGGGATCAGAAAAGCCACAAAATCCACAGAAACAGAGGGCAGATGCTGCGTTGGGAAGAAGGAGGTGGTGAGGGAACTTCCCTGACATGGAGCTATCACCACTTCTAGGCCCCGGTCCTCCCTATGAGCAGTGGAGTTCCCTTGGGCGGGGAGCCTTAGAGGAACCTCCCCTTCTCCCTCCACTGGTCCTTAGCGTGGGATTTGGTGGCTGTGAAAAAGCCTGGATTGGTGGTGGTGGGGGGATTGGTGAGGGAGAGAGGTGGGAGATCGTGGTGGAGTTTGAAGATCAGAACTCTGTGCAGCTCCAATTGTTTTGATCCTTAATTTGTTTCCTCCCTGGACCAAGCCCCTGGAACTACTGCCTCCTAGGATTAACATTAGGAAGCATCAGAGTGCTGGTCAGTCTCATTCTTCACTGTGGTTCTCTTCCTGTTTCTTCCCCCTAGGCCAAGGAATGCTAGTCTGTCTGGGGCCTGACCTTGGTGAGGGTGTGGGGAGAGGACATAGGGAAGGGAACGAGCAGGGGGCTTTCTAAGTGAGATCTATTGCAGATACTGGCTGCTCTTCTTGAACGTGTGAGACCCCTTTTTATAAGACGCAAGGTTGGTCATGATATCCCAGGTCACAGTTTTGATGTTTTAATGTTACATGATTCTTGGCCCCTCCTTCTCCCAGCAGCCCAAGAGAGTTGGATGGTGAGCCTGAGACAGAGTTTATAAGGCAATTTGGGATGAAAGGCCTATTTAAAGAAGCATGAAGCCCTATTAAATCACTAACGATCTGGTTTCTGAATCCTCTTCAGAGTCTGTCAGAGCTCCAAGCTTCTTGTAACTCCCAGCTCCTTAATTGATCCCATAAAACAAGAGTCATTTCTACGTCGTCTCAATTCTAAGACTAACTCCTACTTCCTGATTTTTCCTTGTAGACCGTGACTGAAAAGAAGCTAAGGGAGTCAGAGCACCAGGCACTCTTCTCTTGCTGTCCTGGCTGTTTCACTGAGTAGTCTGATTCTGAGCACTTCAGAGCACTTCAGCGCTCTTTTGCTTACCTGGAAAATTTTAAGCTTCTAAGCTTCACACAAAGTTCTTTGGTCCATGTTTCCCCACTCCTCAAGAACCTCCAGTGGTTGCCCATCCACCTCCATATCAAACAGAAAGTTCTTACCATCAGCTTTAAAGCAGTCAATCACCTTGCCCGCTCATACTTCACCTCGCTACTCTCCTACTACAACCCAGTCCACACACTTCACTCCTCTAATGCCAACCTACTCACTGTACCTCAATCTCAACTATCTCACCACTGACTTCTCACCCACATCCTGCCTCTGGCCTGGAATGCCAGCGCTTAGAAGAGTGCCTGGCACATAGTAAGCATTTAACAAATACCATCATTATTATATCTGACAGACTATTACTCTCCCTGTCTTCAAAGCCTTATTGAAGGCACATCTCCTCCAAGAAGCCGTCCCTGACTAAGCACTCTTTTCCTTTTCTTCCACTCCCTTTGGGGTCACCCTGACTTGCTCCCTTTATTCATCCGCTCACCAGCCCCACAGCACTAGAAGCAGCGTGGCTCAGTGGAAAGAGCACGGGCTTTGGAGTCAGAGGTCATGAGTTTGAATCCTGGCTCCGCCACTTGTCAGCTGTGTGACTGTGGGCAAGTCACTTAACTTCTCTGTGCCTCAGTTACCTCATCTGTAAAATGGGGATTAAGACTGTGAACCCCACGCGGGACAACCTGATTCCCTTGCATCTACCCCAGCACTTAGAACAGTGCTCGGCACATAGTAAGTGCTTAACAAATACCAACATTATTATTATTATTATGTACGTATCTGTAATTAATTGATTTATAGTAATGACTGTCTCCCCCTCTAAACTATAAGCTTGTTGTGGGTGGGGAATGTATCTGTTATATTGTTATATTATACTCTTCCAAGAGCTTAGTACAGTGCTCTGCACACAGTAAGAAGTCAATAAATACAATTGATTGATTGATTGATTGAAAGGGCTAAGGCAGAAATACACAAACTGAGTCGATGATGGCTTCTCGATAATTTTGTTCCATCACTGAATAGCAACTCCACCTCTGGACTTGTAGTTCCTCTAGAGATCAATTTGTTGCTTTGGGCAAATACTCAGTATTTAGAGATCAGGTTTCAAAAAGCTGTTTTGAAGTTTGAAACACTATCAAATCGTGGCAAATGCATGTAGAAGAGAGCGGTGTGTCAATCAATCGGTCAATCAGTCGAGTCGATTGTGTGCCTATTCTGAGCAGAGCACTGGACTAAGGAGGGAGGCCTGACCTTCACAAGACGTTTTGTGATGAAGGAGCAAACCTCTTGGACTTTCACTGGCAGAGGAGATTTGAAGGCAAGTCTCGGGGAGCACTGGAGGTCATCTATCCCACACCTGAAGAGAGACTGTGTAAGCTCGACTCTCATCCTCACAGTCAATATTGTTCTCTGGGTCTACCCACTCCTGCTGCTCTATTTCCCATCTTACTCTGCAGGTGCCTCTGGGGCTCTATGGCTATGCCTCTGTGTGTCTTGGGTCTCCGTCTCTGGGAGTGTTTCTCCTTCAATCAGTCAATCAGCAGTACTTATTGAGTACTATGTTCAGAGCACTATACTCAGTGCTTAGGAGAGTACAGTGTAGTGGAGTTGGTAGACACGATCCCTGCCCTCAAGGATCTTACAGTCTACAGGGTGAGACAGACATTCAGATGAATTACAGGCAGGAGAAATGGCAGAGTATAAGGAGATGCATAGAAGTGCAGTGTGACCGGGGTTGGGGTGAGTATCAAAGTTCTTAAGGAGTACAGACCCAAGTGCATAGGTGATGCAGAAGGGAGGGCGAATAGGTTGGGGAAAATAGAGGTTAGTCAGGGAAAGCTTCTTGGAGGAGATAAGATTTTAATAAGGCTTTAAAGATGGAGAAAGTGGTGGGCTGTCAGATATGAAAGGGGAGAGAGTTCCAGGCCAGAGGGAGGAGGTGGGCAAGGATGTGAAAAGGTGAGATTGAGGCACAGTGAATGGGTTGGCATTAGAGGGGTGAAATGTGTGGGCTGGGTTTAATGGAAGATTAGCAAGCTAAGGAAGGAAGGGGAGAGCTGATTGATTCTCCTGCTTTTGTTCTGCCTCTCAAAAGCTCCATCACAAGTGCTATTAAAAGGAAAAGTTGGCGCCTATGACTTCAGACTAATTCTATATTACCTCAGAGGTGATGTTGGCACAGTAATTAAGGAAACAGATGATCAGATCTGATCGAGCGTTCTGGAAGACGGGTAGGAAAGCAGCGTGGCCTAGTGGAAAGATCCTGGGCCTGGGAGTCAGAAGGACCCTAGTTCTAATTCTAGCTATGCCACTCGTCTGCTGTGTAATCTGGGGCAAATCACTTCACTTCTCTATCCCTGTTACCTCATCTGATAAATGGGGATTCGTTACCTGTTCTCCTTCCTACTTAAACTGTGAGCCCCATATGGGACTTGATATGGGATTGGAGAAGCAGCGTGGCTCAGTGGAAAGAGCACGGGCTTTGGAGTCAGGGCTCATGAGTTCGAATCCCAGCTCTGCCACTTGTCGGCTGTGTGACTGTGGGCAAGTCACTTAACTTCTCTGTGCCTCAGTTCCCTCATCTGTAAAATGGGGATTAAGACTGTGAGCCCCACGTGGGACAACCTGATTCCCCTATGTCAACCCCAGCGCTTAGAACAGTGCTCGGCACATAGTAAGCGCTTAACAAATACCAACATTATTATTATTATTTTGTATTTATCCCAGAGCTTAATACAGTACCTTGTACAGAGTAAGCACGTAACTAATGCCACAATTATTATAGGTACTCTGTTTCATTTTCTGCTCCCCCTCTAATGGATTGACCATCCCTAGATCTCCCTTTGTCCTGGAATTTCTTTATATAAAGAAGGTGGTAAGGGAGTGGATGAGTCCTTACTCCCTTTCAATATTGTGTGGCTTGGCTCTCCAGAGATAATAATGTTGGTATTTGTTAAGCGCTTACTATGTGCAGAGCACTGTTCTAAGCACTGGGGCAGATACAAGGTAATCAGTTTATCCCACGTGAGGCTCACAGATAATCCCCATTTTACAGATGAGGTAACTGAGGAACAGAGAAGTGAAGTGACTTGCCCACAGTCACACAGCTGACAAGTGGCAGAGTCGGGAGTCGAACCCATGACCTCTGCTTCTGAAGCCCATGCTCTTTTCACTAAGCCACACTCCCACGTGTAATAGTAATATTTACTCAGTGCTTACTGAGTGTAGGGCACTGTAGTACATGTTGGGAATTATTATTATTATTATTATTATCAATGATAAGAAAAATAAGAAGAATTGTGTAATTTATTAAGCACTTAGGAAGTAGTGTGGCCTAGTGGCAAGAGCACGGGCTTGGGAGTCAGAGGATGTGGGTTCTAATCCCGGCTCTGTCACTTTTCTGCTGTGTGACCTTGGGTAAGCCACTTAACTTATCTGTGCCTAGGTTACCTCATCTGGAAAATGGGGATTAAGACTGAGACCCCCAAGTGGGACAACCTGATTACCTTGTATCTATCCCAGCAATTAGAACAATGCATGGCACATAGTAAACACTTAACAAATACCATGATAATAATAATAATAATGATAACTCACTATGTGTACTGAGCAGTGGGGTGGATACACGCAAATAAGGTTGGACAGTCCCTTTTTCAAAGTCTCAATCCCCATTTTACAGATGGAGATGAGGCCAGAGAAGTAAAGTGACTTGCCCAAGGTCACACAGCATACATGTGGCATAACTGCGATTAGAACCCAGGTCCTTCTGACTCCCAAGCCTGTGCTCTATCCACTCCGCCATGGTCCCTGTTCCTGGGGGCGTTCACAACCTAAAAACAAAAAGAGGGAGAGGGGACTAGCAATAGATATGTAAGGAGAGATGAAACAAATCAATATGAATGCATGAAGACAAATTTCATTGATTGATTGGTCGATTGAAAAACAAAGCTCAATAGGGTGCCGCGGCAGGAGAAACAGAATACCGGGCTCCTCAGAGATCAGAGTCCAAAGTCACACCCTCAGCCACAGCGAGTGCTCTAGCAACAGCTGCCCAGTCTCCCCAAGGTTTGGTGAAGGTGGCCCTAATAATAATAATAATAATAATGTTGGTATTTGTTAAGCGCTTACTATGTGCAGAGCACTGTTCTAAGCACTGGGGTAGATACAGGGTAATCAGGTTGTCCCACATGAGGCTCACAGTCTTAATCCCCATTTTACAGATGAGGGAACTGAGGCACAAAGAAGTTAAGTGACTTGCCCACAGTCACACAGCTGACAAGTGGCAGAGCCGGGATACGAACCCATGACCTCTGACTCCCAAGTCCATGCTCTGTCCACAGAGCCACGCTGCCCTAGGCTATGGCTGCTTCTCTTTCCTGCAGGGGGATAAGAGGCCGGTTGGAATAAAGGTTCCTTGATGAGGTGGAGGAAATTTGGTGCGGGATAATAAATCATAATAAGAGTGGTATTTGTTAAGCGCTTACTATGTGCCAAGCACTGTTCTAAGCGCTGGGGTAGATACAAGGTAATTAGGTTGTCCCACCTGGGGCTCACAGTCTTCAACCCTATTTTACAGATGAGGTAACTGAGGCCCAGAGTTGTGAAGTGACTTTCCCAAAGACACACAGCTGACAAGTGATGGAGCTGGGATTAGAGCCCATGACCTCTGACTCCCAAGCCCAGGCTCTTTCCACTGAGCAACACTGCTTCCCAGCGTGGATCCCAGGGAGGCAGCATGATGGTCTGGTGGAGAAAGATGCTGAGGGGCAGTGAACCCTAGAAAATGCCTCGAGGTTCTTGGAGAAAGGTGCTCTAGGAATGCAAGACAGGATGAGTTATAGCCATAATAATAATATTTTAATGAGGAAAGACATTCCCTAGCCCTCCTTGTCAGTTTTGCCACTATTATACTATAGTATTTGGTTCTCAAGAAAATCTGTTAAAGCATGACTTAATGTGACTACGTCAAAGGGACAAAATGGCTTTAATTTCATTTAAGTATCTCTTCTAAGGAGCTATATTACTCAAACAATAATATTTATCGAGATCCCACTATTTGTAGAACACTATATTAGTAGTAATGGTATTTATGGAGTATCAATATTATGGATGCAGTGCTCTGTACTAAGTGCATCACCTAAAGTTGAAATTGAAATGCCATGAGGCACTTAAGTGTGTTGAGAACTCAAACACAATTCATGGTTGTGCTCTGGAACAGTGACCTATGAGGCCCAGAGTTCAAAGATCCTTCCTCGGGTTCAGTACATCATAATCAGCTTAAAGACATTTAGAAGCAGCAAAGGAAACTACAATCAGAAAGAAGAAAATGAGAACGAGACGAAGTTCAATTAAGGAAGGTCTTAGAAGATGTTCAGTTCATAGCACCAGAAACCAAGAATAGCTCCATAGAGGCCATAGACAGAGAAACTTAGGTAACCGGAAAATAAAAGTGAAAGAGTCAAAAGTGGATGGAAATTTCACCACTAGGCTTTATACCAGAAAAGAGCAATTAGGAGATTTGGAGAGAACACTTCTTTCTATACTTAACTTGCTTAAATTAGGTCATTGCAGATTCAATGTACAATTTTCCAAATTGTCCCCTAGTGGTTTGAAAGAATTAATGCAACTTCAACTTCCATTTCTGCCAGTGTAACCAGAAAGGAGCCTGGTACTAGGTTCAATTCAGCATATGCTT
This sequence comes from Ornithorhynchus anatinus, assembly GCF_004115215.2. Lineage (NCBI taxonomy): Eukaryota > Metazoa > Chordata > Mammalia > Monotremata > Ornithorhynchidae > Ornithorhynchus > Ornithorhynchus anatinus. The sequence continues at coordinate 65,893,405 of NC_041753.1, forward strand.
TATTCCTTCATTCATTCCTTCATTCATTCAATCATATTTATTGAGCACTTACTGTGCACAAAGCACTGTTTGAAGTGCTTGGGAGAGTACAACGTAATAATAAATAGACACATTCCCTGCCCACAATGAGATTAAAATGGGCCTGATACAGACCAGTTTTCTGCAGCCATGAAATAAAAATTTCAGTAATTTTGTTGAATTCCTTTCAAAGGAATCTCAGATAGTGGAGCCGCTTCATTTTAGATTTCTGTAAGGCTAAAAAAACTCAGTTCAGTTACCAGCACTTAATGAATATCTAGCCATTTCTCCTTTCTCATTCACATGGAATTGCATGGAGACTGAAAGCACTTTGGAATCAGGGAACATTTTTACTTACTTACTACTACTAATAATAATAATTGTAGTACTTAAGTGCTTACTATATGCCAAGCACTGTGGTAGATATAAGTTAATAGGTGGGACACAGTCCCTATCCCCCTTGGGGCTCATATTCTTAAGCCCTATTTTACTGATGAGGTAAATGAGGGCAAGGGAAGTTAAGTGACTTGCCCAAAGTCACACAGCAGACACGTGGAAGAGCCAGGATTAGAACCCAGGTCATTCTGACTCCCAAGCTCTATCCACTAAGCCATGCTGCTTCTTCTACTAGTCCATTGTACTCTCCCAAGTGCTTAATACAGAGCTCTGCACACAGTAGGCGCTCAGAACAAACGATTGATGGTTAGAAAATGTTGAGTGGGTTTTGGGTAATGGGTATGGGAACAGCATGGATGGTTGTGATCCAAACCTCATTTTAGCCAGTAGCTTCATCTTTCTTCCCACTAAATGCTTTACCCAGAGTGCTGACAAAGCACAAGGAACCAAAAGGACAGATGTGAATTCTCCCCATTCTTCTTTATCCTGTTGGCTTTGTGTGAGCATGCTAACTGCCTTTAAAAATGGACAGAAGGGAAAGATTGCAAAAGGCTCAGATAATCCACAAACTGGATTAAGAATAGAAGGTAGACAATTCCAAAAAATCAATGGATGAACTCTCTCTCTCTACATAATAATAATAATAACAACAATGTTGGTACTTGTTAAGCGCTTACTATGTGCCAAGTACTGTTCTAAGCGCTGGGGGAGATACAGGGTCATCAGGTTGTCCCACGTGGGGCTCACAGTCTTAAAATCCCCATTTTACAGATGAGGTAACTGAGGCCCAGATAAGTTAAGTGACTTGCCCAAAGTCACACAGCTGACACGTGGCAGAGCCAGGATTAGAACCAATGACCTCTGACTCCCAAGCCTGGGTTCTTTCCACTAAGCCAAGCTGCTTCTCATATATATATATATATATATATATATATATATATTTTCACTCATCTATCTATCCTTGTTTTAGAAGCTGACTCTACTGATAGTGTGATCACATGAATGACTGTGAGACAATCAATTTATCAATCATATTTATTGAGTGTTTACTGTGTGCAGAGCACTGTACAAAGCACCTGGGAGAGTACAATATAATAATAATATTGGTATTTGTTAAGCACTTACTAGGTGCAGAGCACTGTTCTAAGAGCTGGGGTAGATACAGGGTAATCAGGTTGTCCCACGTGAGGCTCACAGTTTTAATCCCCTTTTTACAGATGAGGTAACTGAGGCACAGAGAAGTTAAGTGACTTGCCTAAGGTCACACAGCTGACAAGTGGCAGAGCAGGGTTTCGAACCCATGACCTTTGACTCCCAAGCCCGTGCTCTTTCCACTGAGCCACACTGCTTCTCTACATAACTACTCTATAACAGAGTTAGTAGACACGTTTCCTGCTTCTAAACTGTAAGTTCATCTCTATAATAATAATAATTATAATAATGGTATTTGTTAAGCGCTTACTATGTTCCAGGCATTATACTAAGTGCTGGGTAGATACAGGCAAATTGAGTTGGACACAGTCCCTGTCCCACATAGGTCTCAAAATCTTTATCTCCATTTTACAGATGAAGTAACTGAGGCACAGAGAAGTTAAGTGACTTGCCCAAGGTCATACAGCAAACAGTTGGCAGAATTGGGATTAGAACTCTGGACCTCTGGTTCCCAGGTCCATGCCCTTCCACTAGCCCATGCTGCTTCTCATAGTTTGCTTGACACAAATTAAGCATCTTACAAATACCCTTTGAAAAAAAAAAGTTTCCCAGTGGTTCAGAAGCATATTCCAAATGACGACAGCTTATGGATTTCTCATCGCACCCTCAAGCATGGAATTCTAGAAGAGTAAAACAGGATACACACCCCTGCATCATTTGAATGATAATGAGGAAAGGATCAGAGAAGATGCTTCAACTCTGACTTGATCAACAATACCATGGTGGAATAGCCTAGGTTAATTTCGCAGAACAGTCAGATTTGCTTAAGAATATCCAGAGCCCTGGCCTGTTGATATGATAAATGCTTTTGTAAGGTTGAATAACACAGTATAGAGGTCTTGGTGATGCTTTCTGTAGTTTTTCTCTATTATGCTACAAAGATTTTGTCTGCTGAGCTATGCTTTGGTCTGAGACCCATATGTGATCCAGGTAGTGTAAAGTTGACTGTGCACTTCAGGATTCTGACAAAACTCTTGCTGGCAGTATAGAGCAGTGAGATTCCCGAGTAGTTTCCACAATCAGTTCTTTCCCTTTTCCTCTTTCGGAGGGTGATTATGATGGGGCCTTTGAAGTTTTGTAGGATCTTTGAAGTTCTGTGGCATTTCTTCTGCCTTCCATATATGGAGGAAAGGATGTCTGAACATAAAGTCCCCTCCTTGCTTGGAGATTTCTGCAGGGATTATGGGTGCCTTTCCACTTTCCATGGCTTTGACTGCAGAGGTTGCTTTCTTATAGATTGAACTTCATCAATCAGTAGTACTTACTGCATGCTTACTGTGTACAGAGCACTGTACTGAGCCCTTGGGAGAGTACAATAGAGTTGGTAGACACAATTCCTGCCCTCAAGGAGCTGACTACTGGGAGCAGAGCACTGTACTAAGCACTTGGTAGACACGATCCCTGCCATCAAGGAGCTGACAGTCTACTTTGTGCAGATCAGTGAACTAAGACAGCATCACAAACAGTGAAGTCCTTGAATGAAATCATTCATTCATTCAATCGTATTTATTGAACGCTTACTGTGTGTACTGTACTAAGTGCTTGGAAAGTACAATACAGCAAATCGATTCTCTAGCATCGTGCAGCTCACCACACCACAAATGTGCTGGGCAGAACATGTCAGGAGAAAGAATGGCAGAAGGATACTCAAACAGCAGTCTTGTGGTGAGCTGAGATTAGGCAGCCAAAGGACTCAGTAAAATAAAGCCATAGACAATACCACATCTCTGCTGAACCTGGGGGACATCTGCTCCCGACAGACCAGCATGGCCCACTGCAATCAAGTAAAGAGCTGCTCTATTCAAGCAGAAGCTTCAGGAGGATTGTGAGACAAACGTCCCTCTAGACTCCAAGCTCACTGTGGGTGGAGAATGTATCTGTTAGATTGTTATCCCGTAGTCTCCCAAGTGCTTAGTACAGTGCTCTGCACACAGTAAGCACTCAATAAATATGATTTACTAATGGACAAAAGGGCTAAAGCAAACACAGTTCCAGGGGCTGCAAGCACAGCCACAAACAGCAGTATTTGTGGGTACACAGTGTGACCTGGGTTGTGGATCCCACGTTGGTCTTTTTAGCAACACACTGAACCCCACTGGTGAACTTCACTGTCAGTGGCATCTTTTCCCTAATTCAAAGGAGAGTTATGTAAACTCAAATAACTCAAGAAATGAAAAACCATAACTGCATTGAATATCTACTTTGGAAAACCTCCAAGAAGCCCGGAGTAGTCCTCTGTAGCACAGACCTTAGACCAATACAGTGGACCACTATTTTTAACTATCTTCTGGGCAACAATCGAGGGAGTAATTTTACCAGGAAATAAGAAAAGAGTCTCCTCATTTGGTGCCTCTTTGACTTAGGACAATTCAGGCTTAGTAGTGAGTTTTCTTAACCTTTACTTGTGTGGGTGTAAGTAAGAGTCTGGGGAGTGTTTAAATGTAATTTCTCATGTAACATCTAAGCTTGTTTTTAAATTTCAAGTAGCCATTTAGCTACCTGGTCTTTATTGTATATTTCTGCTTCAAATCTCACCTCCGTTTTGGACATGGTATGTCTTTCATTGCAATCCAGTTTCCATGACTCAAACCCTCATGCTAGACTAGAATATGGTAATAGAAGTAATTATGTCATTCACAGCTCTCAGGTTAAGGTTTCACACCTGGGTGTCATTATTCTCTCCCATATCAATTTATTATTTAAGGGCTTATTATTTGAAAGCTCTTCCAGCGATCTAGCAATTAGAGGAGCTGAGTTTCTGTCTGTATTGAGCAAATTTATTTTCCTTTCCTATTTTTTTATGCCAGAATAATTAAATCCCCTTATAAGGTATCAGTCCTGTCAGACTTTTACTAATTGACAGAGAGCCGCTCTTTCACGATCTACCACAGATAGATTGGGAATAAACTTACAAAAAAAAGTAGCATAGAGATTCCTCTTCACAGACATTAAGTATTTTCATTCTGTTCCTATTTGATATAACAAAGTAGAATTTCGTATTTAGGCGGAGAAATGCCTTATTATTCCAGATATAGTGTAAGAAGCAAGCTAATCAGGGAAATGAATATTCCCTGCTAAAATAAGGAAGATCTACTTAACATCGATGGCGTTGATAGCTATGATATTGTACCCAACTGCTAAAATTAAGTGACACAATCCACAGGATAGATCAAGAATAGGAAATGTACTGGGTTGAACTCATTCATATGGAAATACTTTGAATGCAAAGTTTGAGTTTTACTGTGTGGCTTTTCATAGCAGAACAGCCGGTTGCTTTCCTGAAGATTGTATTTGCATATGCTAGTCCACACCAGTCTCTTTCTTTTATGTTCCCAGAAGATTAAAATGGCTAAGAATGATGATAATTATTATGCTACTTATTAAGCTCTTACTCTGTGCCAAACACTGTTCTAAGCACTGGGGTAAATACAAGCTAATCAGGTTGGGCACAGTCCCCGTCCCACTTGGGGCTCACACTCTTAATCTCCATTTTACAGATGAGGTAACTGAGGCCTAGAGAAGTGAAGTGACTTGCCCAAGGTCACCCAGAAGACATGTGGCAGAGTTGGGTTTAGAACCCAGGTTCTTCTGACTCCCAGCCCCATGCTCTATCCACTAAGCCACACTGCTTCTGGAGGAAATAATACTGCAATTCCAGTACCGCAATAATACTGCAATACTGCAGTGTGTGGCTAAAAAGGCCAGTGTGGTATCCGTAGCCCCAGTCACACTGTGCAACCACAGAGACTGCTGTCTGTTTGCAGCCAGTGCTTGCAACCCCTGGAAACTGTGTTTGTTTTTGTCTTTTGTCTCACAATCCTCTTGAAACTTCTGCTTGAAAAGAACAGCTCTATACTTGATCGCAGTGGGCCATGCTGGTGAGTCAGTCGGTGGGTCAGTCAGTTGTATTTATTGAGTGCTTAATGTGTGCAGAGCACTGTACTAAGTGCTTGGGAGAGTACAACCTAACAATCAATAGACACATTCCCTCCCCACAATGAATTTACAGTCTAGAGGGTCCATCTGCAGCAGATGTCTCCCAGTTTCAGCTAAGATGCTGTATTCTTTCTGCTACCTAGGAGAAAATAAATTATAGCACTTTCTTTGGGGTGGGGTGGGGGGTGAGAATTAGAAAAGAGTACAGTTAGAAGATAAGAGAATAATAATAATGGCATTTAAGTGCTTACTATGTGCCGAGCACTGTTCTAAGCACTGGGGTAGATACAAGGTAATCAGGTTGTCCCATGTAGGGCTCACAGTCTTAATCCCCATTTTACAGATGAGGAAACTGAGGCACAAAGAAGTTAAGTGGCTTGCCCAAGGTCACACAGCAGACAAGTGGCAGAGCTGGGACTAGAACCCATGTCCTCTGACTCCCAAGCCCATGCTCTTTCCACTAAGCCATGCTTGCAGTTGTTTGCAAAATGTTTTTCCTGGTTAATACCCAGGGTTCAAAATAATATATTAACTGTGTACCCGTGTCAGAGACTAGTCAGAGCAGGGAAATGGGTGCCTGAATTCTGGAGGGAGTAGAGAAGTGATGGCACCAACCATTGCTTGTGGGGAAAGAAGGGAGGGAAATGGAAGGATCATTATTTATTTTGATTCCACTATTTGCTCTTTGATTTGTAAATCATTTTCTGTCTGTCTTCCCCATTTGAATATAAACTCCTTGTGGTCAGGGAATGCAACACTTGCTTAATTTTACACTTCCTAAGGGTTTAGTATAGTACATTCTGCTCACTAGGTGTTCAATAAGTATCATTACTACTACCAGCTAAAATGTCTAATCCCACTGGAGATCTCTGCAAGAGCAGCTTTTCTCATAGGGTTTCTGGCCCAAACAGACTGTAAAAATTCAGAAAATCAGTATTAGGGGCTTTCATGAGTTCCCAGCTTCTAACAACTTAGTGAAATGTGTCTGGCACTTGATCTTTTTGGGCAACCCATGGTCTTTTTTGATATACCAATGAGTTACAAATAGGTTTGGAGATGCCGCATATGAAAGAGAAAGAGCCACTCTTCAAAAATACCTTGATCAGAGAATCTTCCTGGAGCCTCTTAGATAATTCCTCAGTCCACTGGTCAGTCCAATGAAATTGATTTTTCTTTTTACCTCAGTTCTTTAGGAGAAACTAAATACTGCTGTACTAATTTTCAAGAGTTCCAGCCATCATTACAGAGGTAATTAAAAACCAAGGAACTCAGGGAAGTTCACATATACATATGTATATATATATATATATACACACATATATATTCATTTTTGGAGGCACTTAAAAATAATCACTCCTTTCCCCAGTCATTCCTCAATTGGCCTACAGTGGATGCAGATTAAACAATATTGCACTTTGCAATGAAATTAGGGAGCCAGGGACTGTGGACTTGGCAGCCTAACGAAAGTCTGTTATCTCTGAGGAAATTCGTGCTATTGATTCAAACTAAAAATAAAAACAGTACACACAGGGCCACTAGAAGAACAGCTTAAAAAGCCATTGGGGAAGCAGGAGGGAAACTTGTTCATGATACAATAACAATAGAATCAGATCTTTAAGACAACACCTGCGATCCTTTCATAGATACAATTCAGGAAAAGTGACTGTGGCAGGACCAGCTTCTTTTGAAAGAGTGCATTTATTTTATTTGTTTATTAGAATGCCCCTGGTGGCATACCATCAATGAGCACATACAAATTTGAAATTCATTCATTCATTCATTCAATCGTACTTAATTAAGCCCTTACTGTGTGCAGAGCACTGTACTAAGTGCTTGGGAAAGTACAATACAACAATAAAGAGTGACAATCCCTGCCACAGTGAGCTCACAGTCTGGGGAGGGGGAGACAGACATCAATACAAATAAATAGACATCAACACAAATAAATAAATTACAGATATATATATAAGTACTGTGGGGCTGGGAGACGGAGCAAGTCAGGGTGATGCAGAAGGGAGTGGGAGATGAGGAAAAGTGGGGCTTAGTCTGGGAAGGCCTCTGGGAGGAGATGTGCCTTCAGTGAGGCTTTGAATGAAGGGAGAGTAGTTTTCTTGCGGATTTGAGGAGGTAGGGCATTCCAGGACAGAGGTGGGTTGTGGGCCAAGGGTCAGCGTCAGGACAGGAGAGATCAAGGCACAGGGAAAAGGTTAGCACCAGAGGAGCGAAGTATGTGGTCTGGGTTGTAGAAGGTGAGAAGCGAGAGGTGAGGTAGCAGGGGGCTAGGTGACGGAGTGTTTTAAAGCCAATGGTGAGGAGTTTTTGTTTGTTATTGAGGTGGATAGGCAACCATAAATCACAATGAAATCACAATGAATCAAAATCTATGCACAAGATAGAACACATTGGAGAATGAATGTTCACTCTCATCATTAAATTAACTGGTATAATTTAGTTCAATGACAAAGAATCCAAATAGCAGGTAAAGTCTGTCTCCCTCTAATCTGTAAACTCCTTGTGGGCAGGGAATATGTCTGTTAAATTGTTATACCGTACTCTCCCAAATGCTTAGTAGTTGGTTTAAGCACTCAGTAAATACCATTGATGGATTGAGTGCACATGGCTTCTTGCCCTCCCACTCTCCCTTTCCAAAAAAAAAAAAAAATCCCCGCAACAAAATCTTTCACCCTAAGTCTTTGATAACTGGTTCCTGTAAGGGCCCTCATCTTTGTGAGTCCTGCTCAACTCTTGGAAATTAGAATTAAGAGCAAAGGAATTACAAGAGAGGTATTGCCCCGGAGTATGTTTGCAAAATTGTTCTCCTGGTTAGTGGATTATTGTCATCATCATGAGAAAAAAAATAACTGTGATACTCTTTAAGCACTTGCTATGTGCCAAGTTCTGTTCTAAACCCTTGGGTAGATACAGTACAGTTAGATCAAGCACAGTCCCTGTCCCACAAGGGGGTCACTATGTAAGGGGGAGGGAGAACAGGTATTCAATCCCATTTAACAGATGAGGAAACTGAGGCACAGAGCAAGGAAGTGATTTGTACAAGGTCACATGACAGGCAAGTAGTGTCACTGGAATTCAAACCCAGGTCTCCTGATTCCCAATCATACACTCGTCATCATCATCATCACCAACATTTACTGAGTGTTTACTGTATACAAAGCATAACCAGGTTGTGTACTGGTTCCAATACCATTCAGAATATTCCACACAAGCCCGCAACAAGGGATCCAGAAGGTGATGTCAGTTGCTGGTGGGAAATTCAACTCAGCAGGATGAGAGCATCCTCAAGAGTTTGTTTTTTTTTAATGGCTTTTGTTAAGCACTTAATATGTGCCAGGCACTGTACTAAATACTGGGGTAAAGAAAAGATAATCAGGTCGGATACAGTCACTGTCCCATGTGGGACTCACAGTCTTAGCCCCCATTTTACAGATGAGGAAACTGAGGCCCAGAGAAGTCAAGTGACTTGCCCAAGGTCACACTGCAGTCAAGTGGCAGAGTTGGGATTAGAACCCAGGCACTTTGAATACCAGGTCTGTGCTTTTTCCAGTGGGCCATACTGCTTCTCTTGAATCACTCCTATAAGCTAATGATTGTGTTTTGGAAACACAGACATGCACACACAAACATGACAACTTGCAGGTGAGCAGATCTCCTGCTCAGAAACAGCAAAGCAAGCACTGTGGATTGGCAATTCTTCTTCAGTTTCTGTTCCAGCTTAAACCGGGCATACCTCAGACACAACCAAAGATCAGGATCAACACCACCAAATTCAGTGCTGTTAATGAATTCTGTTACCCCTTCAGTCCACTGATGTCACACCGTTTCTAACCTTCTTGAATCAGAAATATAGCCTTGTAGCCTTATATCTAGGCTTGTTCTCTTCCCATTGAATGTATATAATCTATGCCTGCTGTCTTTCCCCTTAAATAGTAAGCTCCTTCAGTAGTGGCAGCAGCAGAAATAGCAGCAGTAGTAATGATGGTATTGATAGGTAATAATAATAATGATAATAATAATGGTATTTGTTATGTGCTTACTATGGCCAGGCACTGTACTAGGCGCTGGGGAGGATACAAGCAAATCAGGCCGGACACAGTTTCTAACCCATATGGGGCTCACAGTCTTAATCCCCATTTTACAGATGAGGAAACTGAGGCGAAGAAAAGTTAAGGGACTTGTCCAAGGTCACATAGCAGACAAGTGACAGAGCTGAGATTTGCTTATTATGTTTCAAGTACTGTTCTAAGTGCTGGGGTAGATACAAGTTAATCAGGTTGGACACAGTCCCTCTCCCACATGGGGGCTCAAAATCTAAGTAGGAGGGAGAACAAGTATTGTGCAGTAGAAGTAGTAGTAGTAATAGTATTTATTGAACACCCACTGGGTATTCTGGGAAGTACAAAACCAAGAAGTGACACATTCCCTGCCCACAAGGAGCTTGGACTCTAATTGGGGAGATGTAAAAGTATTTACAGAATGACCAAAATAAATAACGAAATGTATAATTGAATAAACACGAATAAAAGTGTTGAGGATAGGCAGAAGTACTAGAAAAGTGCTAGAGATGGCTGATGGGTTGATTCAATTTGGGGTGCTGAAAAGGCTTGCTGGAGGAGGTGGGGTTTCAGGAGGACTTTGAATATTGGGAGGGATGTGGTCTATTAGATTTTGGGAGGGAACAGTGGGGGACAAGGTGAAGGAAGAATTGGAGGTGGGAGAGTTGAGAGTGAGGTACAGTTAGTTGGCGATTTGGGGAGAAGCAAAGAGAGGGTTGGGGGGTAGTGGATGAAGAGAGCAGATATAAGGCAGGGTGAGTTGGTGGAGAGCCTTGAAACTGAATGTTTGCTTTTGTTTTTTGCAGAGGCACAAAGGGAACCAGTAGAGAGCTTTTTAGAAGTGGAGAGAATGGTGTGGAGAGATCCGTGCAGCAGTGTATAGTGGAGAGGGGAGAGGATGGAGTCAGGGAGACCAGCAAGGTGATTGATCCAATAGTATAGCCATGGTAGTACCTTAGTGGCTGCCGTTGAGGTAGAGAGAAAGGGAAAGATCTGGGACATGTTGGGTGGGAAGAACCTGTAGGATTTTGCAGTAGACTGGATGTGAGAGTTCTTGGATGAGGAGACATGGATGATGCTGAGATTGTGAGAATCTGGGGAAGGAAGGATGGCAATATTATTGACTGAGATAGGAAAGTTAGGAGGAAAGGTAGATTTAGGTGGGAGGGTAGTTCGATTTTAGACGTGTTACATTTGAGATACCAATGGGACATTCAAGTGGAGATGTCCTGGAAGCAAGAGGAGATGTGGGATTGTGGGAGAGATGAGGGAAAGATTTGGGTGTCATCTGCATAAAGATGGTAGCTGAAGCCATGTGAGCAGATGAGCTCTCCTAGAGAGTGGGTATACATCAAGAAGAGTAGGGGACCCGAAGAATACCTTGGAGGACACACATTATTAAGAAATGAGAGTCATAAGAGGTGAACAAAGCTGAAAAGGAGCAAGTAGAGAGGAGTGGAAACCCGATAGTGCCCAGTCAACAAAACTGAGGGAATGTGTCTATCAACTCTACAGTGCTGTACACTCCCAAGTACCTACTACAGTGCCCTATACACAATAAACACTCAGTAAGTACCACTGATTAAATGATTGAGGGAATGGGTCACAGCGTATACGATAACTGACAGGTTAAGGAGGATTGGGACAAAGTAAAGCCCATTGGATTTGGTGGTGAGGAGGTCTTTGCTGACCTCACAGGGACCACTTCCAGCCAAGTGAAGGTGTCGAAAGGCTGACTGTAGTGCACCACGAGGCCAAGAATGAGGCAAGAAGCTCCTGGAGCGGAAACCATGTCAGCAGGTGTAAACAACCTGTATCAGATGTTTGGACGGGAATGAATGATGGGGGCAAGCTCCCTCTAGACTGTAAGTTCCCTGTGGGCAGGGAATGTGTCTGTTTATCATTATATCGTACTCTCCCAAGCACTTAGTACAGTGTTCTGCACACGGGAAGCGCTCAATAAATATGATTGAGTGAATGAATAAGGGAGCTGTGAAGTGGATCATGTCCACTAGTCCTCTCTCAAGAGCTCAGTACAATGTTCTGCCCAGAATAGAATGTAAGTGCTTAATATAGTGCTCTGCACAGAATAAACACTCAATGACTACATCCACTGACTGTCCGCCTCAGCCTCAGGGGTTGGGGGATTGAGGAGAGTTTACCTTCTGCCCTGAATTGATTGGCTTGCTTCCAACACTGTGTTTACCCGACACCCTTCCGAATGACAGGTGGAAACGGAACTAAATCAAGGGCCTATTCTACTCCACTGCGGACTGAGGATTGACTGTTTCGGTGAGGCAGAGGCAAAGGTGTCTCCATGCTTTGAGGCAGAAGGCAGACATGTGTTTCAAAGGGCAACCACACAGTTTAGAAGAAACAATTCCAAATTCCACATTAGAAAACTAGGCTTGCAATAGGAAAGGCAGACTCTGAAAATGGTGTATACTTGAGACACATTCCTTTTTTGTCCATTACTTCCAGCATATAAGCCTCCTTCCCCCGCCCCCTCCCCACCAATCCATCACCTCTTTGGGTGGCATCAACCTTTACAGCTTATTTCTATTGTGATGCACAAGGCAATATTTATTAAGGGAATGATAAGCAGAATTGTGAATGAAGGAAAATGGGGAAAATATTGCTTGCTTTACAATTAACTCCAGTGGTTGCCTTTATAGGGTATCTTTTTAAAAATTAATAAATGCTAATGGAACCGTAGCTCTGAGAATATTCCGTCTATCTTCATGGAGATTGTGCTCTCAGTGACATTCTGCTCTAATACATATTAAGACTGGTGTAGTCATTCTCCTGTGTCGTTCATCTAAACAAGATTTGTGACCTTAAACTTCAGCCGGCTCTCATCCAAATTCACCTTAAGAGCCACATTTAATATGTTTTTTCCCCTAGTACTAGTGCTTACAGAAACCCATATTCCCTGACATTTAGAAAACGGTGTTGCCCACAAAAGCCATTAACATCCAAAGAGATTAAATTAAAATTCATTTAAAGGCCTCACACGTCCTTCTCAATGTATTTATTTTTAGATTTCAGTTTAAAGTGAATTTTCCCCAAATTCCAGAATAAGTTCTTTACCTTAAGCCAGTTAATTCCCATTTGAAATGCACTACAGCTGCTTCTACTAATGTACGTTAACCCAACAGACTCATGGGAGAACCTGACTAACCGCACATTCAGGAGTGTTGGAGATAAAATGTTTTGTATTTCTCCCAACACAGCTGAGCAATAGTGTATAAACCTTCCACGTATCACCCAATTGTCTATATATTTACTCTAAATGCAGCTGAAGACCTTGGGTATAAACTTGTGTTGTACCAAATATCCATTTAAGTATTTACCCAAACTATTTGAATGGAGGAAAATCGAAACAGACAATTAATTTTGTATAGCACTGTATCAGTGGTGTCTCTAACAGCATTAGAGAAGAATGAGATAATTGCATAGATGCTTAATAACAGGAGAAGAGAGACATTTAGAACTAGCAATATGAGCTGGAAAACAAAAATGTAAAATAAGCAAAACTTAAACTTGTGAACTCCTTGCATTCTGATAATCTGCTTCCCTTCGTGCCTGTGCAATTTATGTTCTAGAGCTGGCAAACCCATGTCATTTGGGATTCATTTTTGTTCATCATGTTAGACACATAGAAGCTAACATTTCTTGATCCATTTAGGTCCAGTCAATCAAATCACCTCCATTATCCTCCTTGACCTTCATCAAGGCAACCGGGCATCCTTATTTCAGTCGGCTAGTCCCCACATTTGAAGTCTGTCCCACCGCCCAGGACATTAGTTTTATTGGTGCATGTTTATCGATCAATCAATGCTATTTATTGAGCACTTATTGTGTGCAGAGCACATTACTATGCCCTTGAGAGAGTACAAGAGTACAAGAGTATGCGAGAAGCAGTGTGGCTCAGTGGAAAGAGCCTGGGATTGGGAGTCAGAGGTCGTGGGCTCTAATCCTGGCTCCTTCACTTGTCATCTGTGTGACCTTGGGTAAGTCACTTCACTTCTCTGTGCCTCAGTTCTCTCATCTGTAAAACGGAGCTGAAGACTGTGAGCCCCATGTGGGATAAACTTGTATCTACCCCAGCTCTTAGAACAGTGCTTGGCACATAGTAAACGCTTAACAAATACCAACATTATTATCATTATTACTTTCATTTATTCATTCATTCAATAGTATTTATTGAGCGCTTACTATGTGCAGAGCACTGTACTAAGTGCTTGGAATGTACAATTCGGCAACAGAGACAATCCCTGCCCATTGATGGGCTTACAGTCTAATTGGGGGAGACAGACAAAAACAATAGCAATAAATAGAATCAAGGGGATGTACACCTCATTAACAAAATAAATAGGGTAATAAAAATATATACAAATGAGCAAATGACCACAGTGCTGGGGCTGGAGGGAAGGGAGAGGGGGAGGAGCAGAGGGAAAGGGGGGAAAGGGGGCTTAGCTAAGGGGAGGTGAAGGGGGGGCCGAGAGGCAGCAGAGGGAGCAGAGGGAAAAGGGGAAGCTCAGACTGGGAAGGCCTCTTGGAAGAGGTGAGGTCTCAGTAGGGCTTTGAAGAGGGGAAGAGAGTTAGTTTGGCAGAGGTGAGGAGGGAGGGCATTCCAGGACAGCGGGAGGACGTGGCCCAGGGGTCAACGGTGGGATAGGCGAGAACGGGGGATGGTGAGGAGGTGGGCGGCAGAGGAACGGAGAGTGCAGGGTGGGCAGTAGAAAAAGAGAAGGGAGGAGAGGTAGGAGGGGGCAAGGGGATGGAGAGCCTTGAAGCCTAGAGTAAGAAGTTTTTGTTTCGTGTGGAGGTTGATAGGCAACCACCAGAGGTTTTTAAGAAGGGGAGTGACATGCCCAGAGCGTTTCTGCAGGAAGATGAGCCGGGCAGCGGAACGAAGAATAGACCGGAGCAGGGAGAGATGGGAGGAAGGGAGATCAGAGAGAAGGCTGACACAATAATCCAGCCGGGATATTATGAGAGCCCGTACCAGTAAGAAAGCCGTTTGGATGGAGAGGAAAGGGTGGAACTTGGCGATATTATAAAGGTGAGACCGGCAGGCCTTGGTGACGGATTACAATATATGAGTGTTGGTAGACACTCTCCATGCCCATGATTGCCCCAAACCCAGGGCTTTCTGGAAAGCTGTCACTAGGGAAACCAAAATGGCTGATTAAGAAGTGGGTGCATCTCAGCTGATGGAAGGGTTGACATAATAATAATAATTATGGTATTTGTTAAGTGCTTACTATGTGCCAAGCACTGTTCTAAACACTGGGGAAGATATAAGGTAAGCGGGTTGTCCCACGTGGGGCTCAGAGTCTTAATCCCCTTACAGATGAGGTAACTGAGGCACAGAGAAGCTAAGTGACTTGGCCAAAGTCACACAGCTGACAAGTGGCAGAGCCGGGATTAGACCCCACGACTCAGGCTCTGACATCGGAGGGAGATGTATGTTTATGTCAGCATTTTATTCTGGACTCTACTTACCTCTCTCTGGTCTGTGTGGATTCTCTTGAAAGCCTACCTAAGCAGTGAGTCGGATGGCAAAAAAAGATATCTATCCTGGCTCTGTAGAAGAAGACCAGAGAGATGGAGAAGACAGTGGTGGCTCCAGAGAAAAATGCCAGTTTCCTAGCATCTAAGCCTTACTTACCTTAATCCTAGACTGTAACCTTATCTCTAGACTGCCAGCTCATTATGGGCAGGGAACTTATATGCCAACCCTGTTGTATTGTACTCTCCCAAGTGCTTAATACAGTGTTCAGCACATAGTAAGCACTCAATAAATCCAGTTGAATGATATTGATTGATTAACATAGTACAGTGCTCTGCACATAGTAAGCACTCAATAAATACTATCAAATGAATGAATGAATGAATAGGGGGAGATAAAAGTGAATCAGGTCAGACACAGTCCTTGTCCCCAAGGAGCTCACAGTCTAATGGGAAGAGAATATAGGTCTTGAGAGCAGGAGGGTTTGTATGGTGTGGTCAGGACAACTGACTCCTGGAAGGATCCATCAGTTTAGCCCCACACATAGTGGGGGAAGTTTCTAGAATGGAAAAAAAAAGAAAAGAGCCCACTCTTATGGACACACCCCTCCCCCCCCCCCACCCTTCCCAGGGGGAAGGCTGCTTTGCACAGAATGTCAACGGTTCCCCAACATTTTTCCTGACTTTGTTCTACAATATGTTAATGAAGTGTGATCCTTCAAAATGATCCCATTAAGCAGAGGTTTATGGAGTCGCCCCACCAAATCTCTGCAAAATTTAAATTACGAGGTTGCCAGATTTTCTGAGCGGGGGGCGGCGCCGGAGAAGAGGGAAGCGGGACTTTGAGCTGAAAGTCATGGGCCGTGATCAGGGCACATCTCCTGCCTGTCTCTCATGCCTGTCCTTGATTTGTCTTTTAAACCAGCTCTGGCTTCTACACATTAAGTTGTTCCTTTTAAGCATTTAACATCTCCCCCCCAACTATCCCAGCACTTATGTACAGATCCGTGATGTATGTTAATGTCTGTCTCCCCTTCTAGACAAATTTCTTACTTCTTGATTACTCCTTGCTTCTGTGTCATTAAACCTAGCTAGTGTATACTACTCTGTACAGGAGCAGCGTGGCTTAAGAGGAGCAGCATGTTTTAGTGGAAAAAGCCCAGACCTGGGAGTCAGAGGTCTTAGGTTCTAATTCCGGCGGCCCCACTTGTCAGCTGTGTGATTTGGAACAAGTCACTTCACTTCTCTGGGCCTCAGTTACCTCATCTGTAAAATGGGGATTAAGACTGTGAGCCCCACATAGGACAACCTGATTACCTTGTATCTACCCCAGTGCTTAGAACAGTGCTCGGCATATAGTAAGTGCTTAACAAATACCATTATTATCATTATTATTATTATTCCAGCCAGAGGAGTTGGATTCAAATGTTTCACCTAAAGTTTCTTCCCACCAGCTGCAAAGTTTTAAGCATTCCAACATCCCCAGCCATACCAAGAGACACAGCCACTGTTAGGTCACTTGGTAATTTGGTTTACCATTGGGAAGGAACATTGGGATTCCATTTCCCCTTCATATCCAAATGATCCATATCACCATCTTGACCTGACCACAGGAGCTTCACAGTCTAGAAGGGAGGGAAAGACCTGTGGATTTTGTGCCTGCAGAAGAGATACTAAAGGAAATATAGCAGTGAGTTCAGGGGGTTGTAACTCCATGAGTTTAAATTAGGAACAAGTACCAGATCAGGGAAAGACAGTCGTTCTTATGGCTTATGATTCTGCTGTACAACTACTGTTGCTACTGAAACATTTAGCAATGTAGATATTGGTTAGATGTATACATCTAAAGAGTGTGCTGAAGTGGTCTTTGCATATAGAATCTGCCAATAGAAGTAGAATGATCTAGTGGAAAGAGCCTGGAGTCAGAGGACCTGGGTTCTAATCCTGACTCTGTGGTGAGCCCACAACAAGCTGCCTTGTTAGAGACTGCTTGTGATCCGGTAAACAACAACAAGGAACAGACTTTGTGAAGCCACTGATGGGCTCTACCTGAGAGAGGTGATTGCTGGTCTGTGGGGGCGGAGCATGGAGGGAGGCATGGCTTTCTCTCCCTGTTCTACCTGGTAATGGGCCTGGGCCAATCAATGACTGCTATGCAGAGCCACAGCTGTGACACCTTAGGCAGATAAAAGGTGCTCATTTTGATTTGTAAGGAGGCACTTGGAGGTAGCACAGAGGCATGTAGAGGAGGAGAAGCAAGCATGCTGAGAGCAGTAGGAGAGCAGTACTTGGAAGTGGTGGAGCAAGTGAATGTATGTATGTGTTACTCCCTTGCACGTTGGTAAAACTAAGTAAAAAACTTTAAACAGTAATGTTGGTGATCAGAGGTGTGGTTTGACTTCTATGTGTCACCAAAACTCCCCTGGTCCAAGAACGTCCTGGTTCATATGAACCAGGGGCTCATGACAGCTCTTCCACTTGTCTCCTGTGTGACCTTGGACAAGTTACTTCACTTCTCTGGTCCTAAGTTATGTCATTTGTAAAATGGGGATTAAAGCGTGAGCCCCAGGGAGGAAATGAAATGTGTCCAACCTATCTTGTATCTATTACATTGCTTTGTAGAGTGTCTGGAACTTAAATATCATTAAAATAAAATAGAGGGGAGTGGGGCAGTTGGCATTCTTCCCTATCTTAGTAGCCAGCCCTTAGTATGCAGGAATGGCTATCTGAACCCCAAATGTTTTCTGTGTCTTCTGGAGCTTCCAAATCTGAGTCATGGGGCAGCAAACTACTGGTGCAAAATCTTTAGTGCATTAGTATGGAGCCCCAAGACAACACCAACCCTGGTTGGAAAAATTGCCTTGGCCACTAGGACTTCAGAAGTGTTGGAAACTTCACAACTCAGCCTCACTACAGCACATATATAGGGAAAACTTCATCAATGGAGTAACTTTTGAATAAGAAGGACAAGTAAACAATGGGTGATGGAAACAGAAAAACACTAACAGAAAGTCACAGAGTGGAGATAAAAGCCAAAGACAGTAATAAAGATAGAAGCATAGAAAGAGAGGTTATCCAGAAAGATATAGACAAGTGGAAAAGAGTCAGATGAAGCACAACAGAGACTGGAAGAAAAACAGACAGAAATAGACATGAACACACACAAAAAAGAGTAGGTGGAAAGAATAATAATGACAATAATTGTAGTATTTATTAAATGCTTACTATATGGCCGGCACTGTACTAAGCCCTGGGATACAGCAATCAATCAATCGGGGGTGTTTATTGAGCCCTTACTATGTGCAGAGCATTGTACTAAGGTCTCGAGAGAATACCATACAAAAGAATTAGCAGATGTGTTCCCTGCCCATAATGAACTTACAGTGATTGGATTAGGTACAGTCCCTGTCCCAAATAGGGCTTCTAGTCTTAATACCCACTTTACAAATGAAGGGACTGGGGCACAGAAGCAAATGGCTTGCCCAAGGTCACACAGCAGACAAGTGGTGGAGCTGGGATTAAAGCCCAAGTCTTTCTGACTCCTCGGCCCATGCTCTTTCCTCTAGTCTATGCTGCTTTGCTTGTTGTATCACAGACAGGAGAGAGAAAAATGATGTTATATACTGACTGCAGTGGAAATCCCTAAATACAACCAAATATAGTTTTCAGAGCTTAATTCTGATTTATGTAGTGGTATGCTACCCAACGATAGTGATAGGCCCCAGTCTTAAAATCATATAGAAGGTTAGAGACTAACTACAGTTGCTCTATGTACCTTTAATTTCTTCTGAAGTCTGATGCCACATTGACTTTGCCCTCAGTTAATCTCCCAAAGAACATGTTGGCCTACCTAATGTGTTTTTCCATTTCTTTGGCTGTGTAGGCATTAGAGGAACATATGCTGTGTAAGCAGCAGAATTTGATGATGACCTTCAACTCTCCATTGGCTCTGAACATGAAAACATGCAACAGAATGCAAAGGGATTCCCGGATGCAGACTGGTACATAACCTCACCCTTCTTCTAGCTCATTACTATCTCATAATGTGCTATTCCAGTTTTCAAATTTGTTCTGAATTATTTGCACATCTTTTGTGAGTGCTTTCGGAGCACAGTCATCAACCTATAGAGGCTCCTGAAGGATTGATTCAAGGACTTTCAATGATACTCATGGCCTGGTGAGATGGAAGATTTTCCTAGAAGACAATTACCTATTCTAACATCAGCTTTCTTATACCTTGATGAATCCTCAAGTATTTATGGGACTTGCATAGATGTGACCTTTATTATTTGCAAAAGAGCTAGTAATGAGCTAGAGAAACAGCGTGGTTTAGTGGCAAGAGCACAGGCTTGGGAGTCAGACGTTGTGAGTTCTAATCCCGGCTCTGCCACATATCAGCTGTGTGATTTTGGGCAAGTCACTTAACTTCTCTGTGCCTCAGTAACCTCATCTGTAAAATGGGGATTAAGACTGTGAGCCCTAAGTGGGACAATCTGATTACCTTGTATCTACCCCAGTGCTTAGAACAGTGCTTGGCACATAGTAAGCGCTTAACAAATACCATCATCAAAAGAGCTGTTTAATTAATTTGGGGAAGGTTGGAAGAAACAACAAAAAGATTTAGACAAGTTCATAGCTCCCTGACTTTTTCCAGAGTTTGGAGATCCCTTGGATGTGATCTCTTCTGCCTTACCTATGCATTTGGATCCAATAGTGACTTGATATTCATTCCACTCTCAACTCCCCCCCTCCCCCCCCCCAGTGCTTATATCCATATACCTTGCCACTTCCCCTATCTGTAATTTATTTCAACATCGGTCTCCCCTTTTAGAATGTAAGCTCCTCCTGAACAGGGAGGATGTCTACCAACATTATGGTATAGTATACTCTCCCAAGCCTTAGTACACACAGTAATTGTTCCAAAAATACCATTGCTTGCTTGAATGATTTGGCCTCAGTTGCTGGGAAAGGGACACTGTTATTGTCTTATGCTGTTGAGTCGTATCCGACCCGTAGCGACGCCATGGACACATCTCTCCCAGAACACCCCACTTCCATCTGCAATCGTTCTGGTAGTGTATTCATAGAGTTTTCTTGGTAAAAATCCAGAAGTGGTTTACCATCACCTCCTTCTGTACAGTAAACAAGTCTCTGCCCTTGACTTTCCATGTCACTGCAGCCCAGCACAGGTGAATTTTTGACTTGTAGCATATTGCTTTCCACTCGCTAGCGACACCCCAGGCTAGGAATTGATTGGTAATGCCTTTGCTTGACTCTCCCTCCTGTAGTAGAGACTGGTAGAGTACTGGAAACCCTCCAGGTGTGACTCTGAGAGGGCAAAGGGACACAGATTTACCTAATGCCACCTGAATAGTGATGATCCATATATAAAGCCTTTCATCTCAGAATTTCACTGCACTCTCAAAGGTTGGAAAGCCACAATGGCTGAAACCAAGGCATAAAAACAGCAAGGCACTGAGTGTTTCATGAGGAAGCTGTTATTGCCCAATATATAAACTTACACTGAGGACCTATTGGAAACTCACTCTCCAAAGGTAAAAGGTGAGTTCAAGACAGGGAACAACAACAACAACAACAACAACAAAGCATCCCCTAAAGGCTGAACTTAGGCGGAAATACTCAGACATGTATGAGCAGAAGGGAAATGGCAGGTTAAATTTGTTTTTAGAAGGGAAATGGCCTTACCAAAACAGGATGCATTTTGAGGAGAAAGATATATTTTTGGAGTCACCTTCTCCCCTGAGAAGATGAAAAGAAATCTATTTATATGAAATAAAGACCCTAATGTCACTTCTCTCTAACTTACTGGCTAGGCCTTTGTATTGCCAGCTGGCTATTCTCTTGTAAACAGAGATGAGTGTTTTATTGGATAAGAGGTACCTTCCACCTTTTCTCAGGGAACTTTCACCCATTCTACAGCTCCTCAAGTTCTCCACACCCTGACTCTTCCCCTCCCCAACCCTGAACCGTCTTCTCAGACCAGGCTGTCCTCTCAGGTGAGGCGCCTCATCCTCTCTGAGTACCCAGCATGCAAACCTTACTTGATTTGCTTCTTTTGCTCCTCTCCTCTTGCTTTTCTTCTCTTCAAGCTATAGCCGAGAAGCAGCATGGTGTAGTGGATAGAGTACGGGCTGGGGAGTCAGAAGGTCATGGCTCTTCCACTTGTCTGCTGTGGGACCCTGGGCGAATCCCTTCACTTCTCTGTGCCTCAGTTACCTCATCTGGAAAATGGAGTTTGAGACTGTAAACCCCATGTGAGACAGGGACTGTGTCCAACCCGATTTGCTTGTATCCACTCCAGCACTTAGTACAGTGCCTGGCACACAGTTAAGCACTTAACAAGTACCACTATTATTATTATTATTATTAACTTCCTCCTCGGCACTCTTATTGTTGTTGTTCTATTCGTCAAACACTGATCTAAGGGCTGGGGTAAATACAAGTTGATCGGATTGGACAGCCATTGTCACACAGTGGGCTCACTGTCTAAATAGGAGAGAGAACAAGTATTTCATTTCCATTTTACAGTTGAGGAAACTGAGGTGTGGAGAATTGGAGTGACTTGCCCAAGGTGACCCAGCAAGCAATTTGCAGAGTCAGGATTAGAACCTAGGTCCTCTGACTATCCAGGCCCATGCTCTTTCCACTAGGTCATGCTGCTTCTCATTTTTATGCCACTTGTATACCACTTCCACTCTTATGCACTCGTAACCTAGAATTTTTGCATATATAGACTTTTACAATCTACTATAAAAATAACTCCTGTGGTATTTAAGTGCTTACTATGCACCAAGCACTGTACTAAGTGCTGGAGTAGATACAAGATAATCAGATTGGAAAAAAGCCCCTGCTCCACTTGGGGCTCACAGTCTAACTAGGAGAAAGGATGATTTAACACCACTTTAAATATGTGGAAACTGAGAAAGATAAAAGTTAAGTGAATTGCCCAAGGTCTCACAGCAGATAAATGGTGGAGCTAGGATTAGCCCATGACCTCCTTCTTGCCAAATCCAATGGCTCCTACTCCATTCTGATCCTCCTTGACCTCTCTGCTGCCTTTGACACTGTCGACCATCCCCTCCTCCTCCATACCTTATCTCACCTTGGCTTCACGGACTCTGTCCTCTCCTGGTTCTCCTCTTACCTCTCTGGCCGATCATTCTCGGTCTCCTACGCTGGAGCCTCCTCCCCCTCCCATCCTTTAACTGTTGGAGTTCCTCAAGGGTCAGTTCTTGGCCCTCTTCTGTTCTCCATTTACACTCACTCCCTCGGTGAACTCATCCGCTCTCACGGCTTTGACTACCATCTCTACGCAGATGACACGCAGATCTACATCTCCGCCCCTGTCCTCTCCCCCTCCCTTCAGGCTCGCATCTCCTCCTGCCTCCGGGACGTCTCCACCTGGATGTCGGCCCGCCACCTAAAACTCAACATGAGCAAGACTGAGCTCCTCATCTTCCCTCCCAAGCCCGGTCCGCTCCCAGACTTCTCCATCACCGTGGATGGCACGACCATCCTTCCCGTCCCGCAGGCCCGCAATCTCGGTGTCATCCTTGACTCGTCCCTCTCGTTCACCCCACACATCCTATCCGTTACCAAGACCTGCCGGTTTCACCTCTACAATATCGCCAAGATCCGCCCTTTCCTCTCCACCCAAACGGCTACCTTACTATTACGGGCTCTCGTTATATCCCGGCTAGACTACTGTGTCAGCCTTCTCTCTGACCTCCCTTCCTCCTCTCTCGCCCCGCTCCGGTCTATTCTTCACTCCGCTGCCCGGCTCATCTTCCTGCAGAAACGATCTGGGCATGTCACTCCCCTTCTTAAACAACTCCAGTGGTTGCCTATCGACCTCTGCTCCAAACAAAAACTCCTCACTCTAGGCTTCAAGGCTCTCCATCACCTTGCCCCTTCCTACCTCTCCTCCCTTCTCTCTTTCTACCGCCCACCCCGCACGCTCCGCTCCTCTGCCGCCCACCTCCTCGCCGTCCCTCGGTCTCGCCTATCCCGCCGTCGACCCCTGGGTCACGTCCTCCCGCGGTCCTGGAACGCCCTCCCTCCTCACCTCCGCCAAACTGATTCTCTTTCCCTCTTCAAAACCTTACTTAAAAATCACCTCCTCCAAGAGGCCTTCCCAGAATGAGCTCCTCTTCCCCCTCTACTCCCTCTGCCATCCCCCCTTTACCTCTCCGCAGCTAAAGCCTCATTTTCCCCTTTTCCCTCTGCTCCTCCACCTCTCCCTTCCCATCCCCACAGCACTGTACTTGTCCGCTCAACTGTATATATTTTCGTTACCCTATTTATTTTGTTAATGAATTGTACATCGCCTTGATTCTATTTAGTTGCCATTGTTTTTTACGAGATGTTCTTCCCCTTGACGCTGTTTAGTGCCATTGTTCTTGTCTGTCCGTCTCCCCCGATTAGACTGTAAGCCCGTCAAACGGCAGGGACTGTCTCTATCTGTTGCCGACTTGTTCATCCCAAGCGCTTAGTACAGTGCTCTGCACATAGTAAGCGCTCAATAAATACTATTGAATGAATGAATGAAGGATTACTCTCTCAAGTGCTTAGTACAGTGCTCTGCACACTAACTTTGCACTCTGCACACATTGTAAGTTCCTTGAAGTCAGGTAATCATATTTGCTAACTCTATTGGACTCTCCCAAATGCTTAGGTGAGTGTTCTGTACACAGTAGACTGTAAGCTCCTTGAGGGCAAGGATCGTATCTACTAACTCTATTGGACTCTCCCCAGAACTCAGTACAATGCTGTGCACATAGTAGACTGTCAGCTCTTTGAGGGCAGGGACCATGTCTTTTAACTCTCCCAATGTCCTGCACACAATAGGTACCTGATAAATATGACTGGTTCATTAGCCTATCTCCTCCTAAACCTCTTTTGGGCTTACAGCTGTTTACTTTAGGTTTGGAATTATTATGAAGCAAGTGTTTTTTTGACTTGCATTCTGGTCTGCTTTATAATTCAGGATAGGAGGTGAATAAGGACCTCTAGAAGGAACATGGTCATCATCCAAGAGAGGGGGAGGGAGGAAATCAAATCCATTAATCAATCAGTGGTATTTATTGAGTGCTTAGTGTGGGCAGATCACTGTACCAATTTTTGGTCTGCACAACTTAGATTCCAGGGAGCTGACACATGCTCGAAATGCAAGTCCAGAATGATGGGAAATGACATTGACTGGAAAAAGGGCTGTAGCCAAGAGGATTTTCTATTCAGTTGCTCTAAGGAAAGTGACTTTTAGCTACTGAAGCTGGGGGAAAGTTAGAGGTCAGTTTTCACTTATGTACTTGAGCATAGGTTGGGTTTTTTGGGGTTTTTTTTGAAGTTGATTTGGTAGAAGTGATCCCCTAGCAAGACCCTCTCTTTTGAGACAACAAATTTTGTTACTGCTCCATGAGGGCTGGGATCACATCTTCTGACTCTGCCGTACTCTCCCCAACTGCTGTGCCACCCACCTCGAAAGAGCTTGCTTCAGTCTATCTCTCTGGGTTTATTTCTGGATTGCATTTTGATGCCTTCACTTTGGGTAAGTAATTCACAGCCCAAAGTGACATCAGTCAGAAGAGAGCAGTAATACCGTTTCCTCAGGAGTAGGCAGAAAGCTGACTTTGTGCTTATTCTGTCAAAGTGTTTCCTGTCAGTGAGAAGTAAGAATAGAACACAAGGAGAGTGAGTATTGTCTGAGAGTGATCTGCATTCAAACTACTGAAGGACACCTGTGAAAATACTCAAATGTATTATGTAGTTTGAGATGTGGGGCTTAAGGAAAAATCGGAAGTTTCCCCCGCCTGCAGCATAGCAAATAATTATCACCCACCAGTTTTAGAAACTTTCCTTTTAAAGCACCTTGAGGAAACCAAAAATTATATAAATCTTAATTTGATAGACTTAAATTACTATCTGCATTTTAGTAATGGCGTTACACATCACAAACTATGGAAACATTTTCACATCTGCTGCTCCCAGAGAAACTCCCTGAGAGAACTCATTTGCCTGCCTCAAAGTCAAACAGAAAGTTAGTAGAAGAGACAGGATTAGAATCCAGGGTCCTTGACTCTTACTCAAACGGCTCTAGTTGCACCACACTGCCAGAGTAGGGATCATTTTGGGTTTTGAATGAACATTTTGAGAATTTATGCCCAGAAGTCATTTGTTCAGTCAAGTATGTTTTTTGTAGTTTTGGAAAGAGGCCTCTTTCAAAAACCACAACATGAGTTTTCAGATATAGCACTTCTTCAGTCTCATAAGGCATAAAATAGCCAATAGAGCTAGCTTAAACATTGAGTTCTATCATGCACTTTTGGTTTCTATGTTTACTTATGTAGATCTTAGGCAATTTTGAGGCATATCTCGCTAAAGTCCTTTGTCATTTTGTCGATCCTACATTCTTACTAATGCATGTGTTGAATTCAGTGTGTCAAAGTTAAACTAAGGAAAGCATTAGTTTAGGATTTCAGACTGTAAATAAACTTGAAACCCTAAGATGACCAAATAAACAGGAGAAGCATTAAGGGTTTGCAAGTCACAGGCATTGTCGCTATTTCATGAGAAACCCAAAACTACAGCCTCTAGTTTCCTAAATGCAGTCCATTCATTTCATTCCACAAAGCACCTCAGATAATGCCAAATGCTTTCTTTTCCTTCAAATAAGGATGTGTCTTCAAAGGGAAGCCAAAAAGCGGCAGTAAATTGTAATTTAAATATCAATTCAAACTGTTGCATTAATTTTCTTCCAGATGATAGTTTGAGTTAAAAGCTCAGCTCCAACTCACTTTATTTTATCAGACCAGTGTGAAGCTGCATGACTGTAAAATGAATCCAACTATTTGCTGTGAGAAAAATGTTTTCCTCTTGTTTCCAAGGTTTGACAACAGAAGAAAGAAAATTCTAGTTTTCCCTATGGAAAATGACCTCAAACTAGGTCAATTTATGGAACGGTTACATTTTTACTTTCTGAATTTCATATCATTGACCACACGGAAGGTTTTTTGGACCATCCTTATTCAACTCAGGGACCAATAGCTTCCGAGATGTAAAGCTTAAACTATGGGGAAGTGAAATGGTGAAATCTTTGGGCATCATGTTAAATATTTACTCCTTAATGTTCCTTTAGCCTAAAGCAGCCAGGACATTGCTGGAAGACAGTTGATAAAGCAGTAAATCAGAAGGTTCAAATGCGTGACGGAATGGCTGCCAGAGAGAGGTCATCTGACAGGTTTTTCCAAAAAGAAGTAAAAAATCATGTCAAAAATTTGTGCAATAAACTACATTAAGGTTATTGTGCCTCCTGCTTTTGCAACCAGAATCCCGCCTCTAGATTTGTTTTGTTGATTCAGAGGTCTAGATGTTTCCATTATGTACCCTGCCTTCTCTTTGGCAGCCTGTTGGTGTATGTCCAGATTCAAAGAGGGAGGGCAGTTTCATATAAACGCGTGGCTCAGTGGAAAGAGCTTAGGCTTGGGAGTCAGAGGTCATGGGTTCGACTCCCGGCTCTGCCACTTGTCAGCTGTGTGACTGTGGGCCAGTCACTTCACTTCTCTGTGCCTCAGTTACCTCATCTGGAAAATGGGGATTCACTGTGAGCCTCCCGTGGGACAACCTGATTACCCTGTATCTCCCCCAGCGCTTAGAACAGTGCTCTGCACATAGTAAGCGCTTAACAAATGCCAACATTATTATAAACGATTCTGAACTCACAAATGGCATGACTAGGTGGTGACAGTTATTATCTGTGAACATTTGGTATTAGAGGCAGCGTGGTCAGGTGGAAAGAGGCAAGAGGTTTGGGTTCTAATCACTAAATCATATTTATTGAGTGCTTACTGTGTGCAGAATGCTGTATTAGGTGCTTGGGAGAGTATACTATGTCAGAGCGATATAACTCTCCCAAGTGATTAGTACAATGCTCGGGGCAGAGTAAGCACTCAATGTCAATGATTGATTGAGTGATCTAGGAGTATGTCATCTGAGGGAATTGAGGGAAAGGAGGACACAGCCTGTCTTAGAATCTTTGCCATCTTTAGAACCTGCTTTCTTCTGTCTGAACCATCCCTAACCTGAGAGCCTAAAGAAAGCTATGTGGCGATTGGAAAGACTTGGAAATGGATGCAGGATGAGTGAAAAATCGATCTCCCACTTAGCTCAGCCTAACTAGTTATTTTTGCATAATCTGAAATCTATGAGCTAATTAGGAAAGAATTAAACTACAGATCTGATGCGTGGCCAGTAAATTGCCCAATAAGGAAGGTGTTGAATGTGCAATTAGCCTGAAACATGGGTCCTCCCCCTCCCCCGCTGCCCATGGCCATCTATCTGTGAGGTCCTTAAAGCATGACAACCTCCAAAATTTAGCCACTATTTTCCTCTGGTGTGAAAATAGAAGTTTGCTTGATGGTCCCAGGGAGCTTTTCTATATCCCTTTATATCTCATAGAATTCAATATTTAATCATTCTTTCCATCCCTGAAATCTTTAAATAATAAAAAATGGAAGTGATGCAGTATATAATTTGGCACTAAGAACAACAGAGGTTCTCTCTGTGAGTTGGTGGATGAACACCGGTCTGGGAAGCAGTGATTCTGGATTCTAGGAACCCGGTTCTTTCAGAGGACTGAGGAGCTATGGCTGCTCAATTACCCCCAGCTGTGAGATGGGGGAAATGTGAACAATTAGCCTGCATCTCTCTGGGAGAATTAATTACCTGGTAAAGTACCTTGAAGACAAAAGGCCTATCAAATATTAGAAATTTTTAAGTATGACCCCAGCAAGAAGGTGCTCAACTCTCTTCATCCACCCCAGATGAGATCTACAGGTTTCTCTCTATTTTTCAGTCATTCAGTGTCAATTCCAGCACTGAATTGGAAACATGGTAATGTCATGACATGGAATATGACAGTTAATAGCTCTAAGAAGGTGATGGAAAATAGTATGTTTTTTTTAAATGTTTGGGGGATAAAGGATGATCTTCCTCTAGCCCCACTGGATAAATTATGGCCTGCATATTTTATAATGCAGTATATGACATACTGTTGGACAGTAAGCCAACTAGAAAAGCAGAGAAAGAGCACAGGACTGGGAGTCAAGAGACCTGGGTTCTAATTCTAACTCCACCACTTGCCTGCTGTGTGACCTTAGGAAAGTCACTTAATTGATCTTGGCCTCAGATTCTTTATCTTTAAATGGGGGTGAAATCCCTGTTCTTCCTCCCCTTTAGACAGCGAACCCCATTTGGGACAGGGACTGTGTCTGCTCTGATTGCATTGTCTCTACTCCAGTGCTTAGCACACAGTAAGGGCTTAACCAATACTTGTCTTCGGGAAGCTCTGAGCAGGGAATGACATTCTAGGGCAGGGGGTGGGACAGGTCTGGGGTCGGGGAGGGGGAGCTTGGGGCTGTCTGGAATGTAATCGGTGAGAGGAAAAGGATGGAGAGGGGGTGCCAGGAGCCTGCTGCATCGGGTTGCCTGGTTGAAGGAGTGAGGGAGATAGATGGGTGGAACTGTCTGAAATCTCTCCTCCGCCCCGACTGCCACCATTGACACTGTGCAGTGGTGGAGCCCCCTCTGTCACCCTCTGCACAACCTCAGGTCCCACGCCAGAGAGCTGCCAACATGCAGGACAGCCAGGAAGTTCAGGAATCGATGGTGACTCTGGCCCAGGACCGTCCAAAATCTCCCTGGGTCGGTTAAGGGACAGGGGGAACGCCAGCATTAATGGGAGAGCAGCCACGGTGACATTGGCTCTCCAGTGAGTTGTTAAGGGGGTGGAGGTGAGAGAGCTTTAAACACCCACTTCCCCAGTGGAACCCTGCACTGGATGACTTCCTGAGGTCCTGCAGGACCATCTCTGCCCCAGAGATGGCTTGACCCTTATTGCCTGGGTTGGGCTTTTGATTTTTTGAACTAGCCTTGGTCCTGATTTGTGGAATGGTCAGTTTGGACTCTCTCCTATATAGACACCCTTAAGCCAGTTGGAACCTAAGGCAAATTCAACCGATGAATCTGTGGATGTTTCAGAGCCGTGCGTAGTGTGCATAAGCTGCTGTTGCCACGCAGGGACAATTCCAAGCTGCAAACAATTAATTCGCATGTTTGACTAATTCGGCCTGACTGCTAAATCTTTGGACTTGTCTCAGGCCCCCGTCAGTCAGTTGCGGAAAATCAGTTTTCCATGTCAGAGCTTTTTCTCATGTTTACAAGCAGAAAGGAATTCAATTTGCCCTCTGGATGTCTTTTAATGAACTTTCATATGTGAAGCACATGTGCTCCATATTTATGCTCGGCTTTATTATGAAGGAAGTTTGAGGGATCCAGAACCTGGGCCATGCGGCTTGTTTTCCCACCGTTGCTTAAAAAAAGAGCCATAGACTACCTCTCACGTTAGTCGTACCTGTGACCGGCATGGGAAGAGGTGAAAAGCAGGATTTCTAGGGGACGAGAATGTGATACAGATTTCCCGTGATTCAGGGATGAGTGGTTCACTCATTAAAGGAAAAAAAAAAAGATCGCAGTTGGACTTTGTGTTCCAGACCTGAGGTCAAGAGGAAACATTCTGCAGAATTAGGATGGTTCCAGTGAGTGTACACACGTCAAGGATTCCCCTGCTTTAACTACACCCCTATGTCTCCCACCCTAATGCAAAATGGAGGCCCACACCCTTACCCAGGAAATCTGGATCACTCGGGCCTAAATCATAGCAATCCAGATGGGATTGAGAGAGATTTGCCAATTGGCCAGTTCATTTGCACAACCAATCTTTCACTCAACTGGGACAGCATAGACATTGCCAACCAGCTCAGTCCTCAACCTTTCTTGCCCTGAGACTGCTATCATAGAAGCCATATGTTATAGAGGGAAAAATGGACATTTGCCTCAGATAACCTCGTGAATTTTCACCTGGGTTCACTAAAAGACAGGAATAGCACTGGGTCCCGGGATCCAGAGATGAAAGCACTGAGTGGTTTTGGCAGCCAGTGAGCAAGAATGGTGTGTGGAGGAAGAACATTCCCTCCAACCCTGTGGTTTACTCCACTGAAGTGGTTCTTGAGGCTGATGGGTATTTGGAAAATGGGTCAGGGCACTAATTCTTTTCCAGCAAAATGGGAACTGGATGGTGAAACAAGTCACCAGAGAAATGATTGTTTCCTCTCTCTCTCTCTCTCTCTTTCTCATGAAGACGTGGTCAAGCTTGGAAAACTGTACCCAGCAGTAGAAAGAAATCTCACTAGGTAGTTCATTAGCAGGTGCAGAAGGTAGGGAAATTAGTATCCACAGGAGCTGTATTAACTGGGCTATTGCACCATACTCAATTGGTTTCTAAACAAGCACACACTCGTGTTCAGGCTTTGAAGACTTTTAAAACCCCATTGCCTCACTAAACTGTATCAAACACTGTACTAAACACTAGAGTAAGTAAAAGATAATTAGGTCAGGCACAATCCCTACCCTACGCTTGCTGTCTAAGTAGGAGGGAGACACAGAATAAATCCCCATTTTACAGATGAAGAAACAGTCACAGAAAAGTGAAGTGAGTTGGCCAAGGTCGCACAACAGGCAGATGGCAGAACTGGGATTAGGATCCAGGCCCTCCAACTCCCAGCTCCATGCTCTCTCCACTCAGACACATGGTGTCTCCATGTTTACTGGTGTCAAGATGATGCTACACCTGAAGATAAGGAGCATCTGCGACCTGTACAGTTCAGAACCAGTGCTCTGAATAGCATTTTAAAGTTTTGATTAAAGCATTCTGTCACCATCCTTGCTGATTTCTCTCAGGCATAACAGTCTGGTCTAGTGGAAAGAAGATGGGCCTGAGAGTTAGGGGACCCGGGTTCTAATTCCTCTCTGCCACTTGCTTGCTGTGTGACCTTGGGCAAGTCACTTAAGTTCCCCTGTTCTCCCTCCTACTTAGACTGGGAACCCCATGTGGGACAGGGACTGTGTCCAACCTAATTCACTTGTGCCTACCCTAGCACTTAGAACACATAGTAAGTGCTTAACAAATCCCCCAAAAAAGAAAAAAAAACTTGGCCTAAATTCTCCTACACTCTGAATAACTGGCCCACCCCCTGTAACTTTCATGTCTGCTAATATTTGTAGCAACAATACATATTCATATTTTATGCAGGAAATTGAGCACTGGACCAATGGGATATTCAACTGAACTGTGAGGGATGGGGAAGCTGGGAGGTCTATAATTTGTTTGTGCATTGCTTGGTATGGTGATGACACTTGGTCACTGCACATCTCTGAAGCAAACCATTTAGTTTGTTGACAATTCATCATAAGCTGTGTGCAGGGCACTGTCCTAGGCATTTGGGAGCATACACTTAAAGCTGAAGCTACAGTCCCTGCCCTTGAAGAGTGTGCAATCTCAGAGGACAACTAGTTTGGCATAGTGTTATTTCACGATACAAATGGTATTCTGCCTTGTAAGAACCCCTGATTGTTTTGAATTTCAGAATGTGAAATCAGTGCCTCATATATCTTAAATAGTGCATGAGCATTAAATTCATTTAATATCCATAATAATGATAATGTTGGTATTTAAGTGCTTACTATGTGCAGAGCACCGTTCTAAGCACTGGGGTAGATACAGGGTAATCAGATTGTCCCACATGAGGCTCACAGTCTTAATCCCCATTTTACAGATGAGGGAACTGAGGCACAGAGAAGTAAAGTGACTTGCCCACAGTCACACAGCTGACAAGTGGGAGTGCTGGGATTCGAACCCATGACCTCTGACTCCCAAGCCTGTGCTCTTTCCACTGAGCCACGCTGCTTACCAACTGAGTGGATGGAGTGCCCCGTTAGAGTGTAAGCTCCTTGAAGGCAGGGACTGCATCTCCTTTATCTGTTCTACTTTTCCAAGTGCTTAGTATAGTGCATTGCACCCAGTGGGCTCTCAATAAAAACCATTACTACAACTACTATTCCTCAGTGATAAAACATATAAGAGGATGAAGAGAGCAACAGAGATGACTGAAAAGTCAAAAATGGGATCATTAAAAGCTAAAAGAATGTGGGTTGAATTAGTGTATGGAAGGTGATTCAACAGTATCCCAGCTCAGAAAGGCCTTTCTGAGCCTAGCCACCCCTCCTGCTGCTGTCACCACCTCTGGCTTGTGATTAGAACAACTGTCTCTGTTTCCCATCTCTGTTTCTGGTCTCCCTCCCCTTTCTCATATTCTCAGCCCTTCAAGGCTACTGTCTTGGGTAGGAGAGGCTTGGGTAGGAGAGGCAAGGGGGTGGGGTTGGGTGTTCCTGGAGGGCACAATATCCTGCCGCATTCCTGGAATGCCCCTTAAGTTTATGTCTAACAGGGAAAAGACGGAAGCCCGAGGGCTTTACAGTGATGATAATGGTATTTGTTAAGCGCTTACTATGGACCAAGCACTGTTCTGAACACTGGGGAAGATACAAGCTAATCAGGTTGTCCCTCATGGGGCTCACAGTCTTAATCCTCATTTTACAGATGAGGGAAGTAAGGCCCAGAAAAGTGAAGTGGATTGCCCAAGATCACAAAGCAGGCAAGCAGTGGAGCCAGGATTGGACTTCCAGGCCCGGGCTCTTGCCACTAAGCCACACTGCTTCTGCAACATGAGAGGGGTGAGGGGTGTGTGTGAGGGTGGGAAAGAGGGGCTAAGGGGTCCCTCACGGCCTGGCCCCTGACCCCCTGAGCCCTCGGCTGGAGCCCTGCCCTCCTCTGTCCGTTCATCGCTGATGATTGCCTCACAGCAGCAAAGCCTCCAGAACTATGTATTTTTCTTTTTTAATAGTATTTGTTAAGCACTTACTACGTGTCAAACACTGTTCTAAGAGCTGGGGGTAGGTATAAGTTAATTAGGTGGGACACAGTCCCTGTCCCACATGGGGATCACAGTGTAAACAGGAGGGAGAACTGGTAATCCCATTTTACAGTTGAGAAAACTGAAGCAGAGAGAAGAAAAGTGACTTGCTTCACTAGGGCATAAGTGCATTGTATGTAATGTGACTGTTATTGTTATAGTTTACTCTTCCAAGCACTTAGTACAGTGCTCTGCACAGTAAATGCTCAATAAATATGATTGAATGACTGACTGGAAAGATGACACATCGAGCAATTGGTAGGGCCGGGATTAGAACCCAGGTCCTTTTGACTCCCAGGGCCGTGCTTTCTGCGCTAGGCCACACTAGTACACCTTTTTATCTTGCTCCTATTCTGCAGAGAAGTGGTTTGCAAATATTTCCAACCTTTCTGTAAGCTGGAAAAGCTCTGCAAGCATTTTTATCCCCAGTTCCGTGGGAAACCAAGTCTCAGATTGGTCAAGAATCTCATAAATGCCACAGGGGTAGGGACCGTGTATTTTGCATCTGACGTGCTTTGCCCAAGCGTACAGAGCAGTGCGTTCAGTAGACACTCAATCAGGGCCATTTCCGCTGCTGAGTCAGGATTCGGCCCCAAGTTCATGTTCCACAGCACTGTCTGCAGGCAATCAATCAGTCAGAGAGATTTACTGGGGCACTTAAGAAGTAGCGTGGCCTAGTGGAAGGAGCATCGGTCTGGGAGTCAGAAGGTCATGGGTTCTAATACAGGCTCCACAACTTGTATTCTGTGAGACCTTGGGCAATTCACTTCGCTGGGCTTCACTTCCCTCATCAGCAAATTGGGGATTCAAAGCCTTTTCTCCTTTTACTTAAACTGTGAGCCCCATGTGGGACTTGATTATCTTGTATCTACCCCAGCGCTTAGTACAGTGCTGGATACATAGTAAGCACCTAACCATGACCACAATTATCATTATTATTATTTCTGTGTGCAGAGCACTGTATTAAGCACTCGGGAGAATATTATGGAGTTGGTAGATACGATCCCTGCACTCAGAGGGCTTACAATCTAGTGGGGGAGACAGACAATAAAAATACGTTATCAAGAAGGGAAGCAACAGGGTATAAAGATGAGGACATAAGTAACATGGGGCCGGAGGAAGGGCCAACATCAAAATCCTTAAGCTCACAGGCAGCACAGAAGGGAGGGTGAATACTGCAGAGCAGGAGCCTTGCTCTTCCCCTCCCATTCTGGACTATTGTTTAATCCGTCATCCGTGTGGGCTTGGGGCGACTGAAGGGAAGAGGAGCAAAGAGAAAGCTGTAGCAAGAGGATGGCTTGAGGGAAATTACTCGAGGGAAGCGATGCATCTTTTCTCGTGGTGGAAGACATCGGCTGGGTCCCGGAGAGCAGCCTGAGGTGAGGCCGATACATCGCTTCTGCCGACTGTTTAATGATCGCCGAGAGCAGAGTGCCTCGAAAAGGATGTCACCTCTCTCACGCTAGGTTGTTGAGCAATAAGCATGAGGGAGGGTGAAAGCAAGGCACCGGAGCTTCACCATCTCCCCGGGCTGTTAATAATACCCTGGACAGGGGCAATAAATAATTGACAGTTTCACTGAGCTATTTCTTGGTTATTCATGGCTTTAGAGATGGTCCTTTATATCAGCGGCATCTAATCTTGTTACATCACTTGCACTCCTCAGCTCAAACATTAATATGTCTGCCAGTGACATGTGATGCATAGCGGTTTTTCAGAGATATCACAGACTGCTGATCTGTGCCAGTCAAGAGCAATGTAATTGTCAATGGCAGACAGAAATATTACTGCCAGACAGAACAGTGTAAATAATAATAAAAGAAGCCCTCCAACCCTACACCAAGAAATCTCCATAATTAGAGAGAGATCTCTTCAATCACACCCACTGTACATCACTCCTGAATTAGAATTGCAATAGACTAAATGGAAGGACTCAATTCAATAGGACTGAGGCACCCATACCGTTTTGATTATAGAAAGAACTCGGGGAGAGTTTTTGATTTTGATTCTGTCACTTTATAGACACCTGCGTAGATGGCGCTAGCTCTTAGCAGAGCAGATAGGCCTATGACAATAGAATGGCATCAAACCCACCTATGGTAATAACTTCATTTTAATTACAGACAGTCCGAGGGTACAGAATACAAGGCATTAGCCAGTACCCACTGGATTGGGGGGCAATAGGACCAAGCAATAACATGCTGCTGCTTTTCCTCAAAGCAGCATTACCAACATTCACTAATGAATCCTTGAAATCATTTGCCGTGATGGAGATAAGCATCGTGTCAGATTCTCCTATGGAGCCTGCCTGATAAAAAAAAAATGAAAAAAAAAAATGAAAAAAACCCACCTCAGAAGTGTCATGAAGAAGAGAGACCCAGGGTCTGATGGAAAACAAGTTGGGTCCTTGATCTCAATTTCACAGATGGAGGAAACCCAAATCAAAGTGTCTAATGAGCATCATCCTGTTCTATGCTCTGCGTTCAGGTGTTTCCAGTGTTCTAAAGGAAATCTTCTTTGGGGGTGCAATTTCTCAAGTTTCTCTTCTCCACCCAGAATTTTTCTAGGGGAAGCTTCATAAAAAATGCATCCATCCAGAATATGAATATTTCTATAGCATCTTTCACTATAGTATCTAAGGATTTTGCACTCAATTTTTTTGAGCTCCCTGCTTTTTCTCAACTTTCAGGACTCTTCCTTACACTGGGGTAACCACAAAAGGCTTTTTGAAATGTACCAGGCTTGCTGTTGAAATGGTGCAGTCCTCTCTTAATTCATTCCTTTGTTCATTTTAGAGAAAATGGCGAGGGCCAAGGGAGGGCGCAAATGGAGACGGTAGGAATGCCAAAACATTGGAGACGGAGGAAAACACACTATGACTTTTGGTTGGCCCAATTCCATCCTGTCAGCTTGTGGCTTAGTGTTCAGGTTCTGGTGCATAAGTAAGAAGAGACCATTCCTTCTTTACCAGGAATCCAGGCCTTACGTTACATTACTGCAATTCACGGACCAGGAGACCTCTTCTGATTTGGAGTTTAATCAGTAGTCCTAATTCCTGAGACTACCCAACTGCTCTCCTGCACAGACTGCAAGCTCCTTGTGGGCAGGGAGTATGTCTATTTGTCTTGTGCTCTCCTAAGTGATTAGTACAGTTCTCTGCATATAGTAAGTGCTCATTAAATTTGATTGATTGATTCTTTCACCGGGTTCCACATTGCTCTGACTGATTTGTGGCTCACATTAAAATAGCCAACTCTGTTCTAGTCAAAAGTAAGGATTTGCTTTGCATCTGCGTGTGGTCTAATTGGGGGAATAAAAGAAACTCCTCCAGCGATTGCCAACATCAACAGTGTGATAATATTCTAAAAGGCCCCGAGTTCCTCTTGCTAAAGTTTCCTCCAATCCTTTCTGGTTGTCCAAGCGCGGGAGAGCAGTTGGGTAGTCTCAGGAAATTAGGACTGCTGATAAAACTCCAAATCAGAATAGGTCTCCTGGTCCGTGAGTCGCAGTAATGTAACATAAGGCCTGGTTTCCTTTTCCCCACAGGCCTTTCCAACTTAATGTTTCAGAGTCTGATGTGGCGAGGGAATTTTGCCCAGGTCAGTTGAAATGCATATCCCAAATCCCCAAATTGTGGGTGTATGTGCTACTCTGAAACATTTTGAAAGCCATGTGTAGTGTGTGTGGTCTTACAAGCACCCCCTGTGGCCCACCGGTTGCAGTTATTTCCGTGTTTACAAATTGCATTGATTCAAAAGGGCAGTTGGCATTGGAGATTTGTTTTATGCCAGGGAATGACTCAGTGCCTCCAGCTATCGGTCTTGTGATCATAATCTGCTAAGAACACCCACCTCTGACCACATGTTAAATGGCTAATTATGCAAATAAACCCACCCAATGCATTTTTGTGAATCTTGAGATTGCAGGTTCAAAGGTGTAGGTATATGTTTCAGTTCACCCTCAGTGGCTCCTTTTCATTATTTTTCAAAGGCAAATGAAAGGAAAATGTACTATGTCACCACCCACTGAGGTTAGGAACTACAACAAAAAGGAATTGCAGTATTCCCGCTTACTCCAATTAGCCACCTTGTAGTGAGGCAAGGGTAGATAATTACTTTAGCCCAGAGGTCATATTTTTGGGGATAGGGCAGGCTTGTGTGGGCCAGCACAACTCGACATTGGCATCATCATACAGATGTTGAAATCAGACTGTCAAGTACCTATAAGGTTCTCTGTGTTTCTGCTGTTCTCAATTGAATTCAATGTAGCCACCCTCATCTTGATTCTGAGACATTGTTTTGTATGATTTTTCTGCTACTTCTATGTCTTGCTGTTCAACATGTCCTTTGTAAGCTCCTTCTCTCCCCCACCAATTTCAATCAATAATATTTATTAAATGTGCACTGAATGTGACAGACTGTATTAAGTGTTTGGGAGGATACAACAGTAGCAAAATGAATGTTCCATGGGCCCCTACAATCTATTTACAAGGGGCAAGAGCTGGAGGAAGAATAAGGAAATAGCATGACTATGACTAAGTCAGAATGAAATAGCTGAATAAATAATTGAATATATATCATTTGTGCAATATTTATTCAACAACAGCATGGCCTAGTGAATTGAGTACGGGCCTGGATTCTTAAACCAGCTAAACCACTCATCTGCTGTGTGACCTTGGACAAGTCACTTCACTTCTCTGTGCTTCAGTTACCTCATCTGTGAAATGAAGATTAAGACTGTGAGCCCCACGTGGGACAAGGACTACGTCCGACCTGAGTACCTTGCATCCACCCCAGTGCTTAGAACAGTGATTGGCCCATAGTAAGCACTTAACTAATATCATTATTATTGTTATCAGGAAGAAGCTATATATAATATACATATAGTGACACCGCTGATGATGAGGTTCATCCGTGAGTACTTGAGTGGCTGAAAAGGCCAACGTGGACCCACAATCCCAGCCACATTGGGCACACAGAAAGGCCACCCACGTTGTGATGTTGTGCTCAATGTTTGTAGCACCTGGCACTATTTCATCTTTTGCCTCCTTGCCTTTCTTTCCATACAAAGCTTTAGTTCAAAGAGAGCTGCTTCCTTCTTGATGCAGTGGGTCATGCCGGTCTATCCTCAACTACGGACTCCCAGGTTTCAAGTGGGATAGAGCATTGCTGAGGCTTCACTGTATTTTAGTGTGTCATATATATTTAGACACATAAAATTGCTGAAATTCGGAATAAAACACGTAGGCGCTAAGGGAGGTAGTAAGGTTGATGTGACAAGGTTGTAAATCAAGTGTAAATTAATGGGGAAAGGCTTTCTGGAGGAGGAGGGATTTTTGAAACCCTTTCAAGATGGTGAGAACTGCGGTATGATGGCTTTAGTTGGAGGGATGGACGGAGAAAGTTACAGCCTGGGGGAAGAGGATTAGCTAGGGGATACTTGTTAATCATATTCTGAGAGAGAATTTGAACACTGAACAAAAGTCCTGAAGAAAGGCACTTGGGGATGGGAGTTCTGGATCAGATTCGCTTGATTCTGGGAGCTTCATTAACTAGATCATCAAGGTTAAAGGGGTGGGGGGTTGTGGTAGGAAAGATGAGAAGTTCCTGGAATTGGACGTGGGCTGGGTTTATAACATGGAGGTCATCATTGGTGTCCTTGGAGAGTGTGGTTTCAGGGGAGTAGGTCAATCAATCCATGGTATTATTGAGCACTTACTGTGTGCAGAGCACTGTGCTAAGTGCAATGGGAGAGTACTCTATTACACTGTACTGAATGCTTGGGAGAGTACAGTACAACAGAGTTGGTAAACACATTTCCTGCCCCTAAGGCGATTACAGTCTATAGGAAGTTTACAGTCTAGCAGGTCAAAATTAGAGTTGCATAGGGGAAGGGAAGGCAGCAGATGTATGTAACCCATTCAAGAGGTTTGGATAAGACTGGGAATGGGGACATGGGATCTTGAGAAGTCTTTTTTAGTACATGGGAGACATGGGCATTTTTAAAAGCAGAAGGCAAGGAGCCATTGAAGAGTTAGAGGTTGAAGATCACAGTAAGGGAGGGCATGAGGGTGGGAGAAGAGTTGCCTTGCTGGGCACAGTCCTGAGACCCCAGTTCTCTTCTCTAGAGTTGTTTGATTACCACTCCATAGGATGGGGATGGAAAGCGTCATCCTAAACCCTTCCTCTCATTTTCCCTCCCACCCTCCCTACTACCTTATTTCCATTGGACATACCACCATTCACCTCTTTCTGCAATCTGGCCACTGGTAAGCCCACTTCCAGAATCCTGTGGCATCAAGGTGAGTGTGTACTGAGTGGTCCCCTGCTCAGATCTGGAAGCCAAATCACTTAGACTGAGGAAAGGTAGCTTGATTTTTGAGTGTGGCAGGCTGACCAGTTTAACTGACACCAGTTTAGGCGGTGCCAATGGCATATTTTTCAAATATTTCCAGGAAAGGTTACAAAAATCTAGTAGGAATAAGTAGTAATGGCATTTATTGAGCACACCCTTGGATGCACTGCAATGTACTGTATACTCGAGAAAGCACAGCAGAGGCACAAGACATATTCCTTGCCTACAAGAGGCTCATGCACTCTCGGGGTGACAGATGTACAGATATTTACAAACAGCGAGCAGCCCTGGATCTAAACCAGAGAGAATGAAAAGCTGGCCAATATGCTTTATCTACATGAAATTTGGGTGCATTTTACCAACAGTAACTGAAATATAAACCCAATCAAAACATCATTTTCTGTAACAGTGAAGTAGTAGGGGTGTCAACCACTCTTTCCCATCTACAATCAATAAGGTTGAAACCCCAATAATTCTTAATGTACAAATATATTAACTTGTTCTGCAGTTGGTCTGAAATCATAGATCTCTGTCTGTTTGGAGGCATTTTTCTTGAGGAACAGTTTAGTAACTTCAGATCTTAAGAAAAAAAATATTTAGACTTCGCTGTCTGACTTCTATCACAATATATTATCTCATTATAAGTTGCGGCTCTGCATTGTAAAGTACAGAAGACGTAAAGACTTGTAATTTATAAGACTCTCTCAGGTACCTAGCTGTAATACTGAAGACGGCGTCTAGTTCTTCCACAGATCTATCTTGTATCCAGGAGTTGTTTCTAGAATTGTCCATCTGCAAATTTGGGATCCAGCCTTCTCACCTCGCTCTTCTAATACCAACCCACTCACTGTATCTCCATCTCGTCTAATCTTGCCTCCAACCCCTCACCCACCTCCTGTCTCTGGCCTGGAACTCCTCCCTGCCTTCATATTGGACACCGTCACCTTCAGATGGTGAAGAATCACATCTCTTCCAACTAAGCCCTCATCTTCCATACTCCCTCTTCCATCTGTGTCACCCTTGCATTTGGATTTGCACCCTTTATTTGCCCCGCCCTCAGCCCCACAGCTCTCATGTACATATCTGTAATTTATTTATATTAATGCCTGTCTTCCCCTCTAGACTGTAAACTCCTTGTGGGCAGGGAACATGTTTATCAATTCAACGTATCTATCAATTCGTGAATTGTACTCTCCCAAGCACTCAGTACAGTGCTCTGCACATAGTAAATGCTCAATAAATATGATTGATTGAAAGGGACCTGTCAGACCAGGATTTAAAAAAGCCACTTGCTACCAGACTCCTTCTTCCCTCAAGGTCAGCCACAGGTGCATTGCCCTGACCATCCACCACAGCCCAGAAGAATTCAGAGGCCTGATCATGATGATAGTGGTGGTGGTGGTAATTAATCTCTGTTTCCAAGGTTTCAGGCATTGGACCTATTTGGTGTTTCTGCTACTCTGGACAAGCTGAAGATGGCATGGCAGCCTTCAGCTGATCATTGTGATTTGAGACCGACGTCTGCCAGACTCATTTTGATGAGGTATAAAAGAATACATCCATATTTCCATTGTAGTAGGAGAAAAATATGTACCAGAATGGTTTCCATTAGAACTGCTCTTTTGGTTGTCAATTACGTGTGTGAGACATCATCTTTGACATCGTAATAGTTCCCCTAGATTTTGAAGCTATACTGTAATAAGCAAGCATAATGAGTCCATATTTATAGGTGCATATAAAATGCTTCCATTGGTATAATAATGTGCATTTTGTACATGGAGTCAGTGCAACTGACATTCTAATGGCCCCAGGAAAACCACATTCATTTTCAAGGAAAGGTGTACAAGGTGCTCCCTTTGATGGTAGACTGGCAGCCTTAAAACCTTATTTGAAGTGGATAGTAAGTGAATTTACTGTTCAGAAAAGATGCTGGCATGGTCAAGGCATGATGCTAAAGGGGGCTGTGTCAGAGCTATCATTTATGGTAGGGATGGTGAGCTCCGGACATGCCCACTTTAATTAAAGGCTTAGGACCAGATAAGGTGGGACATTCTGTTGTCACAGGGTAATCATCCAATTCCCCTTGAGAAGGCCCAGGCACTGCACGACCGTGGTCAGGTCAGTGGTCAGGTTTCTACAGATCGCCAATATGGCTCACCTACTGCCTGGCAGGGACACTGCGAAAATCCATTCGTAACTGATTGGGAAGCCTCTGGAAAATATAAAGTGCTATGAAAATGCTTAACAGTCATAAAAAATGTCACAATGTCACAAAGAGTAAGAATGACGCTCTGTTGTATCTTTAAGTTTATGCAGTTTTCAGCACGTCTAAGTTGCTGCCAGTACATGTTTGTAAATGCTAAAGAATCCTGTAGAGTGATATTTTTACTAGAAGGATGAATGGGAATGATTTACTCAACAGAGCAATGTAACCTTGTTTGAGGTGAAAAGCTGCTGTGTTGTATACACCTCACTCTTCACTGTTCCATCAGTGGATAATCAATCAATCAACAATATTTATGGAGCACTTACTCTGTGCAGAGCTCTGTACTAAGCACTTGGGAGAGTACAAGAGAGCTGGTAGACACATTCCCTGGCCACAGTGAGCTTACAATATAAGAGAGCCATCTTTTCCATAATAAATCAAATCAGATTCAAGATGGCAGGCATGCTAGGGATTACTGACATTGTTTTGTTAAAGAAAATAGTAATAAATGTCTTTTAGCCTCCCAAACTGGCTCATGTTGTTGGGTGATTGTTGGGTGAACATTCCCTAATTTCCTCACAACAATCTAGCAAAAAAAGCATAGTGAAAAGATGTGTTAATTATTGATCAGTGGTATTCATTGAGTGCTTACTGTGTTCTGAGTTTGGGAAATGCTTGGGAAAGTACAATACAATAGAGTTGGTAGGTACTATCCCTGCCCTCAAGGAGCTTACATTCTAGAGGGGGAGACAGACATTAAAATAAATTACTGATAAGAGAAATAGAGTATAAGAATATTTGTGTAAGTGCTGTGTGGCTGGGGTTAGTATCAAAGTGTTTAAAAGGTACACAGTCAAGTGTCTAGTTAATGCAGTGGGGAGGGCAGATGGTGGAAATGAGGGCTTAGGGTAGACGTCTTGGAGGAGATGTGATTTTTGGAGGGATTTGATAGTGGGGAGAGTAGGCGACTGTCAGATCTGAATGGGGAGGGAGTTGCAGGCCCTAGGGAGGATGTGGGCAGAGGATCAGTGATAGGAGAGATGAGATTGAGGTACAGAGAGTAGTTTGGCATTCGAGGAACAGAGTATATGGATTGGGTTGTAGTAGGAGATCTGCAAGGTAAGGAGGGTGAGAGTTGATCGAGTACCTTAAAGCCAACGATAAGGTGTTTCTGTTTGATGAGGAAGTGGATGGGCAACGAATGGATGTTTTTGAGGAGTCGGGGTATATGGACTGAACATTTTTTTCAGAAAAATGATCCAACCAGCAGAGCAGTGTGGACTGGAAATAAGTGGAAATACCTGGA
Source organism: Ornithorhynchus anatinus (assembly GCF_004115215.2). NCBI lineage: Eukaryota > Metazoa > Chordata > Mammalia > Monotremata > Ornithorhynchidae > Ornithorhynchus > Ornithorhynchus anatinus. Next base: position 65,936,305 of record NC_041753.1, read on the forward strand.
AAGTGGTAGCAGTTTAGATGGAGAGGAAAAGGCGGGTTCTAGATTTGTTGTGAAAGTTGACCTACAGGATTGTGTGACTGACTGCATGTTCAGGTCAAATGAGAGAGCTGAGTAAAGGGTGATACCAAAGTTACGGACTTGTGTGTTGGGAAGGAAAGTGGTGTTATCTACAGTGATAGGAAAGTGGGGAGGACAGAACCTAGTATAGATCTCTTCTACAGTGGTTTTCCCCTCTCCACCCAGTTTTCTTTTTGGATCAGTCCCTTCCCTGAGTATCGGGTCCATAAATATTCAACTACCCCTTCCTATATCTAAAGAGCTGGTCACTTTCATAATTAATAATAATAATTATGGTACTTGTTGAGCACTTTCTATGTGCCAAGTACTATTCTAAACACTGGGGTAGATACAAATTAATTAATTTGGACACAGTCCCTGTCTCACAGAGCCCTGACTGGGGCTCACAGTCTTAATACCCATTTTACAGTTGAGGTAACTGAGGTACAGAGAAATGAAATGACTTGCCCAAGGTCACACAACAGACAAGTGACAGAGCCAGGATTAAACCCCAGGTCCTTATGACTACCAGGCCTAACTATCCAAAGAGCAGTAAGGCTTGGGGACCTGAAAAGTAATGGGAACTACAGAGAAAATACCGTTGTCAAATGCTAACTAGGATTCCAATTTTGACAAGGCTGATACTTATCTTATCTCAATTTTGAGAGTCCCCACACCCTGTCACTCCTGACCCGGTTGAAGGGGGAGATTCATATGAAGTGGGAGAGGTAGAGGGAGATCACATTCTTTTCCCCGCAATTCACCACTCTCCTCATTTGGAAGGTTTGGGAGTGATTAGAAGGAAGAAAATCTGAGCAAGGAAGAGTGAGAGAACACGAATCACAGACTAGAGAAGCAGCATGGCGTAGTAGATAGAGCACAGACCTGGGAGTCAGAAAGTCATGGGTTCTAATCCCAGCTCTACCACATGTCTGCTGTGTGACCTTGGGCAACTCACTTCACTTCTTTGTGTCTCAGTTACCTCATCTGTCAAATGGGGATTGAAACTGGGAACCCCACGGGGAACAGGGACTGTGCCCAACCCCATTTGCTTGTATCCACCCCAGCTCTTAGTACAGTGCCTGGCACATAGGAAGCATTTAACAAATACTAAACCCTCTCTTCCCTTCCATTTCCTCAGCCTGACTGGTTTCATGTTGTACCTCCTCCCCCAATCAATCAACCAGTCAGTCATTTATCGAGCACTTACTGTGTGCAGAATACTGTACTAAGCACTTGGGAGAATGAAAATAAAGTAGACACGATCCCTGCTCTCGAGCAGCTTATAGTCTACTGTCCACAGACCACTGTACTAAGCACTTGGGAAAGTGAAATAGAGTAAGTACTCATGATCCCTGCCCTCGAGGAGCTTACAATCCAGTGGAGAAAGCAAATCTCCTCCCTGTCAACTCTTGCTTGATCTCCCTTTGGAGTGGGGGCATGGTCAGAGGGACAACTTTGAGTGTATTTATCTCGAGGCAGAGACTTGCATTCAGTCAGCTTGCTCAGATTTGGGGTGAGAGGACAAGATGGGTGCCATTGGGACTGGTGAGGGTGGCAGTAGTGAAAGCTGGCTCCTGACAATTCCTAGAGTTCTCCAAATGCTTTTAAACTCACCTTCAAACCAGAGCCTGGTTTAAGCTCTGGAAGCTTTTGTCTGGCTCATCAAAAGTCCTACCCACTCAATCTTCATTAGGAAAATGTGAAACACTGAACAGCTGAGTTTTTTTTTTTTTTTTTAACCACAGGAGCCTTGGGTTGCTATAACCATGACATAGTGTCAGACCAATGGAATGGGCAGAATGCTGCATTCTTTAAAGTGATTTGAAATTCACCTTGACTTGCAGCCTCATCCTGCTCTCTGGGCCCCACTTCGCCAGGCCAATTCTAGGATCACATGGCTTGCTATGCCTAAGATGTCAGGAAGGACCACAAGGTGGCATCTCAACCTCTTTCCCAAATGTCTTGGCTTTGAAGAATCCCAAATTAATTTGACTCCCAGCCATTCCTTCATCCACCCTCTAATTTTTAAGTCAGTGAATATTTCAAGAGAAACTTAATCCATATGTTCTTGATTTACTTTCACTGAAGTCATCAAAATGTTGTTTAGCAAGAGTTCTTTGATGTCTAAGAAGACTTATGAGCCCTTTTTATAGGCCTTTCTGGGCCTTTGTTCTTTGAATGGACAAGATGTGTTTTGCCTACAGTGGATGAAACCACCCCAAAAGTTCAGGTGGATTCTCAGGCTCAAGGATGCTCTGAATCGGAATGCATCCAACACTTGACTAAATGTTCAACGAGAATCTCAGTAGCAGGGAAAGAGGGAAGAGCACATTCTGCCCCTAAAGAGTGATATGGCTTATGATCTCCCAGTAGCCCTTTGGACTCTGGCTACCTTAAACTTATCATTTTGGGAGCATATCTAAGGGAAAAGTTAGGAAAGTACAGGGTTCTGCATACACTAAGTGCTCAATAAATACCATTGATTGATTGAATGTTGGCTGGTCCTTCCTTAACTATAAGATGCCTGTCAAGGAAGCCAATCGTCACACCGTTCCTCCAAGCATCCTTTTGCCAGTGTAGAACACAGAATACTGGGTAATGTGGACCATTGGTTCTCTCACAGAAATGACACCACCTATGTTCTTCTCTTACGATACCATTTTTTTAAAAAAGAACTAAATAAAAAATGAAAAGTCTATCGCCTCATAAAAGTGTGTTTCCCTCAAGAAATTTGAACTGAAATTTTCTTGAATTAGGTTTCTCTTCATATTTCATTTGATCAAGTAGTTATTGTTTTCCTATTCTATGGAGAGTTCTCTACTAAGCGCTCAGGAGAGTACAATAGAGTTAAAAGACACGATCCCTGCCCTCAAGGAGCTTACAAGCTAATGGGGGGAGACAGACAACTAGCCAAGTTGGTCTTTATGCCTTAAGGCCATGAGCAGTGCCATTACTGAATCAGGCTAGTGGTCCATCGAGCCCAGACATCTGTGCCTGAGAGTGGCAATAGGGCAAACGAAGGTATAGTGCAGCACTTGCTTCAGCTTTCTCCGAAATAACCCACTATGGACCCCTCTATGAACACGAGCACATCCCTTTATGATCATTTAGTGTTTTCTACTGGCTCCGCTTTTTTTAATGGTATCTGTTAAGCACTGACTATGTGCCAAGCACTATTCTAAGTGCTGGGGAAGATACAAGTTAATCAGGCAAGTAGTAATGAGGTTAGGAATGAGAAACATCCATCATAGAACTTCCTATGGTAAAAATTTCCATATGCTCTGCCTGCCACCTGGGTGAAAGAGCATTTTCTATGAACCAACTCTAAACTTCCATTGGAATGCCCTTCTCCTGGTCATGTGCGCTCTAGAGAGCAGCAATTCACCAGTCACCCCATCTACACGTTTATGATTTTGTAAAGTCCAGTCGTGTTCCCTCTCAGCTTTCCTACTGCCAAACTGAGGAAACTTAATCTTCTGGGCCTTTTCTGAACTAGACACTTTGATCATCCCCAGTGACCCCCTTCTCAAGCACCATTCATCACTTCTTCCTTCTGAACCATCGTAGTGGATTAATGCGCAGAGACTGGCTGCATAAAGAGGAACTGGCACAGTTGAAAACCAATTCCTACCACCTCTTTGGGGGGTTAATCAGGTCAAAACAGCTCCAACACCCAGAAGTTCATTAAATATCATCCTTGCCATTAAAATGAATCCCTGCTCTATTGCAAGGTGGTGGTGGGGGGGAGCGGTGGTGGGGGAAGGGTATCTCGACGCTGGGAAGAAGCAGCAACCTACTTTGTGTGTTGACTTTCTGTTTGGGAGATATATAGTCAGCATTTCTAATGAATCTGCTCGAAGCGGCTGGAATATTATGATTTATAGCACCTTCCCACTCTCTATCATAGCATTTTATTAGATGGATGGGAAGCCAGTAGTAATGAGGTTAGGAATGAGAAAACATCCATCAAGCTCGGCTACATCTTCTCAGGAAAGACAACACACTATCTCATATGTCACAGGCAGCGATCTAGGTCACGATGATATAAAATGCGTGATTAAAACCAAGCATTTGACACTAGATAATAGGCATCTAGTTAAAAAATAGCTCTAGTGTTCCCGACTTTTAATTAAACCCAACTCGTAAATATGCACTGTGGTAAATATACTGCGGAATGGGGCTTGTTTATATTCCACCACATAACAATTACCTCCAGAATGGGCCCTTTATTTCACTACATGGTGTTATTAGGCAAGAGATGGACTAAAATACAAATGTTAAGCCACTGATGTCAGCCTGGCATGCCACAGCCCTGTCATTGGCTCCACTCACTTTTCCCCTCCCCCGCTCTGCTCCCTTCCCCTTCTACCCGCTTCCCCTCACCTCTGCAGTGATCAGTCTAAGATAAAGCGCTCTTAATCATTTTTTGCCATCTCTCACTGGACTTCCAATTGCATCGGTAATGATGGGAAGAGAGGGGAACCTCTTGAAATACAGAGCCATGGCATTCAGTAAATCCGACCCGTTACCGGGCTTAGTCTTGGATATGGGATTCATTGAAAAGGGAGTTTTTGCTCAGCATCCAGTATTGGAATGCTGGCATAGCGCAGTGGAAAGGGGGAGAACTGTGTTAATTGGACCGTTTATTCATTTCATCGGCCCTTGGCAATTGATGAATAGAGATTCATCGTGGCTCTTCCGCGTCCTCCCTCCCAACTTGCTTGGAAGCGGCACCCTGGATAGCACTCGTCTGCCCTCTCCCCCATCTAAATGTCCATTGCATTCTGCTTGGTCTATTAATTAGATGCACAGCTCATGCCAGCACCTGTGAGCTTCGAGCTTTGCAATTTCAGTGCCTTTATCCTTTGGCAAGGCCCTTCAACTGGAGGTCTCTTCTGGGTGGTCCAGGCCAGCCAACGGGCAGGTTCATTTCCATTCGATGCGGACTTATTAAGTGCCATCAGCTTGTTCTGAGAGCCCGTTCCAATGTTTTAGCCACCTTTCCAAACGGAAAATGCTCTTAGCTCTAACCTAACTCCTTTATGTTGCAGTGGAAATGGAGAATAGCGGCCTGCAAAGACGATGCAGGTGATCTTAAAGCATGAATTACAGTATGTCGCTTTTGTTAGACTGTATGTGTGTGTGAGAGGGATGGACATATGCCAGACTTAAGAGAATACTGTGTGTGGGTTTGTGCTTGTATGTATGTTTGTATGAGAGGACATATATACCATATTTGAGAGAATGCCTCATTGCATTTGATATCAGTGCTCTAGAAAACTATTAATGAGCCATCGTTTTGGAGAGTTTGAATGCTCTCAATAAGGAAATGAATGAATAATCTATAATAGATGCAGTCATAATTGGCTGTCTTGCTCAACGCTACGTTTGGTTTTCCTAAATCTTTTATTATCCTCATCACTTTCCCCCTAATAGATGCAGTTTCCAATTTAGAAGAGTGTCTGATGGTGAATCAGAAGAAATGGATTCCAGTCCGTATCTGCCAATGATTAACTGGGATCTTAGGCACGTGAACTTTATGTCTTAGTTTCTCCTTGGTAAAATAGGGTTAATAATGCAGTCCTGAATTACAGTATTCAAATATCGGAAGTGCTGCTAGCTCCTTGGATAAAAGAGCATCTTTGATATAAGTCCAAGAAATTATTACTAATCAAGCAATGATATTTATTGAGCACCTGCTGCATTCAGTGCACTGTACTAAGTGCTTGGGAGAGTGTGGTATAACAGAGTTGGTAGACGAGTTCCCTGCCCACAGTGAGCTTATAGCTTTCATTCTTTCCGGTGCTCTTGTAATAAAACTCTCTATTTTTTTATATCCTTAGGAAAACACACCGATATGTTTAGGAAAATGTCAAGGAGTAACAATTTCTTGCAAAATCAAGGACCTGGAAGGGATTTTGTGAGGTCATTTAGTTTCTCCAGGGTCAGACTACCCCAGAAGGCATTTGGGTATTTGCCTGTTGATTAAGCCTATCCATTAGATTGTAAGCTTCTTGAGGGCAGGCACCATATCTTTCCTTTCTATTTTACTCTCTCAAGAGCTTAATAGAGTGTTCTCCTCAGTAGACACTCAAATACCCTTGATGATGATGATGATGATGATGATAGTCTCTCTGCTGCAAATTTAGTACATTTCCTCTTTCTCATTCCCGTGCAGAAGTGTAGAACATCGGGTCTGCTCCTTCTGCCTTGAAACCACTCATGGGTTTGAAGACGGGCTTTAAGAGAGCACCTTCACTTTTATGTATTTTCATTCTCTGAGCCTCAGTGTCCTCCGTTAAGGCCAGAAAATGGGAAAAATGAGGTCAACAACCATAAATGAGGAGAAGGTTGTCATGTTTGGTTCAAATCCTATCCTGGGCTGACACAACACGGAGATGTCGATCCTTTCTCTACATCAAAAGCCTTCAGACTATTTTGAAATACAATACTTTTGGGGAAGGGAAATTTCCCAGCTGAAAAATCAAGACTGTATTCCTACTCACCTGTGCTTCAGGTGGAAGAGTCAGTTAATTTTGTGTCCCATGCGTAAAAATCAGGGGCCCAGAGAATCTGTCTCTGCCACCAACCAGTTGAATGAATCCACCAATCAATCATTGGTACTTCCTGAGCACCTACCTAGTGCTAGACAGTGTACTAAGTGCTTGAGAGTGCAGCAGAAGGAATAGAATTGTACCTGCGAGCAACGGGCTTCCGTCCTAATGAGAAAGGCAAATTATTTACAGAATGTGAAAGGTGGAGGAAGAATAAGCACAAAGCAGTTAAAGGCCTGAAACCATCTTGCTCTCTCTCAATTTTCCTCTTTATACAATGAGGAAAAAAAACCCATTTCACCTCTCTGATGGGGCTATGGGGAGACATGGCTAATTAATGATGGCAGAGGCATTTAAGAAATTAAGAGTTAAATAATAATAACATCCCTCCTACTCCATCCCTGTTTTAAAAAGTGACCCAGAAGGGACTCGACATGCCCCTGTGTAATTATTAAAAGAAAAGCAACAAAAAAATCAGATTGGCAGCAGCCACTTTAGGTGTTGTCAGCTGCCAGTTAGAAGGCCCCTACACAATTATTTTTCCATATATATTTTAAATTACAGTAATAACTTTAACTGACAACTAAACCGCAGAACAAGCTGGGACAGGGCTTGCCTATTATACTTGCCTTTGTTTAGACATGAACAGCCTACAGCTCAGTGGCCGGACGGATATGTTTCAGTTTGTGAGTACTCCGACCCTGTCTCATCAGTCATTTCCATTGTAAACTAAGCTGTGTTTATAAAGTCAGCCTCTCAACTGCTGTCAATGTCACCACTCCAGCTGTGTGAAAAAATTCTCCCTGCTGTGAAACAGGCAGAGAGAGAGAGAGAGAGAGAGAGAGAGAGAGAGAGAAAGAGAAACACCCTAAAACAGTGTGTTTATTTTTATAAGTTCTCAGAAAAGTGCAACAATTTTCATTTGTAACACAATTTTCTGCAAAATAAAACACAGCTTTTTGGGGCCGGAAGGTGTCGTTACCAAACAGAAATCCGTTCAGAAGCAAATGGCAAATTTTCCCAGGAAAAGATTACATGAAACTTCATGGTTCGCCCCCGAGGCCACAGATTCACAACTGCAGTGTAAAAGCTCCAAAAAGAGCACATCACAGAGAGAAAGACTCTAGAGGATAGGTGCACAGACAGATAGGGAGTCAGAGAGGATGTCAACCACCTCTGCTTCTCCCTGGGTGGCCCTAGGTCAGGGAGTCAAGCATCTACTTGGGGCCATTAGAGCTATTTCAGGAAACTAGGTTCCATTAAAGTGCAAGTCCTTCAGGGGTAGGGACTGACTCTTTCAAATAATAATGATGTCATTTGTTAAGCGCTCACTATGTGTCAAGCACTGTTCTAAGTGCCGGGGTAGATCCAATTTAATCAGGTTGGACACAGGTCCTTTCCCACATGGGGCTCACAGTCTAAGTAGGGAGAACAGGAATTGAATCCCCATTTGATAGTTGAGGAAACTGAAGCACAGAGAAGTTGAGTGACCTGCCCAAGGTCATATAGGAAAGCAGTGGAGCAGGGATTACAACTCCCAGGCCTGTACTCTTTCCACTGAGCCATGAGAAGTGCTCTACTCATATTCACTGAATGCCTACTGTATTCAAGGCCCTGAACTAAGCAATCAGTATGTTTATTGTGCGCTTATTGCGTGTGGAGCATAGTACTTTAGGCTTGGGAATGTACCTGGGGGAAAGAATTATAATAATGATGATAATAGTAACTGTGGTATGTATTAAGCACTTACCCTGTACCCAACACTGTACTATGCAAGATAAGCAGATCTCACCTACATGGGGCTCGCACTCTAAGTGGGAGGGAGAACAGGTATCTTATTCCCTTTGTTACAGATGAGGAAAATGAAGCACAGAAAAGCTCAGTGACTTACCCAAGGATACAGAGCAGGCAAATGGCAGAGGCAGGATTAGAATACTACAGAATTAGTAGACATGTCCTCTGTCTCTAAGGGACCTTTCATTCTAGTGAAGGAGGCAGACCCTAAAATAAATTCCAGGTAGGAGGAAGTAATAGAGAATAAAGATGTGTGCGTAAGTGCTATGGAGGCAGGAGGAAGTGTGGAAATGAATACCAAATGGCTTAGGTGGTGCAGAAGTATTGAAGTAGAAGTTGGGAGATATAAAGTGGGGGAGATTATAAATTAAGCAGGGAAGACTTTCCTGGAGGAGATGTGATTTCTGACAAGCCTTGAAGATTGGAAAAACAGTGGTCTCTCCTAAAAGAAATGGAAAAATCCCCAATAAACCCATTTAAAACTGCCCAAACACCATGAGTCCTTTAGGTATTTGAAGAGGGAGAGTCCACACTCCAATTATTAGCCACATTTACTGTCAGAACTTTCTTCCGAGCCTCTTCTCTGTGATTTAGCTTCATCGAGATGGTGTTTTTCTCCCTCTCCCCATAAAGCAGGTCCTTATTAATCTGGTGGCATCAAAAAAAGGAGTTTCATGAAATGAAGTAGTTTTATAATTTGTGCTTCAATAGAGGCTGCAGATTACATCAATTCTGCTCCAAGTTGGCTTCAAATAACTTTAAGTTTAAGACTAAAGCTTAAACCTTTCCTGTAAAAATTATTTAAGTTCCTTGTTTTCAATAAAAGGGTCTGGGGTCCAATCTTCAGGCACTCTTAAATGCAAAAAACCCCAAAAAACCACAGAACAAATTCCCTCTGTCTGACACTTGAGTATTTTATTCCAATCTTCAGCCGTTTCCTACAGTGTATGTTCGAGTTATTTATTCAGCTAATTCATCCTGACATATTTGTAATTTGTAATTGAATCCTCAATCGTGCTCTTTTCCCATGATTTGTCAAATCATTTCGGTCTGGCTTCTGCATTGGATTGTAAGTTCCTGGAGGGCAGGGGTGAGCTAGGTGTGCCTAACTGGAGTCAGTTTGTTGCCAGCCTGACCCAGCCCCTCTAGCTCAGTTCCCAAGGACCTAGACTGGGCACAGACGGGAGTTTCCGTCATGGGTCAAACCAAGGCTCAGAAAAGCAAATCTCTCTTAAATAGTACATGCTATTTTCATGACTTCAGTGGGCCTGAAATAGCTCAAGTGACTGACTGAAATCTTCTTGGACATCCATGGACTGTGGTCAGGAGCCAGGGTGCCTCTGGAAGGCATAAGTGGGGAACTGCAGCTTTTTAAGAAATGGACTCATGCACTTCCTGGTCCCCTCGACATTGCCGGGATTAATCTCCATCTTTGAAAGGCCAGAGCTTGACAGATGGATAACCCAGGAACCAGGGAAAGCTAAGTGGTTTTGCCTTTACCATGGGATGAGAACAGATCCATGGAAAAAATAACCACATGACATGTACAAACGTCGGGGGCCTTCCAGCCACCACCACGATACTCATAGTGGGAGTGATTGATGACGTAGGGTTAGATTACCCGACCATTTTTCAGAGGAATAAATTACATGCCTCTATTACTATGGTAATATGCAGGCGGCCATGGCCTCCATTGAGTGTCTCCTCAGCAACATCTTTTATACCGGGCCAATTAAGCAGAAGGTGGGAATGTTGGCAAAGGGATTTTCAGGGGAAGCAGCGTGGCTCAGTGGAAAGAGCCCGGGTTTGGGAGTTAGAGGTCATGGGTTTGAATCCCGGATCTGCCACTTGTCAGCTGTGTGACTGTGGGCAAGTCACTTAACTTCTCTGTGCCTCAGTTCCCTCATCTGTAAAATGGGGATTAAGACTGTGAGCCTCATGTGGGACCATCTGATTACCCTGTATCTACCCCAGCGCTTAGAACAGTGCTCTGCACATAGTAAGCACTTAACAAATACCAACATTATTATTATTATTACTATTTCATACCTCATCGAAAGGTCAACACCTACCAACAGGATAGCATTTACACTGGGCTGAGCTGTAGTCAGCAGTGGGTTTAAACCCAGTGGCTGTTGGGGGACTTGAATATATGGTCCTCAGAACCAGAGCAGGTGGTGTCAAAGGAACCATCCCTAAATTTGCGATCCAAGCCTAAAATAGACTTAAGCATCTCCATGACCTCATTCGGCCACTCTGGCTTTGCTTACAAGGGGGCTTTGGGCAGTGTTAATGTTCCAAGATTTAGCAGTTCTAATTTATGGACTGACACAGTATCATTAACACTGTGTGCAGATTGTTGTCGGTAGCCAGAGTGTAACTTTTTCCTCTCCCAATTTCCTGCATCTGGTGCACGTTTTGTAACCGGGCTCAGTCTTTCCGACCGGTTGGTAATTTCAGATGGTGGCTACTTGCCGAATGGGCACCACGGCTGTGGGTCACCAGGGATAATTTTAGTCTCGGTTTAGAGATTTCAGTGGATGAAGCCAGAGGAGCTTCAGGCACCAGGAGGTCAGGTAACTGAACCTGGAGCAGAGTAGGCATGAGGTTGGAAGTTGGAAAGAATGATGATGGCAAAAAGTTAAAGGAACTGGCATAATTTTGCCTGGAGAGGAGAAGGCTGCGTGGTGCCTTAATAGTCTTTTGAAGATTTAGCATTATCATACACAGGGTAACTAGTGACTAGTCTCCAAGAAACACTTCCCAATCCAGCTCCACCCCTGCCCCTGGCTTCTCAGATCCTCCTACAAATCACTCCCTTGTGGGGAGGGAGGAGTTCCAAGTTGGGGGAACAGCGGGAGTGAGGGGATGGACGTGGGAGAGGTGAAGGTGAGGTACAGTTGCAAGGTTGGTTTGAGAGGAGGAAAGAGTGAGATGAGGAATATTGGGTGAAGAGAGCAGGTAGATAAGGTGGGGCTGGATCAGGGGGAGTCTTGAGGCTGATGGTGAGGCATTTTTGCTGCAGAGAGACATGGGAAGCCAGTGGAGGGTTTGGAAGAGGGGAGTGATGTGGGCCGAGTGGTGCTCCAGGAAGAAGCAACCCCTTGCGGCAGCAGTAGGGAGTACGGATTGAGGGAGGGGAGAGGCTGGAGGCTGGGAGACCGGAAAGGAGGCTGATGTGATAGTCTAGCCGTGACAGGACTTATACTGGGCTTATACCTTGTGGTAGCAGTTTGGGTGCAGAGGAAGAGGTGGATCCGGGAGGAGGATACTGTGCAGGAAAAACCGGCAGGAGACTAATCGTGAGAGTTGAACATTAGTAAAGAGAGGAGGTTGATGCCGAGGTGAGGGCTTCTGGGATGTGGAGGATGATGGTGGTGTTAACTGAGATGGGAAAGTTAGTGGTGGTGGGGGGGAGTGGATTTAGGGGGGAAGATGAGGAGCTCTTTTTTTAGCCTCTATCCTCCAAATAATTCCTACTTGTTATCGTATCTGACATATTCTTCTTTGCTAGTAGATGAATCACTTCCTGTTCTATCCTCCCACTCATGCTATTTGTAAATCATTTTTGCCTGTTTCCCACATTAGATGATGAACTCCTTGAGGGTAGAAATGTGCCTCTCATTTGGGTTGTCGTCTCCCAAATTGATTAATTCATTCAATCCTTCAATCATATTTATTGAGCACTTACTCCATACAGTAGGTGGCCCCAAAATGCCATTGATTTATCGATTGATCCTCTACCACCATTCCTCTTTCAGAGAGTTTCTTGTCACTCTGGACCAGAGCTGGGTTAAGAATTTCTCTTTGAGGTCCGGGGTCAGGGGTGTTCTCGGGTTCAGCTGCTAGGTCGGACCTTCGCCCCCATGAGAGGAGCCACAAATTATGGATTTGGGGAGGGTGGAGCTGCCATTTGAAATGATTTTGTTTCAATTCTTCCTGACCTGAAACCACAAGAATAGGAGAAATAAAGTGAAAGACCATTATTAAAAAAAGCTCTAACTAAATGCACTCAGAGTGTTTAGAATTCAAATCAGAGCCAAGCTAATGATCTGAAGGCCTCCCTACGCTAAGTAGCCTATTGTGTTTGCTCTTTGTTAATGTGACCTCCAACAAAAGCCATGAAGCAATAGCTTAGAAACTCACAAGCCTGGGCTTGGACAATACATTTTCAGCTCAATAGCAGCTAGGGCAAAATGGAGCTTTGGAGAAAACATGATGGGAGATTGTGTGTTCCACATCTGCTTCCAGTTGTACCAGCACTTTGACTCAATGGTAGATCTTCAGCTTTACTAATTGGCATGAGCATATCAGATCTCACTGGACATGAGTCTTGAGCAGCTTCCTTCCTTGATGCCATACTAGGGCATTGCTGCTGGGTGGAGTACTGTTTTGTAATACTGGTGATCTAATACATGTGTTCTGTGTTAAATGCTTACCCTCTCTGGGTGGCACCTGGAGAATTTCCAGTACTCTACCAGTCTCGACTACAAGAGGAAGAATCAAGCAGAGGCAGAGCACAGGGCACCAGCAGTGTATTTCAAAAGATTTCTCAGTGAGAGAGTGATGGGTTTTTGTTTTTTTTACGGTACACAGAGCCCATTGTCTAAAGGTAGTTTCAGGTGGAGGAGAGCTGTCATTTACTCAAGGTAACAGGTCACAGGGATCAAGTCTTTCCTTTCTCATAGTCTAGATTCAGTCACAAAATTGTAATACGAAATGCTAGGTTCAAGAGCATCCATGCTCAAATTAATATTCAGCATTCCAGTTCTGTAGTCTTCTTACACAGTGATTAATTCCACCAAAGGGGGTAGGGCCGTCTCTAAATTTGGATTTTGTTTGGGCACCTAAGCCTCTGCCACATGTAAATAGTGGGTCAGTGCCAGATTCTGACTTTGTGCATGGGTTAGGGGGGCGGAGGGAGCGAATGGCTGGAGTTCTGGTCATCCATGTCTCCAAATCTCCCCCAAGACCCTCTTCCACTCTGACTCAGACTGGAAAGTTGGCAGGGCTTCAGTGAGGTGAAGCACAACCTCAAAGGAGGCAGTTATGGCAGGGGCTAGCTAGAAGACAGTAGCGGCAAATGGAAAAAGCTGGCAGGTGAACATCAGGAACACGCTGGCTCTTTTAAAAAGACTTTGGGAAGTTCCTAATTGCTGCAGGAGACAGAATCAAAAACAAGATCCAACATTGCAAATAGCACAACACAGGGCAATGGTGTATAGAGAGGAAACAAACCAAAGGAAACCCTTCACCACACAGCAGGTGATGAACATATGGAATTCATTACCACAGAAAGTTGTAATGAGGATCAGCAGATTCAACAGGGATTTGGATAAACACCTGGGCAGATGTCCAAAATGGATCACTAGAGGGAAAGGTAGGGCTGTAGAGAGAAAAGCCAGGGATGCTAGGTGCTCTATCCATAACCATTAGGATTGACGTCAAGGAGGGCTTCTCCCAGCATCGTCTACTGTAGTCATTGTCAGAGACAAAGTAGTGACAGAATGGGTCATTGGTCAGAACCAGAAACAATATTGTGCTTGGTTTCATCTTTTAATCTCAGCATCAATAGCATCATCTTCATTCCTGAAGGACAGATCAGTCAGTCAATCAGTGGTATTCACTGAACACTTACTGTGTGCAGAACACAGTCCCAAACACTTGGAAGAACACAATAATAGAGTTAGTAGATGTGATCCCTGCTCCCAAGGAACTTACGATCTAGTCGGGGAGGCAGACATTAAAACAACTTACAGATGGGGGAAGTGGGAGAGTATAAGGATATGTACATAAGTGCTATGTCTGTTTTTCTTTCAATCAGTCAATCAATAGTGTTGATTGAATGCTTATTACCACTCTCTCTTTCACTCCCTCTCTTGATTTCCATAGGTTTGGTGCCAGTAAGAATTATAGTGACTTTTAAGTAAATATGTAAGCATAAGTAGAGCCAGGCAGCAAACAGTTCTTTAATAAAAGCCACTAAGATGTCCAGTTAGACCTACCACCAAATGTTGATAGATGTAGCTCAACATGGAGTATGTAACTAGTCTCTTCTCCCTCTCTCCCTCCCTCTCTCTTTCCCCCTCTCTCTCCCTCTCTTTCCCTCCCTCTCTCCCTCTCTCCCTAATCTCCCTTTATAACATAGACTCACACACACACACACTCTCTCTCTCTCTCTCTCTGTCTCTCTCTCTCTCACACACACACACACACTCTATGTAGTGATTTTGGTAAATGCATTAAATCAAACCAATACCTGTGTGCACCTTGCCCACTCATAGGGTAATAATAATAAAAATAATAATAATGCTAATAATAGTGACTGTGCTATTTAAGTGCTTATTATGTGCCAAGAACTATGTTAAACAATAGGGTAGATCAATCAATCAGTGGTATTTATTGAACAATTAATGTATGCAGAGTACTGTGCTAAGCACTTGGGAGAGTACATTACAATAGAGTTGGCAGACATGTTCCCTGCCCACAGTGAGTTTACAGTCTAGAGGGTGAGGTGAATATCAAGTGCTTAAAGGGTACAGATCCAAGTATATGGGTGATGCAGAAGGGAGAAGGATAAGATTGTAGACTGTATGCTCGTTGTGGGAAGAGAATGTGTCTGTTAATTGTTGTATTGAACTCTCCCGAGCAATTAGTACAGTGCTTTGCACAAAGTAAGGGCTCAATAAATATGAATGAAAGAAAGGGAAATGAGGGCTTAGAGAAGGCCTCTTAGAAGAGATTTGATTTTAAAAAGCTTTGAAGGTCAGGAGAGAGGTGGTCTGTCACACATGGAGGGGGAGAGAGTTACAGAGCAGAGGGAATCTGTAAGCAAGAGGTTGGCAGCAAGGCAGATGAGATGATCAAGGGACAGTGAGTAAATTGGTGTTGGAGGAGTGAAGGGTATGGGCTAGGTTACAGTAGGAAGCCAGTGAGGTAAGATAGGAGGGGGTAAGCTGATTGAGTTCTTTAGAGACAATGGTAAGGAGTTTCTGTTCGATGTAGAGGTAGATGGGAAACTATTGGAGATTTTTGAGGAGTGGGGCGATGAGAACTGAAATTTAGTTTTAAAATATGATCTGGGTGAAATACTCATTCATTCATTCAATAGTATTTATTGAGCGCTTACTATGTGCAGAGCACTGTACTAAGCACTTGGGATGAACAAGTTGGCAACAGATAGAGACAGTCCCTGCCGTTTGACGGGCTTACGGTCTAATCGGGGGAGACGGACAGACAAGAACAATGGCACTAAACAGCGTCAAGGGGAAGAACATCTCGTAAAAACCGATGGCAACTAAATAGAATCAAGGCGATGTACAATTCATTAACAAAATAAATAGGGTAACGAAAATATATACAGTTGAGCGGACGAGTACAGTGCTGTGGGGATGGGAAGGGAGAGGTGGAGGAGCAGAGGGAAAAGGGGAAAATGAGGCTTTAGCTGCGGAGAGGTAAAGGGGGGATGGCAGAGGGAGTAGAGGGGGAAGAGGAGCTCAGTCTGGGAAGGCCTCTTGGAGGAGGTGATTTTTAAGTAAGGTTTTGAAGAGGGAAAGAGAATCAGTTTGGCGGAGGTGAGGAGGGAGGGCGTTCCGGGACCGCGGGAGGACGTGACCCAGGGGTCGACGGCGGGATAGGCGAGACCGAGGGACGGCGAGGAGGTGGGCGGCAGAGGAGCGGAGCGTGCGGGGTGGGCGGTAGAAAGAGAGAAGGGAGGAGAGGTAGGAAGGGGCAAGGTGATGGAGAGCCTTGAAGCCTAGAGTGAGGAGTTTTTGTTTGGAGCAGAGGTCGATAGGCAACCACTGGAGTTGTTTAAGAAGGGGAGTGACATGCCCAGATCGTTTCTGCAGGAAGATGAGCCGGGCAGCGGAGTGAAGAATAGACCGGAGCGGGGCGAGAGAGGAGGAAGGGAGGTCAGAGAGAAGGCTGACACAGTAGTCTAGCCGGGATATAACGAGAGCCCGTAATAGTAAGGTAGCCGTTTGGGTGGAGAGGAAAGGGCGGATCTTGGCGATATTGTAGAGGTGAAACCGGCAGGTCTTGGTAACGGATAGGATGTGTGGGGTGAACGAGAGGGACGAGTCAAGGATGACACCGAGATTGCGGGCCTGCGGGACGGGAAGAATGGTCGTGCCATCCACGGTGATGGAGAAGTCTGGGAACGGACCGGGCTTGGGAGGGAAGATGAGGAGCTCAGTCTTGCTCATGTTGAGTTTTAGAAGGGAGACAGGTGTCAGGGAGGTCAGCGAGGGAGCAGCAGCAGTAGGTAAAGCAGGATATGATAATTGCTTGGCTTAGAGTAGTAATAGTTTGGTTGGAAATGAAAGGATGGATTTTTGCAATGTTGTAAAGGTAGAACCAACAGGATTTGGTAACAGATTGAATATGTGGATTGAATGAGAGAGATGAGTCCAGGATGATGCCATTGTTACAGGCTTGTGAAGCAGGTAGGATAGTGGTGTTGTCTGCAAGATGGGAGGGCAGAGTTGGGTGGAAAGATGAGGAATTCTGTTTTGGACATGTTAAGTTTGAAGTGTTGGCAAAATGTCCAAGTAGAGATGTCCTGAAGGCAAAAGGAAATGTGAGGCTACAGAGAAGGAGAGAGGTCAGGGTTGGAGAGGTAGATTTGGGAATCATCCATATAGACTTGGTAGTTGAAGCCATGGGAGTAAATGAATTCTCCAAGGGAGTGGGTGGAGATAGAGAATTGAAGAAACCCAGACTTGAGCCTTGAAGAACTCCCACAATTAGAGGGTAGGATGCAGAAGAGGAGTCCAGTAAATGGATTGAGAATGAGCAGCCAGAGAGATAGGAGAAGCAGAAGAGGTCAGTGTCAGTGAAGCCAAGGTCAGATAATGTTTCCAGGAGAAAGGGGTGGTCCACTTTTTCAAAGGCAGCCAAGAGGTCAAGGAGTAAAGGTTGTTGGATTTGGCAAGAAAGAGGTTATTTATGACATTTGAGTGGGCAGTTTCCATAGGGTGAAGGGAGCAAAATCAGATCAGACACAGTCACTGTTCCACATGGGGCTCACAGTCTAAGGGGGATGGAGAACAGGTATTTAATCTCCATTTTACAGATGAGGAAACTGAGGCACAGAGGAGTTAGGTGACTCGACCAAGGTGAAACAAGTCACACAAGTTGTGGAACTGGGATTAAGACCCAGGGCATTATTGCAAGAGGTTATGGCTAAATTGTGCATGTGTCCTCTGAGAGTGCCGTTTTATCTCCCGAGATTGAAAACCTTAGGCTCTTCCACCGGCATGGAAACATACTTGACTTGATCTTATTTGGTTGAAAAATGGTTCATTCTGAGGCCTAAGCCCCTAAACAGTGGCCATTTATTCACAAGAGCTGAAGAGGACTGATTTTTTTTTTTTAATTTGACTTCAAACATGTCAAAGACTCAAATAATTCCAACCTGCCATAATGTTTCTGATGATTTGGCTGGATCATTTCCCCAATTCAAATATTTAACTGAACCAAGTGGTTTGGGTGATGAGTTTGTTAACGACCCACAGAAGCTTTCAAACCTAATTACCCCTGAAAAGAATTGCAATCTCTGTCCCTTCTCAGATACAGCACCTATTCAGTGGGATATGTTCCACAAAAACCCTGCTTGAGGTAAAAGGAGTACGTCAATTCGTAGGAGAGACAGCTTGCTCTCCAGAATCCCCTTCTCAGTCCCAATGTCAGTGTGAACAGTTGTTGCAAAATTATAGCGCAAAATGATGTTTCACCTCAGGAATCTTTTCTTTTTCCCCTCCAATGATTTTCTTTTGAAAACTGTAATTTTACATTTAGAGGATAATCCCAAAAGGAAGAAATCTGTATGTCTTGCACCTTTCCGGCATAGAAAACTGTCAAACTGTTTAAATGACAAGGTCTTTGTTTTTGGAATTGAGTTCCAATCCTGGTAGGAACAACCTCAGCTTACATTCTAGCGGTGGGAGACAGACATCACGATTTTCCAAGTTGTTTGTGATGTCTTAAGAACAGTGCTATGTATTTTGAGAGGGGGTGTTTTATCAGTCACCTACAGTTTTTGATTTTGAAAGGAAAATGTCTGTGAAATTCCATACCTAGCAAAGCTGTTAGTATGGAAGCCTTCTGCTTTATATGAAACAGACCTTTTTTAATGGATGTGCAATGATGGGAAAAATGCCAGTAAGAAATTGGAGCTGTTCTGTAGGAAGAATTTACATATGAATAGTTCCAAAGGATGTTATCTGTGTATGGAGCATTGCAGTTTCATACATAAAAAGGAAGTTTCTTTTTCTTAGATTGTGTTCGGCAGAAAGTAAGCTGGAGAAGGAAACAGTGAGAAAAAGAAACAAATGCAGATTCCTTTCCAAAGTATAGTTTAGATAGTAAAAACATCAGCAGTGATTCACATTTTTCCACAGTCATACTTACTGCTGTTTTGCATAGAGTATTTCTGTCATAATGCTAATGACCATTCTGGTTCAAAACTTTATATCCTGGTTTCCCTTTACCACTTTTGCTGTGTGTAACAATTCCCTAATGTCATACACTCCATGCAAGTTAGAGATTTTCATGCAGGAACAAACTTGAAAAAACAAAATATTTCTATGAAAAGCAATTTACTTTGCCAAGCCTTGCCTCTATTCCCTGGGCAATTATTGTAGATTGTATGCATTTGAAAATGTGCTTTCTCTCTTCCAGCCTACTTTCTCCTTCTGTTTGATTTTGCAGTGAAGTCATAATCCTGTGTTTTTGAAATGTCTGTTTCTATGGGGATTAATGTGATACAAATTTGTTATTATTTATGACTTCATCACCGGACGGAGCTGGGCAAAGAGATAGCCCAAGGAAGGATTTAATCTCAGTTTCGGCAGCCAGATTTGTGGTTGTCTGCATGGGAATCTGTGAAAGGAAGTAAAAGGTGCATTCCTACCGTATTTTTCCATGGAAATTCATGAGATTGAGTACTTTCATAAATAGAAAGTATGTAATATTATGACATTAGCACATAGGCAAAGTCTGTCTTAAGTCTTGTATCTTTCTTATTGGAAATAGGCTGGCTATAGTCAAGCACCGTTGGCAGATTTCATTCCACTCAAAGTCTGAGTTGACTACATATATAAAGACCGCAGGGCAGAGGTGAGCCTGATCTTCCTTCTAGAGAAACTTTGCTTGTGCGTCATTCTCCTAAGAAGACTCTGCTAGGAACTACCATGTTTACTTTCTTCGCAAAGAAAAGCTAAACAGTGAGCATACTGGTGTCTAACCCCTCAACCATTGAGATATTGAATTCTGATCTTTAATAAACCAACATTGATTTACTTCACTGCCTCTGTTTGCTTAGTTAAGCTCCGTTGGCATAGGAAACGGCACACATAATTTAATCAAATTACTTTTTTTCATTTGATTTTTTATTAATGCAGCAAGCAGACTCTGAGCACTCTGCTCTTCCACCAATGGAGTACCTTTTTTTTTTCCAGAAGGGAAGTTTTGAGATGATGGTTAAAACTATTTTTTTTTTCAGAAATGCACAGTGATTTATCAGGGAATGGCAAGGGTCCTGGTTTTCTAGAGGAGTGCCTCTTCCTCCTCTTCAGTCAGGAAGGATGCCTCTTGGCAAATCCTGCATATAGGATCAAAAAGGAGACCAGGCTTTGAGTTTTTCAGGTTTTGCATGCGATCCAGGTGATCAGTAGAATAATTCATTCAATTAAGTCTTCTGGCCTAATGGGAAGACCATGGGACTGGGAGACATAGGACCCAGATTCTGATCCCAGCTCCACTGCTTGCCTGCTGCATTTCCCTGGGTAAGTCACTTAACTTCTCTTTACCTCAGATTGTGAGTCTTGTGTGGACAGGGACTGTGTACATTCTGATAATCAGGAATCTATTTCAGCACTTAGGTCCTAGTAAGTGCTTAACAAATGCCACAATTATCAATATTATTATTATTTGAGGAATTTCTTTTGCCCTAAATGGTACCTTGGTGCCCCAGAATGCCATAATCACCTTCTGTAGAGGGAGAAGAAGGTAAAGCATCTAGCCATGTATTTTTGCCCCAAAACAAGTGTTTTCTAGCTGTCCTTTTGCTCATTCTCAGCACTCATATGGGTTTCGCTGCTCACAACAAGCTAACAGTCTAGAAACTACTCCTATTATTACTACTACTACTATTATTGAAAAATGGCTGGTGTGGGATTAGTTATCCAATGCTACATCATCACTGCAGTAGCTCATGGTGTTCCTTAGAGTCAAATGAAGGCTGACCCAGCACAGTGAAAGTGTCTTCAACTGATCTGATTTTAGCACATATGCCACATGACTTTTTTTTCCAAAGCTATGCCATTCAGTGCGTTTTGCATGAATTCACTCACCCCTGCTCCTCCTTGGCAATATTCAAAGCAGAAGCTGCTTTCCCTCTGCAAACCCCTTAAGCTTCCTATGCTGAATGCTTCCTCCATGTTTTTTTCCCCCCAAACTGAAATAGCACAAATGTTGCGAAATTTTCAGATGGTATGAAGATATTCTAGGCAATTCTGGCTGAAGACCTTGAATGGATGTTATGGTTGGTGACTTCTCACTCTGGATGTTGCCAATATGTCTGCTCTGAACAATTTGACTA
Organism: Ornithorhynchus anatinus; assembly: GCF_004115215.2. Lineage (NCBI taxonomy): Eukaryota > Metazoa > Chordata > Mammalia > Monotremata > Ornithorhynchidae > Ornithorhynchus > Ornithorhynchus anatinus. Next base: position 65,957,317 of record NC_041753.1, read on the forward strand.
TATATTTATAATTCTGTTCTCCCTCCTCCTTAGACTGCGAGCCCCATGTGGGACAGGGACTGTGTCTGAGCTGATTGTCTTGTACCTACTCTGACTCTTAGTAGAGTCCTTGGCACAAAGTAAGTGCTTAACAAATACCACCATTATTATTACTGATTGAGAGGGGATGGATTAGACTACTCAGGCATCTGCTAAACAAACAATAGAACAGTGCTATTATCAAATAAATTATTGAAATGTCATGAAGGTTTCAGTACTTTGGAGTGTAATGGGGCAATTATGTGAGTTTCAGAAATAAGGAAGTAAATCGACTCATCTCTTGGAGAGATGCCTTTGTAGAGCTGATCCACACAGGCAAGAAAGAATGGATTGAGAATCTAAGGGTGGGAGCAGATCTTGGGGGAATATACGATATTGAGGGAAATCAGTCAAAGAGAAAATGAATTTCAAGAAAACCAACTTCAATAAGCTTGGAGGAATAGTAGAAAAAGAATTTGAGGGAAGGAAATTGAATCCATAAAGAAGTCCATGAAAGCTGATGTTCCTCAAAGGAACAATTTTGAAGGCACAAGAAGAAATGATCTCTTGGCAGAAGAAAGACAGGAAAGGTGAGTTGAGGGCCTTGTTGGCTACAACCAGAGTCTCATTAAATCCTGAAATACAACAAGTAGAGGCTAGGGAAGCTAACCAAAGAGGAGTATAAGGAGCGCTGGAACTGCCAATCTGTAAAATAAGGGGAAAAGGTATCGGTATTGAAATTAGAGATATCACTGTTCAATCTATTATTTTAAGGTTGATATACTTAACAATTAACTTCCATTCCTGGGCAAATATTGGAATACAGCATCAAAAATTTGATTTTAAAATACCTGGGAGATCATAAGTTAATAAACAGAAATCAACATGACTTAGTGAAGCAAGACGCTAATAGGATTTCCTTCTATGATGAAGTGTATGTGTAGGTGTGTGTGTGTTGGGAGTATGAATGGGTATAGTTAAGTCTTAATTTATGTAGATGATATGAATGATGGTGAAATCCCATCCCTGTGTGTGAGGATGACTGACAAGACACGTGTGATCAACACTTCCTTTTCCCTTGTTTGCCCAGAAAGATAATTTTTTAGAACTATGTGGACAGTAGATGGTCTAGTCTAGACTCTAGGCTGTAAACTCATTGCGGGCAGGGAATGCATCTACCGACTCTGTTATATCGTACTCTCCCAAGAGCTCAAAACAGTGCTCTGCACTTAGTAAGCGTTCAATATACATAATTGATTCTTTGTTGTGCCTCCCTTGATCCCATGGCTCCCTCCAGTTATCACCCCCTCTCCCTCCTATCATTCCTGTCAAAACTCCTTGAGTGAGTTGTCTACACCAGCCACCTCCTCTTCCTCTCCACCAATTCTCTCTTTGACTCCTTCCAATTCGGCTTCTGTCCCCTTCATTCTACCAAAATTGCCCTCTCAAAGATCACCGATGATCTCCTTCTCGCCAAATTCAATGGCCTCTACTCCATCATAATCCTCCTCGACCTCTCAGCTGCCTTTGAAGCTATCTATCACTCCCTTCTCCTGGAAACATTATCCAACCTTGGCTTTACCAACACCGTTCTTTCTTAGTTCCCCTCCTATCTCCCTGGCTGCTCATTCTCACTCTCTTTTGTGGTTCCTACTCTGCCCCTCATCCCTTAACTATGGGTATCCCTCAAGTTCAGTTCTGGGTCCCCTCTTTTGTCCATCTACACCCACTCCCTTAGAGAACTCATCCACTTCCATGGATTCAACTACCACCTCTATGTGGATGATTCCCAAATCTATATCTCTAGCCCTGATCTCTCTTCTCTGTAGTTTCATATTTTCTCTTGCCTTCAGGACATCTCTGCTTGGATGCCCCACTTTCACCTCAAACTTAACATGCCCAAAACAGAACTCCTCAAATTTCCAACAAACCCTAGCTTCCACCTGATTTTCCCATCACTGTAGACAGCACCACCATTCTGCCTGTCTAACAAGCTTACAAACATGCTCATGTCTCCCCATCCTAAAAAAAATTCTCCATTGCCTTCATAACTCCCTCCAATTATCGCCCCACCTCCCTCCTTCCTTTCCTCCTCAAACTCCTTGAGGGAGTTGTCTATACCCGCTGTCTCAAATTCCTCTCCTCCAATTCTCTCCTTGAGCCCCTCCAAACTGGCTTCCATCTCCTTCAATCCACGGAAACCACCCTATCAAAGATCACTGATGATCTCCTTCTTGCCAAATCCAATGGCTTCTACTCCATCCTAATCCTCCTCGACCTCTCAGTTCCCTTTGTCACTGTAGACCACCCCTTTCTCCTGGATACGTTATCCAACCTTGGCTTCACTAACTCTGTCCTCTCCAGGTTCTCCTCTTATCTCTCTGGAAGTTCATCCTCAGTGCCCTTCATGGGCTCCTCCTCTGTCTCCCATCCCCTAACTGTGGGGGAGGGGGGACCCTCAAGTTTCGGTTCTAGGTGTCCTGAGATTTTTCATCTACACCTATTCCCTTGGAGAACTCATTTGCTCCCATGGCTTCAACTACCATCTCTATGCGGATGATACCCAAATCTACATCTCTGGCCCTGATCTCTCTCTCTCTCTCTAGTCTCGCATCAACTCCTGCCTTCAAGACATCTCTACTTTGATGTCCTCCCATCACCTCAAACTTAACATGTCCAAAACAGAGCTCCTTATCTTCCCACCCAAACCCTGTCCTCCCCCTGACTTTCCATAACTGTAGATGGCACCACCATCCTTCCTGTATCACAAGCCCATAACATTGGCTTTATCCTTGATTCCTCTCTGTCATTCAACTCACATATTAAATCTATCACTAAATCCTGTTGGTCCAACCTTCACAACATAGCTAAAAATCTGTCCTTTCCTCTCCATCCAAACTGCTATCATGCTAATACAGTCACTCATCCTGTCCCACCTGGATTACTGAATTAGCCTCCTTGTTGACTGCCCAGCCTCCTGTCTCTCCCCTTTCCAGTCCATACTTCACTCTGCTGCCCAGATCATTTTTCTACAAAAAAGTTCAGGACATGTTTCCCTACTCCTCAAAAAACTCCAGTGGCATCAAACAAAAACTCCTCACCATTGGCTTTAGAGCAGTCCACCACCTTGCCCCCTCCTACCTCACCTCACTTCTCTCCTTCTACAACCCAGCCAGCATACTTCACTCCTCTAGTACTCACCTTCTCACTGTGCCTCGATCTCGCCTGTCTCGCTGCCGTCCCCTAGCCCATGTCTGGCCTCTGGCCTGGAACTCCCTCCCTCCCTCAAATCCAAGAGACAATTACTCTCCCCCACTCCAAAGCCTTATTAAAGGCACATCTCCTGCAAGAAGCCTTCCCAGACTAAGCCCCACCTTTCCTCATCTCCCACTCCCTTCTGCATTGCCCTGAGTAGCTCCCTTTGCTCTTCGCAGCCCCACAGCACTTATGTACATATCTGTAATTTTATTTATTTATATTATTTCTGTTTCACCCCATCTAGACTGTAAGCTCGTTGTGGGCAGAGAATATGTTTACTGTTGTATTGTACTCACCCAAGTTCTGAGTACAGTGCTCTGCTCACAGTAAGTGTTCAATTAATATGAATAAATGAACTAGCATTATCCTCGACTCATCTCTCTCATTCAATTCACATATTCCCTCTGTCACCATATCCCATTGGTTCAACCTTGACAACATCACTAAAATCAGTCCTTCTCCATCCAAATGGCTATCATGTTAATCCAAGGATTTATCCTATGCACCTTGATAATAATAATAATACTGATGGCATTTTTAAGCACTTACTATGTGCAAAGCACTGTTCTAAGCACTGGGGGAATACAAGCTGATCAGGTTGTCGCACATGGGGCTCACAGTCTTAATCCCCATTTTACAGATGAGGTAACTGAGGCACGGAGAAGTTAAGTGACTTGTCCAAAGTCATACAGCTGACAAGTGGCGGAGCTGGGATTAGAACCCATGACCTCTGACTCCCAAGCCCATGCTCTTTCCACTGATCCACATTGCATCAGCTTCCTTGCTGACCTCCTTACCTCCTGTCTCTCCCCACCTCAATCCATACTTCACTCTGCTGCCTTGACCATTTTTCTATGAAACCATGCAGTCCATATCCATGTTTCCCCACTTATCAAGAACCTCTAGTGGTTGTCCATCCACCTCCGCATCAAACAGAAACTCCTTATCATTGGCTTTTAAAGCCCTCAATCACCTTGCCCCCTCCTACCTCACCTCACTGCTCTCCACTTCAACCCAGCCCGCATACTTCACTCCTCTAATGCCAACCTGCTCACTGTACCTCGATCTCATCTACCTCACCTCCGACCCCTTATCCACATCCTGCCTCTGGCCTGAAACACCCTCCCCCTTCATATCTGACAGAGAATCACTCTCTCCAACCTCAAAGGCTTATTGAAATCACATCTCCTCCAAAAGGCCTTCCCCAATTAATCTTTCATTTCCTCTTCTCCCACTTCCTTGTGCATCACCCTTTCACTTGGATTGGTAGCCTTTATTTACCCCTCTCTCAGCCTCAGAGCACTTATGTACCTATCCATAATAGATTTATTTATATTAATGTCTGTCTCACCTTCTAGATTGTAAGACCTTTGTGGGGAGGGAAAGTGTCTACCAACTCTTTTATATTGTACTCTGCCAAGTGCTTGGTACAGTGTTAAGCATACAGTAAGTGCTTAACAAATACTATTAACCGACTGACTGACCATCGATGCCAACTTGGCTGACCCTGCTGTCATGGAACAGGGATCTTAGTGAATTTCTCAAGTCAGCCAAAATTTTTTGGCAGGTGCGAGAGTCCTGATCTGTCGATGGTATCCGAATGCTTTTGTAAGGACTAGAAAGACAGTCTGGGAGTCTTGGTACTGCTCCTTGAACATTTCTTGTGTCTGTCATGCTGCACTATTCCCACCAGCCAGCTGACATACTGCAGTCCCAGCTCTAACCCCCAAAGGAGGAAGGGTCTGGGCAACAGAGTTCTTCCTTTTCTCTGTCTGGGCACACATATACACACACACACAAGCTAATGGAGATTCCCAAATCCAATCATTCCAACAGATGTATTTTCAGAGATTGGCACAAGCCAACCCATCATTCTTGCAGCAAGATGTTGTGACCATGGCAACAGTGGGAGACAAAGCACCAAAGAGCAGCAGTCTCAGAAGAAAGTAAATGATACTACAGCCAAGTCCTCCATGTTGATGACTTCTGTGTCAATCAATCAATCAAGCGCTATTGTCTGAGCGCTTACAGTGTGCAGAGCACCGAACGAAGCACTTGAGAGAGTACATTATGACAGTGTTGGTAGACATGTTCCCCGCCCACAAAGAGCTTATGGTGTTGTTAAGTAGGTGAGTCTTCGCGAGGGTATGAGGTATATGTGGTTTTCTGAGTGAATGAGATGCACACCTGCACACCTGTCTGTCAATCTTGACTGGAAACTCAATCTCTCATCTCTTTCTCCCTTCGTCCTTGCTTCCTCAGTTCCTGTCTCCTATTTCATCTATGTCTTTTCCTCTAGCCTACCCCATTTTATTTCTCCTAATCTCATGCAAAGCATGGGTCTTTCTGCTAGTCTCCAAGAGAAATGTGTCCAACTTAGGCCATGTTTTCATACTGTATAACTCGTTTTTCAGAGGTACTTGCTTTCTGTTGAAGTATGTGCGAACTGATTGAATCTTACTACTAGTTTCAAGTCACATCTCAGCAAATATATAATAGCAGAGCCCAAGTTGAGGGCTCATCTTACAAGGATCTGTTACTTTTGCAAAATGGTACCAGGGCATCATCCGTATAAAGGATGAAGTGATACTTAATAATAATAATAATACTGTTGGTATTTATTAAGCGCTTACTATGTGCCGAGCACTGTTCTAAGCGCTGGGGTAGACACAGGGGAATCAGGTTGTCCCACGTGGGGCTCACAGTCTTAATCCCCATTTTACAGATGAGGGAACTGAGGCACAGAGAAGTTAAGTGACTTGCCCACAGTCACACAGCCGACAAGTGGCAGAGCTGGGATTCGAACTCATGAGCCCTGACTCCAAAGCCCGTGCTCTTTCCACTGAGCCACGGAAGCGAACTGTAGTGTCCTGAGTACGTTTTAACTTTTTGGGGTATATCATGTTTATTCATTTGTTTGTTAATTTACTGCATTTGCTAATCGAATTTTCTAGCCATTAGCTAAATTAAGGAAGTTCTATTTACCTCTGAGTAATAGAGAAGCATGTAATATGTTAAGAAAATTACAAAATATACCTTCCAGTGGAAATTTATTTTGAGTTTGAAAATTGTTGCCAGCCATGCTAGGAAGTTCATTAGGTTCTTGATACTGTAGTGTAATTACACACACACACACACACACACACACAGAGAGAATACAAATTGGAAATTAGAAAGCATATAATTACCTAGAACTAAATTGTAACTAGGGATTATTTGAGAATTCTGTTAGGTCCAGATCCTTAGCCTGGGTCACCTGATGTAGTGTTCCCTGAATGCCCTGGAAACAATGTCTGGATTCCAAGGCATTGCCCTTTCCCATTTCATGTGAAGATCTCCTGACTTCAGTGATGGCCCAGCAGCTCAACAGATGCTTTGTACACTGAGCCCTAAAAATGTCTGTGAGAAGTGATATGGCCTAGTGGAAAGAGAACAGGCCCCAGGGATCAGAGGATTTGGGTTCTAATCCCTGCTCTGCCACTTGCCTGTTGTGTGACCTTGGGCAAGTCACTTAACCTCTCTGGGCCTCATTCTCCTCATCTGTCAAATGGAGATTCAATCCCTGTTATTAATAGTAAAACTAATAATAATAATAATGGAATTTGTTAAGTGCTTACTAGGTGCCAAGCACTGTTCTAACTGGTGGGTTAGATACAAGGTAATCAGATTGTCCCAAGTGGGGCTCACAGTTTTAATCCCTATTTTACTGATGAGGTAACTTAGACCCAGAGAAGTTAAGTGACTTGGCCAAAGTCATGCAGCTGATAGTGGCGGAGCAGGGAGTAGAACCCACAACCTCTGTCTCCCAAGCCCGTGCTTCTGCCACTAAGCCATGCTGCTTCTCTGTTCTTCCTCCCCCTTAGAATGTGAGCCTGATAAGAGATGGAGAAGGTGCCAACCTGGTTATCTTGTATCTACCCTAATGCCTAGTACAATGTTTGGCAGCTATCTGTGGATTTTCTTGTGTTTCTTTTCCCAGAGTGGTTATGGAAAATCACTATTTAAAGCAGCCTTGTAAATAAGTACAACATACTAGCCCAAGCTTTTACTATGCCAGTTTTAATACCACACTTTGGAATTACACTGGGTATAAAATGAATGAAAGCAGCTGGGGTTTTTTTTTCTACTTCCATGGCACAGATTGTTACTCATTCTGAGTAAAGGCTGTTTCCTAGACCTATTTAAAGTCCCACTGAATTAGGGCTCTTTGTAAATGACCTTCTTGCTATAAACAGAAACTCTGGCACATAGGATCATTCTGATTTTTCTTGATTGATTCATCCTGCCATGCAATAAATCCACAGATTGTAAGGTCAAGCCTCTATTTATTGCAAGTTAGTCTGATTGCAGGTAATTGTGGGGAAAAGTAGGAAGACTAAATGCCATCTTTATGGAGTTTGGGGAAAATATTGTGGTTTGTGTTTTTAAGTTTTATGGAATGAGACTATGTTCCTTTTGAAAGTACCAACTTGTCAGCTGCCGACAATAGCCATGATTCATGTACACTGAGTTGCTTTCAAAATAAGCATTTCTGTATAAACATCACATTGGCTTGATATAATGGATTGATAAAATAAGACTGACCGTAATGGTTCCAAAGGATATATATAATACTTCAAGTAAATGGTGCCTACCTATGTGTTTATAAGAGTTGGTCATAAAGGCACCAACAGGTCTTCTACATTCTAATCAGGCAGATCAAATCTATTTGGAAATCTACTAAATCTTCTTTCACAGGAAGACTTGAAGGTGTGACTAGTGGTATTTAATCTCCTCTGCCAGCTAAGAAATGACATAGTTGAGACAGTATATTAAAAAAGCATGAAAAAGACTGCAATCTCAAGGTAACCAGAAGAGTGTCTCAGCTGATCAATCCCATTTATTGAGAGCTTACTCTCTGCAAAGCACTGTACTAAGAGCTTGGGAGAGTGCAACATGACAAAGTTGGAAGGCACATTCCCTGCCCACAAAGAACTTACAGAGTAGAGGGGATGGAGATGGACGTTAAAATAATTTTATGGATAGGTACATAGGTGCGGTGGGGCTGAAGTGGGATGAATAGAGGTACAAATCCAAATGCAAGGGCAATGCAGAAGGAGGAGTCAGTAGGGAAAATGAGGGCTCAGTTGGGGAATGCCTGTTGAAGCAGTGTGGTTTAGTGGGTAGAGCCCAGGCCTAGGAGTCAGAAGGTCATGTGTTCATTCAATCACATTTATTGAGCGCTTACTGTGTGCAGAGCTGTACTGGGTGCTCTAATCCTGACTCTGCCACATGTCTGCTGTGTGACCTTGGGCAAGTCACTTCACTTCTCTGGACCTCAGTTGCCTCATCTGTAAAATGGGGATTAAGAGTGTGAACCCTATGTGGGTCAGGGACTGAGTCCAACCTGACTAACCTGTGTCTACCCCAGCTCTTAGTACAGTGATTGGCACATACTAAGTGCTTAACAAGCATCATTATTATTGTTATTATTATTATATTCAATTATGTTGTGTTGAATACTACCCTCTTATCTGTTTCAGTTTGTTGATGTGTAAAAGGCAACACTCTGAGAGCACTTGTGGAAAAGATCCAGAATATCCTGACCTGGAAATTAATGGGGAGGTAAAATGGGAAGATTAGGCTTGAGAAGCTAGACTACAATCAAATGAAATACAATTCTGGAAATATTTCAAAAATTCAAAACTGTATGAATAGGAATATGAAACAGTGAGGTCTAATGGAAAGAGCACAGACCTGGGAGCCAAGTTAATAATAATAATAATTGTAGAATTTGTTAAGTGCTTACTATATGCCAGGCACTGTATTAAGCGCTGGGGTGGAGACAAATTGGGTTGGACACAGTCCCTGTCCTATGTGGGGTTCACATTCTCAACCAGCATTTTACAGATGAGGTAACTGAGGCCCAGAGAAATGAAGTGGCTTGCCTAAGTTCACACAGCAGACAAGTGGCGGATCAGAATTAGAACCCGTGACCTTCTGACTCCCAAGTCTGTGCTCTATCCATTACACCATCTGCAGAGATCTGAGTGCTGATCCTGACTCTGCTACTTACATGCTGGGTGACCTAGAACAAATCACTTAACTTTTTTGAGCCTCAGTTGCCTCATCTGTAAAATGGGGATTCAATATCTGTCCTCAAAGAACAAATGCCACGATTATTATGAATCTGAGTCCTAAAATGGAGCTCTGCTTCAGGGGGTGGTTCCCCACCCTGACCATTTGATAGTAAACTCCTCCAGAGCCGAGGCCATGTCTTCTACCTTTATTGTATGCGCCCAAACCATCGATCCACTGCTCTGCGCACAGCAAGCACTCAGTGACACTCAATGAATACTCTAATTTGATTCATTTTGGTGGGTCAAGGAAAAGAGGTTTGCACTCTTCCGTGGCACAGAGATAAGAAGATGTTTTGATTTGATCTCTACACCATGAGCTCTTCATCATACAGATAACAAAGCTCAACTTCTAGATGAAAATGATAAATTCTAACCCTCACTTCGGTTGGCATGTCATAAGGTAAATTTAGCTTGATCTAGTCAGGCGTGGGCTGGAAGGTTGACCCTGATCTTATTTTTTATTAATGAGTTGGAATTCTTTTTTAAGAATAAAAACTTAAAAGCATCAGTGGGAGTATCTCTCTTTCACACTCTGCTCTCGTCTGTAGATACAGGGAAAAAAAAATCTCAGGAAATGAAAATGTCAAATATTTTACAGCAGATCACCTTGAAGATGGTGATACTGTGACTTCCTTGAAATCCTGTGGCATTTCCTCTGGGATCCACATATTGAGGAAGAGCTGCATTATTTAGTAGATGACAGTCTTTCAGTACATCAGGTGAGTGTAGTAGACATTTGTCTTCTCTTAAACCATGAAATAACTAAGTAGGGTTTTCGCTCGGGGTTTGCATGGGACAAAGAAAGGTGTGGGTGTCAGTCTGATACCTGAGGGTTTGAAATAAGACATAATAATTATGGTATTTCTTAAGATCTTGCTATGTGCTAGGCACTGTACTAAGCGCTGGGGTGGATGCAAGTAAATTGGGTTGCATCCACTACACCACTATCCACTACACCATGCTGCTTCTCAAGACATGGCAGTTGAGTGTAGCATACTCAGTCTCTCTACCTCACGAGAGGTTCAGTGATGGGGAATTCAGACCCAAGGTGCAATTCCTAAAGGGGCGTTGCAAACAATAAAGTTCTCAATAAGCAGAGATATAGCCCTTGGAGCAATATTTGCAGCTCCTGGATTGAGGTGTAGAGGCTGAACATTTTTGAGGCAGGTCTATGCTGCACTAATCTGTCCCTACATTTTATTTTAAGCCCTTAGATAACAGACAGCCACCCATGCCTAATCATGGCCATCCAAATCCCGAGGGAAAATCCTACTTAGTGAGTCTATAGTTTGACAAGCAGCATGGCCTGGTGGAAAGAGCCCAGACTTGAGAGACAGAGGACATGGAGGACCTCACTTCTAATCTTGCCCCTTTCATTTGCCTACTGGTGACCTTGGGCAAGTCACTTAACTTCTCTGGGCCTCAGTTCCCTCATTTATAAAATAGGGATTCAATACCTGTTCTCCCTCTGACTTACAGTGTGAGCCCCATGAAGCACTTGATGATCTTGTATCTTCCCCAGTACTTAGTACAGTGCTTGGCAAAGAGTAAGTGCTTAACGAATACCACAATTATATCATTATTATTATGTAGTGTTTAAGAGAGACTAATGTCTACTAGGCTCACCGATGTGCTGAGAGACTGCCATCCTCTAAACATTGCAGCTCTTCCTCAACTTGCGGATCACAGAAGAAATGCCACAGTGCACTGCATATAGTAAGTGCTTGATAAGTACCATTGATTGACTGATCACCCTCTTCAAGTAGCAATTGGAGAGAGCTGAGTGCAGAGCCATCATGGGATTTCACCGCTCTCCACGGCTGGCAAGATCCAACCCAGAATCCAGAATCCTTTCAAATTGGCTACTGAAGGCCATTGTTAACCAGAATTTCACCACAAGTTCAGGACACAGTGGGTCCAAGCAAGCATGAAAGATTCAGGGGAAATGCAGGGAATGGGAACAATGTCTTTAACCCCATTTTATAGATGAGGGAACTGAGACTCAGAGAAACGAAGTGACTTGCCCAAGGTCACAGAACAGACAAGTGGCGGAGCCAGGATTAGAACTCATGACCTTCTGACTCCCAGGCCTGTGCTCTATCCACTATGCCACGTGGCTTCTCACAGCACTGAACTAAGCACTTGGAAGAGTACAATATACCAAAGCTGGTAAGCACATTCCCTGCTCAGGACTAGCTTAGATATGTATAGTAGCAAAGCTGTTGTTTGATTACTTATGCCAGCCTCATCTCTGATAACCAGAATTTGTAACCAATAAACATCTCTCTTAAAGTGACAGAAAAGGCAGGAAGAGAACTAATATGGGGTGGGGAGAAGAGTGGGTGAGTGAGGGCTTTGGGGAAGAGCAACAGAAAGCCACTGGAGAGGGAATTGGCCTCAGTGTCTGATGGACAGCCCCCTAGCTGGGCCTCTCACTGGCCCTCCCGCTTCTTCTTCGCCCATTCTGCAACCCCATCCCTGGAGATAAAATGGTAAGCATTTAGGCAGGCGCGTCTCACTGCACTCACTGAGGCTCAACGGGGCTCAAGTTCTTCTTGACAGGTTCCTGGTTTATGCCCGGAACTCAGCTCCGGGAACGTGAGCCCGTAGCCTGGGCACCTCCAGGAACTCGAGCCCGTAGCCCTGGCACCACCTTGGACTTGGATCTCAGGCTACCTCTACATCTCCCCTGCCACACCTTTCCTTCTGAGCGCCTCTCACTGCTCATTGTCGTTTCATGGGGCTTTGGGACCAGGGTTTCTTTTACTAAGTTTACAGAGCAGTAATGATGCAAACAGTTAAAAGAATCCTCGGTTCACAAGGAATTCTCCAGCACACTTTGGCAACAGCGGTGTTGACGGGGTGGCTGTGTCAAGATGCTGTCCATCGCTGAGCCGCAGTTTCCTCTGTGTGACAAGGTTAATTGCTTACTCACCAGAACCACCATTATTATAGTCAGGCTCCAACTTCGTGGTTCTTCAGGCCCTGAAAAACATCCCTTCACTGTGGAGGGTGCTAGTTCAAGTTTCAGGGATCCTTTGAGCCTAACTACTGTTTTGACATTTTGGCAAATGTCTTGCCTGATAGATCAGTGAAGGCCATCAAAAGGCAGTTTTTCAAAACCTCCACGAGAAATATGCTCTCCCTTGTAAACTGCAAAGATGCACACAGGTCCACACTGCTCTGAATTAGCAATGCAAAGCCTTGATATTCATACCGAGGTGTCTTTGGGAGGTGTGTAATAGCATTATAAACCTCCATTAAAGATTTATTTTAACCAACATTTTAATTTACATTTTAAAAAAGGATTTTAATTTTCATGGAAGTCGCAGTGAAAGGACCATTGTTAGACAAGCGATTTCATTGCTGAAACCCTCTAATCGTAATTATAAGCTCAAAAAGGGATTGATTGAGTGTTCCTAAATGCATTATAATTATTGCTGTAGATAGAGAAGGAAAACAGAGAAATGCCATCATTTTGTTATGTTTCTCTTCATGAGACATTTGTGAAGGAAGCCAGCTCAGCTCTGCTTTCTTCAAAAAGAGAGGAAAGCTCATCTTGTACACACATTAAAGAAAACCAACACTGTCCTTTAAAGATGATTTCTTCTTTCCATCTCTGACCACTAGGCTAGGGCCTGAAATTTTTGGTCTGTTGACTTTATCTGAGTAGGAAAATTCACTTAAAGAATTGATCAATGATATTTTTTTGAACACCACTGAGTGCCAAGCACTGTATTAAGCACCTGAGAGAGTATACCAGGAGCAAGGCACTTCTTCTGACCTTAAGGAACTCATGATCTAATGGGAGAGATAAAGACAAAAATAATTTACAAATTGTGGGACCAAGAAGACAAAGATAAAGCAGAGAATTTATCCGGATGCCATAGCTCAGAAAATAATCGCCTGTACCAATAACTAGATGAAGAAATGGTCCAAATCAAAATGTACATGTGGGGTTGTGATTCAGAACATTATCCACAGTGCCGGCCTGGCTGGGGGAGAGGTGAGGAGAGACTGATGGGAGAAAGAGACTCAGGGGTTGGCTACATTACTGCTCTTACTCCCACCCTGCCTTCACTACCACCACTTGCTGGGAGGGGAATGATACCCCTTGGCCTTATCTAATGGATGGCCTTTCCTAAGAATGGGCCTATCAAGACTCCTGAACGATTCTATCTCCTTAACAATAACTTAGACCTGTCTCTTTTCGGCTTAACCCCAGGGGAGTAGGACCAGAATGCTGTGTGCTAATCTACCAGTAATACCTCAGATCTGTAGAGCCCAAACCAACTTCTCCGGAATCACATATACCCCAGCAGAGTCCTTAAGGGAGCACATAAGGCAGACCCGATTATTTGAAGACGCACCAATTTGAGAGGTTTGAAGCAAACCCCACTGGGATGGCCAAAAGTCATCAGCTTGAGGAGGCAAGAGAGGATCGAGACAGAGATCTAGCAAGGACACGGCAAGATCTTAAGCCCCTTAAGGAAGGGGAATATGTCTTTTACTTCTACTGGACTCTTCCAAGAATTGAGCAGTGTTTTGCACTCAGTAGGCACTTGATAAATATCATCGCTAATGATAACACTGAGACAGTGGAGTCAGACTGAGTGAAGAATTGTCCAGTGAGCCCTCCCCATCTCCCTCTCTCCTCCTTCCCTTCCACTCTGATTAGCCTGGATCTACCCCAGTGCTTGGCACCTAGTAAGCACTTAGGAAGTGCCACAAGTATTATGGTACGTTGTTATTCCTACCAAACCTTTGCTTTATTACCTTACAGATCTGTCTACCGCTGGGAGAGAGAGATATGGCTATTGGGGCCACTTTCAAGCTGGTGAGTTGGGGAGAGGGAGGAGGATGCTGTAGAGAAAGACCCCCTAATGTTTAACATCAAAGGAAACATTAACGCATGCCAGTTTAAACTTGCGGCTGCTCAGCCTACCTGCTTTTCACTGCAAACTTTCCAAGTTGTGATTCAGGTCAGAAATCATGAGTTCCCTTCGGTGGAAGCTGGGCTTTGAGCTTGTCACACTCCCCGATGTTGTTCCCCTCCCCGATTTTTCAGTAACATTCAATTAATAGCCAGCATTCGGGTAAATGCTGGAATTACTTCATTAGCTCAGCCAAATTATCTTTTTATGTTGTAATAAATAAGCAGCTATTAGCTATGATTCACAAGAGTTCCATGGTTTCAAACATCTAATTTCCTCCTGGATGCTTTTCAACAGTCACGCCAATACTTTTACTCAGTGGTATTATTACGACTGTACTTGTGCTAACAAGGTCTCTCCTCTCCTTAAGCGGACTGTAAATTATGGCCCGCCATTCCGTCTGGCTTTCTTAGTATCCGCGGCTTGGCGGAACTCTCGTCGGTACATGACAGCTGTGTGTGGGAAACAGAAGGCAAGTGAGTTGCCCTTCCAGGACAAGTTGGAACACTGTTCTGAAGAAAGTGGTTCTTGGGGGAATGCAGAGACATACGACCAACACATTTAATTAGAAGAAAGGAGGCACTGCCTTTAAGAGTCCAATCCCCTTCCCCTCCTGTTGCCCTTTTCCAGATGCCTTATCTCTAGCCTGCCCTTTGATTCAGCCAACTCAGCAATCCCTAAAAAGGCCTGAGATTTAATAAAGAAGACTCCAGCCCTTGCTTTTTTCAACTTAAAATGTTCCATTTTTAGAATTTCCTCACGATCCAGATGTTATTTACTATGGGACTGAGCTAAATATAGAATTGCTCTACACACTTAATCAGCAGTCAGCACAACGGTTGGTTAGGAGGAGATCTGCTGAGTTGGGTACAGAAGGCCAAGAGCAAGTCCAACGAAGGAACAAGTCAATTGGTCAATCAGCGGTATTTACTGAGCGCTTACTGTGTGCAGAGCACTGAACTAAGTGCTTGAAAATGTACAATATGTTAGTGCTGTACAGTACAGTAGATTTGGTAGACATGATCCCTGCTTCTAAGGATCTTCCAGTCTACAGGAGGAGACAGATATTAAATAATTATGGGAACTTGTTAAGCACTTACTATGTGCCAAACACTGTTCTAAGGGCTAGGGTAGATGCGAGGTAATCAGGTTGGACACAGACACTGTCCCATATGGGGCTCACCTTCTTAATCCCCATTTTACAGATGAGGTAACTGAGGGCCAGAGAAGTTAAGTGACTTGCCCAAGGTCACCCAGCAGACATGTGGTGGAGCTGGGATTAAAACCCAGGTCCTTCGGACTTCTGGGCCCGTGGTCTATCCACCAAGACACACTGCTTCTCTAAAATAAATTATAGAAAGGGGAAATGTCAGAGTGTAAGGATGTGGATATAGGCGCTGTGGAGCTGGAGGATTGGTGTGTTTTGAAGTGGTAAAAGGGTCTCCCAAGTGTGTAGGTGGTACACTAAGTTTGCCATCAATATCTGTGTAATAAGATGAAAAGCACTGTGTTCCTGAGGTCCTTTAAGAGACAGTCCCCTCTGAGGTGCAGCTGGGAATGCCCAATTCTCCTTGGGCACAAGGCAAATTCAGAGATGAATGTTCACCTTCTGAATATTTAGATGTGGTGATTGAAAGCCAACTTGGCTTAATATTCTAGATATCTCCAGTCAGACTGTGCCTCGACATGTGGCCATGTCTGAGCAAAACACAGTCACTGAAAAGGCAGAGAATGCCAGGCGATAGTGTGGGTCAGGAAGGGAATAGCCACTTTAATTCAATGGAAATGACATGGGACTATGGATGGGTAGAATGCACTAAATCATGTGAATTCTCCCAAGAGTCTTTTCGAATAGAGCAGGATTTTTCAATCAATCAGTGGCATTTATTGGGCACTAATTGTGTGCAGAGCACTGTACTAAGCATTTGGAATAGTACAATGGTGTAAACAGAAAAACAGTTGACAGTCTAGCTTTTCATGACTGGCACAACCTTCCTTGATTAAAACCTCATTTCTCCTATTCATCCTCCCTACTGCCTGGAACTCCCTCCCCCTACATATCTGATGGTCAGCCCATTTCTCTCCTCCTAAAAGCCCTCCTAAAATCACATCTCCTCCAAGAGGCCTTCCCTGCCTAAGCTCTCATTTCCACTACCTGCCCTCCACTCTGCATCACTTATGCACTTGGATCTGCAACCCTTAATAATACTGATGGTACTTGTTAAACGTTTACTATCTGCCAAGCACTGTACTAAGCGCTTGGATAGATACAAGGTAACCAGGTTGTCCCATGTGGGCCTCATAGTCTTAATCCCCATTTTACAGATGAGGAAACTGAGGCACAGAGAAGTGAAGTGACTTGCCCGAAGTCACACAACTGATAAGTGGCGGAGCTGGGATTAGAACCCATGACCTCTGACTCCCAAGCCCTTGCTTTTTCCATTAAGCCACACTGCTTCTCACTTGATATCTTGATATCCACAGCATTTATGTCCATGTCCCTTATTTGTAATTCATTTTAATGTCTGCCTCCCTTTCTAGACTGTAAGCTTGTGGGGAGGGATCTCGTCTATCAACTCTAATGTATTGGACTGTGGCCTAGTAGAAAGTGCATGGGCCTGGGAGTTAGTCCTCAGGTTTTAATCTTGACTCTGCCATTTGCCTTTTGTATCAGCCTGGGCAAGTCACTTAATTTCTCTGTGCAGCAGTTTCCTCATCTCTAAAATGGGGATGAAATACCTGTTTCCCCTCCTCAGATTGTGAGTCCCATGTATTTATTAAAGGCTTACTCTGTGCCAAACATTGACCTATGAGCTAGGGCAGATACAAGATAATCAGGCCAGGCACTTGTAAATGACTTTGCGTCTGTCCCCTCCAGTAGGGCGTAAGCTCCCTGTGGACAGGGATTGTGTCTCCTATGTCTACTTTACTCTTCTAAATGGTTAGCACAGTGTTCTTTACCCAGTAGACATTTAATTCATACTTCTGGTTAATTGATTGATGCTACTTTGGTGGTATGTTCCCAAGAAGGTAGACAGAGCTCTGCATACAGGAGGAATGCAATAAGTGATAATAATGATGAAGACTTCTATGAGTGATATGCCCATATGATTAAGGCACTGTACTAAACGCTGCGGTAGATACAAACTAATCAGGTTGGACATAGTACATGACTAAGTGCGTGGCACTTGGTAAGCGCATAACAAATACTAAAATTAAAAAAAAGATGATTGGAACAGCAGAGTGAAGTAGAAACTGGAGAAAGAGAGAAATGCTAGTAGCAGGAGACTATTGACAAGACTGATACGGTAGACCAGCCAGAATATGACAAGAGGGCCAGAGCAGTGCCTGTTTAGATTGAGAGGTAAGGGCAGATCCAGGAAATGCTGTGGTGGAAAAACTGACAGGATTTTGTGACAAATTGATTGTGATAGTTGAAAAAGAGCAAAGATTCAAAGATAATGCCAAGGTGGCAGGTTTCAGAGACAAGGAGGACGTTGGTATTGTCAACTGTGATGGGAAAGTTAGGTGAAGGAGAGGATTTGGGAAGGGAAGATGAGTTCAGTCTTTGACATTTTGAGCTTGAAGCACCGTGGGACATCCACATGGAGATGACCCACAGGCAAGGGAAAATGTGAGATTGAAGGGGTGGAAGGTTAAGGTTTGCAAGAAAGATTTGGGAGTCACCACATAGAGGTGGTGGGTGAAGTCTTGGAAGTAGATGAGTTCATTGAGGACAGTGAATATGTCTACCAACTTTGTCATATTGTACTTTCCCAAGAGCTCTGCACATATTAATGCTGTGCTCTGCATGAGGTAAGAGCTCAAAAAATACCACTGATGATGATGATGAGCTGCTCTCTGAGGGAGTGAAGAGCTCAGAGATAGAAGAAGAACCAGCAAAGAGACTGGGATTGAACACAGAGATAGGAGGCAAACCAGAGAGAACTATGTTGGCAAAATCAAGACAAGATAGGGTTACCAGGGGGAGTGAGTGGTTCATGGTGTCAGAGGCAGCTGAGAGGACAAGGAGGATTAGGATAAAGTAGAATCCATTAGATTTGGCAAGGAGGAGGTCATTTGTGACCTTGGAGAATGCGGTCTCAGTCAAGTGAATAGGGAGGAAGGTAAGTTGAACTGAATCAAAGAGTGAGTTGAAATAGAGGAAGTGGAAGTGTCAGGTGTTTAAAACCTGCTCAAGGAGTTGGGACAGGGAATGACTGGTAGTAGGGAAAAGGGGAGATAGTTGGAATGTGCAGTGGGCTATAAGGAAGGCTTTTTTGGTATGGGAGAGAATGGAGCATGTTTAAAGGCAGGAGGGAATAAACCATCAGACAGTAAAGCAACTCAAGACCGCGCTTAAGGAGAGAATGAGGGTTTTAGATTTTAGAAGGAAAGCTGGACTGTGGTCAGAGCAGTAGAGTGGGTAGATTTTGAAAACTGAAAGACAGCTGGACAACACGAGACAGTAGATATGGAGGCAGGAGGAAATTGGGGAGTGAGGCAGGGAACTTTGGGGAACTCACATCTGATGCTTTCAATTTTATTGGAGAAGCAGCATGGCTCAGTGGAGTCAGAGGTCATGGGTTTGAATCCCAGCTCTGCCACTTGTCAGCTGTGTGACTGTGGACAAGTCACTTAACTTCTCGGTGCCTCAGTTACCTCATCTGTAAAATGGGGATTAAGACTGTGAGCCCCACGTGGGACAACCTGATTCCCCTGTGTCTACCCCAGCGCTTAGAACAGTGCTCTGCACATAGTAAGTGCTTAACAAATACCAACATTATTGTTATTATTATTATTAAGGCAGTTGGCAAGGTGACCAAGTGTAAAAGAGGAAGGAGCAGAAAATGTCGACAGTTCAAGAAGGTATTGGATAGATTCACAGATGAGGGGGTCCAAAATAGATTACTAGAGGGAAAAGTTTGGGATGTTAAAAGGACCATCCCTAAGCAGGAAGAAAGATGTTAAGAAAGGGAACCACCACATGATTCCTTCAAGCATCATTTGAAGGCTATTGTTGGAGGCAGAATCCTGGGTTGGAAGGACCATTGGTCTGATCCGGTGCCCACGCTGCTTAGGGTCTTATTATTCTTAACCGTGGGGTCACCGACTGTTCAGGTGGAGAGGAGAATGGATCAAGGATTTCCCAATCCACCTGGGAGGCTTGATCCACGTGGAGACATTGAGTCAGTCACTTTTGCCTCTTTAAATTCCTCATCATCACAAAACCCATCTGGGTTATTGATAATAATAGTAATAGTTGTGGTATTTGTTGAGCACTTACTGTGTAGTAATAGTATTTATTAAGGATTTACTGTGTGCAGAGCACTGTACTAAGTGCTTGGGAGAGTACACTATAACAGAGTTGGTAAGCACATTCCCTGCCTCCAAGGGACTCACAATCTAGAATGGGAGGCAGACATACACAGGTGGGAATTAACACGGTCCCTGTCCCTCATGGGGCTCACAATCTCAAAGTTTCAGTGGGGAAAAGGAATTCTGCCAAGCACTGTACTAAGTAGTGGGATAGATACAGAATAACCAGGCTGGACACAGTCCCAGTCCCCCAATGAGCTCGCAGTTCAAGTAGAAGGGAGAACAGAGTATTGAATCCCCTTTTTACAGATGAGGAAATTGAGGGCCAGGAAAGTGAAGCGATTTGCTCAGTGTCACACAGCAGGCAAGGGGAGAAGAAGAGATCAGAACCCAGGTCTTCTGACTCCTTGGTCCAAGCTCTTTCCACTTGACCATACCGCTTCCCCGCAACCTGCTTCTTGATTTTCAGACTAGGAACGAGTGGGTGGAATTTCAAAATTCCAAAACTGGAGGTGCACGTGGAGACACAGCCTTCACCCCTCCCCCCCCTTCATCCCCTGCCTCCCTACACAAAAATCTTGGTATCTTCCCCATAGATTTCCCCTTCATCGATCAACCTTGATCCATTTTAACATCTGCACGCTATCGAGCAGTCCGTTTGAGGCATTCTAGTTGCTGGCAATCTCAGCCCTAGCTGGGCAAGAAAGACCAAATGCATCCTGGGAGGGGAAAAAGAGATAAGGGCCAATAGCTGCAGACCGTAACTGCTGAATATGTGTTTGAGTCCTTCCCCACTGTCACCTGGAGAGCTTTTACTTCAATTGTTTAAGGGAGTTCCGCATAAGGTAGGCAGTTTCCAGTAATAGCATCTCTAATCCGAGTGGTCCTGGAATGCAGCTCAGCTGCAGGCAGGGAAGGTTAAATATTTTTCAAATGCAAACCAGATAAATTTTTAAAAACCTCAAAATAGTCTTGGAGCCATAAAGGCTCTTCTGCCTCCCCCAGTCATTCTCTTAACAAAAGATGCACTGCAGCCTTCTCATTTGTCCGGGGAGAGATTTCTCCATCTCCTCTGCTGCACACTCAGTATAATTTAAGGTGACTCACTGTACAGAAAAGTTCACCTTCCATTAAAATGTTTTCTTTAGTAAGCACTCTCTTGCAAGTGCTGTAATGTAAACATGAGTGCCTGCAAATATGAACATTTATTAAATAACACTGATGAATATTTCAATACCTCGGGGAGAGCGATTCACACCTCAATCATTCAGGCTGTTTTAAGTGCAGCACAGGACAATTCCACTACATCTTCCATTAATATTTAATTGCCCATTTTATTCTGTTTACCTTTTTGGTTAATATATAATTTAAAGCCCTTCCACTAAAAAGGGGGGAAAAAAAGAGAACAGCTGTTAGTCTGCTTTTAACAAATCTCTGGTGAGAGCTTTTATCTCATTTAAAATTCATTGCGAAGAGTTTTTATTTAATATCAGTAACACAAAACCTCAGATATTAAAAGTAAAACTTGGAAGCAGCTGTTGGGCAACATCTCTGACTCCGACTTGGGTTTGATTTCTGTCCTTTCCTGAGTGGACCGCGCTGGTGACCTGGGTCTCCGAGAAACAGAGCCGCAGGAATCTGACATGGTGACCTTCTGGCAATATGGCGGAAAATTGTTCTGCACGCAGCAGAAAGTGATAGTCTTCTGAGTCCGCCCTAGGAAAATTTCGTGGACTGGATGAAAAACTTATCTTCCTGTTGAATGGCAACGGACTCAGGCAGTTGGAGAGACAAGAGCCTGGATGAATTTAACTTGGATTGGTTGGAGGGGAGGAGACGCACCCTGAGTTGACCTTCCCATTGGTCTAGAGACCTTCTGAAAACCAAATGGTCAAACTGGGGAAAATCTGTAGCTCATATTCATGGCCAGAAAGGGGCGGGGGAAGTTTTGATCCGGGTCTTATCTGGTTGCAGAGGCCCTCCTAGGAGTAATTTACCAATCTCACTGAAAGTGGTGCTATTGTGATGTAACTGTACCCAGCTGAAATTGCGGTTTTGCTTCTTTCCCCCTGCCATTTGTCTCTATATTAATTCAATCACAGATGTTAGGGAGGGAAAAGACCTATTAAGTCATCTGGTCCTTTCCCAGGGGCCTTAGCGGAATTGTTCCCTGTAGCATATTTTCAACTGCTTTCTCCAATACAGATGTAAATAGCTCAAGCAAAAGACCACCCTAAAAGCTTTAACTGGAAGTTGATTCTCTCAGTACTTTACCGGAAGATAAATTCATGCAGAAAAAATAATTGACGTGAACTGTCGGACCAAAACCCTAGAAGCACACCCTTTCATCAACTCATGGATCTGCACAGGCAAATTATGTAAGGGATTCAAGGCCCAAACCTACTTTAGTCTCAGATATTTGAGTACTTCAAGCAGATGAGGTTTATGCTGGTAATATTTCGATGATTCAGCCCCAAACGAATTTCAAGTTATGCCACACCTGTCTTTGGACATAACTTTTCATTTGAAAGTATCATTTCTGCCCCTCTTTTTCCCAGGGGTGAGAAAGCCTACTGTGTGAGCTTGGGCAAGTCACTTAAGGTCTCTGGGCCTCAGTTTCCTCATCTGTAAAATGGGGATTCAATACCTGTTCTCCTTCCCACTTAGATGTTCTCCTTCCTACTTAGACTGTGAAGCCCAAGTGGGTCAGGGACTACATCCAACCTGATTTTCTTGTAGCTACTAGAGTGCTACAACAAATATACTACTACTACTATTACTACTACTACTAATAGTAATCTGTAAAATGGGAACAGAGTACCATTCTCCCTCCAGTTTAGACTGTGCGTCCTGTTTGAGACAAGGACAGTGTCCAACCTGATTATCTTGTACCATCCCAGTGCTAAATATGGGGCTTGGCTCTTAGTAAGTATTTAATAAATATTATTATCACTGTATTTTTTTCAGACAACTTTATCAAGATGCGAGGGGAACAGAGAGAAAGGTGAGTAGAAGTAGTAATAATACTAATAACAAGCTTGGGAGTCAGAGGATATGGGTTCTGATCCCGACTCTGCCACATGTCTGCTGTGTGACCTTGGGCAAGTCAGTTACCTTCTCTGGGCCTCAGTTACCCTATCTATAAAATGGGGATTAAAAGCGTGAGCCCCATGTCGGACAACCTGATTACCCTGTATCTACCCCAGCACTTAGAAAAGTGCTTGGCACACAGTAAGTGCTTAACAAATACCATCATTATTATTATCATGGTATTTAGTAAGCACTTACTATGTGCTAAGCTCCGACTTTAAGCTTTATCAGCTGTATGACAACACTGTGTACAATTAAACTACTGTTGTGTTTCACCCCACCTCTGCTGATTTCAAATGCCTTTCCAGCAACAACTCCATTTCTCTGCCCTCCTGCACAGTGTTTAAGTGACCTGGAAGTGTGAAAGTGGCAGTTGAGGGGGAAAAATAGGGTGTGGGGATAAGATCAATTGGGGAAAAATTTCTAGAGAAGACATGAAAGCAGCATGCCCTAGTGGAAAGAGCACCGGTCCGGGAGCCAGAGGGCCTGGATTCAATACCGGCTCTTCCACTTGTCTGCTGTGTCACCTTGGGGAAGTCACTTCACTTCTCTGTGGCTCAGTTCTTTCATGTGCAAAATGGGGATTCCATCAATCAGTCAATCAATCAATCATATTTATTGAGTGCTTACTGTGTGTGGAGCACTGTACTAAGCGCTTGGGATAGTACAATATAACAATATAAGAGAGCTGATTGATGTGTTCCCTGCCCATAATGAGCTTACAGTATAGAGTGGGAACCAGAATAAAAAGACAGAATTAATGTTAATATTCACTCAATCAGAGCACTTACTTTGTGCAGAACACTATACTAAGTGCTTGGGAGAGAACAATGTAATAGACTAGAGTGGGAGACAGATATTATTATAATTGAATAAATGACAGATATGGACATAAGTACTGTGGGGCTGGGAGAGGGGGATGAATAAAGGGAGCAAGTCAGGGTGACTCAAAAGGGAGTGGAAGAAAAGGAAAGGAGCCCTTAGGCAGGGAAGGTCTTTTGCAGGAGATGTGCCTTCAATAAGTCTTTGAAGCAGGGGAGATATGTCTGTCGGATATGAAGAAAGGGGGCATTCCAGGCTAGAGGCGAGATGTGTGTGAGAGGTCAGAGACTTACGTGGCTCAGTGGAAAGAGTCCGGGCTTGGGAGTCAGAGATAGTGGGTTCTTATCCCGGCTCCACCACTTGTCAGCTGTGTGACTTTGGGCAAGTCATTTCACTTCTCTGTGCCTCAGTTACCTCATCTGTCAAATGAGGATTAAGACTGTGAGCCCCACGTGGGACAACCTAATCACCTTCTATCCTCCCCAGTGCTTAGAATGGTGCTTTGCACATAGTAAGCACTTAACAAATGCCATCATCATCATTATTATTATAGACGAGGTGGAGGTACAGTGAGTAGGTTGGCATTAGAGGAGCAAAGTGTGCGGGCTGGGTTGCAGCGGGAGGGTAGCAAGGTGAGGTAGGAGGGGGCAAGATGATTGAGTGCTTTACTGCTACTATTACTACTACTATTCCTACTATTAAAGTGTAAATGCCTAGCGGGTAGAGACTTTTCTTTTACTTTTGTCCTACCTTTCTAATTGCCTCGTATAGTGCTTGCACACAGTAGGCATTTGGTCCATGCTGCTGCTGCTGCTCTCTACCTCAGGCAACACACTAATAGATACTTCACAGGTTCCTCTTAATCCCTCCATTTGTCAGGTTTTTCCTTTCACTGAAATTAAATACATTACCTGATGCAATCTTTTTTTTTTCCTCCACATTCTCACAAACACATGAACTATAGCCACTATATAAACCTCTGTTCTTTTTCAAAATTACAAATAATAATACTAACAATAATACCACCTTATTTTTGGCAGAGAGCTTTTATTTTTTCCAAGTGCTTTCACATCAGTTCTCTCATTTTATCCGCATAAATATATCCCCTAAACGTGTGTCATTTGCTTAAAGTCTCCTTGAGGCTTCTCATCTGGATTTATCAGTTGAGAGACACTCTTTATGTATTAGCAGTTCCACTGTTATCTGTCGACTTCCAAATTCTAGTTCTCTCAGTGGCAGAAATCTGATCCCCAAATGGGACAAATCTCCAGTCTTTATATATTTGTAAAGACAGCTGCAAGTAATTGTTTAGTGTCTCTGCCATTTCCTTTTCCGTTGTCTCTAATTCCCCCTGTCATTATTGTAAGTGCACACATTTTTCCTTGCTGTTTGTCTTCTAAATACATATTGTACTTGTAAAACATTTTTACTCTCGGATAAGAGGCGCTTTTTTTTTTTTTTAATCCTGACGATCGGATTTGGAGCCTTTAATCTTTGATTACTTGCTGGCCATTTTTATTCTCTATAACTCAGTCTCCTTCCCTTTTCCAAATGGCTGAGATTGTTTTCAAGCACCTCTCAAGATTCGCAATCCCCAGAAAACAGACCAAATTGTTCCATCTGTTTTATCTTCATCTCAGCAGTTGAACTCCTAGGTAACCTTTGACATCCCCCATCCAAATGACTGACATGAATGTATCAGACCCACTTTTTTTTAATGGTATTTGTTAAGCGCTATGTGACAAGTGCTGTACTAAATGCTGGAGTAGTTCAATCAATCAATCATATTCATTGAGCTCCTATTGTGTGCAGGGCACTGTACTAAGCACTTTGCAGTG
Source organism: Ornithorhynchus anatinus (assembly GCF_004115215.2). Classification (NCBI taxonomy): domain Eukaryota; kingdom Metazoa; phylum Chordata; class Mammalia; order Monotremata; family Ornithorhynchidae; genus Ornithorhynchus; species Ornithorhynchus anatinus. Next base: position 65,982,715 of record NC_041753.1, read on the forward strand.
ACAATATAACAGAGCTGGTAGAATAGCTAATCAGGTTGGACACCGTCCATGTCCTACTCCATGTACCACTTGGGGCTCATAGTCTTTATCCCCATTTTACAGATGTAGTAACCAAGGCACAGAGAAGTTAAGTGACTTGTCCAAGGTCACAAAGCAGATAAGTGGCGGGGCCAGGATTAGGGCCCAGGTCCGTCTGACTCCCAGACCCAGGCTCCATCCATTAGGCAACAGTGCTTCTTGCTTGCCAACAAAGAAGCTTTTCTTTCCTTTGGATCCATTCTTTCTTGACGTGAGTGGGTTGCGAGCCAAAGGCCCATCAAAAAGAGCATTCCTAATAGGCATTTGGGTACCTACTGAATTGCTCCAACGGTTTTTCTTTAGGGAGCTGGGGGGAGATCTGTGGGGCAGGATTTATATTTAGCACTGAAACACCAAGATGTGTCATATTCTAACAATTATACTCGACACCATAGATGGGACACTTTGCTCCTCGATCACAACCCACCTCTTCTTCATTTCATAGGAAGTGTGCTGCACAAAAGGAGCTAGGAAATATGGGAAAAAGAGAAAATGAGGTTAGGGCCTGCTAACAGAAGAATACCAGAAAAGCACTTTGACTGGAGGCAGGACTGACTTCAGACATTTGGTCACTCTGAGTTGAGAAAAAATTCACTGCCCTCACCTGTTTCATTCATTTGCTCAATCCTATTTATTGAGTGCTTATTGTGCACAGAGCACTGTACTAAGCGCTTGGAAAGTACAATTTGGCAACAAATAGGGACCAATTCTACCCCAGAACGGGCTCACAGTCTAGAAGACATCAACTAATAGTAGTGGTAGTTGTGGAATGCCCAGTTGGTAAGCTGCAATGAATTAGACAGTTGGGAAGTACAGAATAACAGAGTGATAGGTTACCTGCTCACAAGGAGTTTACACTCTCATGGTTCATTTAATCGTATTTATTGAGTGCTTGCCATGTGCAAAACACTGTACTAAGCACTTGCACTATACTAAGTTTATGGGATTGACCAACAAAAATGATTTACAACTAGAGTGATAAAAAAAAAATTGAGTGGACATAAATACATGAGTGCTAAGGAGGTTGCAAATGGTATAATGTAATGATGTCATCAATCAATCAGTTGTATTTACTGAGTACTTCTGTGCAGGTACTTTATTAACTGCTTGAGAGAACACAATAGAGTTGGTAGAATGACCCCTGACCTCAAGCAGTTTACAATCTAGTGGTAGCACCAGACACTAAAATAAATTACAGGGAAGAGGAAGCAACAAAGTTTAAAGATACATATGTTCTACTGGGTTGGGGTGGGGAGAGAGGGTACCCAAGTACTTTGGTGGTGTGAAGAACCAAAGTGGCATTAGAGGGAGAAATAGGATGGGAAAGGATGTGATTCCAGAAGAACTTTGAAGAAGGGGAAAGTTGTGGGTCTGCCGGATGTGAAGGGAGAAGGAGTTCTAGGGAAAAGGGAGGGTGTGAATAACAGCTCGAGGATGAGAGAGATAAGAACGAGGCCCAGTGACTTGGTTGGCTAGAAAGGAGCAAAATGTGACAGCTAGAGGTTAGTGAGAAGGGAATGAGGATAAGTGGGGAGAGAGGTGATTAGGTGTCTTAGAACCCATGTTCAGAAATGATGTCTGTTTATTTGTATTGATATCTGTCTCCCCTCCTCTAGATTGGGAGCTTGTTGCAGGCGGGAATTTTCACTCTTTATTGCTTTATTGTACTTTCCCAAGTGCTTTAGTACAGTGCTCTGCACACGTAAGCACTCAGTAAATATGACTGAACAAATGAATGAATGACCAGGAGAGGAATGGGCAACCATTGGAGATTTTTGAGGCATTGGGAAATGGGTCCAAAATTACAAAAAAAAGCAGGCTGCCCTGATCCCCAAACCAAGTGTTTTGCTGTGCCCACAACAAGCGCTTAGTACAGTGCTTGGCACACAGTAAGCACTCAATAAATACAATTGAATGAATGAACAAGCTTACAGTCTAGAGGAAGAGGCAGATATAAATGAATAAATTATGGATATGTACATAAGTGCTGTGGGGGTGGGGGTGCAAAAAGGGAGCAATTCAGGGTGACTATGTCCAACCTGATTAGCTTGTATCTATCCCAAGGCTAAGTACACTGCCTAGCACATAGTAAGTGTTCATCAAATGCCTTTTTTTTAAAAAAAAAAAAGCGGGTACGGAATAATGCATTGGCACGCCAGAATTTCAGGGTCCTTGAATCTTATCTTTGTCTCTGCCACCGAGTTCCTCCATGGCTTGTCACTGCTCAGCTTCTGCTTCCTCATCTGTGAAATGGGACCAACAGCTCATCCCTCTTCTTGACCAACATGGTGTGAAATTGATCTCATAGCCCAGATCCCACTCAAGTCTAAGATGGTTGTCAGTTGACACTTTCCATCAATCAATCAATGGTATTTATTGAGCACTTACTGTGTGCAGAGCACTGTTTAAAATGGTCATCTGATAAAGTAAAATGTGTGTTGTTAGACATCCTTTCCCACAAGGAGTTGGCAATCTACAAGGGGAAACAGACATTAAAATCAATTTCAGATATGGGAAATAGTAGGATACCCTGTAATACTTATAAATTGGAAGAGTTTAAACTTTACTTTAGAAGTTGAGCCCACAGAGTTTTCAAAAGATTTCTAACTTGCGACCAGAGGGAAATTTAGACCCAGGCAGATCAGAACTATGAGCATGTCTGAACCTGGTCATTATTTTCGAAAGAAAGGTTTCTAGAAGCAATTCCATTTACTCCCCGAATTCAGGGAACAATCCTCCTAACGTGAATCTGTTAATGAGTCAGAGGGCGTTTGAGGCACTGATGGATTCTGTGAATTTGTGTAAATTAGATGGAGTCTCTGCTGCCTAGAACAGATAGGGCCGATGGGGTAGATGTCATTGTGCTGTTCCTGTGTTTTTTTAGATTATGGTCGTATAGTCCTAGCAGCATCTTCCTAGGTTGAATGAATGCCCCCAACTCTGCCAATGACCTGCTGTGTGACTTTAGCCAAGTCACTTAACTTCTCTGGGCCTCAGTTTCTTCATCTGTAAAATGGGGATAAGATACCAGTTCTTCCTCCCTCTTAGACTGTGAGCCCCCTGCGGGACAGGGACCGTCTTGTACCCACCCCGGTGCTAAGTATGATGATTGACAGATAGTGAATGATTAAGAAATACCAACATTATTATTTATCATCTCAGGAAAGTGGCATATAGTTTGTAATTGTGGTAACTTATTTTGTGCTAAGTGGCAGAATTGGAATTAGAACCCAGGTCTCCTGTCTCCCAGGCCCATGCTCTTTTCACGAGGGCCATGCTGCTTCTCTAACCACCTGGCTTCACTCTTCCCCAAGTGCAGTAACTCAACCTCCCAAGACAAAGATGACACCTAGAAGCAACCTTAGGGTGTCCAATGGACAAACATGACAGATACCCCAGACTGAATCAGTGATTGCAGGATTCTGCATCGCCTATGCACTTGGATCTCTATCCTTTAAGCACTTGATGTTCATCTCACCCTCAGCCTCACAGCACTTAGGTATATATCAGTAACTTATTCCTTTACATTAATAAATTGTAAGCTCCCCATGGGCAGGGAGTAAGTCTACAACTCTTATCATATCATACTCTTCCAAGTGATTAGTACAGTGCTCTGACCATGGTAAGTGTTCAGGAAATACCATTTATTGATTGAATGATTAATAATAATAATGATATTTGTTAAGCACTTAGTATGTGCCAGACACTGTTCTAAGCACTAAAGTAGATAGGAGGTAATCAGGTTGGACACAGTCCCCGTCCCACACAGGCTCACGGTCTTAATCCCTATTTCACAGATGAGGTAACTGAGGCACAGAGAAGTTAAATGACTTGCCCAAGGTTGATTAAACCTCCTGGATGCTAACGGCCCATGACAGAAGGCATTGGTTTTCCAATACAAAGCAGAAAAGAAGTCTCCCTGGAAAAGGAGAAATGGGTCTCCCTTCTAATAATTTCATAATTCCTCTAACATTAACACCTCCAAGCATGGGCAATGGAGCTGAATTTTAGGGAGAAGCCAGAAAGAGAAATCATTTCCATACACTGTAGTCCTTTTCAATAACTTTATTTACATGATACCCATATAAACACAGATATTGCTAAGGGTCAAAGGGCAGGCTTTTCCTTTTTTTTAAAATGGTATTTTTTAAGCACTTATTATGTGCCAGTCACTATATTAAGCACTGGGGTTGATACAAGCTAATCAGCTTGGACACAGTCCGTGACCCATGTGGGGCTCACAGTGTTAATCCCCGTTTTACAGATGAGACACAGAGAAGTTAGGTGACTTGCCCAAGGTCACACAGCAGACAAGTGTCAGAGCTGGGATTAGAACCTAGGACCTCTGAGGCCCGTGCTCTTTCCACTAGGCCATGCTGCTTCTCAGGTACACACCAGGTACATATCGGTTTATTTCGCATTGATTTATTTCTCCTCTGTGTTAACTATTTATATCTACTTTCACTCTCTTTGAATTATTCTTTCATTAACATGTCTGCTTGTTTTCTCCATTTGAATGTAAACTCTTCAAGAGCGTGCATTGTATCTCATGCTCCCCTGAATCCCTTGAACAGTGCCATGCCTCCAGCAGACATGAAATCAGTGCTGTTGTTGATGATGATAACTATAGAAACGGAAAATGCAGGTCTAAGAGAGGAGGTCAAATGGTGTCAGAATCTCTGACTACCTGCTTTTCTCCTGCTTTGCTTCAGTCTTAGGCAAAAGTTGTGTTCCTTACTAGGTATTTCAATCTCTTCCTGACAAGCAATGGAACATGGAATTATTGTTCATCATTTTCATATCTGACAGACAATTACTCTCCCCACCTTCAAAGTCTTATTGAAGACACATCTCTTTCAAGAGGCCTTCCCTGACTAAGCCCTCATTTCCTTTTCTCCCACTCCCTTCTATTTCACCTCTGCACTTGGATTTCGACCATTTATTCACCCCCTCCTCAGCCCCAGCACATATGTGGATAGCAGTAATTTACTTATTTATATTAAAGTCTGTCTCCTCTAGACTGTAAGCTCACTGAGGGCAGGGAATGTGTCTGTTACATTGTTATGTTGTACTCTCCCCAGCACTTAGTACAGTGCCTGTCACACAGTAAGCGCTTAACAGACATCATCATCATCATTAATATATATGGTTGATCAATTGATTGATCATATCCGGAAAAACCAGGCCCACAGGGAATCCACTGAGCTTAGAGGTGGTCGATTTCAGCCAAACAGAAGGAAATCTTTTTTTCTCCAATGGGTAGAAAGCCTTTGGAATTCATTACTGCAGAATGATATCCAATTTAGTGAAATTCATCCATGAGGGGTCCAGATCAGGCTGAAGAAGGAGGTGATAGATCCTCAAATGATTGTGGCTTATTGAGGGGAGGGCAACTTTCAAACTGTCTTCCCAAATACTATTTGTCTGTCCATATCCACCATTGGATGATAAATCCCTTGTGGACGGGAAATGTGTGATTTCCTCCTACTGTACTTTTCCAAGCGCTTAAGGACAGTTCTTTGCTCTTACTAGGTGCATTTGATGGACCTAGTAATCAACTGATGGATTGATTGACTGATCAGTGCCATCACCCCCACTGTTTAAAAGCCTTCAATTGACTTAATCCCCTATTCTTAACCCCCCTGATGCATGATTAGAAATTGAGAGTTTTCTTGGCAAATTTATGGCCAGAGAGCAGGAAGAAAGGGGAGAAGAGGAAGAAAAGGAGGAGAGTTGTGACAAAGAAAAAGTTCAGTTCCCTTCTGAAATGCTCTGCACACAGGAGGCCTGGTAGTGAAGTTGTAGCATATGTTGCAAACCCCAGCTTCTAGGAGCTGGGCCAGAAAAGACTGAGGCACTGCAAAGGTGATTCCACTTTCAAGCCGACTTCCTGCCTGCAAGAACCTCACTTCAAGTCAGCCAAGAGAAGGAGATGGAACTGATTTCCAAAGCAGAATGGGAGGGAGACACTTCAAGGAAAAAAACGGGAAAGTCAGTTTTCAATCTCTGAATCGGAATGAGTGAAGGCGAGCTTATTCACAAAAACCAAGGGAAGACCATGTCAGGGACGTAGGTATGTATATGTAGTCCCAACTGTTGGTGAGGTTCATCGGTGAGTGTGTGTGTGTGTGGCTGAAAAGGCCAGTGAGGGAATCCATGGTCCCGGCTCCGAAGGCCACCCAAAAAGACTACCCCTTGTTGTGTTGTCGTGTTGTTTGCGATGCCTGGAACGTTTTTCTCTTCTGCCTTCTTGTCTCTCTTTTCATGCAAAACTTTTGCTCAAAGGGCCACTCAATCAATCAGTCAAGCAGTGCTATTTCTTGAACATTTACTGTGTACAGAGCACTGGACTAAGTGCTTGGGACAGTACAGTACAATAGAGTAGATAGACACGATCCCTGTCCCCATGGAGCTGCAGCCTATATGAGAAGCAGCGTGGCTCAGTGGAAAGAACACGGGCTTTGGAGTCAGGGCTCATGAGTTCGAATCCCAGCTCTGCCACTGTCGGCTGTGTGACTGTGGGCGAGTCACTTAACTTCTCTGTGCCTCAGTTCCCTCATCTGTAAAATGGGGATGAAGACTGTGAGCCCCACGTGGGACAACCTGATTCCCCTGTGTCTACCCCAGCGCTTAGAACAGTGCTCGGCACATAGTAAGCGCTTAACAAATACCAACATTATTATTATTAATAATAATAATAATAATAATAATGGTATTTTTTCAGTGCTTACTATGTGCCGGGCACTGTACTAAGCACTGGAATCAGGTCAGACACAGTCCCTGTCTCACATGGAGCTCAGTCTCAAACCCCATTTTACAGATGAGGTAACTGACACAGAGAAATCAAGTGACTTGCCCAAAGTCACACAGCAGAGTACTGGCAGAGGCAGAATTAGAACCCATGACCTTCTGATTCCCAGGTCCGTGCTCTATCCACTTTGGCATGCCGCTTCTGTTGGGAGACAATCATTAAAATAAATTTCAGATTGGGGAAAGAGCAGAATATAAGGATCTGTACATAAATGCTGTGGGGCTGGAGTGGGCAGGGTGAATATCAAGTGCTTAAGAGGTACAAATCAAAGTGAGGCCTTAGACAGGGAAGTCCTTTTAGAGGAGATGTGATTTTAGGAGGGATTTGAAGGTGGGTAGAGTGACTGTCAGATAGTTGCTTGTCGGTTAATACACTATAAATGATTTATTCATTTTAATGCCTGTCTCCCCCTTTAGAATGCAAGTTCATTATGGGTAGGGAACATTTCTGCTAATTCTGTTGTGTTGCCCTCTCCCAAGAGCTTAGTACAATGCTCTGCACATAGTAAGCGCTCAATAAATATAGTTGAATGATTAATTGATTCGAAGGCAGAGGGAGTTCCAGGCCAGAGGGAGGACGTGGGTAAGGGGTCAGCAGTGAGACAAACAGATCTGTCCTTGGCAATTAATGTAGGTTCCTTCGTGGGAAAATCCAGAAACACCTAATTTTGTTTTGAGGGTAAATAGACTAATGGTAACCTTATCGAAGGTGGGAATCATGTCTACCTATTCTATTGTACTCTCCTAAGGGCTTGGTACAGAGCTCCACACAAAGCAAGTGCTCAATAAATATCACTGATAGATTGATTAATAATTCAGGACATGAGGGAACTGTGTTTTCCCAGTAGAATGGAGTCTACAATACTATTCGTGAGTTTCAGAAAGAATGAAACAATTACTAGACTTTTCTGTGGTTTTTGTTAAGTGCTTACTATGAGTCAACCACTGTTCCAAGTGCTGGGGTAGACATAGGATAATTTTTTTTATCATGGTATTTTTTAGGTGCTTAAAATGTGTCAAGCACTGCTTTAAAATGCTTGGGTAGAGACAAGTTAATCAGGTCGGACACAGTCCCTATCCCACATATAGTTTATGGTCTAAATGAGAGGGAGGACAGGTATTGAATCCCCATTTTATAATTGAGGAAACTGAGGCCCAGTGAAGTGACTTGCCCAGGGTCTCGCAGCAGGCAAGTGGCAGAGCTGTGATGAGAACCAGGTTCTCTGACTCCCAGGCTCGAGCTCTTTTCATTAGGCCACGCTACTTCACAACCAGGTTGTACACAGTCCCTGTCGCAGGAAGTGCTCACGGTCTTAATATAATAATAATAATGTTGGTATTTGTTAAGCGCTTACTATGTGCAGAGCACTATTCTAAGCGCTGGGGTAGACACAGGGGAATCAGGTTGTCCCACGTGGAGCTCACAGTCTTAATCCCCATTTTACAGATGAGGTAACTGAAGCCCAGAGAAGTTAAGTGACTTGCCCACAGTCACACAGCTGACAAGTGGCCGAGCCGGGATTCGAACCCATGACCTCTGACTCCAAAGCCCGGGCTCTTTCCACTGAGCCACGCTGCTTCTCTTATTGCTCACCAGCTTGCTATCCTATCTGTAATGTATTTTAGTGGCTGTCTTCCCCTCTAGACTTTCACGCTCCTTAGGGGCAGGGAACGTATCTGCCAACTCTATTTTATTATACTCTCCCCGGTAAGTGTAGATAATCTTTGTCCGATCGCACCACTCTCTCACATCTCCCGTTTTGATCTCGTCTATCTCGCTCCTGACCTCTTGCCCACGTCCTCCTTCTGATCTGGATTGCCTTCCCTCTTCATATCTGACAGACAGTGACTCTCCCCCTCTTCAAAGCCTTATAGAAGATGAATCTCCTCCAAGAGGCCTTCCCCAACTAAGCCTTTATTTACTCTCTTCTCCCACTCCCTTCTGCGTCGCCCTGATTTGCTCCCTTTATTCGCCCCCACCCCCCTCAGCCTCACAGCACTTATATACATATCTGTAATTTATTTATATTAATGTCTGTCTCCTTCTCTAAGACAGTAAACTCTCCTTGGGCAAGGAATGTGTCTACCAATTCTATTATATCATTCTCTCCCGGGCGTTTAGTACAGTGTTCTGCACATAGTAAGCTCTCAATAAATATGATTGGTTGATTGATCGATAATAATGTTGGTATTTGTTAAGCGCTTACTATGTGCTTAACACTGTTCTAAGCGCTGGGGTAAATACAAGGTAATCAGATTGTCCCATGTGAGGCTCACAGATAATCCCCATTTTACAGATGAGGTAACTGAGGCACAGAGAAGTTAAGTGACTTGCCCACAGTCACATAGCTGACAAGTGGCAGAGCTGGGATTGGAACCCATGACCTCTGACTCCCAAGCCCGGGCTCTTTCCACTGAGCCATGCTGCTTCTCTACTCCTAAGCACTTAGTCAAGTGTTCTGCACCCAGTAAACGTTTGCTAGGTATAGGGGATAGACCGATCGATTGATTGAGTGGCTCTCTGAGCAAAAGCTTTGCGTTGAAAGAGAGACACTGGCCAGAAAAAGACATCTACTGAGTGGGCTCCATTCACAGAAGAGGAAATAGAGGGACCACTGTTGCTTGGCTTGCCAAACGCATACCCAGAAGCATTTGCTGCTGCCATCAAGAGAAAAACATGGTGTCAAAATAAGTCATTTTCACACATTAAGGGAGTGTGGAGCAGGGTGTGTGAAGGCGACGCAAGTCTCCAAAAAGAAGTGTGCCCACAATCACACACCCTCTACTTTGAAGAGTGCTCTCGCCAGATGTCCAAACAGTTGTTTCTTTTGCATGTTTGACGGAGTGTAAATTTCAAAATGCTTGTGTGTGAAGACAACTAACAGTTCGCACTGACATATACTGAGATGAGTCCCAGCTTTGACAGATAGCCATACGTTGGAGCTTCAGTCAGTTTCGCCGTTGGGACCCTCCAAAAAGACTTACGGCTCTGCACTGTAGAAATGGCCAGTTCTACAAATAGGAGTCAGCTTGACCTAGTGGATAGAGCAGGGGCCTGGGAGCCCGAGGACCTGGGTTCTGATCCCAGCTCTGCCACTTTTCTGCTAGGTGACCTTGGGCAAATCATTTTCACTTCTCAGGACTTCAGAGAAGCATTTGTTTGTAACAAATGTTAGTAAGAAAAGCAGTGTGGCTTAGCGGAAAGGGCACGGGCTTGGGAGTCAGAGGAAGTGGGTTCTGATCCCGGCTCCGCCACTCGTCTGCTGTGTGGCTTGGGCAAGCCACTTCACTTCTCTGGGCTTCAGAGAAGTATTTGTAACAAATGTTCGTAAAAGAAGCAGCATGGCTTAGCAGAAAGAGCACAGGCTTGGGAGTCAGAGGAAGTGGGTTCTGAACCCGGCTCCACCACTTGTTTGCTGCGCGGCTTGGGCAAGCCACTTCTCTGTGGCTCAGGTACCTCATCTGTAAAATGGGGATGAAGAGTGTGAGCCCCATGTGGGACAACCTCCTTTGTATCTACCCCAGCACTTAGAACAGTGTTTGGCACATCGTAAGCATTTACCAAATACCATAATTATTATTACTATTATTATTAATATCATTCACTTACCTCATCTGTAAAATGGGGATTAAGACTGTGAGCCCCATGGGGTCAGGGACTATGTCCATCCTGATTAGCTTGTATCTACCCCAGCCCTTAGAACAGTGCTTGACACATAGTATGCGCTTAACAATATCATTAGAAAAAGAAATGTCCAGAGCTAGCAGGACCAACTGCGGATCCTGGATTTGGGCTTTCATGTGAATGGAACTTATTCATGAAAGGCAGATTTGAAACCCAGAACTAAGCCTTAGTAAAATTACATTTAAATTGCCTGTATTCAATTCATGCCTTAGCCTCTCCTGAAAGGATCTAAAAGCGATTTGCATTTGAACAGTATATATGGTGACAAATGGTCCCGTTCCCATTGGACCTATGGAGAAATCAAGGTACAAAGAGGTGAACTGTTCGGTTGAAAACCTCACATCCATTTCGTAGGCAGAGACACTAAGATTCAGCTCTCCTGGAAAGGAAGTTTGGTGGGCCTTGTTCTGCGCTGCTTTGTTTTATTGTTCAAAATGAGCAAAAGCAGAAGACGAGTGAGGGGTCATTTTCGCTATCCACCCAATAGATAGGAAGGATTATGACTAGTGCTTTGTACAATATGCTCTCCAAGATCCCTCTGAGAAAAGGTGGTGACAAAAGAAACCCCCCCACCCCCACCCCCCTCACAAATGGGCACTTTGAGCTGTTTGGATCCTGAAAATAGAAATGAATGTTGAAAAAATATTAAAGCATACTAACAAATGTATTATTGGCAGATCAAACTAATCAGTCGCTGCACAATAATAATAGACACATCTGTTCTTCCTTTAATTTTTAAAAGATAAAAATATCGTGTTTTCATAGAAATGCATATTTGATGTAACACACATTTTCTTTCTATGCAACTCAGTGCCTGCCTCCCACCGCCCTGCCCCATGTTACATTGTTTCTCTTTCACTCTGAATAGAAACGTAAGTAGGCTTTTTAAAAAAAAAAATTTATGGAACATATGCAGTAACCACTTCACCCAAAGCTATAGAATAATGACGCTATTATTGTAGCCATCTGTCTCCTCACATCAGTGTCTTTTATGGCTTTATAGTCCAGTTTCAGGGCTCTGGAAGAAACAATATTGGTTAACATTAATAACTGCCTTTAATTTGACAATTTACATCTCGATTTAGAGCAAGCTTCTGCCAATCTCGTTGCCAGTTAAGGGGCTGCAGACACAGGGGGCAGCTGGGTGGGAGGGGAGGAGGAGGGGGAGGTGGCGGCGGTGGGCTCGGGGAGAGTTGGAGATGGCACACACGCTGGGTGCCGCTTGATTGGCTACCAAGGGGAGAGGGGAAGATGAGGTAATCTCGCCCTTCCCCACCTATCGGGGCCTCTCCAGTTTGCCATCTTGACAGGTAGGCAAGCTGCAGCCAATGCTAATTTGAGGAACATCTAAAAGGGGTACCTGACAAGGCAAGGTTCAACTTATGAAGCGATCCCCCTCCCGTACAGAGATCTTGTTAGTTAGATTAGTGGTGGATTGGCTGGCAGTGACAGCTCGTTGGCTAAAGGTGAGCTATCTGCATTTCCAATATGGGCAGGTTAGAGCATCATTTGGAGAAAAAATAAAGATGTCGTTTTTCTTGTTCGGCATGAAGTTCATGTACTATTCCCTCCCAATTTTCTTCATTGTTGACTTCTGAAGGAAATAGCAGCAACTGTGTACCTTGGAGTAAGACAGCTAATTTTGTTATGGATGAACACGGTATTGTGACAAAACAGTGGCACAGCTGTCATAACAGCTGTCACACATTAATCATGACAGTGACAAATAGCATAATTACTTAATCTGGAATTCCTAGCATGCACACTCAGTATGCACCACTGCAAAGTAAGCATATCAAGCACGGTTTAATTAAAAAGACATCAATACAGGTTAGTTAGACAAGGGCTATGAGACATTGATCCAAAAGGAAAATAAAATTATTTATAGGTTGGTATTTGAGGAATACCCAAAGACCAATTACTTAAGCAGAGAGGTACCTCAAAGCTAATTCCCTCATGAGCCCTTCTGGTAAATTGGGCTTTGACTTTCCCCCTCACCCTCAGCCTTTCCCCGGCAAGATTGGGTTTCCCTTCTGCGATCTGCAGTGGCCCACATTTTTATCTCTGCCCTCCATCATCTGTTTGTTCAATTCGATTTACGACGCCAAACCGTAAATAATTGCCACGGTTGTGCCAGTTCACCATTCCTCACGGATCTGCCGCGTTCCAAGTTCAATTACTTAGGCATCCGATCAGGGTACGCCGTCCTTATTGAGTCTAGTCATTTTTCTTTCATTCTTAAATTACTTATCGATAGAATAAGAACAAGGAGAAATGACATTCACACAGAGAATGTTATCTGGTGCACGGTGGGTGTTTATGAGGAAACGTATGCCTGCGTAAGTACCCTGATCACCTGCATATTCCTGAGCACGCACTCGCCTGCATACAGTGACACCTGACAACATAGTGGGTGCTTAATGATTCCCATAATTATTATTATTAGAGATTCCCCCCCCCAGTATCTGATGCTCAACAATTCATTTGAATTCGCTTACTAAATTGCTGAGTAGCTTCATGAATTGCGCTCATTGAAATATTAATGGATCATTTCCACAGACACAGACTCAAGGTCACACAGCAGATAAGTGGCAGAGGTGGGATTAGAACCCAGGTCCTGTCACTCCCAGACCTGTGCTCGATCCACTAGGCCACGCTGCTTCTCATCTTGTTTGTTCTGGCTGGACCTTGGCTTCTTTGATGCTTTGATACATCCTGACTCTTTTTCAGATTCTCCTTCCTGCTCGAGTCTAGATCTAGCCTAGCAGAACTCCCGTCCATTTAAGCCGTAGGGACTGGGTGAAAAAGGAGGCAATCCAACTCCAGCCTCCTGTTGAGCAAACTTCATGTCACATCCTTCTTGTGTTTTCAGGAATGGGACTGAGGAGAGGTTTAATGAATAATGCGATATCACTTGTCCTGTCCCCCAGTATGCAGACCCCTTCTTCCTACACATTTTCGGCTCCAGACACTGCTAGAGTTTCCTTTAATTCTCTGTGATGCCAGCAGAGGTAAGAAAAAAGTAGGGGAGTTGTTGAGTTGGCCCTGGAATCCCTAAGCAGTGTGGCCTAGTGGAAAGAGCCCGGACCTAGGAATCAGGAGATTTGGCTTGTAATCACGGCTCCACCAATTGCCTGCTGTGTGACCTTGGATGGGGTGATTCACTTCTCTGGGCCTCAGTTAACTCATCTGTCCTACTTGGACAGTGAACCCTATGTGGGAAAGGGTCTATGTCAGATCTGATTGTATTGTATCTACTCCAATGCTTGGCATGTGGTAAATTCATTCGCTCGTATTTATCGAGGGCTTACTATGTTCAGAGCGCTGTACTAAATGCTTAGGAGAGTACAATATAACAATGAACAGACACATTTCCTGTCCACAACGATCTGCTGAACAGACACTGAAGTTCTTATTCAGAGGGCAGGGTGTGTCCTGACAACTGTAGAGTGGGGTCTCCAAGGACCGTGGCCCTGGGGCAGCGGTTCTGTTGCCTGATGATTAAGACGATCAATCAGTGGTATTTATTGAGCGCTTACTGTGTGCAGAACACTGTAATAATTGTGGTATTTGCTAAGCAGCGTGGCTCAGTGGAAAGAGCACGGGCTTTGGAGTCAGGGCTCATGAGTTCGAATCCCAGCTCTGCCACTTGTCGGCTGTGTGACTGTGGGCAAGTCACTTAACTTCTCTGTGCCTCAGTTCCCTCATCTGTAAAATGGGGATTAAGATTGTGAGCCCCACGTGGGACAACCTGACTCCCCATGTCTACCCCAGCGCTTAGAACAGTGCTTGGCACATAGTAAGCGCTTAACAAATACCAACATTAACATTAAACACTTACTGTCTGCCAGGCACTGTACTAAGCACTGGGGTGAATACAAGCAGATCGGGTTGACACAGTCAAGCCAAAGACGATGCCGCTGATGGGGATGCTTAAAACGATCAGCGTGAGAACTCTGCTCATGATTTGTACCGCTATCCATTTCCAAGCCTGCCCCTTGGTCTTCCGATCATAGCAACCCCTCCCCTGGCCCCTGCCTGATGTGGTTTGAGGCTATCACCATCTTTAAATGGCTTATTCTGTCCCATTGGCTTTTACGTGGCCCTCCTTTTCAGTTACCCAGACAGCAGATCATGCTGTGCTCGCATCGTCTGGTAGGGTTGAGGTTCTGCCCTCCAAAATCTGACACTTCCACGCTCAGGTCGACATTCGGCAACACATCTCAGCCTTCAGGACTTAACGAGGACATCGTCAGGATCTTCCTGCTCCCGTTAGATGACTGGGTTGCTGTCACTCCTCATCGGGTAATTTTCAGGAGCACTTTCTCTCCCTTACAATGAAAATCAGCTGGCTTTGGGTGGAAAAACTAGCAGCAGCCGATTGTATTTATCTCCTTGACTAAGAGGTTTATTATTTATCTTTGCTGTTGCAGTGCCCATGTGGCAGCCCTGATATTGAGCAGCTGGACAGATTGCACCCTGGAGCCACATCTGCAGCTATATAGATCAACACCACTTTCATTGCCCTGGTGCTGAAGAAGTTTATCTTCTGTCAGCGAGATTTACTACCTACTTCATGAATTGTTAATTTTTTTTCCTCCACACATTTCTACACCCTCCCCCCCAACCACCCCACCTTATTTGCTTTTCAAACCACATTAGCATAATCTGGCACTGATTGTTAACAGCTGATTATTTAAGCATTCATTGACTCCCCCCTCCCCCTAATTAATAAAGATTTCTTGCAGGGTTTTTGAACCTTGAATGGTGACGGTGAATATCAGAAATAGGTTAGGAAGCCAGAAAACGACAGGGAATATTGAATAGAATTTAGAAAGGTGTCGGGCTAGGCAAGACTTGACAAATGATGGAACTCTCTGGGCTTTGGGCATTTTTCACAGTACCGGGAGAGGTGGTGTGGCCTAGGGGAAAGCGCAAGGGTCTGGGGGCGGGTGACCTGGATTCTAGTCCAAGCTGTGCCACTGGCCTGCTGTGTGACCATGGGGAAGTCACTTAACCTCTCTGTGCCTCAATTCCCTCTCTCTCCCAGGTCACTAGTGACCTCCTTCTAGCCAAGTCCAAAGGACTCAATCCTGATACAGCTCGATCTCTCAGCTGCTTTTGACACATTGTGGACTCCTCCTTCCTCCCGCTTATAATACCGTTGTGAAAAGAGCATGGGCCTGAGAGTCAGAGGACCTGGGTTCTGTTCCCGGTTCTGCCCGTTACCTGCAGTGTGAACTTGGGAGTCACTTAACTTCTCTGTATCTGTTTCCTCATCTGTAAAATGGGGGTTCAATACCTGTTTCCCCTCCTACTTAGACTGAGTCCCACATGACACAAGGGATTGTGTCTGACTTGATTAACTTTTATCTACCCCGGAACTTGAGTGCTTGACACTTGTAAATGCTCAACAAATATAATAATAATAGCAACAATAATAATAGCTCTCCTCCCAGGCGGTGGTTCCTTGGGCTGCCTGCCCCGGTTTCCAGCCTAGCTCTTTAGCAGCCTTTTGGCCACCGACCGCCGACTTTAGCGGCTTTTTGGCCGCTGACCGCCGACTCATCCACGCCGAGACCACCCCCCTCTCCCGGGAAGCTGAGCCTTGTCATCGCCCGGACCCTTGGAGCCATTACCTCGTGGGCCAGGGATCTCTGCTCCCCTGAGGCGCAGCCTCGGCCCACCCGGCCCCGATTCCCGACAAGCCCCCCTTCGCCTACCGCTCGCCGACTCATCTGCGCTTCCTCCCCCTCCACCGGGGAGCTGAGCCTCGGACCGTCCGGACCCGCGCCCGCCTCAGCCTTTCGCAACCTGGACCTCCGCACCCCCGCTCGGGAACTCCGACACTACGGATCTTCGCCCCCACAGACCCCCAGCCACCAGCTTCCAGTCCACCCCCTTCCCCCCCCCCGCCGCTCGGGCCCGGGGACATTGCGCTCCCCTTCTCGATCCTGGGGACATTGTGCTCCCCTTCTCGGCCCCAAGGACATTGTGTCCTCGGGGGACATTGTGTCCCCCTGCTCGGGCCCGGGGACATTGTGCTCCCCAACCGCGCCCCCACTACGCCCGAGGCGGCCACTTTGGGAAGCCCCCACTCTGCCTGAGGTGGCCATTTTGGGAAGGCCGCACTCCCTCTTCCCTCTTGAGGTGATTCATCTCTCCCGCCCCGGCCCCGGGCGACGACGTCCTTGTTCTCACCATGTTACCTTACCTTAGCCGCCGCCCACGGCCGCCACCCACCCCGGACAACCTCAGGGCCCCCCCACCGCCACAGGGTTATTTGGTCATGAGCTCTGGGACTCTCTCAGCCGCTGGCCGCTTGACTTTGAGTCTGATCGGGTAGGGTCGGCTCGTCCCCCGACCCTGGTCATCGCCTGCTTATTAACACTATTGTAGTGTGCCTTACTGTAGCATGTTGCTATATTAGCGATCTCGCTTGTCATTGTCTATTGTCGTCAGACTTTGAATTTGATCAGGTCGCCCCTTAATCGAGTCTACCCCCGACCCTGATCATCGCCCCTTTTATTAACACGACTATATTGTATCATACGGTATCATGTTGCTATATTAGCACTACTGTATTGTATCATACTGTATCATGTTGCTATATTACCGATTTCGTTTATTACTGTTTATTGTTGTCAGTGCTGCCACCCACCTCTCTGGCCTTCCCTCCCAAACCCGGTCCTCTCCCAGACTTCTCTATCACCGTGGATGGCACGACCATCCTTCCCGTCTCTCAGGCCCGCAATCTCGGTGTCATCCTTGACTCGTCCCTCTCGTTCACTCCACACATCCTATCCGTTACCAAGACCTGCCGGTTTCACCTCTACAATATCGCCAAGATCCGCCCTTTCCTCTCCACCCAAACGGCTACCTTACTATTAAGGGCTCTCGTTATATCCCGGCTAGACTACTGTGTCAGCCTTCTCTCTGACCTCCCTTCCTCCTCTCTCGCCCCGCTCCAGTCTATTCTTCACTCCGCTGCCCGGCTCATCTCCCTGCAGAAACGATCTGGGCATGTCACTCCCCTTCTTAAACAACTCCAGTGGTTGCCTATCGACCTCCGCTCCAAACAAAAACTCCTCACTCTAGGCTTCAAGGCTCTCCATCACCTTGCCCCTTCCTACCTCTCCTCCCTTCTCTCTTTCTACCTCCCACCCCGCACGCTCCGCTCCTCTGCCACCCACCTCCTCGCCGTCCCTCGGTCTCGCCTATCCCGCCGTCGACCCCCGGGTCACGTCCTCCCACGGTCCCGGAACGCCCTCCCTCCTCACCTCCGCCAAACTGATTCTCTTTCCCTCTTCGAAACCCTACTTAAAAATCACCTCCTCCAAGAGGCGTTCCCAGACTGAGCTCCTCTTCCCCCTCTACTCCCTCTGCCATTCCCCCCTTTACCTCTCCGCAGCTAAAGCCTCATTTTCCCCTTTTCCCTCTGCTCCTCCACCTCTCCCTTCCCATCCCCACAGCACTGTACTCGTCCGCTCAACTGTATATATTTTCGTTACCCTATTTATTTTGTTAATGAATTGTACATCGCCTTGATTCTATTTAGTTGCCATTGTTTTTACGAGATGTTCTTCCCCTCGACGCTGTTTATTGCCATTGTTCTTGTCTATCCGTCTCCCCCAATTAGACTGTAAGCCCGTCAAACGGCAGGGACTGTCTCTATCTGTTGCCGACTTGTTCATCCCAAGCGCTTAGTACAGTGCTTTGCACATAGTAAGGGCTCAATAAATACTATTGAATTGAATTAATAGCTCTCACATCTAATTCGCTGCCAAACTCTGCCATTTTTTCCCTCACAGCAGTGCCCAGGGCCACCCCTTCATTCAATCTTATTTATTGTGTTTATTGAGTGCAGGGCACTGTACTAGATGCTCAGGAAAGTACAATATAACAATAAAACAATTCTTCTTCCCCCAAACCTCTACCCCCCAGGTAGAGGATCCTCACTGGTCTCCCATCCTCCAGCCTCTCCCCCATCCAACCTCTAATAGTCACTGCTGCCAGGATCCATCTTCCTGAAACACCATTCAGCTCACATCTCTCTTCACCTCAAAACCCTCCACTGGCTCCCTGTGTCACGCCGCATCCAACAAAAACATCTCACAATCGACTTCAAGGCTCTCCATCATTTGGCCCCATCTTATCTATCTGCTCATCTGCTATTCCCTAACTCATTGTCTCCACTCCTCCCAAGCCAACCTTCTATCTGCACCTCTCTCTCCACTCTCCCACCTATGTTCCCTCACTCAGAAAAGTCTGTTTAACAGTGCCCCATATCAACCAACTCATTTCAGGATGCCCAGCAGTGATTTTTTTCAACCTCGATAAGAGGGTATTTGAGGCACCAAAACCCTGCCAGCCAACCGTCACTGAAACAGGTATTAATTCAATGAAAAACACATAAATAACCACTATTTACATTCTTGTGCCTTGAAGCAGCGTGGCTTAGTGGATAGAGCACGGGT
This sequence comes from Ornithorhynchus anatinus, assembly GCF_004115215.2. Classification (NCBI taxonomy): domain Eukaryota; kingdom Metazoa; phylum Chordata; class Mammalia; order Monotremata; family Ornithorhynchidae; genus Ornithorhynchus; species Ornithorhynchus anatinus. The sequence continues at coordinate 66,001,765 of NC_041753.1, forward strand.
CTGGGAGTCAGAAAGACCCAGATTCTAATCCAGGTCTGCCATGTGTCCGCTGGGTGATCTCGCTCAGTGCCTCAGTTCCCTCATCTGTAAAATGGAGTTGAAGACTGTGAGTCCCCTGTGGGACAGGGCCTGTGTCCAACCTGATTAACTTGAATCTACTCCAGCATTTAGAACAGTGTTTGGTACATAGTAAGCACTTAACAGGTATGGCCATTATTATTATTAAAAGCTATTGTCGCATTACATGTTTTGATGAATCAAGTTCAGGTTCCGCTAATAGGCTTGGAATTATGCTTTCACTGATGCCAGAGTTGTATTTTAGAAAATAATAAAAGCTCAGTCATGTAGAATGGATTGTTCATCATTCCTCAGATTAAAATATATGTGTCTAGGGAAGAGCTACACCACAGCTTCACGTGGTTAAATTCTGTTTAGAAATTGTTGAATGGAGGGAGCAATTCCATAGTGTTACAACAACTCTACTTCTGTCACTCCTTTCATAGATAGGCATCCCCTGGAGGATTTTGAGGAGAGGAGAGACAGCTGAACGGTGTTTCAGGAAGATGGATCCATGCAGCAGTGGGTAGTAGAGGTTGGATTGGGGAGAGGCTGGAGGCTGGGAGACCAGTGAGGTAGCAGTTTGGGGGAGAAGAAGGGGGTGGACCTGGGCAATGCTGTGAGGGAATTGTCCTTAGTGGCTGGATGGAGTCCTCAGCTGGTTGTCCTAGATTTGAATACTATGCTTGAATTTCCAGATACTTCCATTTCTCTTTAGGCCCTATGATTTAGTCATAGCTCATGATGGCCCTGGAAGCCGGAATGATTGACTCCCCAGAGAACTCTCTGAGATCTAAGACCTGAAGGCAGCAAACTCAGACCTAACAAGCTCCATCTGTGGGAGACTCTATCCTCAGCCCCAGAGCACTTCTGTCCATAGCTGTAATTAATTTATTTATATTCGTGTCTGTCTCCATCTCTAGACTATGAGCTCATTGTGGATGAGGATCGTGGCCAAAAACTTTGTTGTACTGTCCTCTTCTAAGCACTTAGTGCACCTCTCAGGGTAGCACCTGAAGAGTTTCCAGTACTCTACTAGTCTCGACTATGGGAGGGAGAGTCGAGTAGAGGCATATCCATTCCATTCCTATCTTGGGCAGTGACTAGCGAGTGGAAGGCAATCTGCTACAAGTCATAACTCACCTGTGCTGGGCAGCAGCGGCATGGGAGAGAGTTGAGGGTGGAGATTCAGGTTTACTGCACAGAAGGAGGTGATGGTAAACTGCTTCCATATTTTTACTAAGAAAACTCTCTGGATCCACTACCAGAACGATTTCAGATGGAGGTGGGGCATTCTGGGAGAGATGTGTCCTTGGCGTAGCTATGGGTCAGACATTCAATTCAATAGTATTTATTGAGCGCTTACTATGTGCAAAGCACTGTACTAAGCGCTTGGGATGAACAAGTCGGCAACAGATAGAGACAGTCCCTGCCGTTTGACGGGCTTACAGTCTAATCGGGGGAGATGGACAGACAAGAACAATGGCAATAAACAGTGTCAAGGGGAAGAACATCCCGTAAAAACAATGGCAACTAAATAGAATCGAGGCGATGTACAATTCATTAACAAAATAAATAGGGTAACGAAAATATATACAGTTGAGCGGACGAGTACAGTGCTGTGGGGATGGGAAGGGAGAGGTGGAGGAGCAGAGGGAAAAGGGGAAAATGAGGCTTTAGCTGCGGAGAGGTAAAGGGGGGAATGGCAGAGGGAGTAGAGTATTGGGGGAGGAGGGACATGGCGAGGCCAGAGAGGTGGGTGGCAGCACTGACAACAATAAACAGTAATAAATGAAATCGGTAATATAGCAACATGATACAGTATGATACAATACAGTAGTGCTAATATAGCAACATGATACAGTATGATACAATATAGTCGTGTTAATAAAAGGGGTGATGATCAGGGTCGGGGGTAGACTCGATTAAGGGGCGACCTGATCAAATTCAAAGTCTGACGACAATAGACAATGACAAGCGAGATCGCTAATATAGCAACATGCTACAGTAAGGCACACTACAATAGTGTTAATAAGCAGGCGATGACCAGGGTCGGGGGACGAGCCGACCCTACCCGATCAGACTAAAGTCAAGCGGCCAGCGGCCGAGAGAGTCCCAGAGCTCATGACCAAATAACCCTGTGGCGGTGGGGGGGCCCTGAGGTTGTCCGGGGTGGGTGGCGGCCGTGGGCGGCGGCTAAGGTAAGGTAACATGGTGAGAACAAGGACGTCGTCGCCCGGGGCGGGGGCGGGAGAGATGAATCACCTCAAGAGGGAAGAGGGAGTGAGGCCTTCCCAAAATGGCCGCCTCAGGCAGAGTGGGGGCTTCCCAAAATGGCCGCCTCGGGCGGAGTGGGGGAGCGGTTGGGGAGCACAATGTCCCCGGGCCCGAGCAGGGGGACACAATGTCCCCCGAGGACACAATGTCCTTGGGGCCGAGAAGGGGAGCACAATGTCCCCAGGATCGAGAAGGGGAGCGCAATGTCCCCGGGCCCGGGGGGGGGGGGGGGGGTGGACTGGAAGCTGGTGGCTGGGGGTCTGTGGGGGCGAAGATCCGTAGTGTCGGAGTTCCCGAGCGGGGGTGCGGAGGTCCAGGTTGTGAAAGGCTGAGGCGGGCGCGGGTCCGGACGGTCCGAGGCTCAGCTCCCCGGTGGAGGCGGAGGAAGCGCAGATGAGTCGGCGAGCGGTAGGCGAAGGGGGGCTTGTCGGGAATCGGGGCCGGGCGGGCCGAGGCTGCGCCTCAGGGGAGCAGAGATCCCGAGCCCACGAGGTAATGGCTCCAAGGGTCCGGGCGATGACAAGGCTCAGCTTCCCGGGAGGGGGGGTGGTCTCGGCGTGGATGAGTCGGCGGTCGGCGGCCAATAAGCCGCTAAAGTCGGCGGTCGGTGGCCAAAAGGCTGCTAAAGAGCTAGGCTGGAAACGGGGGGCAGGCAGCCCAAGGAACCACCGCCTGGGAGGAGAGCTCCTGAGTCCATGTGGTGGTCAATTCAGCCCCAGGGGAGCAGAGATCCCGGGCCCACGAGGTAATGGCTCCAAGGGTCCGGGCGATGACAAGGCTCAGCTTCCCGGGAGGGGGGGGTGGTCTCGGCGTGGATGAGTCGGCGGTCGGCGGCCAAAAAGCCGCTAAAGTCGGCGGTCGGTGGCCAAAAGGCTGCTAAAGAGCTAGGCTGGAAACGGGGGCAGGCAGCCCAAGGAACCACCGCCTGGGAGGAGAGCTATTATTATTGTTGCTATTATTATTATATTTGTTGAGCATTTACAAGTGTCAAGCACTCAAGTTCCGGGGTAGATAAAAGTTAATCAAGTCAGACACAATTACTGGACAGCATAAATCAAGTGCTTAGTATAGTGCCTTGCACACAGTAAGTGCTCAAAAAATGTCAGTGATTGACTGATTGAGAAGACCGTGCCTGAACTGCTGGGTTTTTTGCAACTGGAACTTAACTAGCATCAACTGTAGGAAAATTCTGCATGGAATCAGTGCTGCCCCTTAGGACTTTTTTCTCTGGAGACCCTGGATCAGCATTACCTTTTGGTGACATGATGCTACTATGGAGATTGACTTGGAGAGTAACTGAGATTGTGTTGTCTAGGTCGGGAGCCAGCCTGTAGAAGAGGGGAGAGTGCCATTTTACCTTTGTTTTTGGGTGGGTTTGCCCAGTGTCTAGGATTTCTGCATAGAGGCTCTCAAATGAAACGTTAAGAGTTTGGGAGCAGCGTGGCCTAGGGGAAAGAGCACAGGTCTGGGAGTCGTAAGACCAAGGTTCGAATAATGATGCCAACTTTTGCCTATGTAACTTCTCTATGCCTTAGTTTCCTCAACTGTAAAGTGGGGATTCAATACCTGTTCTCCCTCCTACTTAGACAATGGAACTATGTGTCCAGCCTGATTGATTTTGAATCTATCCCAGGACATAGAACAGTGCTTGACACATAGTAAGTGCTTTCATTCATTGTCACATTTATTGAGCATTTACTGTGTGCAGAGCACCGTACTAAGCTCTTGAGACAATACAGTATAACAATAAACATATGCATTCCCTGCCCACAATGAGTAGAGGGGGAGCAGTTGTTAATGGGTCACTTGATCTTCATTGCCCCTTCTTGGAGTGTTTGCTTGAAGACCACCACCATGTCACTGCCACCGGAAATCAGCTCTGAGCTTCCGTGTGAAACCCCAGCCCCTCTTTCAGGTGTCTACTGAGGGGTGAAGATCCCCAAGTCTTCAGGCAGGAAGGACTCAATTAGGCAGCTTGGGGCAGTTCTGCGCTGAAGCGTACTCAATCCTGAGCAAGATTCTGCTCTGGGAGCTGAAGCGTCTTGGTTGTTTCTCCTCCGTGAGAAATAAAACTTTATTTTCCTGTTTTGAAATGTGTTCCATTTATTCATTAGGTAAAAATCATGTTGGAATGGGAGAGACATGTCCTGAACAACACGTGGCTCTATAAATAACCGTCCTATGAAGAATACCTAGAAGCACGATGGGTGTAGTTTGAAAGGAGTGACAGAAGTAGAGCTGTTGTAATATTAGGGAATTACCCCTCCCATTCAGGAGTTTCTAAGCAGAATTTAAACACGTGAACCTAGGGTGTAGCTCTTCCCTAGACTCATATATTTTAATCTGAGGCAAGATGAAGAATCCATCTGAATGACTGAGGTTTTATTACTTTCTTAAATACAACCCTGGCATCAGTGAAAGTATAATTCGAATCCTATTAGTGGAACCTGCGCTTGGTTCATCAAACAATGGGAGGCGACAATAGCTTTTAATGGCATGAGAGTGTACATAGCAGTTGTTTATGTGTTTTTAATTGAATTAATATGAGTTTCAGTGACCATTGGCTGGCAGGGTTTTCATGTCTCAAATATCCTCTTCTTACCAAGGTTGAAAAACACACTGTTGGGCATTCCGAACTGAGTCAGTTGATATGGGGCACCGTTAAATTTAGCCTTTTTTTGTTCTCACCTAAATAACTATGGTACAGGGCATATTTCTAATGAAGTGGATGTGGGGGTCACCTAGTCACCTTAGGAAAAGGTTACTACTTTATTTTAAGTAGCCCATCAATCATTATGAATTAATGTGGTATTCTGGGTGAAAGCACTAATCATAATAAATTCATTTTGTATTCATGAGGGTGTCAAATGCACACCCTGAGGAGTCCCGTGTCATTTATCAGTAGGAAAGGAAAATTTTGAATATGACCTATTCCCTCTCTTGTAACTGCAGCTCGCGCTGCTTTAATGTCACACAGCTACCGGCTGGGGTGCGGACAGACCGACAACCCGTGGTGGGGATCGTTGGATGTGGATCAATTTGAGATAGCTAGGGTTCTGAGCTGGCATAGGAGATGGGGGCAAGGGAGAAATGGAATGGGCAGGATGATGATGTTAGAACCCCCCCACCCATCCCTGTTGTGGTGGCATCTGTTAAGTGCTTATTATATGTCAAGCACTGTTCTAAGCACCGGGGTAGTTAGAAGGTAATCAGGTTGGACACAGTCCCTGTGCCACATGGGTCTCACGGCCTTAATCCCCATTTTACAGATGAAGTAACTGAGACCCAGAGAAGTGAAGTGACTTGCTCAAGGTCACACAGCAGAAACGTGGCAGAGCAGGGATCAGAACCCATGTCTTTTGATTTCCATGCCCGTGCACTTTCCACTAGGCAGTGCTGCTTCTCCAGCGGCATGGAGAAGACCTGCATGTGCCCTGACCTCTAGGCCAAGACCCCTGAGTGCTACAGGAAGTTCCCGCTGCAGGTGATATTTTGGAGTTGGACAGCTGATGTCAAAGGGTCAAGCCCATATGCAGTCATCCAGTCCTGTATTCTGTCGTCGATCATGACATCAAGGTGCCTAGAGGCTGCATGTGCAATGACCCCACATCTTGCCAGTTTTTCCTGCATATCAATCAATCAATAATATTTACTGAGCACTTACTATGTGCAGAGCTCTGTACTGCACAACATCTCCCAGCTCCACTCTTTCCTCTCCTCCCAAACTGCTACCACCTTGGTACAAGCTCTAGTCTTGCCACGGTGAGACTTTTTCATGAGCCTCCTTGTTGGCCTCCTCGTTCCGAGTCTACACTACCCACTGCGGCCTGGGTGGATCATCTTCCTGAAGCCTGGCTTGACCCACAGTTCTCCCCTCCTCAAAAACCCTCCAACGGCTTCCCGTGTCTCTTTGGATAATCATAATAGTGGTATTTGTTAAACTCTTACTATGTGCCCGGAGCACTGTGCTAAACCCTAGGGTAGGGACAGTACAGACAGGTTGTATTGATCTGTATTGGATTGTTTATATCAAATCAAAACTCCTCATTCAGTTTCAAGGTTGTCGACTATCTGACCCTGGCCCCTTCGAACTGCTCTCTTGACCCTAATTTGCTGCTTTCGTTGCTTCTAGCTGTAGGCCGCTCTCCACTCTCCCTCCACCAGCCGCCTCGATCACACGGTTCCCCTCACTTGGAACTCCCTCCCTCCCTCCCTCCCCATATCAGAGTCACCACAGTTCTCCTCACAGTCAAAGCCTCCTAAATCCCACCTTCCTGACAAAACTTTCCTCACTAATGGCTCAGGATGCTGGGAAATTGGCAGCCCTTCAGCCAGCTCTAGTACCTATGCATGTATTTATGCCCTCTTTAGCAGTCCTGTATTGCCATGTGCTCAATTTATTTATTTTGATCACTCTGGTTGCAAATGTTTATGTTGGTCTCCCCCTTAGAGAGTAAGCTCCTTGTGGGTAGGGAGTGTATCACTTGCTTAGTTTGTACTTTCCACGAGCATAGTTCAGTGGACCACACCAAGTGGGCGCTCAGTAAATACGACTACTACTATCACTACGATGACAACTACTCCTACTGAGACTACTGTTACTACTATTCATTCAATCGTATTTATCGAGCCCTTACCGTGTGCAGAGCACTGTGTACTAAACGATTAGGAGATTACAACACAACACTAAACAGACACATTATTTACTGCCCATAATGACCTTACAGTATAGAGGGGGAGACAGACATTAATATAAATAAGTAAATTACAGATATGTCCATAAGTGCAGTGCGGCTGGGAGGGGGGATGAATAAAGGGACCAAGTTGGGGTGATGCAGAAGGGAGTGGAAGAAGAGGAAAAAGGGTCTTAATCAGGGAAAGCTTCTTGGAAGAGATGGACTTTCAATAAGGCTCTGAAGCGAGGGAGAGTCATCGTCTGTCCGATTCGAGGAGGGAGGGTATTCCAGGCCAGAGGAAAGATGTAGGTGCGAGGTAGGCGGTGAGAGAGACAAGATCAAGGTACAGTGAGAAGGTTGGCCTGAGAGGAGTGAAGTGTGCAGGCAGGATTGTAATAGGGGAGCAGCGAGGTGAGGTAGGAGGGGGCGAGCTGATTGAGTGCTTTAAAGCCGACGGTGACGAGTTTCTGTTTGATGCGGAGGTGAATGGGCAACCTCTGGAGGAGGGAGGAAACATGGACTGAATGTTTTTGTAGAAAAATGATGAGGGCAACAGAGTGAAGTATGGACTGGAGTTGGGAGAGACAGGATGCAGGGAGGTCAGCAAGGAGGCTGATGCAGTAATCAAGACGGGAGAGGATAAATGATTGCATTAACGTGGTAGTGGTTTGGATGGAGAGGAGAGGGTGGATTTTAGCGATGTTGTGAAGGCGGTGCTACTGGTACAGAACTCCCCACTCACAGGACAGCAGAATGTGAGGATTTCCTGATCACCCAAAAGTTTTGGAGAAGCCTCCATGTCACCGCTGTTGCCACCAGGGATATGCCTGAGTCACCAGGAGACCGAGTAGCTTAGTGGAAAGAGCTCAAGACTGAGTGTCAGGAGCCACGGCTCCTTCAGTGTGACCCTGGGCAAGTCACTTAACCTCCCCATGCCTCAGTTTCTTCATCTGAGAAATGGAGGATACGGTATCTACCCTCCCTCCGTCTGAGATTGTGATCCCTGTTTGGTACAAGAACTTTGATCTGATTATCTTGGAGCTGTCTGAGTGCTTGGCGCATAGTAAGTGCTTAATGAATGCTATTATTATTATCTTTCTGGTTATGCGGTCTGCACCTCAATCATTATGTCCATGGGCCAGCTGGGAGCAAGAGCGGAGCTCAACCTCATCCAATTCTTGGCAGCCGAGGAAGGCTAGTGACCCCTTTGGCTCTGCCTCTGTACTCCCGAAGCCCAGAGTATTCCGTCTTGTCCCAGCAACCCCTGACAGATGGCACAGTCCCCTGGCACCCCCAGTGGTGCCAGCGTTAAATGTATAGAATCAGACTGTAGCCAAATGGCCCGACCATCTATCCTGCACGTGTTTCTTCACAAGATCCAGTTCTTTGGCCCCATCTTTTCTGCCTTCAAGCGGCGGGTTCCCTCTGAGTCTAAAAGCTTCTGCCAGCCTCCAGAGTGGATAGGGACGTGCCAGGGCTGGATTCAGAAGCAGCACATCTTCACTTTGGTAATCCCCCAAATCCCCTCATTCTCACTTCACCTCTCCACAGAGATTTCCCAGTGAAGAGGCAGATTGGGGCCGTGCGCGTTAATGAGTTCATTTCTCCGGCACGATGCTCCAACAGGAATGAGATCAAGAGAGAGACAGCAGGGCCCGAGGAGACCATTTCAAATCTCTGCTCCACCAAGGGTTCACTCTGTGGGTTTAGTCAGTGAGCTTGACCCCAGTTAACATCTTTCGTCTTATCACGAAACTCTTGCCTTCACAGCTATGATGTGTATGGGGGCCATTTATCCGGTTTAAAACTGGACGGTGTGGTTTTTAACTGGTCCAGTCCCTGACTGCTAGTGATAGGGTACCAGACACCTTCATATCCCTTCACCTCATTTCCTGCTGTTCACTCTGCAGGAGGTGGGATCGGGGGCAAGATTCCCTCTCTCCTCCCCAGGCCCTCCTTCCGTTCCCCCCAATCTCGGAGAAATGTTCTAGTTTCCAGGGATTTCCATAAAAGGTCACGTATGATATTATTCCACTGTGTTGCATAACTGATAGTGGACCTAGCGACTTCTTTCTAACACTTCTGGATCAGCAGAGGCACGTCTGATATCAGTAAGAGATTCTTCCTGCCTCGGAGAGATTTAACTGCATGTGCTGTCTGTTTCTCTGTTTTATTCAAATTCGGCTATCCATTTCCTGAGAGACTGTGCCTTGATGGTGCTGGGTCTCCACTCTATTAAGTAGGGAGAGGTCTTCCAAAATGGGAACCCTGCTGAGCTGTGAGGAGCCTAGGGTGTACCTGACTCCAGGAGAATCACCACAGAACAGTTGCTGCTTCCTCTTCTGGGTTTGCGGTGTCACACCTGGAGCTGTGGAGACCCATCAATAAATCAAGCAATGGTATTTATAATAATAAGAAGAATTATGATATTTGTTACTATGTGCCAAGCACTGTTCTAAGCGCTGAGGTAGATACAGGGTAATCGGGTTGCCCCGCATGGGGCTCACAGTTTTAATTTCCATTTTATAGATGAGGAAACTGAGGCACAGAGAAGTTAAGTGGCTTACCCAAGGTCACACAACAGACAAGTAGCCGAACCGGGATTAAAACCCACATCCTCTGATTCCCAAGTCCGTGTTCTTTCCACTAAGTCACGCTGCTTCTTTATTCCTTATCGAACGCTAACTATACGCAGAGCACTGTACTAAGCACTTGGGAGAGGATGATATAATAGAGATGGTAGACACGTCTCCTGCCCGCAACAAACTTACAGTCTAGAGGGTAGACTGACATCCCCATGCTGTCACCCCCAGCCCACCTACGTAGAGCCTTGTGTGGTCCAGGCCCTGTTGACCAAGCTAATGAGGTCCAGGCCTGGACCAGGTCCAGGTCCAGCATGGTGTCCATTTAGGAAGGCCTCTCCCTACTTAACAGAGTGGAGACCCAGGACCACCAAGGCACGGTCTCTCAGGAAATGGATTGCCAAATTTGAATAAAACAGAGAAACAGACAACGCACAAAGTTAAATCTCTCTGAGGCAGGAAGAGTCTTCCTGGGAGTCTAGCCTGGTCAGGTTCATTCATTCATTCACTCAGTCATACTTATTAAGCACTTACTGTGTGCAGAGCACTGTACTAAGCTCTTGGGAAAGTACAGTACAGCAATTCCCTGCCTACCACGTTGAGATCAAGCTCAAAACAGTCCTCAGTTCAGCAGCAAGAGGAAGGGATGTGGAGGGGAAGAAGAGGGACAAGGAAGTTGTCAGGAAGATGAAGCCAGAACAAAGAAGGTATTTCACTGACTTTCCTTCCCCGTCGCAGAGCATTCACTCATTCATTCAATCATATTTATTGAGCACTTACTGTGTGCAGAGCACTGTACTAAGCGCTGGAAGAGTACAATACCACAATAAAGTGACACATTCCCTGCCCACAATGAGCTTACAGTCTTGGGCACCCAGATGTGCGTGTTGCTATCTATGGGTGTTACATCAGGCACAAGGCTGAGTATAGAGAAGCAGCGTGGCTCAGTGGAAAGAGTCCGGGCTTGGGAGCCAGAGGTCATGGGTTCGAATCCCGGCTCTGCCGCCTGTCAGCTGTGTGACTGTGGGCAAGTCACTTTACTTCTCTGTGCCTCAGTTCCCTCATCTGTAAAACGGGGATGAAGACTGTGAGCCTCATGTGGGACAACCTGATTACCCTGTATCTACCCCAGCGCTTAGAACAGTGCCCTGCATATAGTAAGCGCTTAAATACCAACATTATTAATGATGTCACATGAAACATTTGCCAGAAATCCTTTCAAGTCTAGACACTCCCCTGACTCCTCCTCCTTTCCCTCTCCTCTCCCCAGTACTCCAGATCCATTGGGTTACTCCCCCACCCCCATGACCCTGTCAAGGATTAGAAAAAGCGAGTCTAAAATTTCTGCTGTGGTTTGACCTGACTGTGAGGTTTGGTGCCAGTGAGATTCCTTCTTGCTATGTAACTCATGGGGGACAGGGACCAAGTTCAAACTTTTTATTTTGTTTCTTTTCAAATGGAGTCTCTAGTTGGAAGAAGTAACCTTTAGGCAACCACCATTTTAACCACATCTCCATGTGCATTCTTGCCCTCGGAAAGCAGAGAAAAAAATCATTTTAATTATTACATTAGCCAATCAGATCTCCCCATTCTATGGGTCTTCTAGTGATCTTACAGTAAGTAGAAACCACACACTTTCCTCTGGCCCAGTGCCTAAGATAGCTAGACAGGTTCTTGTAACCGAGCTCTAGACAGACTGGCTTTTGCACTGCTTAATTAGCGGAGTAAATTGCAACTCAATAATGATGGCCGTGATATAGTAATAGTTTGCTCAGGCTTTCATCATCGCCCTGTTGGCCAAACGGAAAGCTTACTACACTTCTATTCTGCAGTGCAGGTGAGATGATGTGTTTTTCAGGTTGATTTGCAGAGCTTAACCGATGACACAGCTGTGTTCCAGGGCACCCGAAGAAGGGATGGTTCAGTTGGTCCCTTGGCAGGATGAGATTAAGCATCCTTTCGAGAGTAATGTCTGGAGGCTAGAAAAAATGACTTGGACACAATCAGTCAATAAATCCGTGGTATTTAATGAGCACTTACTTTGTGCAGAGCAATCAATTGATCAGAAGCATTTACTGAGTGCTCACTGTATGCAGAGCACTCTACTAAGCCTTGGAGAAAGTGCACTTCAGTAGAGTTGGTAGACTTGATCCCTGCCCATGAGGAGCTTACAGAGTAGAGGGGGAGATGGACGTTAGCTTAAATTAAGGGTAAGGGAAATGGCGGGAGATAAGGATATGAACATAAGTGCTGTGGGGCTGGGGATGGGGTGAATACCAATAATTAATCAATTATGGTATTTTTGAAGGCCTTACTGTGTGCAAGGCATTGTACTAAGCGCTGGAGTGAATCAAGTGCTTAAGGGGTAGAGATCCAAGTGCCAGGTGATAACAAAGGGAGGGGAAATGATTTAGGCATGGAAGGCCTGTGGGAGATGAGATTTTAGTAGGGTTTTAAAAGTGGGGAGAGTGGTGGTCTATTATATATGAAAGGGGAGGGAGTTCCAGGCCAGAGGGAAGGTGTGGGCAAGGAGTTGGCAGCAAGACAAACAAGATCGAAATACAGTGAATATACTGACATACTAAATGCTTGGGGAGATGCAGTGCAGTTGGTTGAAGCGATCCCTGCCCTCAAGGAGATTACTACTACTACTACTAATAATAATGTTGGTATTTGCTAAGGGCTTACTATGTGCCAAACACTGTTCTAAGCTCTGGGGTAAATACAATCAGGTGGTAATCAGGTGGTCCCACGTAGGGCTCTCAGTCTTCATCCCCATTTTACAGATGAGATAACTGAGGCCAAGAGAAGTTAAGTGACTTGCACAAGGTCACATAGTTGACATGCGCTGAGCCGGGATTAGAATCCATGACCTCTGACTCCCAAGCCCAGGCTCTTTCCACTGAGACATGCTGCTTCTAAGGATGTCCAGAAATTTTTTAAAAAATTACAGGTTGGGGAAGCAATCTGGTGGATAGAGCACAGGCCTGGGAGTCAGCAGGTCTTGGATTCTAATCCCGGCTCTGCCACTAGTTTGCTGCGTGACCTTGGGCAAGTCACTTCACTTCTCCGTGCCTCAGTTACCTCATCTGTAAAATGGGGATTGAGCCTGGGAGCCCCATGTGGGACAGGGACTGTGTCCAACCCTGTTTGCTTGTATCCACCTCAGAGCTTAGTACAGTGTCTGGTACATAGCTTAACAAACACAACAATTATTATTATTATTATGTGTATATAAGAACTGTGGGGGTGGGAATTAAGAGAGTACCTTACGTGTTTGGGGTATGGGACTAAATGCACAGGTAAGGCATTTAGTGGGAAAGGAACATAGGGTGAATTCCAGCCTCAGATAGCCCAGTGCAACCTAGCAGGGGACTATTGGATGATCTCTGCAGGAAACAAGCCAGTCTGGTGGGTAGAAACCAGGAGAGGGTTTGCTCTCCTAGAGCAAAATGTTGGTGAACAGCAGGAGACAGAGTCAAAAACAGAGACAGGCCCGAAAAAGCTATATATCTGTTTTTGCTTGTCTGCTGTGTGACCTTGGGAAAGTCACTTCACTTCTCTATGCCTCAGTTACCTCATGTATAGAATGGGGATTAAGACTGTGAGCCCCACATGGGACAACCTGATTACTCTGTCTCTACCCCAGCGCTTAGAATAATGCTTGGCACATAGTAAGTGCTTAACAAATACCATTATTATTACTATTATTTATATTTATTAAGTGCTTACTGCGTGTCGGTCCCATATCCATCTACTCAGTTACACTTGAGCACATGGGTAGGACGTAGAAGGGGGCTGCGAAAGGGGTGCAATTTGCATAAGAAGTATTTGTGTGGATCCGGAATGTGTCTGGCCATTCTATCAATTATCCCAATTCCTAGTAGAAGGGGTTGAACTACAACCCAACATGGCACCGCGTACCCTCTGATCGATATCGGCTAGTCACATGATGCTATCTGCACCGGCCTGACACTCATTTCTACCCCTCCCCCGCCCAAAGTGATTTCCCGGCAGACATCAGTTTCCCGGCCACACTAGAGACTTTGTTCCCTCTGGAAAAAGGGATCCAGAGAGAAATGCCCTAGGTGGGCATGATCCCTCCCAAGAAGTTGAGGCAGAGCCACTTGGTTGCCTCACGCCCCCAAGTCGGGTGGAGGTAAATGGGCATGTGCACACGATGTGTGATGTGATGGTATTTGTTAAGCGCTTACTATATGCCAAGCACTGTTTTAAGTACTGGGGTAGATACAAGTCGATCAGGTTGGGCACAGTCCCTGTCCCCCATGGGGCTCACAGTCTTAATTCCCATTTTCCAGATGAGGTAACTGAGGTACAGATAATTGAAGTGACTTGCCCAAGGTCAACACAGCAGGCAAGTGGCGGAGCCGGAATTAGAAGCCAGGTCCCTCTGACTCCAGGTCCATCCTCTATCACTTCAGCCATGCCATCTCTCTACAGTCCTCTCCCCGTGGACACGGCTCCTCCCAGGTATGGAGCACTCCCCAATCCGTATGTTCGATTCCGTGAGCCTGAGTCCTTGCTTCCAGCGCTTCTCAGGAAGCCCCACCTTCCTCTTCACCATACCCTAGTCAGAAGGTCGGGTGACTTCGTAATTTAAACAATAAAGACAATCTGTCAGGAGCCACTACAAACCACTCCTTTATTGGATCATCTTGAAGGATTTCTCGTCTGACACGTTATAGTGCAGAGTGGGCCAATCTGTCATGGAAGCCTGAGAAGCAGTGAGGCCTACTGGACAGAGCCCAGGCCTGAGAGTCAGAGGACCTGGGTTCTCATCATGGCTCCTCCACCTGAATGCTGTGTGTGACCTTGGGCAGGTCATTTTACTTTTCTGTGCCTCAGTTTCCTCATTTGTAAAATGAAGATTCAATACCTGTTCTCCCTCCTACTTAGACTGTGAGCCCCTTGTGGAACAGAGACTGTGACTGAACTGATTATCTTGTATTAACCCCAGTGCTTAGTACAGTGCTTGGCACATAGTAAGTTCCTAACAAAATTCCATTATCATTATCATTATTATCACTACCTCACTGTCAGTAGCTTCATCTGTGAAAATGAAGGATAGATATCTAGAATCAGAATTAGACAAGACCTTGAGAACATCTGAAAGTGCTAAATACTCTCCATTTTGTCCAAAGAGAAAATATAACTAACATTATACTAACGTTAATCCTTTTTCAATAAACCAATTCCTCTCCTAACTTAAAAAAGACTAAAATAGATTTTGTCGACATCAAAAGCATAGCTCCATTTACAGTCATAACACATGTAGCCTCTGCTGATCCCACATCTGAATGTGATAGTTACATATTTTTAAATCTCTATAGAAACTCTTAGCGTGTGTTTCTTGAAAATGCAAATGCCTCTTCTAATATTATCCCTAAATATATTCCCAAATAAGGAACACAGTCTGTAACTTTCCCAATTAGCTTTCATTTAATTCAGTTACGTGAGAAATACATATCACCAAGGTGAAAGATTGAAATTGTGGTAAAAAATTAAATTTAAACAACATTATGCAGGCAAAACTGTCATCTCTCAAAATCAAGGGTAATTATTGACCATTTACCATGTGCTGAGCACTCTCCTAAGCTATTGGGACAGTACGTTGCAATATCATTGGTAGAACTGATCCCTGACCTCAAGAAGCTTATAACCTAGTGGAGAAGCTTAAAATCTAATGAATCATATACAATAAATATGTACTATGTTGCCTTTAAAAAAGTGCAATAAAAAGTGAAAGTTGCTGTAGAATGCTACCTTTTGCAATGGCAACAGTGACTTTAGTCACCCCTTTCAATCAATTTACTGAGCACTTACTGTGTGCAAAGCACTGTACTAAAGCACTTGGGAGACTTCACAGGGCTAGCAGACATGTTCCCTGCCAACACCGAGCTTACAGTCTAGAGGGGGATACAGACAGTTATATAAACTAATAATTTATTATAATTTAGGGTTAAGGGTGGGATGAATACCAACAGTCCAAAGGTCACA
This sequence comes from Ornithorhynchus anatinus, assembly GCF_004115215.2. Classification (NCBI taxonomy): domain Eukaryota; kingdom Metazoa; phylum Chordata; class Mammalia; order Monotremata; family Ornithorhynchidae; genus Ornithorhynchus; species Ornithorhynchus anatinus. Next base: position 66,017,375 of record NC_041753.1, read on the forward strand.
GTTCCAAGTGTCCATTGACATGCAGTTTTAGAAAACTATTGTTTGATGGTGTCTGTTAGGCACTTAATAGATGCCAGTCACTGTAATAATAATAATAATAATGTTGGTATTTGTTAAGCGCTTACTATGTACAGAGCACTGTTCTAAGTGCTGGGGTAGACACAGGGGAATCAGGTTGTCCCACGTGGGGCTCACAGTCTTAATCCCCATTTTACAGATGAGGTAACTGGGGCACAGAGAAGTTAAGTGACTTGCCCACAGTCACACAGCTGACAAGTGGCAGAGCTGGGATTTGAACTCATGACCTCTGACTCCAAAGCCCGTGCTCTTTCCACTGTGCCACACTGTATTAAGCACTGGGGTAGATACAAGGTTGTTAGGTTGTATACAGTCCCTGTCCCTCATGAGGCTCACAGTCTTAATCTCCATTTTCCAGATGAAATAACTGAAGCAAAGAGAAGTAATATGACTTTCCCAAGGTCACCCAGCAGACCAGTGGAGGAGCCGGAATTGGAACCCAGGTCCTCTGACTCCCAGGCCCGTGCTCTATCCACAAGGCTACGCTGCTTCTCTCAGAAAGAGATTAAACTTTCCAATTGCCTCTTACTAAATTCTTCTTTAAAGAGACTGTAGAGCTGATCTCTGAATGTGATCTGATTGGAAAATCACCTTTGCTCAGTTTCCCATTCAGTTTGAGGTATCCTTTCATGCCACGTCATTCATTTATTCATTCATTCAATAGCATTTATTGAGCGCTTACTGTGTGCAGAGCACGGTACTAAGCACTTAGAATGTAAAATTTGGCAACAGATAGAGACAATCCCTGACCAACAACGGGCTCACAGTCTAGGGGGAGACAGCAAAACAAAACAAAACTTGTTTTTAACACTTTCTTCTTCTGCAGAGGCATTTAGAGAAGCAGCATGGCTTAGTGAAAAGAGCACCAGCTTAGGAATCAGAGGTCGTGAATTTCAATCCTGGCTCCTTCACTTGTCAGCTGTGTGACTTTGGGCAAGTCACTTAACCCCTCTGTACCTCAGTTACCTCATCTGTAAAATGGTTATTAAGACTGTGAACCCCACATGGGACAACCTGGTTACTTTGTCTCTACCCCAGAGCTTAGAATAATGCTTGGCACACAGTAAGTGCTTAACAAATACCATTATTATTACTATTATTATTATTATTTATTAAGTGCTTACTGTGTGCCAAGCATAGGAGTAATTATAGCATAATTAGAACAAACATAGTCCTGTCCCACAAGGGGCTCACAGTCTAAGTTGGGGAAGGCAAGACACAAAAAATAACAACAGTAAGTACCAAAGGCAATATGCTAAGCTAAATACTTACAAGAGGGAGTCTCAGCCTCATCGGTGCAGGCAAAAGTCCCAGCCTCACTACTTTTCTGCTTTGTGACCTTGGACAAGTCACTTAACTTCTTCCTGCCTCAGGCACTTCATCTGTAAAATGAGGGTTAAGACTGTGTGCACTACGTGGGACAGGGATCATGTCCAACCTGATTATCTTGTATCTACCCCAGCACTTAGTAATAATGTTATTTGTTAAGCGCTTACTATGTGTACAGCACTGTTCTAAGCACTGGGGTAGATACAGGGTCATCAGGTTGTCCCATTTGAGGTTCACAGTCTTAATACCCATTTTACAGATGAGGTAACTGAGGCACCGAGAAGTTAAGTGACTTGCCCAAAGTCACACAGCTCACAGGTGGCGGAGCCAGAGTTAGAACTCATGAGCCCTGACTCCTAAGCCCATGCTCTTTCCACTGAGCCACACTGCTCCTCGTGCCCCTTTCCTAAGGGCACGAGTACAGTGCCTGGTATATAGTAAGGTCTTAATAATAATAATAATAATAATAATAATTGCGGTTATTTGTTAAGTCCTTACTATGTGCCATTAAAAGAACAAATTGAAAAACCTAATCATCTAGTATCTACCTCGGGGCTTAGTACAGTGCTTGGCACATAGTAAGCACTTTACAAGTATCCCAAAATTAGTCGGTTACAATTGCCACACATTTCCAGTGCAGTGGCAATAGATTTGACTGATTTGGGCAATGGGTGAAAATGAACCAGAAAACACTTCCTCTTACAGTGAGTGTTAAATACATAGAATCGATTTCCTCAGGAAGCTGTGGGGGCCTACATTTTTAGTAGATTCAAGAAGGCATCAGATACCTTTCACAGATGAAGCTTGTTGTGGACAGGAAACTTGTCTACCAACTCTATTGTACTCTCCCAAGTGCTTAGTATAGTGTTCTGCACAAAGTAAGGGCACAATAAATACCAGTGATGATGATGATGCCAATGAAATGCCGATAAAGAATTTCTAAAGCGAAAAGTTAGTGATGTAGGAAAGTTTGAGAAGGATTCTTGGAGGGAAAAGTTAGAGCTAGAGGTCTAAGAAAAACTGTCACTCTTGTTTGATTGATCAGTCAGTCAAAAATTCCTGTTTCTCCTGAGTCTGATGTTAGAATATTCAGTGTTCTGATCCACTGGTGACCTGTCCCATGCTCTCATATTCTTAGATGAGACTGTAAGCTCCATTAGACTGTAAGCTCTTTGAAGGCAGGAATCGTATCTACCCACTCTGTTGCCTTGCACTCTCCCAAGCGCTTAATACAGTGCTCTGCACACAGTAAGCACTCAATAAATGCCATTGATTGATTGATTAGACTTTTTAGTGGCAGGACCCATGGATCGCAAGGTCCAACCTAGATGCAGTTTAAGTGGAATCACTAATGGGACCAGCCTGATGAATGGCACAAGGTTGGGAGAAGGGGACTTTTCCAAGGGATTCCTACAATCGTTAAGCTCTTTGTGGGAGGGAACTCTGTTGTATGATACTCTCCTAAGTGCTTAGTACAATGCTCTGCACACAGTAGGTATGGAAAGAGCATGGGCTTTGGAGTCAGAGGTCATCGGTTCGAATCCCGGGCTTGGCCACTTGTCAGCTGTGTGACTTTGGGCAAGTCACTTCACTTCTCTGTGCCTCAGTTACCTCATCTGCAAAATGGGGATTAAGACTGTGAGCCCCACGTGGGACAACCTGATTCCCCTGTGTCTACCCCAGTGCTTAGAACAGTGCTCGGCACATAGTAAGCACTTAACAAATACCAACATTATTAATAAATACCATTGATTGATTTCTCTCGGTTTCTACCAGGCAGACTGTTTGCTCCTCCTTTTTCTCTTTTTTATTAATATAGACTGCAGAGAGAGTGGTCTATCTATTTTTTCTGTTTAAAAATAATTCCCCGATTACCAAAGGACAAGAGATGTATCTGTACACACACACACACACACATTCATTCATTCATTCCATCGTATTTATGGAGCACTTACTGTCTGCAGAACACATGGACTAAACACTTGGGAGAGTACAATATAGCAATCACCAGACATCATTCCCTGCCCACAATAAGTTTATATCCTAGAGGCGGAGACAGACATTAATATAAATCAATAAATTACGGATATGTTCGTAAATGCTGTGGGGCTGGTAGGGGGGATAAATAAAAGGAGCAAGTCAGGATGATGCAGAAGGGAGTGGGAGAAGAGGAAAGGGGGGCTTAGTCAGTGATAAAAGGGGCTTAGTCAATGTGGTTGTGTGAAATACTCCTACAGCGAAAGATCATCTAAGGTGAGAGAGGTTCTCAAAGGTTAGGAAGACCTTCTCTACTTGGCAACTTACTTAGGTTGGGTGTCTTTAGGTGATGATTAAGACCAGAAATGGCAGCTCTTTTCTCCTCCACTTCCTGACTGGCAGGACAGAGGAGAGGGGATAAGGATTCATCAGGAGACTCTTAACAGACTGTCACAGAAATCCACACCTACTCAGCTTGGAAGCAGTATGCCAAACGGTAATGGTAAAGAGATGAGGGTGTGCCTAGGGACCTTGAGATTAATGACCTTGGAAAGAGTCCCGCCCCACAGAGCCTTTTGCATTTCTAGCTTGGTTGGCAGCTTGAATAGTATTTATCCTGGGGCCAGACTTCATTCTGGGAAGCTGCAGTCTACAGAAAAGAAGCATCTTCTCAAATGAATGTGGTTTTTCAGTGGGGCAGAGTCAGATTGGTGTGGCGAACAAGACGCCATCGAGCCACTGAGCCTCCTCGGTGGAGGGGCCCTTATGTGGGTGGGGTGTCAGTGTTTTTATTTGTAGGGGGAGGCAGACACTCTGGACATATTTCCAAAGAGATTATCCCTTCTGCGACCTCCCCAGGCGCATACATCCTCTCGCCTTCTGACTGTGTGTGCAATTATTGCTAAAGTGGATGGTCCTTTCATTTCCATGTGGTCAGCCCCTTGATTTATTTTTAGACCTTATGGTAAGACTGCCCTGGAGATTTATGCGATGTGAAGAGTGACTACTAATTCAATCACACTTGCCTCAATTCCCCTTGGTTATGACTGAAAGAGTAACTCATACAGCCCATCTGCTCAAACTACTTCCGGTGGACCATGAAGTTCTGCCTTTGAGGTGTGCAGGATGCAAGAATATGAATTTACACATGCACACGCCCACTCTCTCTCTCTCTCTCTTGCCCAAGTGAAGGATTATACCAATTTTTGGTTAAGCCTGTTGTGGTTATATATTTCTGGAAACGGTTCCTTGTATATCTTCTGCCAGACTTTCAAACTTAGTGGAGACCTTGAATTCTTCAGACTTTTTCGTAGGAGGGGAAGGGAGAACTGTTCAACTTTTCAAAAGCATTTTACATGTCTAAAAAGCCACTCTTGCTCCCTTCTCTGCGGGAAACATTTCAGTCTTTAAAAATCTAAAGCAAATAGCCAGACCTGGTTACCAAATGGTCCCGCTGTTTCTCACCAATTTTTCTGACTACTTCTAGATAATGGACCCCGATGTAAGTCATGAGAGATAGCTAGAAACCTACTGTATCATCCTCCTGGTTGATCTGCCTGGCTCCAGCCTCACCTGTAATAATAATAATTATGGTATCTGTTGAGCACTTACTATGTCCCAGGCACTGTACTAAGCTCTGGGTGGATACAAGCAAATGGGACTGGACACAGTTCCTGCCCCATGTGGGGCTCAGAGTCTCAATCCCCATTTTCTAGATGAGGTAACTGAGACACAGAGAAGCTAAGAGAAGCAAGTGCCCAAGGTCACACAGCAGACAAGTGGCAGACCTGGGATTAGAACCCATGACTTTCTGACTCCCAGGTCTGTGCTTTATCCACTATGCCATGCCACTCTGCTGCCTGGATCATTTTTGTACAAAAATATTCTTTCCCCCACTCCTCAAAAACCTTCAATAGTTGCCCATCCTTCTCTATATCAAGTAGAAACTCCTCATCAACTGCTTTCAGTCAGTCAGTCAACTCTCTTCCCCCTTGGTCATTCTTGTTTCTCTCCCACTAGACCACACACTTTGCTCCTCCAATACCAGCCGACTCACTGTGCCTCGTTCTCATCTCTCTCATCAGTCTTTGCTCACCCCCTCCCTCCCGAATGGAATACACTTCCGTCTTCACATCTGTCAGACCATCACCCTCCCCCATCTTTAAGGCCCTACTAAAATGAGTTTCTCCAGGAAGCAACATGGCCCAGTGGGTACAGCAGGGGCCTGGGAGTCAGAAGGTCATGGGTTCTAATCCCTGCTCCACCACATGTCGGCTGTGTGACCCTGGGCAAGTCACTTTACTTCTCTGTGCTTCAGTTACCTCATCTGTAAAATGGGGATTAATGCTGTGAGCCCCATGTGGGACATGGACTGTGTCCAACCTGATTAGCTTGTATCTACCGCAGTGCTGAGAACAGTGCCTGGCACAAATACTATCAACATCATGAGAACATCTTCTCTGACTAATCGCTCATCTCCCCATCCTGTTTTCTTTTCTTGTGTGTCACCCACTCTCTAGAGACAGTATATCCTAAGCACTTATGTATTCACCCACCGGAGCATCCAGTTTGTTACCCTGCAGTAATTTATATTAATGTAATTATAACTGTAGTATCTGTTAAACATGTACTCTGAGCCAAGCCCTGTACTAAGTACTGGGGTACATACAAGATAATCAGGTCAGAATCAGGTCAGACACAGGCCCTGTCTCACAAGGAGCTCACAGTCCAAGTAAGAGGGAAAGGATGCCTTTCTCTCCTGCTAGACTGTAAGCTCCTTGAGGGCCAGGAATCATGTCTACTTACTCTATTGGACTCTCCCAAAGGCTTAGTCCAGTGCCCTGCACACGGTAAATATTCTAAAAAAACACTGGTTGATGGAAATAATTGATTAGGCTTGGAAATTGCTTTTGCAGGGTAATAATTAAATAATGGATACTTTCACAAGACTATGAACAAATATTTCCAACATTCCTTTGATGAATTTGTTTTATATTCCTTTGATAAACATGTTACTTTGGTTCTAATATTTATGAGAGCTAAAGACCTGCTAACAACAATGATGATAATAATGAGAATTGTGGTATCTGCTAAGGGCATACTATGTGCCAAACAGTAGGGTAAATACAATCAGGTCAGACACAGTTCCTGTTCCACGTGGGAATCACATTCTGAAGGGAGACAAGAATGGGTATTTATTGAATCCCCATTTTACTGATGAGGAACCTGAGGCACAGAGCAGTTAAGTAACTTGCCCAAGGTCACGCAGCAGGCAAGTGGCAGAGCCGAAATTGGAACCTAGGTCTCCTCACTGCCAGTCCTGTGCTTTTCGCAGTAAGCCATGCTGCTTTTCTAGGAGAGGAACTTTTCCTGCATGAGTAAATGACCTCGTGTGGTAAAGATATCCTTGATTCATGTGGACTGCCCCCAGAGGAAAAAAAAAAAAGACAGCAGTCAGATTTATTACAGTTCAGTTTAAATGTACAAATGAAAGTTCTGACCCGGGCAGCACTGATGTCCATTAGTTGTTGTGTGCAATCTTTTCAAAAGAGTAATATCTGGTGCATTAAATGAATAAATTGAAAAGATAGGCTGAAACTATGAATTCCAAAGGCCCTGACCAAACTATTCTGAACCCTTTGAACTAAAAAAGCAAGTATAAAAAAGCAATTGGGGGAGAAAAGAAGGGAAAAAAAACCCCCATCATCTGAAACGACAATTGAAAGGGAAGAGAAATGACAGCATGTTACTCTAACTGGGGACAGATTGTATCACAGGATTATTAGAATATGGGGGAAAACATTATTATTGCTTAAATTGAATTGGATTATTTATTACCATTCTAAAAAGTATTGGACATGATGAAGATTTCTGGCAAATATTAGATTATACCAAGAAATAATATATATGAGAGAAGTGCCTCGGAGATAAATCTCTATATAAACATTACAAATATTAAATTCTCCTTTATGTAGCTCCCATCTGATAAGAATAATCCTTATATTTTATAAATAGCTCATACTGTAGTTCTATTTCTTACATGATTAAATAGACATTCCTTCCTACATGGTAAGGGGTAAGGTAAGGTTGAACTCTTCCCCCCGCCCCCACATCAGCCCCCCCACCGCCTGGCAATTACCACATCACTTAACATCTAGTGTTGCTCAGTGGAAAGAATACAAGCAAAGGAGTCTGAGGACCTGAGCTCTAATCCTGACTATGCCACTTGCCTGCTGTTTGACCTTGGGCAGGTCACTTCACTTCTCTGTACCTCAGTTTCCTCACTTGTAAAATGGGGATCCAAGATGTTTTTCCCTCCTACATAGACTGTGAGCCTTGTGTGGGTCAGGGACTACATCTGACCTGATTATCTTGTACCTATCCCAGTGCTTCGTATACTGCTAGGTATAGAGTATGCACTAAAATACCACATATTATTATTATTAAGAACATTTACACCTGCTCTTCTGCCATCTTCAACTGTTCACTCTATGATGGCTCTTTCTCCTCTGCCTTCAAATATGTCCATGCGTCTCCTGTTCTAAAAAAAAAAAACCCCTTCCCTCGACTCCTCTGTACCACCCATCTCCCTCCTACCATTCCTGGGCGAACTGCTCCAATGGGTTGTTTTTTTCACCCACTGCCTCCACTTCTTCTCCTCCAACTCCCTCCTTGACCCTTTAAATTCCAGTTTCTGCATCCTCCACTGAAACTGCTCTTTCCAATGTAAAAAAAGGACCTCCTTGCCAAATAGAATGGACTCTAAATAGTATGGTCACGTTGCTTGTCCCTATTAGTAAAAACACTGGCCTGGGAGTCAGAGGAGCTGGGTTCTAATTCTGCCTTTGCCACTTGCCAGCTGTGTGACCTTGGGCAACTCACTTGACTTATCTGTGCCAGTTTCCTCAACTGTAAAATACGGATTCAATACCTCTTCTCCCTCCTACTTAGAATGGGCACTCTATGTGGGATAGGGACTCTGTCTGACTGCATTAGCTTATATCTGCCCCAGTGCTTAGTACAGTGCTTGACACATAGTAAACACTTAACAAATACCATAATAATCATCAATTTTTTTTAAAAAAAATCAATTTTATTTATTGAGCACTTACTGTGTGCAAATCACTGTACTAAGCACTTGGGAGAGTACAATAGAACAGAGTTGGTAGACACGTTTTCTGCCCACAATGAATTTACTGTCTAGAGGTGGAGACAGCTATCAATATAAATTAAAAAAATTATGGATATGTGCATAATTGCTGTGGTTTTGAGGGAGAGGTGAATGAAAGGTCTACATCCAAGTGCAAGGGCAACATAGAGGGAGTGGGGTAATAGGAAATGAGGGCTTAGCTGAGGAAGTCCTCTTGGAGGAGATGTGTTTTAAATGTGGTTTGAGAAGCAGCATCGCTTTCTGGTTAGGACATGAGCCTGGGGTCAGAAGAATTTAAAGTGGTAGTACTTTGGATGGAGAGGAAAGGGTGGATTTTAGCAATGTCATGGAGGTTGAACTGACGGGATTTGGTGACGGATTGAATATTTGTATTGAATGAGAGCCACCACCCTCCCCACCCCCCAGACCGTGAGCCCCTTGTGGGCAGGGATTGTCTCTATTGCTGTATTGTACTTTCCAAGCACTTAGTACAGTCTCTGCACACAGTAAGTGCTCAATAAGCATGATTGAATGAATGAATGAGAGATGTCAGATGAAAACACCAAGATTACGGGCTTGCGAAACAGGGAGGATGATGGTACTGTCTACGGTGATGGGAAAGAAACAGGGAGAACAGGGTTTGGGTGGGAAGATGAGGAATTTTGTTTTGGACACATTAGTCTCCCCCGATTAGACTGTAAGCCCGCCAAATGGCAGGGACTGTCTCTATCTGTTGCCGACTTGTTCATTCCAAGCGCTTAGTACAGTGTTCTGCACATAGTAAGCGCTCAATAAATACTATTGAATGAATGAATGAAAGTTAGAGTTGTCAGTGGGATATCCAAGTAGAGATTTCCTGAAGACAGGAAGAAATTCAAGACTGCAGGGAAAGAGAGAGATCAGCACTAGAGATGTAGATTTGGCATCATCCGAGATGGTAGTTGATGGTAGATGGTAGTTGAATGGGAGCGAATGAGTTCTCCAAGGGAGTGGGTATAGATAGAGAATAGAAGGGGACCGAGAAATGAGCCTTGAGGGACTCCCACAGTTCTTCTGCTCCTCAAAAACCTCCAGTGGTTGCCCATTTCTCTTTGCATCAAATAGAAAAGCTTCACCATTGACTTTAAGGTACTCCATCAGCTTTCTTTCCCCTTATATATTCTCCCTCTTCTCCCCAGCTCACATGCTTTAAGCCAACCTAATCAAGCCTCGTTGCCTCTCTCTTACCTGGGACCTCTGGCTTTTGCCATCTTGTCTCTGTGAAGCTCCTTGCCTATTCAAATCTGGCAGATCCCTATCTTTCAAAGCCCTCTGAGATCACATATCCTCCAGGGTGCCTTCCCTGATTAATTTCTCATCTCCCCACTGTATTTCCTCTTCTCTCATCACCTTAGCACTTCTGTTCCTCCTAAACCCTTGGATACTCGCTCCCAACTCCTGTAACACACACACACACACACAATCTTTGAACTATTTTGCTTCCTCCAACCTGAAATATATTTTAGTGTCTGTCTCCCCTGCAAGATTGTAAGATATTTGAGGACGGGGTGGTGTCTAATAATCCTATTGAAAGCACTTAATAAATACAATTGATTGAGAAAAGAGCGAAATGTCAACGGAGCTACAGGAAATTGCCTTTGGATTAAGTTTTTCATCCCACTTTATCTGGCTTATGCAATAGTCACGGCCTCATTCTTTTTTATCACTGTTATGACAAATGCTGGAAAGGGCATATGAGACTTGTGATGAGTAAGTTGATCTCAGTGACCTTATAATTGCCCCTCAAACAACGTCATTCCCTTATTTCTTGGAATACACACCAGTGTTCACATGAATGCAGTTTCATCCCTTGAAACATTATGCCAGTTGAACTGGAACATGTCTTTGCCATCTAGCTGTGGAGAGCTCAGGTGTCAACTTTTAATTTGGAATAATGTGCTGAGATGGGGACAGGGGTTTTAGTACAAGGGTGGAGAAAACTGGGGAAAGGCTGGCCTCAAAGAACTAACAGGCTACCAGAGACCATGTGAAAGCATTTCAACTTTCATTCTCCCTCCCCCTTCATATTTGACAGACGACCACTCTCCCCACCTTCAAAGTTTTATTAAAATCACATCTCCATGAAGCCTTCCCCAACTAAGCCCTCATTTCTTAAAATGCACACCAGCGCTCACAGGAATGCAGTTTCGTCCCTTGAAACATTATGCCAATTGAATTGGAGCATGTCTTTGTCATCTAGCTGTGGAGAGCTCAGATGTCAACTTTTAATTTGGAATAATGTGCTGAGATGGGGACGGGGGCTTTAGTACAAGGGTGGAGAAAACTGGGAAAGGTCTGGCTTCAAAGAACTAACAGGCCAGAGACACCATTTGGAAAAATTTCAACTTTCATTCTCCCTCCCCCTTCACATTTGACAGACGATCACTCTCCTCACCTTTAAAGTCTTCTTAAAAATCACATCTCCTCCAAGAGGCCTTCCCCAACTAAGCCCTCATTTATCCTACTCCCTCTCCCTTCTGCATCACCCTTGCACTTGGATTTGTACCATTTATTCGCCTCACCCTCAGTCCCAGAGCACTTATGTATATATCTGTAATTTATTTTAATGTCTGCCTCCCCTTTAAGCTGGGAACACATCTACCGACTCTGTGGGATTGTATTCTCAGCATGGTGTAGCGGATAGAGAAGTCAGAAGGTCGGGGGTTCTTATCCCAGGTCCTCCACTTGTCTGCTGTGTTACCTTGGGCAAGTCATTTCACTTCTCTGGGCCTCAGTCACCTCATCTGTAAAATGAGGATTGAGACTGTGAGCCCCATGGGGGAGAGGGACTCTGTCCAACCCAATTTGCTTGTACCCACCCCAGTGCTTAGTACAGGGCCTATAATGTAGTGACCACTTAACCAATACCACAGTTATTATTAGTACAGTATTCTGCCTGTGGTAAGCATTGATTGATTGATTGATTTCATTGGAAACTCAGGTCTTAAGCCCCTTGTGGGAAAAGATTGCTGTCTACCAATTCGATTGTAATGATGATGATGATGATAATAATGATGATGATAATATTTGTGAAGCACTTATTATGTGACAAATATTCAATAGTATTTATTGAGCGCTTACTATGTGCAGAGCACTGTACTAAGCGCTTGGGATGTACAAGTTGGCAACAGATAGAGACAGTCCCTGCCCTTTGATGGGCTTACAGTCTAATCGGGGGAGACAGGCAGACAAGAACAGTGGCAATTAATAGAGTCAAGGGGATGGACATCTCATAAAAACAATGGCAAATAAATAGAATCAGGGTGATGTACATCTCATTAAACAAAATAAACAAAATAAATAGGGCAATGAAGATATATGCAGTTGAGTGGACGAGTACGGTGCTGAGGGGGTGGGACGGGAGAGGGGGAGGAGGAGAGGTAAAGAGGGGAGAAGAGGGTTTAGCTGCAGAGAGGTGAATGGGGGGTAGAGGGAGCAGAGGGAAAAAGGGGGGAGCTCAGTCTGGGAAGGCCTCTTGGAGGAGGTGAGCTTTAAGTAAGGATTTGAAGAGGGGAAGAGAATTTGATTGACAGAAGTGAAGAGGGAGGGCATTCCAGGACCGCGGGATGACGTGGCCCAGGGGTCAACGGTGGGATAGGCGAGACCGAGGGCGGTGAGGAGGTGGGCGGCAGAGGAGCGGAGCGTGTGGGGTGGGCAGTAGAAAGAGAGAAGGGAGGAGAGGTATGAAGGGGCAAGGTGATGGAGAGCCTTGAAGCCTAGAGTGAGGAGTTTTTATTTTGAGTGGAGGTTGATAGGCAACCACTGGAGGTGTTTAAGAAGGGGAGTGACATGCCCAGAACATTTCTGCAGGAAGATGAGCCAGGCAGCAGAGTGAAGAATAGACTGGAGCGGGGCAAGAGAGGAGGAAGGGAGATCAGAGAGAAGGCTGACACATTAGTCTAGCCGGGATATAACGAGAGCCTGTAGCAGTAAGGTAGCCGTTTGGGTGGAGAGGAAAGGGCGGATTTTGGTGATATTGTAAAGGTGAGACCGGCAGGTCTTGGTAACGGATCAGATGTGTGGGGTGAACGAGAGAGCCAAGTCAAAGATGACAGTGAGGTTGCGGTACAATTACTATACTAATTGCTGAGGTAGATAATCAGGTCAGACATAGCCCCTGTACTTCATCTGCCTAAGCAGGAGGGAGAACAGCCACTTAATCTCCATTTTACATAGGAGGAAACTGAGGCTCTGAGAAGTTAAGCAACGTGCCCAAAGTCACCCAACAAACAAGAGGCAGAGTGGGATTAATAATTATGGCATGTGATGAGTCTAGTTTTGATAAGATACTAAGCACTGAGGTAGATGCAAGTTAATCAGGTCAGACACAGTCCCTGTACTACATGGGATTCACAGTCTAGGTAGGAGGGAGAACAAGTATTGAAACCCCATTTTACAGTTGAGGAAACTGAGGCACAGAGAAGTGAAATGACTTGCCCAAGGTCACATGGCAAGCAAACGGTGGAGCTGGGATTAATAATAATGTTGGTATTTGTTAAGCGCTTACTATGTGCAGAGCACTGTTCTAAGCGCTGGGGTAGACACAGGGAAATCAGGTTGTCCCACGTGGGGCTCACAGTCTTCATCCCCATTTTACAGATGAGGGAACTGAGGCACAGAGAAGTTAAGTGACTTGCCCACAGTCACACAGCTGACAAGTGGCCGAGCTGGGATTAGAATTCAGGTCCTATGACTCCCAGACCCGTGCTCTTTCCTCTAGGCCACACTGCTTCCCAAGTTCTCAGTAGAGTGCTCTCCCCACAGTAAAGACTCAATAAGTAGCATTCATTGATGCATTAATTGGTCAGAGGTCTGGGAATTCAGTCCAAAAAGTGGTGTCAGCCATCACATCACTCTTTTGGCTTCTGTGGAGAGAGAACCTAAGAAGGAGCGGCAAGGATGTCGAAGGGTACTTATCTTCTCGTTTCCACCTCTTTGGATGAGCCATTCCCAGATCTAACTCAGTCTCCCTTTTCAGAAAGGAACCAAGATACCTATCCAGTGTTCTGAAGACTCCTGCTTTGAAGAAATATCCATCCCATACCAGGACAGACATTTGGTCAGTGCGTGACCCGTTTCACAGTTCTCATTATCTATCGAGTTGCTGAGCGTCACTGGAGATGTTGCAAATGAAATGGGAGACTAAAGAACATTGGGCTCACAGGAAACATCATGGAACATCTGAGGTTCCTGGGAGAGGAGACTTTCTAAGCCTGTAGCTTGAAGGGTTTTGCAATTAACTTTCCAGACAAAGCATCATCTACTTAAGTTTTCCTTCGCCTTCATGACAGCAACCCAAAAGCAGCAATAAAAAGAATGTTTATGATTATTTATCTCGGAAGGAACCCCACAGCTTCAACTATTAACCTAGAAATGGCTATTATTAGCTAACCACAAGAATGAAATTCTGAGTCCCTTTTGAATACTGTGAGAATGATTTTGGTAAGGGAGAATAATGGGAGAAAAGCAGACAGAATCTATTCTCTGAATTTTGGTAGTAATTATGGGGAGGAGAAGTGACCTTTTCAGTATTCTCTTATCCCATGTCTCGAGTTCCTTGAAGGTTAAGATTGTACATCACTGGAGTCATAAAGTACTGCTGGATGGATTTTGGGGGTAGAACTTTTGCATGATTGTTTTTGTATTCTGATTTCCAGGCCTGGCGGGTAAGTGAGAGAGCTGTGACTGCCAATTGGTTTTTAATGGCCCCAGAGTGAATTTCTACTCCAAAATTATCTTCTCAATTGGCTGCACGCACTGGCAGAAATGTAAACAGCACACACGGCTCTGTCCACAGAGAATGGAACCCGAATATGGGTTTCTATAAGCAGTGAAATGAGCGCCCCCTCAACTCCCCCTTCTGCCAAGCCCTGCTTCAGATGCTGTTGATGGTCAGTCTGTCTGTCTTTCCCCCTTTGCTGCTTGTCAGGCTGATAAGACAAAACTGATGACTTGGAAGCTTTTAGCCAATTTTTTTTTTGTTTATTTCTCTCTCAGCCAAGCTGCTCTATGCGGTTCTAATATTGCAGTAATCCAAAGGTTTCAGCATCTTTGTGTGCATAAATACAATAATTCTGGAAATCCCTTTCTGGAAACATTCCCAGAAATTTCATGGAACGAGGACAAAGCTGGACATATGCAGTTTTTTTGGAGGTGCAAACTCATTCATTAAAACCCCTTCCCATAAACCATTTCTTGGGGGATGTACAATTTAAATCTTACCTAAGCAAATGAGTCAATTAGGCACAATGTTGCAGATACACTGAACATTTCAGGGCAAAGCAAGTTTACTTGTAGTTTTGTTATTTTGTTGCAGTGTCCCTCAGCACAGAGGAACTGGCCTGCCCTGTTGTTAAGGAAGGTTTTGGGGTGGGAGGGAGGGAAATCAAGGGGGAAGGGTTATTTTTAATAATAACCATGGAAAATAAATCAGGATTGTCTTTGCTTTGAAATCAATCAATCAATCAACCCATGAAATGTATTGACCACTTAGTATGTACAGAGCTAATATTAATACTAAGCTAAAATTAAGGGTCTGGGAGACGACAATAAAACAGAGTAGATAGATATGGTCCCTGCCCAGGACAAGCTTACAGACTAGAGGGGGAGACATATTAATATAAATAAATGCATTTGGGATATGTACATAATTGCTATGGGGCTGAAGGAGGGGGTGGAATATAGGGTGCAAATCCAAGTCAGAGGCCACACAGAAGGGAGTGGGAGAAGAGGAAATGATGGCTTAGTCGGGAAGGCCTCTTGTAGGACACGTGGTTTGATGGTGGGAAGAGTGATTGTCAGATATGAAGAGGGAGGGTGTTCCAGGCCAGAGACATGACATGGACAAGAGGTCAGTGACAAAATAGACAAGATTGAGGTACAGTGAGTAGGTTGGCACTTGGGGAGTGAAGTGTGTGAGCTGGGCTACAGGAGGAAATCAGGGAGGTAAGGTAAGGATGGGGGGGGCAAGGTGATTGGGTGCTTGAAAGTCTATGGTGAGGAGTTTCTGTTTGATGTGGAGTTGGTTGGGCAACCACTGGAGGTTCTTGAGGAATCGGGAAATGTGGACTGAACAGAAAAATGAGTATAAATTGTAGGGTATAAGGTAGGGTTAAAATTATGTCTCTCTTTTAGAAATGCAATTTTGAAGTTTGGGGGTGAGGGGTATTTGATGAATCTGATGGCCGTCTCATGCCAGAACCCCCAGTACTGCAAACCCCAGAGATTCAGTTACATCGGCTAAATCCAGACAAGCGCAACACTCAACCTTTTAAAGATTCACACATGACAGGTTCCCAAACCATCAATCAATTAATCACTGGTATTTATTGAGTACAAATTGCATGCAGAGCACTGTACTAAGAGCTTGGGAGCATGCAATATAACAAACTTGGTAGAGAGGTTCCCTGCCCATGAGCTTATGGTCTAGAGGAAAGTACTCATGTTGACCATGTTCTGGTCAACTGGGAACATTGAAAAGTTTGGAAGTGTTTCTGGAATGTACAGCGGTTGGCCTCTCTTTTTCTCTTAATGTGCGTTGCAGAGGTAAGAGTTTAGAGTCCAAAATACGTGTGTGGGAAATCAACTTGAGTTTTGCTCTTTATATTTTGCGTGAAACTGTGGGTAAGGAAATCTCTCATCTTGTACAATCAGAGCTTCTATTTTAATGGCACCAGAGAGCTCACCTGGGAAACCTGGACACCAATTCTAATACCAAACTTATTTCCTCCCCTCTCGGTGCTTCCCTAAAAAGGAACAAATGATTGGCTCGTATCCTCATAGGATGCTGCCTCTTTATTGAAATAAGCAAATGGCCCTCCCAAATGTTGCCCTAATCTGGTGCTAATAAACCATTCTTCTTTCTAGAGGAAAAACAGACTAAGAGTTGGAGAAACTCCTTTTAAATGTTCAGGGCTTACTAAAACTCTCAAATAGTTACCAACCATGCATTTAGATGGTACCAGGTCTATTTCTAGCTCTTGGTTGATTAAAAATACCTAGGATATAGCAAGAAATGAAAATAACTCAGCAGTACCGCCTATTGGAAAGAGCATATGCCTGGGAATCAGAGGACCTGGGATCTAATCCCGGCTCTACCACTTGCTTGCTGTGTGATAATAAGCAAGTCATTTCACTTTTCTGAGCCTCAGTTGCCTCGTCTGTAGAATGGGAATTAAATCCTACACCTTTCTAACTTAGCCATTTTCTCTCCTACCTCTGCCCCTCTTTTAGGCTGCGGTTGGGGCAGCTGTGGTTGGGACAGTGGCCCGTTCACCTCGAGTACCCGAGGCAACACTACAATCAGTGGCTCTCCGATCACCTCCCATATTGTGAGAACTGTCAGAAATTTCTGTGAGATAGGTAGGGAACAAGCATTAGCCCATTGAACATGTCTTGCCATGTGGCAAATGAAATCTTGGGAAGAAGGGATGTGTTTTGAGTTTTCCAGGATCCTATTAGATTGCAAACTCCTTGAGTGCAGGAGCCAAGTCTTGATTTTTTTTTTAACATTCCTCAAGGGCTTGGTATAGTAATATGGACCAAATAGATACTCTGTAATACAGCTGCTGCTGCTGGGGATGATAATTACAAGACTGACCAGAACTGAGTTTATAATTTTAGGTTCAGATCCCATTTTGCTACCTCCCATAGATATGAAAATATCAAGTAAAATGATGTTTGCCGCCCCCCCTCCACTTCCCCTCCATTTGAAAACCTCAGGATAGTTGGCAGTTCACACATGGAGTTTAATTCAAATGTCCTGGCTTCAATTAAACTTGGATCCTTCAGACCCTGATTCTAGGATGTCAGACCTAGGGAAACATGGTGCAAATGAGGAGCGGCGTGGCCTAGTAGACAGAGCATGGGCCTGGGAGTCTAAAGGACCTGGGTTCCAATTCCAGCTCCTGCCACGTGTCTGCTGTATGACCTTGGACAAGTCACTTAACTGCTAGGTGCCTCAGTTACCTCATATGTAAAATGGGAATTATGACTGTGAGTCCCAAGTGGGACATGCACTGCATCCAACCCGATTAGCTCTATCTACCCCAGCTCTTAGTACAGTGCCTGGCACATAGTAAGGGCTTATCCCAGCTCTGCCACTTGTCAGCTGTGTGATTGTGGGCAAATCACTTAACTTCTCTATGCCTCAGTGACCTCATCTGTAAAATGGGGATTAAAACTGTGAACCCCACGTGGGACAACCTGATCACCCTGTATCTATCCCAGCACTTAGAACACTGCTCTGCACATAGTAAGTGCTTAATAAATACCAACATTATTAATAAATGCAAAAAACCCCAGGAAATCAGCCTCAGAATAGTTCCAACGACCTCAGTAGGAATATCCAGTTCTATGGCAACTCTCTGAAGAGAGCTGAACTGTTACTTTGGGTCTATGGGATGAGTGAGTGGGATTGGGGATAAGGAAGTTAAGGATACCCCTCCTACCCTTCTTTCTTCCACCACGTGGAGGACTTCCAAGTCCCTGCAGGTGGAATGATGATAAGGGTCACCAGACAGCGTTGTGGCAGGAGGAGTTGAGATTTCCTCCTAAACCACTTACCTCCACCAAAGCAGTTACAAACAGTCTTAATTTCCTACTGTTGAGGCTTTGGCATGCTAGGATTTATACTCATAACCTTGAGGTTTTGCGTTGTTCAACTGGGATAGAAACAAGATAAGCAGATACAACCCAGTCCCTGAACCATGTGGGGCTCACTCTCTAAGGCGGAGGGAGAGATGAGGAAACTGAGGCTTAGGGGAGTTAGGTGATTTGCCCAAGGTCACCCAGCAGGCAAGCGGTGGACCTGGGATTAGAAGCCTAGTCTCTTGACATCCACTCCTGTGCTCTTTCCACTAGACCATGTTGCTGCCTAACTTTCTCACCTCAATCAGTCAATCATTGCCATGTGCAGAGCACCGAACTAAGCACTTGCAAAAGTACAATAGAGTGGAGCTGGTAGACATAATCCCTGCCCAAGGGGAGTTTATAGTCTAGAGGGAGAGGCAGACATTCCAATAATTTACAGCTAGGGAAAGTGGTGGAGTGGCAGGGTATGGACATAAGGGCTATGGGGCTGAGGGTGGAGGTGAATATCAGGAGCTTAAGGGGTCCAGATTCAAGTACGTAGGCATTGCACAGAGGAGGATGGGTAGGGGAAATGAGAGCTTAGAGAAGCCTCTTGGAGGAGATGAGAGTGCATCTTTTATGTGTGCAGAAGTTGAGGTTATATAAAACATTTCCCCTGAATTAATCGAGAAAACAGTTAACCAAAACCCATTTAAGGCAATTTGTTGCCTGTGAATACAGCATGTGACTCTGCTTAAATTTTCTAATTAAATGGCTAAGCCTTTTTACATTGCAGCTTTTCTATAAGCCTCCAAATTTTGTACAAGTGACCTTTCACTTTTCAGTTTACAAGCTAACAGATAAGAAATATTTAACAGACGATGCTCTGCGTTTATGTGGTGCTACTGCAATAATTAGTGAGGTTTCTGGATGAATTATGCTATTTAACATCTGTTATTAAACTATATCCACATTTATTGCCTCATAACAATATCATTACAAAAGAAAGCTGTGCAGATGAGAAGCATTTCTTTGTAAACCCTAATAAATGTGCAATGTGTGTGTAAATATTTACTTCTCCATAATTCTCTCTCTATTTAATTGTGACTCCATATTCAGCCATTTTAATTATACTGGATTTCTAGCTCTTTTAGCATTTAGATGTTTAACTTTAATGTTCTGTTGACAGAGCTTTCTTGTATTTAATCTACATTATGCCAGTGCGGTATCAAGGTTGTAAACGGGAATTGGCAGAATCCAAGGCTCATGTGGCAATGGCAACGTTGACATAGCACGCAGGGGGTCCGTCCTCCATGCTAATGAGCTCCATCCAATATGCCTCTGGTGTATGTTGCCTTCTTCGATAGCAGCCGTGTGGCAGAGGTGAAACCATTAACTCTGCTGTGAGAATCTTTGACTACTTGAGTAAGTGTTGGATGGAAAGAAGTGAGGGCCTTTATGATGTTTCTAAGCTAATAGGCATCCATTCCATCAATCCTTCGGATCTTCGGATCCCTTCCCAAATCTCCAGGCATCCCGCCTCCTCCTTCTCTAACTTTTGATGATCAGGCAACCTATTTCTCTGAGAGAAGAGAGCTCATCAAGCATGAATTCCCAAGGATCTTCCTCTCTGTGTCCCCCCTTCCTTGACAATTTACAATTTCACCCTCTCCACTTGACTGAAACTGCCCTTGTTTAGTTCTTTAATGACTCATTTCTAGCAAGATGCAATCGTCTCTCATCCGGTCTGACCTTCCTTGAACTCTCCGCAGATTCTGAGATGGTTGAAGGAGGAGACCCTGCTGAACACTTTCTGACCTTCTTTGATGGACACAGTTCTACCCTGTTTCTCCTCCTACTTCTCCAAACATTCCTTCTCGTCTCATTTGCTGGCTTTTCCTCATCTGTTCACCTGAACAAGACACTTAACTTTTCTGTACCTCAGTTTCTTCATCTGTAATTCAATATCTGTTCTCCCTTCTACTCTGTGAGCCCCATGTGGGATGGGGACTGTGTCTGATGTGATGTTTTTGTATCTATCCCAGTGCTTAGTGCTTAGCACATATTAAGAACTTAACAAAGATATTATCATTATTATTATTATTACATGTATATATACAGAGGGGGTAAGGAACATGAAGGCTTAGTTAGGAAAGACCTCTTAAAGGGGATATTATTTTAAGACTATAAGTTCCTTCTGGGCAGGGAATGCAAATATATCTGTTTATTGTTGTATTGTACTCTCCCAAGGACTTAGTACAGGGCTCTGCTCATAGTAAGTGCTCAATATACACTATTGAATGAATGAATAAGACTTTGAAAGTGGGGAGAGTGGCAATCTGTTAAATATGAAGGGGAAGAGAGTTCCACATCAGAGGCAGAAGGTGGGCGAGGGGTTGGCAGTGAGATGGACGAGATCAAGGTATGGTGAGTAGGATGACGTTATTGAAGCGAAGTGAGTATGTTGGGTTGTAGTAGGAAATCAGTGATGTAAGAGAGGAGGGGGCAAGGTGATTGAGTGCTTTAAACCAAATAGTAAGGAGTTTCTGTTGGATGCAGACGTGGGTGGGTAACCACTGAAGATTCTTGAGATGCCAGCAAGCTTGGGATGAAAGGTTTTTAGAAAAGTGATCCAGGCAGCAGAGTGAAGTACGGACTGGAGTGGAGAGAGAGAGGAGGCAGGGAGGTTGGCAAGCAGGCTGATGAAGTAATAAATGTGGGATAGGATAGGTGCTTGGTTCAGAATAGAAGAAATTCTGATGGAGAGGAAAGGGTAGATTTTAGAGATGTTTCACAGATAGAACTCTCAAGATTTTGTGACAAATTGAATGTGTGGTTGAATGAGAGAGATGAGTCGAGGATAATGCCAAGGTTACAGCTTGCAAGACAGGGAGGATGGTGATGGAAAAATCAGGGGGAGGACAGGATTTGGGTGGGAAGATGAATAGGTTTGCTTTGGGAATATTAGATTTGATGTTTCAGTGGGACACCAATTAAAGATGTCCGAAGGCAGGAGGAAATACGAGAATTCAGAGAAGTTGAAAGATCAGGCCCAGAGATGTAGATTTGGGAGTCATCCACATAGAGGAGGTGGTGGAAGCCATGGGAGCATCTGAGTTTTACAAGAGAGTGGGTGTAGAAAGAGAAGAAGACCCAGAAGTAAGCCTTGAGGGACTCCCACCATTAGGGGTTGAGAGGCAGAGAGGAAGCCCATGAAAGAGACTGAGAATAAGCAGCCAGAGAGATAGGAGGAGAAGCAGGAGAGGACAGTGTTAGTGAAGTCAAGGTTGGATTACGTTTCCAGGAGAAGGGGGGTGGTCAACAGTGTTGAAGGCAGCTGAGGGGTTGAGGAGGATTAGGATGGAGTAGAGGCCACTGGATCTGTCAAGAGGAAGATCATTGGTGACCTTTGAGAGGGCAATTTCCGTGGAGCGAAGGGGGTAGAATCCAGATTGTAGGGGATCGAAGGGAGAATTGGAAGAGAGAAAGTGGAGGCAGTAGGTGTAGATAACTCACTCAAAGAGTTTGGAGAAGAATGGTAGGAGTTAGATAGCGTGATAATTGGAGGGAGCTGTGGAGTCAAGAGAGGGGTTTTTTTTTAGGATAGGAGATACATGAGCATGCCCTCTGATAGCCCAAAATGCACCCCTACTGTTGGTCCTCTCCTTTTGCCTTTCTCCTGTCAGTTTTAAAATTGCTTTGTGATAGTCTATCTACCAATCTAAACAATGTGGCTGAGTGGAAAGAGCACAGGCTTGGGTGTCAGAGGACGTGGGTTCTAATCCCGACTCTGCCACAAGTCTGCTGTGTGACCTTGGGTAAGTCATTTAACTTTTCTGTGCTCAGTTACATCTGAAAAATGGGGATTAATAATAATAATAATGGTATTTGTTAAGTGCTTACTATGTGACAAGCACTGTTCTAAGTGCTGAGGTAGATACAAAGTTATTAGGTTTTACCATGTGGGGCTCACAGTCTTCATCCCCATTTTACAGATGAGGTAACTGAGGCACAGAGAAGTTAAGTGACTCACCCAAAGTCACACAGCTGACAAGTGGTGGAGCTGGGATTCAAACCCATGATCTCTGACTCCCAAGTCCATGCTCTATCCACTAAAGACTCTGACCCCATGTGGGACAGACAACCTGATTGCCTTGTAACTACCTCAGCTCTTAGAACAGTGCTTGGCACATAGTAAGCGCTTAACAAATGCCGTAATAATTATAATTATTATTACTACAGTGCTTGGCACAAGTACTTTCCAGTCAGTCAATCCTATTTATTGAGAGTTTACTGTGTGCAGATCACTGTACTAACTTTTTTGGAGGGTACAATATAACAATGAACAAACACATTCCCTGCCCACAATGAGTTTACAGTCTAGAAGTGAGCTTCTTCAAAATACAATTATTATTTGAGACTAAACCAAGGGAATAAGGTGCTTAGAGATCACTTGTTTAATCAGATTAAGAATATTTAGTTTCACTTAGTTCAGTAAGGAAAAAAAATCTTTGGAATATCAGAACAAAAGTAAAACTACATTTCAGCGTATATATATATATATATATATATATATATGTATATATATATCTCCTTTATTGTGAGTGAATGAAAATAAATCCACTTAACATGTTGCTCCTCCCTTCTCGCCTATGTTGGCTTGTCACCAGCTCTGGCACATTGCCTGACCCCATTCTTACTATACCTTGACCCCATAGTCCCCATTCATGACTTAATGTCTTCCTGTAATTTCCCATTTGATGCTATTAGGAGAATTCTTTCTGAACTATTAGGGATCCAGATTGCTGCAGCTAGGTTACCCTCTTGCTCCAAAAAAAGCCGAGTCATAATGCTTTGACCATCTGCCATCGTTAGAAAGCTACATATTTAGCACCTCTAGAAAGAAAAATGTGAAATATTTATCCTATGGCATACCACCAAGCCAATCATTCCTTATCTTTCACATCACCTCAATATGGTAGCTCTTATTTGAATAAGATAACTTCATTTTGCCACAACTTGTACTGTCCCTTTTGGTTCGAGCTAATGAAAGACACAACCCATTCCCAGGAGATTGTTATGGTTTGAACAAAAATCACCCTGGCTGCTCTTCACGGCACTTCCAGAATTCCCATCACTTTGGTTTGGTCATGTTGGGCTGAAGGCGTAGGACTAAATCGGAAGCTGGTCGAAGCTGGATTCCCATTGTCAATGATCCTGGGGTTACCCAACCATTGAACTGCCTACACAAATACACAAATGCTGAAATGCCTAGAACTTGAATTAATTACAAAACATGATGCACCGAGGCTAGAATAAATATGCTACTTGCTTCAGCATTTAGCATGAAGGCCAGATGATTAAAGGAAAAAATTACTAAAGCATTAGGAGGATGAAATGAAAACAGCCTAAAGAATGAGGGAAACATTTCTCTCCCCATCAAGCAGAAACTTGTAATCATCAACATTAAGGCAGTCAATCAACTCTCTCCCTCCTACTTATCCTCTGTTCTTCCACTACAATTCAGCTTGCATGTTTGGCTCCTTTCAGCCCATCCTACTCACTGCGCATTGCTCTCATCAACTCTCACTGTGGACCTCTTGCTTACACCCTTCTTCCTGCCAGTAATTCCTTCTTTCACATTCAGGAAATCACTGCTCTCACCGTCTACAATGCCCTTTTAAAATCATACCATCAAATCTCTTCCAGGAGGCTTTCCATGACTAGCCTCTCATCTCTCCCAATACTTGACATCATCTAACCACTTGGGTATTCACACACACTCACACATTCACTCACTCAATTATATTTATTGAGTACTTACTGAATGCAGAATACTGTACTAAACTCTTGGGAGAGTACAATATAACAAAACTGGTAGTCTTGCTCCCTGTCCACAAAGAGTTTACAGTCTGGGGGGGGGGATGACAGGCATTAATATAAGTAAATAAATTATGGATATGTACATGTGTGGGGCTGCTGTGGGGCTTAAGGGTGAATAAAGGATGAATAAAGGGGACAAATCCAAATGCAAAGGTGACACAGAAGGACATGGAGGAAGAGGAAATGAGGGGCTTAGTCAGGGAAGGCCTCTTGGAGAAGATGTGCCTTCAATAAGGCTTTGAAGGTGGGGAGAATAATTAGCTTCCAGATATGAAGAGGGACGGCATTCCAGGTCAGCGGCAGGGTGTGGGCAATATGTTGACAACAAGATAGATGAGATCGAGGTTCAGTGAGTAGATTGGCATTAAGGAAGCAAAATGTACAGGCTGGGTTGTAGTAGGAGAGCAGCAAGTTGAAGTAGGAGGGGGCAAGGTGATTGCATGCTTTAAAGTCAATGGCAAAGAGTTTCTGTTGGATGCGTAGGTGTATGGGCAACGAGTATGAGCTAGTGGATAGAGCATGGGCCTGAGAATCAGAAGGACCTGGGTTCTAATCCCAGCTCCTCCACTTGCCTGCTGGGTCACCTTTGCACTTGGATTTGCACTTCTCTGTGCCTCACTGCCCTCATCTGTATAATTCATTCATTCAGTAGTATTTATTGAGCGCTTACTATGTGCAGAGCACTGTACTAAGTGCTTGCAATATACAATTCGGTAACAGATAGAGACAATCCCTGCCCATTGATGGGCTTACAGTCTAATCGGGGGAGACAAATGGACAAAAATAAGAAAACTTAATCACAATAAATAGAATCAAGGGGATGTACACCTCATTAACAAAATAAATAGGGTAATAAAAATATATACAAATGAGCACAGTGCTGAGGGGAAGGGAAGGGAGAGGGGGAGGAGCAGAGGGAAAGGGGGGAAAGGAGGCTAAGCTGAGGGGAGGTGAAGGGGGGGCAGAGAGGGAGCAGAGGGAAAAGGGGAAGCTCAATCTGGGAAGGCCTCTTGGAGGAGGTGAGCTCTCAGTAGGGCTTTGAAGAGGGAAGAGAGCTAGTTTGGTGGAGGTGAGGAGGGAGGGCATTCTAGGACATCGGGAGGACGTGACCCAGGGGTCGACTGCAGGATAGGTGTGAACAGGGGATGGTGAGGAGGTGAGCGGCAGAGGAGCGGGTGGTGCGGGGGTGGGCAGTAGAAAGAGAGAAGGGAGGAGAGGTAGGAGGGGGCAAGGTGATGGAGAGCCTTGAAGCCCAGAGTGAGAAGTTTTTGTTTCATGTGGAGGTTGATAGGCAACCACTGGAGGATTTTAAGGAGGGGAGTGACATTCCCAGAGCGTTTCTGCCGGAAGATGATCCGGGCAGCGGAATGAAGATAGACTGGAGCGGGGAGAGACAGGAGGAAGGGAGATCAGAGAGAAGGCTGACACAGTAATCCAGCCGGGATACTATGAGAGCCTATACCAGTAAGATAGCCGTTTGGATGGAGAGGAAAGGGTGGATCTTGGAGATATTGTAAAGGTGAGACCGGCAGGCATTGGTGATGGATTGTATGTGTGGGGTGAATGAGAGAGTATAATGGGGATTAAGACTGTGAGCCCCATGTGGAGCAGGGACTATGGCCAACTTGATTAGCTTGTATTTACCCCAGGGCTTAGTACAGTGCCTGGCACATAGTAAGCACTTTACAAATACCATAAAAAAGAACCACTGGAGGTTCTTGAGGAATGGGGGAAACATGGACTGAACATTTTTCTAGTAAAATGATCTGGGAAGCAGAATGAAGTATGGACTGGAGTCGGGAGAGACAGGAAGCAGGGAGGTCAGTGAGGTGGTTGATAATAATAATAATGAAAAACTGTGGTATTTGTTAAGCTCTTACTATGTACCAGGCATTGTACTAAGTGCCGGGGTGGATGCAAGCAAATTGGGTTGGACACAGTTTCAATCCCCATTTTACAGATGAGGTAACTGAGGCACAGAGAAGTTTAGTGACTTGCCCAAGGTCACACAGCAGACAAGTGGCAGAGGTGGGATTAGAACCCATAACCTTCTGACTTCCAGACCCCTGCTCCATCCACTATGCCATGCTAGAGGGCTGATGCAGAATTCAAGGCACAATAGGATAAGTGCTTAGATTTAATATGGTATCAGTTTGGATGGAAAGGAAAGGGCAGACTTTAGCAATGACATAAAGTTTGACCCGACAGAATTTGGTGACATATTGAATATGTTGGTGAATGAGAGACATGAGTCAAGGATAACACCAAGGTTACAGGCTTGTGAGAGAGGGAGGATGGTGGTGTTGTCTACAGTGATAGGAAAGTCAGGGGGAGGACAGGGTTTGGGTGGGAAGATGAGAAGGTCTATTTTGGACATATTAAGTTTAAGGTGTCAGCAAGATAGCCAAGTAGAGCTGTCCTGAAGACAGAAGAAATACAAGACTGCAGAGAAGAAAAGAGATCAGGGCTGGAGATATAGATTCCCAAATCTACATTGAGATACCATCTGCATAGAGATGGTAGTTGAAAACATGGGAGCCAATGAGTTCTCCAGGGGAGTGGGTGTAGTTGAAGAATAGAAAGGGACCTAGAACTGAACCTTGAGAGACTCCCACCATTAGGGGGTGGAAGACAGAGGAGAAGCTCATGAAAGATACTGAGAATGAGTGGCCAGAGAGATAGGAGGAGAACCAGGAGAAGAAAGTGTCAGTGAAGCCAAGTTTGGATAATCTTTCCAAGATAAGGGGGTGGTCAACTGTGTCAAAGGCAGCTGGGTGGTCGAGAAGGTTTAGGATGGAGTAAAGGCTGTTGGATTCAGCAAGAAGGAGATCATTGGTGGCCTTTGGGAGAGCAGTTTCTGAAAAGTGAAGGTGGCAGGAGGCAGATTGGATGGGATAAAAGAGAGAATTGGAAGGGAGGAAGTGGAGAGAGTGGGTGTAGACAGCTTGCTCAAGGAATTTTAAGAGGAATGATAGGAGGGAGATGGGGCAATACCTGGAGGGTGCTGCCGGTTCAAAGGAGGTGTTTTTAAGGATAGGGGAGGCATAAGGGTGTTTGAAAGCAGTGGAGAAAATGCCATTAGAGGTGAACAGTTGAAGACTGCAGTCAGGGAGGAAAGAAGAGGGGGGCAAGTGCTTTGATAAGGTGTGAAGGAATGGGGTCGGTGGAGTAGGTGGAAGGAGTGGATTTTGAGAGAAGGCAGGAGATCTCTTCTTGAGATACTGCTGGGAATGATGGGAGAGAGGAAGAAAGAGCAGGAGGAGGGAGGAACTGGAGAAGAGCAGGGGAGATTTTAAGGAGATCACACCTGATAGTTTCAATTTCCTCAATAAAATAGGTGGCCAAGCCATTAGGGGCAAGAGATGGGTTAGGTGGTGGGACAGAGGGTTTGAGGAGGGAGTAGAAACAACTGAAGAGAGTAAAGGGTATGGGAGTCAATAAGATAGAGAAATAATGTTGATGGGCAGAGGAGAGGGCAGAGTTAAAGCAGGCAAGAATGAATTTGAGATGGAGAAGGTAAGCCTGTATCTGGATTCCTGTCAGTAGAGCTCTGCAGCTCTGGCATGGGAGCAACTGAAGTGGACTGTGGAGTTGATCCAGGGGGTTAGGTTAGACAAAGGGATAGGGGAGGAAGTTAGTTAAGTTCAGTAGAGAGAGTGGTGTTGAGACCATCAATTTGGTCATCAAGAGAAGATAGTTTGGGAATGGAGACTGAATGGGGAATGATGACTTGAGAAAATTGGATGTCAAAAGATCAGAGGTCTCTGTGGGGACCAGGACAGATGTGTGGGGAAGGGGTGTGTGATAGAGACCACAGGTAGGGAGGTTGTGGTCAGATAGAGGGATTTCAGAGGTGGGGAGGGTAGATATTATACAGTAACAAGAGATGATGAAATGTAGTGTGTATCCAAGTACACACTACTTGTAGTGTGTGTATATATTTTCGTTACCCTATTTATTTTGTTAATGAATTGTACATCGCCTTGATTCTATTTAGTTGCCATTGTTTTTACGAGATGTTCTTCCCCTTGACGCTGTTTAGTGCCATTGTTCTTTTCTGTCCGTCTCCCCCGATTAGACTGTAAGCCTGTCAAACGGCAGGGACTGTCTCTATCTGTTGCCGACTTGTTCATCCCAAGCGCTTAGTACAGTGCTCTGCACATAGTAAGCGCTCAATAAATACTATTGAATGAATGAATCCAAGTTGGTGAGTGGGTGAGGTTGGGTGGATCAGCAGGTAAGTGGAGTTGAGGAATGATAGAAAGTGGGCAGGGGGAAGTTTGTCAGGAACATCTAAGGGGATATTGATCCCCGAGGATCAATATAGGGATTGAGAAAGAGAGAAGGAATGTGAGAATGTGAGAAAGATATCAAAATGGTTCAGAAAGTTGGAAATGGAATCCGGGGGGTGGTAGTTGACTGTGACTAGTAATTGGAGCCGGTGGTAGAGGAGGAGGATAAGTGCTTCTAAAGAAAGGAAAGAGAGGGACAGGGCAGGTGGAATGGTGCGGAAGTGGCATTGGGGAGCAAGAAGGAATTCAACTCCTCCCCCTTTCCCAGTAAGTTTTGGGGAGTGGAAGAAAATGAGGACTCTTCTAGAGAGTGGCAGGGGAGACCGTGTAATGTGGGGAGAGCCAGGTTTCAGTGATGGTGAGGAGGAGCAGTGATTGAGTCAGAAACTAGTCAATGATGAAAGGAAGCTTTCTCTCTCTCTCTCTTTCTCTCTCTCTCTCTCTCTCTCTCTCACACACACACACACACACATATGCCCATGCATGTGAGCAACAGCCAAATAATGGGGAAAGTCAACCCCAAGTTTCGTGGAGCTCGAGAGAGATAGTGGAAACTTTCACGTCTTCCTTTTTTGACTCTTCTTACCATAAGAGGTGTGACTTGAAGAGCTGAAGGTACCCAGGTCACACTAATTGATGGTTTTCTGAGTGGAATATTATAGCACTAACTCTGAGGAAATGCCTTGATAATGGCATGCCCCACATGGAAGCAGGGACTTATGGGTACACCTGATAGGTAAGAAGTAGGTCATGTAAGTCTTCCATAGCAAAATCATGATTTGGATTTAATAATAATGTTGGTATTTGTTAAGCGCTTACTATGTGCAGAGCACTGTTCTAAAGTGCTGGGGTAGATACAGGGTATTCAGGTTGTCCCACGTGAGGCTCACAGTTAATCCCCATTTTACAGATGAGATAACTGAGGCCCAGAGAAGTTAAGTGACTTGCCCAAGGTCACACAGCTGACAAGTGGCAGAGCTGGGATTCGAACCCATGACCTCTGACTCCCAAGCCCGGGCTCTTTCCACTGAGCCACACTGCTTCTTTCTTATGACTTAGTCACAAAATTCTAGTCATGTTGTCTTGATTGTACTTGGATCTGTACCCTTTGGGCATTTGGTATTCACTCCACCCTCAGTCCCACAACACCCCTATATTTCACTTCTCATGGAAATGCTTACCAGGACTCCTAACTAGCTTGTAAGAACCTCAAGGGCTTTTGTGTAGCCAATGTGTTTAGTGAACACTTATTCTGTGCTAAACCCTGTATTAAACACTTGGGAGATTAATTCATTCAATCAATCATATTTACTGGGCCTTACTGTAGAAGCAGTAGGAGCAGTAGCAGCAGTAGGAGAAGCAGCGTGGCTCAGTGGAAAGAGCATGGGCTTTGGAGTCAGGGCTCATGAGTTCGAATACCAGCTCTGCCACTTGTCGGCTGTGTGACTGTGGGCAAGTCACTTAACTTCTCCGTGC